>NC_016133.3:58952988-59617155 GCF_000005505.3 Brachypodium distachyon
TATACCTGAATGTCGGACTTGGAGAGGCCGCAGATGCTGGGGGCGTATGATCAGTTGGCAACCCCCGCCGCCGCCGCCGCCATGGCCCGCGATTTCCTTCTCTCCAGCTCTCCATGAGAGCCGCGGCGTCGTCTGTCTGTCATATTAGCAGTGGCTGGGAATTTCTCAGATTTGATTGAATCTGGGAACTTCTAAAAGCCGTTTCTCACAGGCCGCGACTCTGGTAGTCTGGTTAAATTGACACAGCGCACTTCCAAGCTCTATTTAAAATCAAATGAACCCTGGAGACAAGAAACTAACTTCATTGCAATTCAAGTTTATTGACGGATTTACCCAAAGTTCGCTGTATTTATTCCATATTTCTGCTTTTAAAAACTATGTTCCCTCTGCTTTAGTTGTTTCTACCAGTACAATGCTTGAAGCTTGGTAGTACAATGGTACATGTGAACTAATTTTTTAAAACTTAACACAAAATCGTTTTTTTCAATATACTGTGCACTTTTTTCAATATGTTGTGACAATGACTAATTAGAAGGGACTTTAAAATGCCCGGCTTGTCCACACAGGTCTTTCGTATATATGCTTAATTAAATTGTTCAATACAAATTTCTCCAAAACCAATGACCATAGATACAAAGTAGAAATATCATTTCGAAACGTAGAACTCTCCAAAATTACGAGCATCGACACACACACGCGCGCGCGCGCGTCGCCCTAGGACTTCATGTTGTAGAACTTGGAGGGCTTGAGCGCGGCGGTGAAGTTGAAGTACCCGAGCACTTGTGCCCAACGCGGGTTGTCCTTGAGGCGGTGCACGGCGATGCTATCCGGCATGAGCTCGTGCTCGCACTTGTCCACAGGCACGGGCAGCAGGTAGTCATGCATGGCCGGCTTGGCATTGAACCTGTTCTTCCCCTTCCCCCCTTCCCTGAGCCACTGCCCGGTCATCATGTCCTCGGGCCCCACGGTGTGGTTCCATGCTATGTCGGACGTGGCCACCCACTGCACGAGGTCCCACGAGAGGGCGTACCCCATGCCGGACATGTACCCGTTGTGCGGGTCCATCTCCTCACACGGGATGGTGGCCCCGTAGTACGCGTCCTCCCGGGGCATCTTGGCCAGGGAGGCCAGGAGCTCCGGGAGGCGGACGAAGATGTCGTCATCCACCTTCATGACGTAGTCGTAGGGGTCGTCGGCGTAGAGGGACGCGACCGTGGAGAAGTAGGTGTACGTCTTGCCCTCGTTGAGGTTCTCCTCGCACGCGTCGAGCACGATGATGTCGCCATGGAGGAGGATCTCGAGCGGCACGAGGACGCGCTGGTCGTCCTTGTAGAGCCGGCAGAAGACGAAGCGCACGTCCACCTGCGCCGCGAGGGCCTGCGAGGAGAGCCGCTGGAGGTTGTAGACCATGCGCAGGAGGTGCCGGCGCTCGTAGACGTCGGCCCGGGTCAGCACGCCGATGAGCAGCCGGAAGTCCGGCTTCACGGTGGCCATTGTTGTCGTCTCGTCCCCGAGGCGCGAAGAGGACATCAGGGTGGCGGGGGGCTGGGCGCAGGAGGCCATGAGCGACTGCAGCTGGAACTCCTTGGGGTAGACGAAGAGGTAGATGAAGCCGAGGAGAAGCAAGGGGAGCAGCACCAGTGCCTTGCTCGAGGTCGACAGCCTGCTGGGGAAGCTCATGGCGCCGGCGTGCTGCAGCTGCTTCCTCATGGCGGCCACCGGCAGCTGATGCTGGTCTCCTGATCTGCCGCTCATGGGCTTGATCAAAGGTTTGTTGATCGATCTTGGGAGGAAGCTAGCTTTGGCTTAGATTGGCTCAACTTGGTGTAATTTAATGGAGCTCTGGCGTGTGGTATATGAGTCGTGGACTTGTGTGCGTGGGGGAGCTTAATTGGCGTCCACGGTAATGGCCGCAGCTTTGCGTAAAGGAGCCGGAGCCAGGAGGGGGGCGCGGCATGCGAGGCCGGACGGGACGGCCCGGATCTTTGGGGGAGTACGTTCGTACTCTAGCGTCGTGGAGTCAACGGTGTATAGCGTTTGCTTAAGAACAATCTGTGCTAAAAAATCAATTTCACAAACTTGGTTCAACGCTGATACATGTCATTTGCATTGATTAACCCATTCTTTGTGGGCCTATCTGAAGTTCTGGACTAGTAAAACTACGTGGGCCTGCTACAAACTTGTGTAACAATCGGCCTTTAAGCCCTGGCCTGCCTCTCAATGGCCCATCTTCCTGCAAGCAAATCAGGACCGTCCGTATCTACCACAACCTAACCCATCCGTGCCGTTCATTCCCGGGACAGATAAATATCGCTCCGAACCCCGGCGCCTAGGGTTTCTCCCCTTCGTCGTCGCGCCGGCCTCCCTCATCGCAGCTCTCTCTCCGCCGCACTCCGCCCTAGCAGCCCCCGTCTCCGGCGCCGGCGGCGAGATGGTGAAGGGACGCACGGGGCAGCGCGTCAGGCTCTACGTCCGCGGCACCATCCTCGGATACAAGAGGTGAGCTCGGATGATCTCGACCCGCGATTGCCGCATTCGTCTTTTGCGTGGTTCTGAATTTCGTGGGGGGTTTGGGGCGCCGAAGGTCCAAGTCGAACCAGTACGAGACGACGTCGCTGGTGCAGATCGAGGGGGTGAACACCAAGGAGGACGTGGCGTGGTACGGCGGGAAGCGGATGGCGTACGTCTACAAGGCCAAGACCAAGAGCGACGGCACGCACTACCGCTGCATCTGGGGCAAGGTCTCCCGCCCCCACGGCAACTCCGGCGTCGTCCGCGCCAAGTTCAAGTCCAACCTGCCGGCGGAGGCCATGGTGAGTTAGTTGGGGTCTTCGGTCGTCTCTCGTCCGTTCGGTTCTGTGATGTGATTCCTTGAGTTGTGTGCTGATGGTTTTTGTGATGTTTGCTTTTGTTCAGGGGCGCAAGGTCAGGGTCTTCATGTATCCCAGCAGCATCTAAAGGTTAGGATCGTCCATCCAAGTGTCTGTTCCAGAATGGATTCTGAGCAAATGACATATTTGTTCATATTCATCCGCGTGTGTTTGGTTGTGAAATGATTCAAATCATGACCGTCAGATGGTGCATCATAATAGGGTTTAGTAGTGTTCGGTGTATACACGATTCTGTTCTTGTAGCATTACTAGCACTACACATGTCGTGTGTGACTTCCATCGACCTTCTGCGGATCAGTCGCTGCCTGGTATTTGTATATCCTCTGAATTGTTAGTTAGGCAATTCTGCGTACTACTGATAAATCGAGCTAGCCAATTTTGTTACCTGTACACCTCCATTAGTCAATCCATTGAGTGTACTCTTTCACCATGCCGTGAAATGGTTTTTGTTGGCTACTTTGGATCACTCCCCAAGTTGCATTGTTGAGGTGTACACTGTTGGAAAGAAAATCTACCATGGCCATGACAGTGACTTGTGTGCCACTTCTAAATGGCTTAATCCTTGCTGTATTGTGATATGCCACCATTGGACCTGAGTTGCCAAACTTTTCATGATCAAATCCAAAACATTGAAAGCTATCGTAAAGCGTAAAATGAATTGAAAGCTATCCCGTAAAGCGTAAAATGAATGTAAGGTTCAGATAAATCAAGATCTAATGCTTCCCTGATTTCCTTGAAAGACGTCTTGAAACATGACGGTGTGAAAACAGTAGATATGTGTAATTGCTTGCAGCATGCTCAAAAAATTCTAGTGGTGAACTCTTGACCATAATTTGATATTGTCGAGCACAAATTGCACTGAAGAATTGCTTTGTGATTCTCAATTTGCAGTCTTCTGGTTGCCTGAAGTACTGATGTATCTCACTCAATGCAGATAATCTTGAAGTGCGGTGGATGTTGCTCATCTCTTAGGTTTCATCTGTTAGCAAGTTGAACTGCTGTTTCCCCAAGAATCCCTTGGTTGTTTTCCCCGTAATTTTGATGTCGAATGTGTGGACCACTTATACCATGCTATGTTATATGGAGTTGGAATTTCAAAGCGTGTGATCTGTTCATCTCTCAGTGGGTTGTGTGCTGTTGCTCCCTCTCAATTTCAGTCATTGATTCCTGTTAGGAGATAATTTTCCTTTTGTTCATTGATGTATTTATCCTTTCTGACCAGCTTTAGACGACTTTTAACTTATTTTTTGTGATTATATGCGGCAAACTAGGCTCGTGGCTTGGAGGTGCATATCCTGTTCGAACTGTAGATATTCCTCTCTTAACAAGGGTCTGGACGTTACATTTTACAAAAATAATAAATTCATATTTCTAATTCATTTGTGTGCTACACAAAAGTGAAGTGTGAATCCAAAATCGTAAATCGCAGTAGGAATCTATCTGTACATGTGAACAAAAAAGTTTTAGGAAACAACAAGTAATGCTATCGTGCTAGCTATGCATGATACCAGCAAACAAGTAGGAGTAATAAGAAAATTATTATAAAATATGAGAACAATTTATGTGGTTACATTTTTGTTAAAAACACAACCCGTGTTGAAGAAACAAAAGGTGATTTCATCTTTTCTCTCCCTGTTCGTAAGACATGCGCATGAACTCTTCTGATATGCAACTAGAGTACGCATCCGTATCATGTGAAAACGTGAAAAACTCTGTTTAGCGCACTTGATCATTTCTCATGGATTTTTTTTATAAAATAGAATCAGATTTTTTTTAGCCGAAAAAGAACGGGATTAGGGTCGACCGAAAGTCTGTGGAGAGAGACACTTCAGCATTTACTGGGCCGTGCAGGCCCAAAGCCTCAGTTCACAAGTACAACCAGAGGCCCACAATCAACCAGGTCCAGACTTTGGGCCATTCTGTCTTCTTTCCCGCCTGCCCTGCCCAAAAAGTTTCCCCCAAAATAACACCCACCCTCACGCGCCTCACCAAGGAGGAGTCAGGCATGGCGGAGGTGCAGATGGAGGAGGCGGCGGCGTCGTCGTTCGCGGCGGGCAGCACGCCATTCCAGCTCCAGTTCGACAAGCCCATCCCCTTTCAGGTATCGTCTCTGGTCCTCCTCCCAGGCCGCCGAAATGCCGCGCGTGCGCGAGCGAGCGAGCTCGTCCCGGTCCTTATTAGCTTAACCTGTCGAGCCGCGGATCGGCAGTCATGCGTGCTACTACGTCTTATGATGCTGTCCGGACCTTCGATCCGATGCAAGGCTTGAATCGCGCGAGGATGAGGGCGTGCTGGGGTTGTCGTGCTGGGGGTGGCCGTCCGCCCCCCACCCCCCCTGCGCGCGAGCCAACCGTTTGCTGAAATTCCTTAGCGGTGTTGGTTCGGAACATAGCAGTTTCTTACCGTCGCTGCGCGCGCTCTTCAGTGGGTTGTGGCTGGGGTCTTGCTGTGAATTGATTCATCTGACCTCGATGTGCACCAGAACTTACCCATTTTAAAAAAATATTTTTAGATAAAAATGGCGGAATGGAATCCAGAGAAGGATCTGCTTGCTATGGTTACTGATGACTCCAAGGTTCTCCTCCATCGCTTCAATTGGCAAAGGCTATGGACTATATCCCCTGGTTGCTACCCTCCCACTCCTTGATGCTCATACGAAAAATATGAAACATATGTTGCATTAGTCCTTTTCTTGTAAATGTTGTCAGAAGTCAGAACAAATCATAGTTTGTGGACTTTGCTTTCGAGTTATTTCTTCTTTGTTTTGAAGTAAAAAAAGGTACAGACATACTAAATTATTTCTTATTTTCCAGGGAAGTGCATCACATCTATTTGCTGGAGCCCTGATGGTAAAATAATAGCGCTTGGTACAGAAAATGGTTTGCTTCTTTTGCATGATGTCGAGGTGCGTATGTAAGTAATGAATAAATACTATTAATGTCTTCTTTTGTTGTTCCTTGACATTGTTCATGCAAACCTGATCCCTGATGGCCTCCTTTTTATAACGTGATAATGGGTGCGTTCTTTTCGGCTTCTAGGACCGGCTTCTCCTAGAAGCTGCACTCACCTAGCTTCCTGGAGAAGCCACATCTCAGATTTAGCTAGGTTTTCAAAGTAGTTTAGACCAAACTAGTTTGATAGCCTAATCAAATTTAGGTGGCGGCTTCTCCAGGAAGCTGGGTGAGAGCAGCTTCTCAGAGAAGCCGGTCCAGGAAGCCGAAAAGAACTGGCCCAATGGCTCTGTTTTCATATTGACCTTCATCCGTGGTGATTCTTATGTCTGGAACTATCAAGACAATAAGGGTTAGCTGACGCTAAAACCAGACACATCAACATGACATATTTTCAATTTCTTATTTTTTTTTTCTGTTGAGCACCATCTCTACTTTGCAACCTATCGTAACCTCATTGAAAATGAATCTGCAATATCAATTATTTACATTTGATTATGACGTGTTAGTATTTTTTAAATAGAACTCCTTATAAATTCTCTGACAGCTGGAATCTAAGTACACAACCTATTTTATGTTTTGACTCTTCTGCAGCTTATGTTTTTTCTGTTACTCTTTAACTCGAAAGAATCTCACTTGCTATCAGATTATACTTGTTAGTTTTATTTTACTCTACCTCTTTTGTGCATGTATAACTGAAGGGAGTGCTGAACTGCTAATTGCAGAATGGAAAGATGTTACGGAGTATAAAATCCCACGATGTTGCCATTGTATGTTTGAATTGGGCAGAAGATGAACCACTATCAAGGGTATAACATTTCCTTTTTTGTTTTATAAAACCTTTACTCTATCTACTCAAGAAATCGATTTGTATAATCATATATAACTTGCATCATTTTGTAATTTTAATACAAGCATACATAGTTCCTCATTTGAGAACTGCCAGATGATCGATTCATGCATTTGCAATTACGGAAAGTAGTATAGGGTTTCATTGGAAAAAGATCTTAACTGGAGCCTTCTGTTAATTACTGCAGACTGGCAAGGATGACCTTTTAGCTTATGAAGACCGCACTTCACGTTTCTTTCCTCCTGCTCCTGTGATGCCTAGGATAGGTGGGCTAAGTTCTGGAGATACTGGTCTTGCAGACGAGAATGATGAAGCCATCCAGGAATTTTCAAGTGCTTCATGTCAACGTTTTAATATTTTGTGCAGTGGTGATAAAGATGGTTGCATTTGCTTCAGTATATTTGGGATATTTCCAGTTGGCAAAATAGTAAGTAAACACAATAACCGAGTGCTCATCTGCATTTTAAAATCAATAGAATCAGTTATGCATCTTTCTTTCGATTCTGAAGGTTATTCTTATTATTAACACCCCTTTGTTGTTTCAACAGCAAATACTTTTCTACCCTAACAGTAAATACGATATCATGATACAGATACTTTTGTTTTCTGCTTACAATCTATTGATATTTGAGTATCTGTTGCCTAAATTTTCGTGTTGTAAGTTATGATGGATACCCTAACTGCAATGAGTTTACATCTTTCACATTTCAGGACATAAATAAGGTTCCAATCCATGTACAATCCTCTGGAAAAAGAACTAGTTACCGACTCCAGGATGCTTCCATAAGCAAGGTTCTTAATTAATTCCTAATCTCTTAGATCCCTATGCACATGTCAGTCTGCTGGATATGCTATTCTGAGCTCATTGTTGTTTATATCAGGTCTCTTTATCACGAAACCTCCATCAGTTGGTGCTTCTGTGTTCTGGAAAGCTGATTGATGCTGACAACCTTTATGGCAGCAATGACATTTCTGTTGGGTTACATTGTCTGCACCTTGACACTTCTATCTTTTCCAACAGGTAACAGCATACTAGTTCCACTGCCTTTGAATACTTTCTGCCCTGGTTCAGAATCCATTATCATGTTGTGGCCCTTCATGAAAGAAAATAGATCTACAAAAAGTGCTAGAATAACACATCCCCTAACACATGAAATAACTGAACTCTGAAAGGTTTATTCACTCACTTTAAAACTAATTATTTTCATTGGCCAGGTGCAAATATATTAGGGCGTTGTAATTTCTCTATAATATAGCAAGTGTTTCATTATTAATTTTGTAAGGACTGTTGTGCTATACTTAATAAAGCTGATCAAATAAATGTTTTCTTCTTCTGTTTGTTCTATCATCATTAAATGTTGTAAAGGAAAAATGAGCTACATCAGGTGTCCCAACAAGCGTCAAGTATTCAAGATCTGGCTGAAGTTGTCCGCGCCTCCATATCTATGATGTCCAAACAATGGTCTAGTGCTATGAACTTATTTCATGAGAAATTTAGTGCCTTGCCTTCTCTGATAACTGCACATGGTAAGATTGGTTTTCTTATAGACAGAGCCGTCAAGAATCACGTACCTTGATTCTGCCTCCATTCGTGAAAATTCTAAACTGTTTACAGGGATGGAATCTAGCTCCGAGGATGAGTTTATGAGCCTTTTGTTTGGGACACATACAAGTCCAGCACTACACCAATTTTTAGTCAGCTCACTTGGTGAAGCGGTATTTGTTGCTATACTATACTAACTTGCATATCTTTTTTTCCTTAAAAGACATGTCCAAACTTGTCGTTTCATATGTTAAAGGGTCTCAAGAGGATAGCCAAGGCTATTGACAGTGCTGGAACAGAACTTCGTAGTGTTGTCAGCGAGCATCTTCAGGTCAGCTACTACCATGCCACAACTACATAGATCTATACTGTTGTTTATGTTTTTTTATTTACTTCCAATGGACACTACAGAGTATATAGGGCAGCTTCACTTTGTGCTATGATCAGTCAATCAGTAAAGTGCCCGTGGTATTGTTAGTGTTTTACTACTTAGGTGACTCAAAGCAGGAAGTGGTGTTAGTATTTTAGTAATTCCAATTTCTCTCTTCCCCTTCTTTTGTCGGAATACCAGTCATGCCGTTCTTTAATTGCAGGTCATGCCATCTCATTTGGCTAAACTAAACATGTCTTGATTGTCTTCTACCTTTTTCTAGTTTCTGCTATGAAAATTGAGTTGCTTGCTTATATGTTCTTTGTGTATAGCCTGCAGTCGAAATTATTTCATTCAGACTTGCAGAACTAAGAGGCCTTGCAAGATGGCGTTCACGATTTCAGAACATTGGGTTAGATGAAAAGCTTATGGATGGTGTAACTGAGAAGATAGGAATGCTGGTAGTGCAAGTTGAGCGCTTTTCAAGGGTTGCAGCTACTGTTCTTTACCTGGTACACTTTTTTCTTGCTGCATGTTTTTACTGCCTTCTCAAGCTTTGCTTGAACTTGGGACTTCTGCCCTTAAAATTTGAATCTCCTTCCTGATAAGTTGGCACAGCACCTTTTCCTATATTGTTTTTGCATATTCTGTTCTGGTTATTGATTATGCTGTTCCTTTGGGGGTTTATTCTTTAATAGCTTTATTGATTTGTTGACTTTTCAGTTTCAAAATTTCTTCAACTGGGTCTTGAAGTGTGTTAAGATATTATTAAGTGAACCAACCGACCAAGTTCCACCCGCAAACAGGTTTATCTCTTTTCTCCCTATTGTTCTTCCTTCTCAAAGCATGAATAAACACCTTGTTACTAAATACCAGGGGATCATCTTTTGCAGTGAACTTGTGGTGATTTTTCTGAAGTTTCTTCTTGATAAGGATCCAATCAAACAGTTACTTGAAACAGATCAGATATTCGAGTGGGATATGTAAGTAGCATTCCCAATTGTTGATTTTTGTTTGTTCTGCACTGATTGGTCTTCAATTTACACTGTGTGTATGCATTTGATTTATAGTACCTATTCACAAGTTGCTATTCAGTCATCTATAAACATAAGTGCATGGTTATATCTGGATACGAGTGGGTTTTAGCGTTATACTATGGAAGTTTCCATGTATGCGAGGGTTAGCCCTCTGAAGGAATTATGTTTGAAATGTATATCTTTGTTATGGTGTTGCCAACTGCATTGCTTATCCTGCACTGAATTTAGTTATTGAAGATCTTTGAATGTATGATCTTAGTATATCCTGAAACCGAGAACCAAGCTGTGCTTGGTTGGCTAGATCGCGTGTCTGCGTGCTCACCCACCTGCTTTGGGCCCAGCCTCCGCAGGGGTGCTCGCTCCTTAATAAAAATGCCCTGGGTGCTAGTTCCCATGGTCGAGTTTTTTTTAGTATATCGTGGAACCAAAGTGAAAGTGGTCAGAAGTTATTCCGTTATGTAGGGCTTTTGTTCTTTGTATGTAGTCTTTCTTCATGGCTGTAAGATTACCTGTTTTTGTCATGATGTGCTGCTGTATTACTATTTATTAATTGTTTTCAATACATTTTTTCAGGGACACAACGAGACATGTTGAGAAACTAGTAGTTTTTGGAGGATTTACAGACACCCAATTTTTGGAAAGGAGTTTGGTCAAACAATTCACCGAGCTGGAAGAAAGGTTATTCATTTCATTGCTTAAAATTACTTGCTAGTATCTGTGTCAGATTACTTGAGCTTGACGTTAGTGTGTCAACTCAGTATGCTGTCAGTCAAGTCTCAGCGTATTCACTTTCTACAAGGATAACAACTTTAAATATGTTCCTTGTTGCTTAAAACAGTGGATGTTTCCGTTTTGTGAAGTAGTTTTTATGGTACACTAAAAAAGTTTGTTTCCCATTTTTTTCAGCATGAAGGAGGCTTTCTTGATGCCATTTACCACCATTTCTTCACAAATACATTGTCAAGGATTGCTTCCTCTTTATCCTACTACATCGTCAGATGCCTTATCATCAACCTGTGCTCCAGCGTCAATATCATTTTATAAGGTTTATGTTCTCTTTGCTGGTTGCTTCCCAATGCATTAACAACATGGTCCCAACTGAACATACTCGTTGCTTCTTTACATGTTATTCCTGCATTGGATCATGATCAATTGCTGTTCAAAAATCTTAATTGGTTACTCCAATAGCAGGTTGAAGATTCTCAGCATAGTGCATCTTCATATAGTTTGACTGACTACATATGCTTCAAGATACCTGATGGATCCTTAAATTTAAGAAATTGCGTTGGTGTGATAAAGAACTTCTGCGAATCATCTACCTGCAGCAGACCATCACTTTCAGGTTTCCTGTTGCATATACCTGACGAATATGAGTGTGTTGATCTGTCCCTTTACAAGGTATCTCATGTTGCATCTGTTGAGGCAACATTTCACTTCTGTACAGTATTATTTCGTATCTTACGAAAGAAACGGTTATTCACAGGATAATCAGGTGGTTTTACTACTTAGTGGGAGGTCCCTTTCTGAAAGTCCTGTAAGATCTTGGATGGTGATGCTGCAGGCAGATAACTTCTCTTTTTCACCACTCTCAAGGACAGGCCTTGCAAATTGTTACTTTCTACAAGAACTGGTGGTAAGAATTTTCTTAAATGAGAGCACTGTAAAATGACTTAAAAGAATAACTGTTCAGATCAATAATCAATCATTGCACTGGATCTTCAAATTGGTGTATTGACGAGAATCCTTATCTATTAGTGTCCTCATGTGATATTGAGAGCATACATAATCTCGCCAAATGTAGTTCGAAAATTATGCATGCTTGTAGAAGTTAACCTTACAGGCAAATAGTAATAACATTTGCTAATCTCCTGCACCGAACATGTCTAGGCACTGGAACTCCAATTGGACACAGATCATGGAAAAGTCCGAAGCATCCCTCACCCTTTGTCTACTCCGCTGGCAGTCAGTGGTAGGTTGAGCTTATATTTTCGCACGTGAATTGTTAGTTGCTATGCATGTTACACAACGAGTAATGGATGGAGCTCGCTTTTTCTTTATGTTTGCAGCCTCAAGAGGAGTGGGTTGTGTCTTTTCATCCCGGAGGCATGCTTTGGTCTATATCCTTGATGAGGATGAAGATGACGACGAGGATGAAGTTTCTGATATGGAGTGATTATGAATTTATGATACAGCACCCAGCAGATTCAGCTTGCCATGTTACAGTGCCGCACAATGTCATACGCTGGGTAAAAGAAGAATGTAATCGCACTGTCATGTGCTGAAAGCAGAGCAAATGGCCGTAGCTTGCTCTGGTTCTGGGAGCTGTGTTAGATCACGGAGCTGCTGCTACCCGGCGGTGAAACGCTCAACAGTTTGGTCGGGCCTGAAACTCGGGACTTCAGGACACTGCACCAGTTTCGTTGCAGTATCTTAAATTTTAAGAAATCATACTTGCCCCAAGAATGATCCTGTATTGGTAATTTAGTAATCGTGAGGTCAGGTGTACAGGTTTAGTTGTTGTACTGGTGATTTATTATGCAGGTTAACCTTTTACGTGACTCCAGGATCGAGGGCTTGTTAGAGAACGGTAACTTTTACGGATTGTTCGTTTTGCAGGAATTTTTTCTACGTGTAGCATTAATTTCATGTGGGAATAGAAATGCAACATTTTTAAGGATTATGTTCAAGTTGATCTAATTTCTAAGAGTCCTTTATTAGGTGAGACTTCATGAAATTTTTTTAAGGATTGAAGGCGACGTACCAGGTGAAAACCTCTAGTCGGTGAAAACTTTAAAATTTTCAACTCTATAGATTAGATCTTAAATAATCAAATAGAGGATTATTTGATGAAAACATCAATTTGGTGAGAACTTTGAAACTTTCAACTCTTCCACCTTAAATCTCATCGGTTTATTTGAAATAAAGTTGGAAACTTGGATAGAGTCGAAAGTTTCCAAGTTTTCACTGAATAGAGTTTTTCATCCGAAGCGTTGCCTGAATAGAGTTTTTCATCTGAAGCGTTGCCTTCATATGTATCACGTTCTGATAAAGTAATTCTTTGTTGAACTCATGTCTTAACGAGACATAATACGTCATGTATGGAAAAGATGTATTGTCAATCATCCATGCTGGTGGCAATAAGAAAATGTGCTAGGTTGCGAATGAAATGCGGTACAATGAAATTTTTTTTGACAAAGTTTTTTTCCCTACCCGATCGCTACGTTGGGCATGCGCACGAGATCTTAATTTTCTGACCTTATCAATTACATAAGTGCTGAGAGACACCCGCTCCTGCGCACACCCTCGGACACGCACATTGCCACATGACCGACCATGCTGAATTGTGTAAAATGGTGCCACTGATTAGTCTCGGTGTTGCTGTGCTGTTCATCCTTCCTATTTTTTTCCTGTTTATTTTGCAATAATTTGACTATAAAAGCTGTCCTTTTGTTAAAAAAAATGCCAATAGGAATCTTTTACTAGCTTGAACCTTTTGATGGGAGGAATCAGCCGCGATCCAATGGCTCTGATCTGATTCCGAGTAAAGTATCAGAGAAAAGGAAAACGGAAAACAGAACAAGAAAAAAAAAACGGGTGCATCTCCCGCATCGCGCACCAGTCTCCTTTCCCAGATCTCCCCGGCCCGCATCTCGCCCAGCCTCCCGCCGGCGAGGGGCGCTCGCCGCTCGCCGCCGCGATGTACATGGCGTACGGGTGGCCGCAGTCGATCCCGCTGGACCCGGGCGACTCCGACGGTGGCGTGGTCCTCCTCCGCGTCCTCGGCCGCCTCCTCCTCGCCGTCTGCCCCGCCTCGCTCCACCTCTGGTCGGCGTCCCAGCACAAGGTCCGCCTCGCCCGCCTCGACCGCTCCCCGGACTCCCTCGCCGCGCACGGCCACAACGCCCGCGCCGTCTGGAGCCCCGACGCTAAGACCATCGCCGTCCTGGTCAGCCCGCTTGCCCCTCCCTCTCTCCCCATTTTGCTCTGGCTCGCTCTCCGTGCGAACCGACTCATCGCGTGTGTACTCTGTGCAGACCTCTTCCTTCTACCTCCACATATACAAGGTGCAGCTCTCGGGGAAGCCGCTGATCGTCGGGGGCAAGCAGCTCCCTGGGCTTTGCCTCGCCAGTTTGTCCCTAATAATCGTCGAGAAGGTTCCTCTCGGCAATGACATCTCAATAACGTATGGTATCCGCTGTTCCTTGTCCTCAAAAATGTGATGCAAAATTCCTGCGGGGTGGGGGAGCTAACTTGGAAGTGTGATGTCATCATCTTGCAGGAGCAATTTTGCATGCGACAGCAAAAGCATGCTCCTCGGACTGTCAAATGGCCACTTGCAGGTTGTGTCCTGGAATGCTGAGGTACATGGAAATGCATACTACTTTTGTTTCTCGTAAGTGGCTCATTAGAAGCGAAGTAGCTAAGTCATGTTTGCTTCTCGCTGTGCTATGTTAAGCGTGTGTTGTATGTGTTGTTGTTGCTTGCCAGTTCTTGGACAGCTTCAAGCTTTGTTGCTCCACATGTTCATCAGAGAAAACCACTGCTGTTGTAGATGCTTTGGTGTTTGATCCACCTAGTTCGAGAGAAAATTCTAATGCAAGGCCTGCTCCCTGCTGCACAGAGGATTCAGCTATCTTCCATGTTGAGTTGTCGGTGAAGCTAAGACTGCTAGTTGCCTTGTACTCAGACTGTCAGATTGCACTATGTACGGTCGGTAAGAAGGGATTAAAGCAAACTAGTGGCATCAGAGTAGAGAGATGGTTGAACACTGGTGATGCAATGTGTACTTCTGTGGCTTCCGATCAGCAGATTCTTGCTGTTGGCTGCAGTAGAGGTGTTGTTGAATTGTATGACCTGGCTGAGAATGCGCGACATATACGCACAGTTTCTTTGTATGATTGGGGGTGAGTGTCTCATATAGCTATATGTTTTTTTACAAGCTGTTAGAGATTGTAGTACGTGTTGCATTGAAGTTCAGAGTTCTGAAGACCTAATTTTCTAGCAACTGATTGCAAAGTCGTACTGATTTAGGACACCTGCTCGAATAAAACACTAGAAAAAACAATAAGGTCTTTATCTCCGGGTGTTATAAATTCAGTAAAATTCGGAAGACCTGGCTGTATGGGTTAAGTACTTAACGCGAATATTGTTTTCTTGCGGTTAGGCTTGAACATTTTGTTTTTCTCTGAATGGCCAGTGATTTACTTACTCCGTTCCTAAATATATGATGTTTTAACTTTGTCCTAAGTCAAACTTCTTAAACTTTTACCATATAGAAAAATTTACCAATATCTACAACCCCATCTTATGTTTAGGAACAGAAGTAGTAACATTTAGTCTGTGGTTCATGACTGATGTGTAATTAGGTCAACTTACCCAGCAATGCTTTTCAGTTATTCTATTGAAGCTGAGATAACTGTTCTTTTTCTTGGGTAAAAATTTGTAGGTATTCAGTGGAAGATACCGGTCCTGTTACTTGTATATCTTGGACGCCTGACAATTGTGCTTTTGCAGTTGGATGGAAATTTAGGGGACTTACTGTTTGGTCTGTATCTGGGTGCCGGTTAATGTGCACAATTCGTCAAGCCGGATCTAATTCTGCTTCATCTCCAATGGTTAAACCTAACGCCCAAAAATTTGAGCCTCTAATGGGCGGGACATCACACATTCAATGGGGTGATTATGGATATAAACTGTTTGCAGTTGAAGAAAGCTTGTCAGAAAGGGTTCTTGCTTTCTCATTTGCCAAATGTTGCCTAAACAGAGGACTTTCAAGCACGACATATACTCGCCAGATTCTTTATGGCGAAGATAGAATCCTATTAGTGCAACCTGATGATACTGATGAACTTAAGATGCTGCACCTTAATGTTCCAGTTAAGTGTTCAGTTTCACAAACTCTTGATATGTTTCTGAGGCAAAAAAGTACTGCAACTATGTTGACTCATGGCTCCATATAATGATTGTCTTTTGTAAGTAGGTCTCCTATAGTTCACAGAACTGGCCTGTTCAGCATGTAGTTGCAAGCGATGATGGTATGTACTTGGCAGTTGCTGGCTCTCATGGCCTAGTGCTGTATGATTTGCGCAATAAAAGGTGGCGGTTTTTTGGGGATGTTACTCAAGAGCAAAAGATTCAATGCAAAGGCTTGTTGTGGCTGGGTAAAGTAGTTATCGTATGCAACTATGTTGAATCATCAAACACGTTAGTCTCACTTCCTTACCTTTTTTTTTTCTATCTGGTTGTCGTCTCAAGTCTGAGATTTTCTAGTTGAACACATGGCAGCTCTCTATCTATAATGTTATATATGCGAACCGAGTTTCATGTTATGAATCTCATGGTGCTTGAAACTGACATAAATACTGGTTGAACTGCATAGTTTGCTAATATATCCAAAATTCCTCAGTAATATTTCTGTTCTTAGGGCTTTGTTACTTATGCAGATACCATGTTTTTTCTCTTGTGTGTATGACTTGCTATTTTTAGCATTTACCTAATCACGTGCTTGTTACATTTGTCGTAGGTACGAGCTTCTGTTTTTCCCAAGATATCACCTTGACCATAGCTCCTTACTTTATCGAAAACCACTGCTTGGTAGACCCATTGTCATGGATGTCTTTCAGGACTACATTCTTGTTACCTACAGTCCATTTGATGTGCATATCTTCCATGTGATGATCTCGGGAGAACTGTCACCTACCAGTAGTCCAGTTTTACAGGTGAGGTGAAAAGTTTGCTTCCCCAATGCATAATGTGTTGTCAGGTTCTATCTGATAATGTGCATTTGTCTACGATTGAACAGCTCTCAACAGTTAGAGAACTTTCAATCATGAGTCCAAAGGGCCCACCTGTTTCAATGCGATTGATTCCTGAACCAACTGACGAAGGAGAGCTGAAGAGGGATACTGATGGATCTTCTGATTTGTTATCCCAACAACCTTCAAGGTATACTTTAACTGAAATGTTGATTGATCATATTCTCCTTGTTTTTTTACTTAATTAGCCATATATCAGATGTTTGATCTTGCGGGTGAATGGCGAACTTTCTGTGCTGGACATGGACGATGGACATGAACAAGCACTTACGAATTCAGTTGAACTCTTTTGGGTCACTTGTTCTCAAATGGAAGAGAAGGGTAATCTTATCAAAGAGGTTTCATGGCTTGACTATGGCCATCAAGGGATGCAGGTTAGTTATAATTGTATTCTTTTGCATACATTATTTTTTGGGCATATATGTTTCTTTTTCAAAATTTGCTTTCTATCCTTTTATGCAGAAGCTGCTTTGTTGCAGGTATGGTACCCGTCACATGGAGCAAATCCTTTTAGGCAAGAAGATTTTCTGCAGGTATGAAGCTTAGATCATGCCATGGTTTTGGTATCCTCTTTGAGTTTTCCCACCTACTTGTTGTGAAATATTTATTTTATTTATTAGCAAATCTATTTATGGATGCAGTAATATTTTCATATCCTGATCTTCTTCCTGAAAGTTTTATTAAAAACTGGTAATATTATAAATTGGAACTGAGCACATCTGATTTGATTCTGTAGTTGGATCCGGAGCTTGAGTTTGATCGTGAGGTGTATCCTCTTGGTCTTCTTCCAAATGTTGGTGTGGTTGTTGGTGTTTCTCAGCGAATGTCCTTTTCAACCGCAGAGTTCCCATGCTTTGAGCCTTCTCCTCAAGCACAAACAATATTGCATTGTTTGCTACGGCATCTCCTTCAGGTAACAGCAAGCCCAAGCAAGTCTTTAGTATATGCTCTCTATTTCATTCTAGTTGACACTTATGTAGACAAAGGCAATCTTTAGAAACTCTTGCACTAATCTGATGAGAACAGAAAAAATGCGAGATTTTCTCATTAGTCAAGGTTTTTTTAGGCTCCTAGCAGTGCATCCACAGTGAGATCGTACCTTCAGATTAGTGTTGGTACACAGCCAATTAAAAAAATAGGACGTGTGCTTCAAGTTTGACGAATATTGTGTAAGCATTGCTACACGCATCCAAAGTGAGGTGACTTCATTTTGTTGTTTTACTGACATAATTTGCTAAGTTGACCTATGAAAATGTGCCTGTTAATTCATCGATGTCTCTGGTAGTCCTTGTCTTTTGCAACTCATTTTATAATTTTCTAGGGCCCGCCGCTGAACCCAGAATAACAAAGGTATGACAGGGAATCGGTCATACTTGTTCTTTTCTCTCGTTTAGTCACTCCATATGACAAAAACTTTGTTAAAGTCTAACATGTTTGTAACCAATGTGCCATCCCTTGGAACATTTGGAGAAATATTCAATACATTAGGCATAATGCTGTGTTAATTTCTTTTTGACTGTTGTATTGTGATATTTGGTCTTGCTGTATTGCACAGCAGGATTTTTTTTAAAATACATATTTAACTTAACCATTGAGAAAAGATGCTCTCGCCTAGAGTAAACTAGGTTCGATGTCTTGGCAAGATGAATTTTGTGGCTTTTTACAATGAAAGTTATGTTTACAACATGCTTTTATTGGGGTACTTGCATCAATTTTTGTAATTTGGGTCTGGTGCAGCTATGCATAATATGCCAATTGCCAAGTTTGTAAATCATTTTCTTGTGCCTCTAAATTTACTGTTTAATTATATTGTTGTGAAACAGAGAGACAAACATGAAGAAGCTTTACGTTTGGCAAACTTGTCAGCAGAGAAACCTCACTTTTCTCACTGTTTAGAGTGGCTTCTGTTTACGGTATTTGATGCAGATATATCTAGGTATTTTGATTCTGACTTTCACTATCTTTGTACAGTTGTACTACATATTTGCAGTATGTGGCTAAAACAAAGATGGACACATGTCATGGTTCCTTGTGTAAAATTTTTAAAGCGCTTTCATCTGGATCACTATCTTTAGAGTGTCACTTTTTTGACCAAGTTGCTAGCTCTTATTCCATAGTTGCTGAAATAATGTATTGCCTAACTTTTTCTGATATGGCCACTTTACTAATTGCAGGCCAAGTACTTCAAAAAACCAAATTTCACCAAAAAGTGAATCTCCAAAGAGATCCCTTCTAGAGAAGACATGTGACCTACTTCGGAATTTTTCTGAATATATGGATGTTGTAGTCAGTGTTGCTAGGAAAACTGATGGTCGACACTGGGCAGATCTTTTCTCTGCAGCTGGGCGATCCACAGAGTAAGTTTGCAGCCTTTTTGTTTGAATTATGCATCCCTTGTAGTTTCAATGGCTAGATTTTTGTGCTCCTGTAATTATGTAGGTGTGCAACTCTTGCTCTTAGCAATTGCCATACATCAACTTGAATTTTGCACCCTTGCATGGAACTGTTGTCTGTTGGTGTCCATCCACAAGAACCATAACTGTATAATGAGGTGGCAAAATTCATTGTTGATTCTGTTGACTTGCTAACCAAAGCTACCATAGACTACTGTCTAGTGAGGTGGCAAAGCTATCATTCTTAATTGTATAGGAACCGCTCAGGGATTTGAGCGAACTGGCCACTTTCTTAGTTTTTGGAAGTTATAGATGTCATCTGATTTGTCTCAGCAGTCATTTTATCATTGTATTGATTCCTCATTGATGGATATAAATACTCGTAGAAAAACGACGATTACCAATCCAGTACTCACCTTTGGTCTCTTGAAAGTGCACACAATCGAAATAAATGAAGCATTTTATTAACATTTGACATAAGTATAATTGTTGTCTTAATGTGAGTATCTTTCACGGTAGGATGTTTGAGGAATGCTTCCAACGGAGATGGTACAGGACTGCTGCTTGCTACATACTGGTAAACCCTTTGGGCATATATTAAATTATGTCCAGTGAATGATAGTTCTGCAAGAATTAATGCTTAAAATGTTTTGTGATTACAGGTCATTGCTAAGCTTGAAGGCCCTGCTGTCAGTCAGTACTGTGCACTCCGTTTGCTTCAAGTAATTCTTTTGCATTAATCATAAGGTGGTTTTGATCTGTGTGGTTAGCTGTCTCATATGTTCAAGCTCTCACTTCCGAGTGTTTATTACTTTCCAGGCTACACTTGATGAATCTCTGTATGAGCTTGCTGGGGAGTTGGTATGCTTCTTGTGCTATATCTTGTCTTATTTCCTGTAATTATATTCTGCGGATGGATAATGGAATGCCCTTAATATTCTTAGGTCCGCTTCTTGCTAAGGTCTGGCAGAGACTTTGAAAATGCCAATGCAGACTCTGAAAAGCTCTCTCCAAGGTTTATGGGTTATTTTCTATTCCGTTCGCCATATAAGAGACAGTCTTCTGATTTGAAAAGGTACAATTTGTAGTTAACTTGAAAGGTTATGGTGTTGCTATCAGAATTTCTCATGTGTTATTCCTTGTTTGGACAGCAACTCAACGAAAGAACTTAGCCCACATATTGCCTCTGTTATGAACATTCTGGAGAGCCATGCCAGCTATTTGATGTCTGGCAAGGAACTTTCAAAGCTTGTTGCTTTTGTCAAAGGGACTCAATTTGATCTTGTGGTGAGATTCTCACCATACATCATTACAACAATCTTATTGATCCAAAGCTACATCTTATCCAAATTTATTGTAACTTCATGCAGGAATATCTTCAGCGAGAAAGGCTGGGATCTGCTCGACTGGAGAATTTTGCATCTGCACTTGAACTAATTGGTCAAAAGGTTTTCATTATGAGATCATGAAGATACTTTTTGCTCAATTTATTTGCAAATTGTGGAGCCTTTTTATGTTGCTTACCCTTGTAGGAACGGCACCTTGATATTGAAATTTGTTTTCTTTTAGTGTCGCTTACCATTGTAGTTAATTTTTGACCAAAAACATTATGAACGGCATCTTGATAATGTATTAATGAAGTGCACACGATAAAAGAATACAAATCTGAGCAAATTGTAGCCGTCTGTTTCATAGATACATAGATGCTTTGAGCACATCACTTAACAGTATTGAAATTATGAAAGCAACTAACCGCTGAATGATCTCAAATAGTTCATCTTCTTCTTTTTTTGGTGCAATCCCTTGGTTGATTTGCAGTTAATATTTGTTTGTTTCCATCAACTTTTCTTTAAAAGGAACTTATCACTCGTATGTTGATATTCTGATGACAGCTCCAAATGGACACACTTCAGAGTCGGCTTGATGCTGAGTTCCTTCTTGCTCATATGTGTTCTGTGAAGTTTAAGGAATGGATCGTGGTGCTAGCGACTTTATTGAGGCGTGCAGAGGTAATACAAGATGTTATGCTTTGGCATGGTTAACTATTCTTGTGCACAGATTAAAATGTTTGAATATGTTGTACTTTGTTGATCTTGTGTCTGGCCTTTGCATCTGCACTCGATTTGATAGAGTTCTTTTTTGGCTTTTACCGTGGGCTGAAGAACATTAGCTATGTCTGGTTCTTCACTACTCACACTAGTATTTACTTGCCCCGCAGCTTGGCATCCTTTTCTTTCATAATGTACTTCTATCCTGAGAAAACGCAAGAAAATTTACGTCTCAATGCATTGATACAAAAAAAAATAATCTAATTTCTAGTGTAGGCTATGCCTTACAAACACACTCCCAGTCCTAACATGACTGAGCAACAGAAGCAGCCTGTGGCAGGACAAACTGCTATGTTGCCGTAGCCCAGGTTCGAGCTTCCGCTCTAATGTCCACCCATGAAGAGTGACTACTGACAAGCCAGGCCTTGCTGCGTAAAAAACGCAGGCATTGCGGTGCTTTAGATCATCCAAGTCATTTCTTCAGGAAAATGGATCCCTGCCTTTTACTAAGATATCATAAAATAATTACAGAGAGTGACCTTATTTTCTTGAGTCCTTGGGTGTGGCGTGCCACACCCAAGGACTCGAGGAAATAATGACAAATAATGACCTGGAAAAGTATTGAATTGAGTTTTGTATAGAACCATTTTAGACCATTTTTCGATCACATGTCACTGTTATCAGTGAAAACTAGCAGTTCATTCATTTATTTTGACGTTTTTAGGTTCGGTGGTCTAGAGGTGAATTATTATTAGTGTTACACAACCAACTATCCGGTTTAGCAAAAGCACTCATCCTTGCCGCTGTCATACTTCCCTCAGGTTTTGGTGGATCTCTTTCGACATGATCTGCGGTTGTGGAATGCATACAGCATTACTCTACAGGTGAGCACAGCATAAAAGGTGCTTGTTTTCTCCGGTTTCTGAACTGTTTAAGCATCTCTAACACGTGTACAAACCACTCTGCAGTCACATGATGTATTCAGGGAGTACCTTGACCTTCTTAGCGCCTTGGAGGACGAGCTTTCGTCTGTCTCCAATCTGACACTGCAGCAGAACGAGCAATCGTCGTGATACCCAAGGATAGCAATTTTGGATGGGCAGCAGTTTAAGCTTGCTGCCGATTTAACACACACAGTTAGAAGGAGAGAAGAAGCGCGCGGAATCATGTGTAAATAGCATTATTTTGGGGGTGTGGGATTTCCCTTAGAGCAACACCTAGAGGCTACGACAGCCTTTCTGTGCAGTGAATGAGTTAAATCACCATATTGTTGTATCATTAGTCGCGACAGAGTGGAGTGTGGTGTGGGTTCTTCTTCCCCTTTCTGTAAGTACGCGGTGCGGCGTAACAATGTAAAGTATACATATACTGATTATGAGCATCCAGGGAAGTGGATTTTGTTCCTCTGTATCGTGTGCCCGATATGTTGACAAACTTTTTCCTGCTGAAAGATTGATTTGTTTACAGGAGTATCTATCTATCTTGTGGACTGTCCCACTTGAATGTGCTGTTGCTTAATTTCATGGACACCAATCCTGTGTTTCATGATTCTGGCTAGGCATGACGACGCCCTGAAGAGCTCGGTGGTCCGCGTGGGGTTCCTTTGTTACTTGCGGCGACCAACTGACAAAGCAAATGATCTCCAGATGCTTGTGGGCAGATCTGTCTCGCAACTGGGGCTCCTGCAAGTTGTCGCCACATTAAAATTTCCCCGGAATGAGTGAGCCTGGCCATGATGCCGTTTGGGAAGCTCCTTGTCCTCCCGGCGCAAGCAACCGGTGGAGCCCAGCCGTGCGTGTGGTCGCCGAGAGAGAGAGAGATAGAGCGATGGATGGAAGGAATCTGGCTGGGCAGAGTGAGGACAAGATCGAATGGCCGGCCGCGAAAACGGCACTTGATTGCCCGAGCAGAGCAGCTGAGCTCGATCGTGTGCTAGAGTATATGTATGTGTTCAACCAAGGACTAGTGCTCCCGCCGTGCGCCGTTGGTGTACATGTGCCGCCTTTGATTTTTACCAAGTGTGGCGCCTTTGAATTGCCGACACGCCAAGGTTTGTGTTTTGTTCCACGACCGGGACCAGACCATACACATCTCGTGCAAATGTGCCGCCTTTGATTTTTGCTCGCTCCTGACTCTTCTGTGGTGTTGTAGGCGTCAGACATCGCCATCCAATGATTGACGACCATTTTTAGAGAAGCGTACGAAGTGCCTTTTTTGGGCTCATACGAGCTAGTCCCCAAAATGCTCACTTGTATAGACAGATAGATAGATAGCGACAGCTAGCGAGCACCATCCGTGCTCTCGAGCTTATTTGCATCTGATGTTCTTCTTCTTTTCTCCGAGGGAAATTAGTTATGTTCACGTACGTGAAAGAGCTAGCTGCATGCATAGTTTGCATGCGATCGAGCCCCACTAAAGCTTAAAATATTAGTTAAACACTTCAATCCCACACTGCATGCATATGCACCTTTTAATAGTACTGGCAATGCTCTAAAATGCATGTAAACCAAGCTTCAAATGGAGAAAAAAAGGCGAGCAATGCTAGCTGTTTTAGTTTCCAAATCCAAAGAAAGGTAGGAGTATATCTTTAGATCGACGGCGCGGAATATATATAATGAACGACGACAGAAATGCCAAGGGCGGCCGGGACAGACGGCTAGCTAGACCGCGCCTTTTTCCTTAATTTGCCGATAGTTCATTCATTTATAATGTTCCCTTTTCTTTCAATGGAACGAAGCAATTCTCTCTCGATCTTTCCAGTTTCCGTCGAGACCAAACTGGAAGGATATTCGAGCTATATGCTCGAAAACAATATATTAAATCTGCTGAAGAGGAGAGAATATATTCTCTACCTTTATACTCCATTCTGTAAATACGTAACGTGCGTAGCTAGCCCGTGCCCCCATGCATTGATGCATGTCCGGTTCCCAAATAAACTGGCGTCACTCGGAGCGACACAGCATCCAATTAAGCGCAGTACGCCATGAGATAAGATATACTAGTACTATATATTCTCCATCGGGCCCTCCTGGAACAGGAGCATATATATTACTTGCACTTATATATATATATATATATATATATATATATATATATATATATATATATATATATGCTTGAAATTCGATCCGGTGCATGCCATACTCGTACGTCTCGATCTCTGACTATTAATTTAATTATCGTGCGGCATATATATGCGGAGGATATGCACACGTAGGAAAATCATGTGGGTGCATAGCCACAGGGTCCAGCGTCGGTGGTGTGATCTTGAATGCCGAAAACGATGTCCGGAGATGCCACGGCCGCAGCACTGACAGTGTAAGAGCATGATGCTCTAGTATTAGGGCCGATTGAGCCTAGGAGAAATTAACTCCGCAGTGCAGGGCAGGGCAATAGACGATGGAAGGTGCAAGCGTTAATAAATTCTGTGACCGAATGCAAGGATCATATATAGTGGAGTATGCCTGAGGATGGAAATTGATTAAATTCATGGACAAGTGGAGTAAATCTGGCTTGGATGAAGCAGCTGACCGAGCTGAGTTTAGGGACAGATACATAGCCCTGCCGTGCAGGGAACGACGGCCGATCGCCATCCAATTAACCCCGGACTGGCCTAGCTAGCTAGCAGCTTCTTTCTTTCGTGTCGCGAGCATACGCACATGCATGCATGTTACTGCTTGGGATAACGAAAGACACTTGCACTTAGGCTAGTCCAGAAAGAGTCCAGCGTCGGCGAATTGATATGATCCCGGCCGGCCGGATATATAGTGAACAGGAAGATAACTAGGATTTGGGCGTCGGCGGACGAGAAGCTCCGCAGGGCAGATTCAGACGCAGACGCACGAGGCTGTGTGTGTGCCCGAATGCAAAGGCACGTACGTGAGGACCGGAATGGATTGATGGCAGGGTTGACAAGAGCTGACTATATATACTCTAGGTATCGACGGCCGTGCAGGCAACGAGTCCCATGTGATATCGGAGGTCCTGGAGAGAGGCATTTGGGATTGGAGTCCACTCGAATCGAATCCTTCTTCTCACCACCACGCACGAGAGCCGCCGCGTGTCCTCCCGACAGAAAAAGGAAAAAGAAAAAGATTTTTTTTTTTTTGAGCGGGCGGACCGGAAGGCATAGGCAGCCACCACGTACGCGGAAGCAGAGCACGCACGGCCCACATCCCCCACCTGAAGCCGACGGCGACGGCGACGAGGCATGAGCGCCCGCGCCGACCTCTGACTGTTGCGGCGATCCCGGCCCCCTGGAGCAGGCCGGGGCGAGACCGAATATCCAATCCCTTCCCTTCCCCACCGCAAATCCGGGCCACGGCTCCTCTCCCCTCTCCCGTCCCTCTCTCTCCGCCCCCAGCCTCCCCCTTTCCCGCCCCCCCTCCATCTCTGAGCGCAACCGCACCGCCGGAGCAGAGTCGGCTGCTCGCCCGCCAGCACCCACAGCCTACCCCGCCCGGATCGCGCCAGAGGTACGCACCACCAGAATCCTCCCTCTCCAACACGCGCAGACATTTCTTTTTCTGCTTTCATTTTTTTCTTTTTCGGATTACTATTTTTTTTTTGGAAGTTCGTTCGGTTCGTTCGTTCCTTCTTATCCTCTTCTTTCCGGTCGTTTCGGGTGGGGGGAAACGATTTTCTGTTTTTTGGTTGCTGAAAATTCGCGGGGGATTCCGTCAGCAGATTTTTTTTTTCTGCTCAGGGGGGCGGGGGAGGATTCTCGGAGCTTCCTTCCTCGAGATTTCAATTTGGGATTTGGAGGGGCCAAGCATTCAAAGTTGCCATCTTCACGCATTCTCCCAATTGTGACCCCGTTCCTTCTTCTTGGGAGGGTTTCAAATAATTTTGTCCCTTCTGTGACGGTGCTCTGATCTGAGGTATCATCGGTGGAAATCCCTTGGAATTGTCCGATTCTGTACCCGAATTCCATGTCGTCGTCTTTGTTTGTCTGTCTGTTGTTGGAAGGTGGCCAATTTTTGGTGCTATTCTCTCTCAACGAGGTTGTAATTGTTTTCCGTATTAATCTTGCAACAGGAAAGGAAAGGGGCTAATCAGCGCAGTTGGAAGGAACTGCTGGATTTGGGAATCGTGTGATGCACTCAGCTGTGGCGCCGATCCAGACCAACCCGACCTGATCGCGCCATCTCCACCACGCACATGGCGCCCCCTGCTGCCACTGCCACCGCCGCAGGCGGCGGCGGCAGCGGCAACGCCGCCGAGGCTGACGGGGCACCGCGCATGGCCAAGTTCCTCTGCAGCTTCGGAGGCAGCATCCTGCCCCGCCCGCTCGACGGCCGCCTCCGCTATGTCGGCGGCGATACCAGGATCGTCATGTTGCCGCGCGACATACCCTACGCCGACCTGGCCGCGCGGATGCGGGAGCTCTACGAGGAGGCCGACATCATCAAGTACCAGCAGCCCGATGAGGATCTCGATGCGCTGGTCTCTGTGGTCAACGACGATGACGTGGTGAACATGATGGAGGAGTATGACAAGCTCATTGCTGCTGGAGAGGGGTTCACCCGGCTGAGGGTCTTCTTGTTTTCGCAGCACTTGGACGATGAGGCCGCGTCTGTGGCTGTGCATTACCATGGGGACGAGCGGGAGACCGAGAGGAGGTATGTCGACGCGCTTAATAGCCTTGGTGACATGAGGTCGCCTTCCTCTCCTGTATCGGTGGAGCAGCTTTTTGGGATCGGAGGCAATGACTCAGGGATTCCTGACAGCTTGCGGCATCTGAATGTTCCTCGTCCATCACATAGTCAGAGGTATGGGGACATGGATTCTCCCTGGAGCCCTGCATATATATCTCCAGGACAGTACGGAGTGCATGATCCAAGGGATTTTCCCGTTTCACCGTCATCTGCAAGGTTTCAAGTTGGAGCGGAGGATTTTGATGAGAGGATTCCTGATGATTTTGTGAGGCATTCACCAAAATATCGGCATTATGAGGCTCAGTCACCGCCGCACGTGGATAACTTGGTCTGGCTTCCACCTGGTGCTGTAGTCCAACAAAATGCGGGCTTCCCAGGCAATCTGGGCCGCTCCGGCAGTTTCTTGGATGCAAACAGCGTGTACGATATCTCCCGTTCACCGTTCCAGAAGGGTCAAGGTTCAGTCAGTGATCCTCGCTACGTGGATCCCCGCTGGAGGCCAGTCCAACAACAACACTTTGACCAGTCGGGCATGACAAATGAGTATTCTGCTGCTCACCCTGCTAATAATGCCCGTCCAGATTTTGGCCGCCCTGGTGAGCAATATGTGGTGCCCCAAGATGTTAGACTGGAAAATGGTGTTTATGTCAAAGAGCAAACAGGTGGTCACCCTCCCGTGTTCTATACCGAATCACATTCTCATGATAGAGCTTGGCATGCGCATCCCAACCAAAGTCATCAACGGTATGAGGATCCCAGATTGAATCTGCCCGGTAATGGTAGAGTGATGGAGCCATACATTGATAGCAACTCCGCTAATTCTGCATTCACAACTGGCAAAGTATATGAAATGCATTCAGCATCACACAGTCGCTCTAGCCATGAGAGTCCCCACTATTATCACGGCAGTGGTGAGCATATCAATGATGCCTATCATAACCAACAAGTTGTAAGTAGTGGCTCATATGTCCAGACATCAGGTTTCGATGAATCTACAGGTCAGCATTACAGTCATTCTTCAACATATGGTGCGGATTCCTTTTACCAAATGCAACAGAATTTGCCACCGCTTCAATCTCTGAGGAGGAGAGCAAACAGCCCTGTTCATACAGGTTCGCCATATGAATCACCGCACCTTCCGGTTCCAAATGGGAGTATTAACTCCAATTTTGTGAGAAACACTGGTGATGTTAGTCCAAGGATTCCAGGTGTGCCTGTATACGATCGACTTCCAAACGCATGGCCTACACCCAATGGCAACATACCTTATAGAGTTGTTGGACATGATAGTCCTGTTGTTGTAGAAAACCCTTCTGCTCTTGTTCCTCGGCCAAATCCAAATACTACTCAGTATGTTCAGCCTTTCTTTGCCCCAGAATCAGTCCAGCAGCAACCAGGTGTTCCATTGATTGAGATTTATCCTGAAAGAGCATGTGCTGGGCCCATGCTATCATCGCTTGATGGTAGAGTAGCTGTTCCTGCATTACCCCTCACTGATCAATTGTCCACACTGGACATTAACACAACAAAGAAACCTGAAGGACCAGAGGATGAAAGGCATATACAAAATGTGACTGGAACAAAACCTTCACATGCTGTGAGTGACCCTAGTACCTTGGTCCACCATGTTGGAGTTGCACATGAAGTTGATCTCAAACAGGGGAAACCCACAGAGCATGAAGCCAGCATGACTAAAGTACATGAATCTGGGGCTATAGCAATGCAGGAATGTGGGGATATATCAGAGGACAGGTTGAATTTTCTTCCGGAGTTGGTTGCTTCTGTTAAAAAGGCTGCATTGGAAGAAGCTGAGAAGCCAGCAGAGGCTCAACCAGATGCTCGCCCTGCTGTTTCACCTATTTGTGATGATGACAATGATGGAAAGAAGTTTGATGAGGTAACTACTGGTGTATGAAATACTTGAACAAACACATTAAGCACTAAGGTACCTAATTCGTTCCTTCAAATCCTTTCTCTCTCTGCAGATTGCTGATGGAGATCAGGACTCTGATGTGCATGGAAGCGGTGACCAGCACAAAAGTTCTGGAATCGAAGCTACAACCGCAGAAGCTGAAGCTTTGTCCAAGGGACTACAGGTCTTTTACTGATCTCTTGATTTGTAGTACTCTTTGATTTTAGCTTATGTCCTACTTATACACATTGATGGACCATGCAGACTATAAAAAATGATGATCTGGAGGAAATCAGAGAGCTGGGTTCAGGTACTTATGGGGCAGTCTTTCATGGTAAATGGAGGGGATGTGATGTTGCCATCAAAAGAATAAAAGCGAGTTGCTTTGCTGGAAGGCCATCCGAGAGAGAGCGTTTGGTATGTGTTATTCCCTTGTTAGTTCGTCAACTTAAGGATTGGTAACGCAGCAAAATTCTTCTGAACTGTTTCGTGGTCAAAATCTCTGCCCATACTTCGTCTAATACTGAGGTTACTCTTTCATGTTTCATTTTATATGGTGAATAAGTTTATTTTCCGAGTAAAATAGTAGTGGAGGCCTTGACTGTATAATATGCACAGAGTTATATGCATGAAAAAAAGGAGAATAATATGAGCATTTTGCCATAGATAGCTGTTATAGATTTGTGAATGATCCAGCTTCATAAAGGGAGAAACAAACTTGATCTCTCTCTCCCTCTCTCAACATGATTGTAATGATACATATGTTCACAACTTAAAGTAAAGTTACTTGGTTACTCACACTTTATGTGGACAATGCCTCAAGTTCTGATTTATCGGATCTTGCAGATAGCGGATTTCTGGAAAGAAGCTCAGATACTGAGCTCGCTTCATCATCCAAATGTGGTTTCGTTTTATGGTGTAGTTCGTGATGGTCCTGATGGAAGCTTAGCAACTGTCACCGAGTTTATGATCAATGGGTCCCTCAAACAGTTCTTGAGGAAAAAGGACAGGTATTTCTTGTTTAACCAATGGACAGTTTGATTTCTCATCTTCCAATATCCATATTCTAATATATAGGAACTGAGCAGGACAATTGATCGCCGCAAAAGAGTTATATTAGCCATGGATGCTGCATTTGGCATGGAATATTTGCATGGGAAGAATATTGTCCATTTTGATCTCAAGTGTGAGAACTTACTGGTGAACATGAGGGATCCACAACGACCAATCTGCAAGGTTTGATCCCCACTTGCTCCCCTTGTTATCTCTTTTTCAACATTTCTTTTTTCAAATCTCACTGGCAGTTGTTCACGTTTGCTCGTATTTCTAAATCAGATTGGTGATCTCGGGCTATCAAAGGTGAAGCAGCATACTCTGGTGTCTGGTGGTGTTAGAGGAACCTTGCCATGGATGGCGCCAGAGCTTTTGAGTGGGAAAAGCAATATGGTGTCAGACAAGGTAATAATGCTTGGTCTATAAGTACCTTTTAGACATTACAAGCTGTTCAATCTGTAAACAGTTTATAGTGTTTTATCTTCCAGTTAAAAGTCAATTGACTTTATTTTGTAGATTGATGTCTACTCATTTGGTATTGTGATGTGGGAGCTACTTACTGGCGATGAGCCATATTCTGATATGCGTGCTGCTGAAATTATTGGTAATGTCCAAAGGTTTCTATAGAAATTATGTTGATTAATATGCTTCAATTTCTGATGATACTGTCCTATTTATTTTTGGTGCATATGTATCAGTTCTCATAACTTTTATGCTTCCGTACTTTCAAAAAGATACTTGTTGGAAGGTTTTCTTCCTTTTAGAATCTCTTTGTATGTCTTTGTGCAAATTTGAAAAGCCTTTTTTGTGGGAAACCTTGAAAGGCGTTGAAGGCTGAGCTGATGTAAAATGGTCAGATGTAAAACCTAGGACGTTTGAAATGATAAATACTATACATATTACTTACTAACATTATGCAGTTAAAGAAACCAGATGCAGGTAACTCTGTAACTGGTGTTGCATTTGCATGCATTATATTGCCCTACTGATGTAGTAACTGCAGTTTAAATATCCATGTTTCACTAGCTAATAAAACCACCTATCTGAAGGGAAAGTTTCACAACTTTAACCCCTGTGATAGGATAAAATTGGAGGAATTGTTGCTTGGAAGGGTCAGTGAAAGAAAATAATGACTCTGCTATCACCCTACATGTGATGTGCTATGTTTAGTACAGTTTATTGCAAAGAGAGGATATCGCTTGTGCTTATCAATATTAGTCATGCACCTGTAGAATGCTATTGAATTGTGAGGTTCCATCCTGTGGATTTAATTATCATGCCATTTTGTAGGGGGCATTGTGAACAATTCCCTTCGTCCTCAGATTCCTTCCTGGTGCGATCCTGAATGGAAATCTTTGATGGAAGGTAGTTGGGCTGGTGAACCAGCTGAAAGACCATCCTTCACTGAAATATCTCAGAGGTTGAGGAAAATGGCCGCAGCAATGAACGTGAAGTAAAGGCTCAAGTCATTAGAGCCACAGGAAAAGGATTGTAAAGATTCCCACGTCTAGTTCCCTAACAAGAGGAAGGCAGACTCAGGAATATATGTTACACAAGTGTCTTGGCAGTGTCTCGGTTTATCTTAGTTCAAATGATAATTTATGAAGGCCTTCCATAGTTCCATGCCAGAAAAAAAATCGTGGAAGTTCTAAAGCATGTTTGATGTAAGTGGGTGGTTGTTTCCCCCTGTTCCTTAGATAAAATTTCAAATTGTTCTGGCAAAATTGATTTTTCCATTCTTCCTGTTTGCAGGGACAAATTTATCGAGTCGTCAGCTGCCAATGCCTTCCGTATGATATATAGTGCATCTATCCATTCCTCAAGATGGGAACTGTTGAGTTGTAATGTAAATAAATTTTGGCTCGCTCAATCCAGCTGGCACATGATAGATGTGCGCAGTTACTAGACACTGTTCAAAGTTGGACACAGTTATCTTTTTTTCATACAATTGTGTCCTGAGAAAAGACGGAACAAACTCGAACCGAGATATCCTTATTCAGATTGTACATAGTTTAAGAATAAGATTTTCACGTTGCTTCGAAAATGGTCTTTCCTGTATATATCATCAGTTCCATCTCTGCCATAATGCCACTGATCTCGGTCCTTGATTTTTTTTGTCCTATGTCAATCTGTTTGAATGTCACTTTGAACTTGAAGAACAATAAGGCCCATCAGAGCATCAGAACCTAGTGTTCTAATATCATCCTTGCCAAATATGCGTTGTGCTGAATCAATTCAGAAGATATTGAGACTGAACCCCACTTTTGTTTATGTGCTTATAATACTCCAAGATTATTTATCGAATGTGCTGTTTAGGTTGCTCTGCTCCCAAGATTTTTATAGTTGTATGCTTGCTGTCTCAGAACATTCAGAGATTCTCATTCTCTGGCCTTCGCTATACCTGCCTACTGTCTGCTTTTGTCTTCTTTGATCTGGAGCTCATTTTAGTACAGTTTCATGTCTAGCGATAGTTTTATCCATCTGGAGTTCATAACTGGTACCAAACCAAGATTACGAACACGAGATCTCTCTGCGCCATATTGAGAAAACCTGCCTCAGTCCACCATATTGGAAAGTGTAATTTGCATCTTTCTATTCTCAATTTTGCACTGAGATAGTACATTTTGACCTTGCCGACACTGACATTAACTTATGGCACACTGTTCCTTGCCACCTTATCTCTTGTAACTTGCAAGTACATTGGTATGTGAACTATTTTAGGACAAGCCTGGTTCCTGTGAGGCTGCTTTAGGGTAGGCTTGCAATGCTTTTTCTTCAGCACTGATTAGCCAAGCCAGCAAACACTTGTCAGTTGTCACAATTGCCCACCAAACCGCACAATTAGCCGCTGTTAGCATTATCTTAACACCAAACAGCACCCAAAGTCAAAACAACATAAACAATCGGGGCGATGGCCGCCATTTCATCGCCGCCGCTTTTTGATCTCTTCTGCGTGTTGCGTTGCGCCGTTGAGTCCACGGAGGAATTTCATGGAAGAACGGAATGATCTGTGCGATCTGTTTCCTGGGAGCTACATATGTGGTTTATGCGCGTAGGTGACAAGTCATAAGGCCCGGGACAGAGAGGAGAGAGTTGTGTTGTGTGTGGCACATCATTGACACATGGATTGAATGGTAGGTATGGCACAGCTTGGCTAGCTCCTTGTTGTTGAGACACAGCAGCAGGCTAGTCAGCTAGCTAGGGTTCTTGCTGCAGTATAATTGACTGGGGCATGCATCTGTTTTGATTGCAATCCATACTAATTCTATGGTTTCCACTGTGCTCATTTACTGTGATCATTTCTTCCAAGTTTGCTGAATGAACAATGTGAATGATGGATGCGTGCTTAGCTAGGGAAGTTGGGCTAAAACAGATTTTTGCTATTCCTGGGCTGACAAAAATGACAGCTCCAAACCTTACCATCACAATAATGTACTGTTTGGGTTTCTTGGTGCTAAAAATTGTCTTGGATTGCAGGGACTAGCGAGGCAAATTGTTGCGCTGTAAGCTCTATTTTTCTAGACCGTGCAGCTGTCTTTGTGCCCGCGGTTCCTTGTATCCTCCCTCGCCGAGAACACTGTTGCGGTCGACATGAAACAAAGCTCTCAGGCTTTCAGTCAACGAAAAAATGTACCCGGATGTTATGATATAACCTGTCATGGCTGTGGTTTTCATATCCTAGAACCAAGCTAGTTCCTAGAGGGTTGGGTGGTTGATACTTCTTGCCCAGTAAATGTAGTACGGAGTAGTAAGAAAAATTAACTCCTGCTAGCTCTGTTCCAAAACAAAACAAAAAATGGTAAATAATAATACAAATTCAGAATCAGTTAGTTCCAAGATTTCCTGTCCTCTGCGGTAACTTACAGTTAAAAAACAAAGCTGTGCTAAAACAATCTTATTTTTTCAAATGAGATGCATTGGAACCCCAACTTTGTGACCCTGAATTCCTGAATCCTGGCTGCTCGTTGTTCATTCAGTTCAGGCTCACAAAGCCTGGAATTTTGAATTGAATATCCAAGCTCTGTCTTGGCACCAGGCACTTGGTTGTATCCAACAAAACAGAATTTGACACAGCTGCAGGCTAGAGCCCTCAGTGACTCACTCTTCTCCCCTTCCCCTGTGTTTGTGCTTCCAATCAATCCGGCAATGCAACGCCAACACGACGCGAATCTCCAGGCCAGAGGTTTCTCCAGCACGACAGCATGGTTTCATCACGACACTGCAGCTCAGCTAAGCTAAGCCGACCCAGACTTTTCACTGGCTAGCTAGGGTGGCAGCAACCATGGCTAGCTACTTATCTGAATTATTTGGGAGTACTTCGCAAAATTCCTAGCTTATGAGATACTGTAATAACAAAGATGCAACATTCCAAGCATGCAGGGCCTAAAGGATGTTGATCTGCAAACCTGAGCAGGATACTGGCAATGCACCAGAAATTCAAAGTCGTTCGTCAGTGACAAACCCTTTTTTGCTAACAGTACAGTATGCTTCCTTCGCTACCGGTCAAACGAAATAGTGTCATCTGTATAACATCATCGCTAAGCAATTGAGCATGCACCGAAGCGCTAATAAATTGCTTTCCCATGTTAGAATAAAGGGTCACCTTTTGCTGGTCAGATCGGCGACATGGGTCACTGTGTCAGCTGTCAGGACAGTGAAATCGAATCGCGGTACTGTCGAGTGTGCAGTGCAGGGGCTGGCTGCCTTTGCCATGCCCTTGTGCCATCATTTGCCAATGATATGAGCAGAATGGCATGGCAGGGAGCCCTAGCTTAGCTAGGGACAGGACAGATAGACGTTCGGCTCACAGCTTGACGTCCTGTCCAATCCCCCCCGGCTTGCTTGTCGGGGAAAACTAAAGGGCGTTGCTGCTTTCGACCGGTCTCCTAAGCGGCACAGGGCATGCAATGAGCCCCTCTTGGAGGCTGATGTGGAGAGACACCATTAGGGGAAAACTGTATCAGTTCTGGCAATAGGAATATATGATGGTGGTGGTAATAAAGTTGTGAGGCCTTGTTTGTCAGGGATTTTTTTTGTTTTAGTTCATCATCTATCTGTCGTTCGGGCGTGAACCCGAATGGCACCGGACGTTACTCGGTTGTGAATTGTCGTCCCAATGATCAAGGATAAATATCACGGGTGGAAGGGTTTTGTATTATCTCGGCCGTCCAAGCTCATGTTGTGTGGCGAAACCGTGTCAGCACGGCACGGGGTATATGTGTATATATTATAGTGCGAGAGAATGCGTATGTTTTGGATTCGATGGAATTTTTATGACTGGAGTTACATCATTGTGGATTTGAGGGTGGAAAAATCCTCCTCTTCATGTGGCACAATTTAGACCATGTTGATCACCTTTGGTTACTTTAACAACTGTAGCTTATTGTTAGCATGCACGCCTCATGTACTTTGCTTGCGTACAGCCTCTCTTAGGTCTAAGTACTATGCATGCATTCAAATGCTAGACTCCAATGAGGCTCATCAAAAGATATATATCCGGTTAATTCCCACTGCCTTTTTCCCCAACTTTTGCCCTTGTGCTCGTCTTCTTTTTCCTCTTGCGAAGATTTAAGACTGTGTCAAGTTGCTGATGACAGGCAAGGGCCATGCATGCATGTATGGGGAATATGACATTGGAGGAAATGACAAGCAGGAAAACCCCAAATGACTCCTCCAATCCCTTCTCCTTGCTGCCTTATGAAGGATGCATATTTAAAGCCATCCTGTGCTTTAGCGTTAACAAAGTCTATCATGTGGACTTGATCAGGATTAACTCCGATTGCCTTTTGAGGAAAAGGTGGTGGCTAACATTGCGGACATCTGCTAAATTTACCAATCGCCAACTTCTGTCCGAGTCGCTGAAAGTGGGGCCACCGATTCGCATGTTTGACTGTTTGGCTTAGCGCCTTCGTTAATCAGGACCCAACAAGACGGTCGATTATTAAAAAAATCATGTCGACGACCCGGAGAATTATTAAGGTCAATGTGTGAGAGTTCAATTTCGCGCCAACGTGATTACATACTAATTTAGTATGCTAATAATGTGACAAGCATAGTGGTAGCTAGCTTTTCCCATTAATTCCCCAACAGCTTCCTGTTTGGAGCTTCCTCCATGGTGCATAAATTAGGAGGTGGACCTTGGCCACTTGTCTAAACACTACTAGCAAGGGAGAGCTAAGCATTAGTTCAAAGAAAGGTCGTACTACATGGAATTGAACTCAATCAGCTAGCTAGCTAGTCCCTTAGATTAATTGTCATAGTAAATTAATTGAGTACTCAAATTAATTAGTACTAATTCTTAATTTATCCTGCTGTTCCTAAGCGAAATCCTCTTCACTTGGAGGCATGTATATATATGTGGGTTGTTGGGGATTTCTCTTTATATCGTTGTCCGATGATCAGATTAGTTAGTTAGAGTTGTTGGATATATGAGACTGTAAACTGATCTACCTGAATATTGATAGTTACCTGCATCGATCTAAACCTTGAAACTGAACAATTGTCAACTATTTCCTCCCTTCTCTCCTTTTATTCTTCGAGGCATCATAACACCATATACCTAGGCCGCTGCTGCCCGCTAGCTAGTACTACCCTCCAATAGGCAAACATGTAGCATTTGCATAGCTGAAGAGATTTTCCAAGGTAGTTAGGTGGTACAAGAGAAAACCAAAGAACTAGGTGCAGAGATGGTCAAACCAAAGAACATGTATATATGCATGCATATATATACATGGAATTGACTGTACTCTGTAAATGTTGGCAACATGCATGGCCAGATCGATCGATCGACAGCTCCTCGATATCTCTACCCTTGTAGAAATTTCGGTGTGTCGTTGCATCGAAACTAGCTGAACCTTTACGAAGCAGCTAATTGCATGGATCCTTGTAGCATGCAACACGTATACAGAAGAAGACTCTTGATCAGAAAGCAGATCATGACGATGAGCTCCATTGTTGCATCGTATACGTGTCTGTCTGTCTGTCTGAGAAGTTTAATTATTTAAGTTACCGCAGATAAAAACACGCATGTAACGACTAGTACGGTTTAGCCCAGCGGCCGGCTGCTTGGAGCCCATCAGTTAATATAATTCTACTGACCATAACTATATAACTATAACTAGTCAATGCATGCGTCGTTCGAACAGATGGAGCAGTATATATAAATTAACTAGTAGTGAGCCAGAAGCGTCTTCAAACTGGGAATTGGAAGCCCTGAAAGTCGTCCGCGGCGGCGGTTGTCCATCCAGCCCATGCATACAAGGTGCGACATCGCAGTGCTTCTGCTGCTGCTGCTTATGTATGTATGTATGTTAGGTCTGAATCTGAATGGCTTCCGGTATATATTACATGCATGGGATCAGTGGATCGAAGGAGCTAGAGAAGCCGCCGGCCAGGGTATGATGTATGTATAATTAGATGGATCTTGCAGGGAGGAAGGAATTCGTCAAATGGGGATATATATGCAATGCGGTCTCGGGACAGGAATAAATCTGGGGAAAGGTAGGCAGGCAGCGAGAGAAAAAAGGGCAGGGGGTGCATTGACGAGAGCCTCGTTTCCTCCATAGGGAAGTCGTCACACGCGCGCCAGACGTGGCTGGGATTGGTTGCGCGCGGCAGGGGTCGACAATCTTCTTCCCAGAAGCTGCTCTCGGCTCTCCCATGGATGCATGAATCTTCCCCTCTCTTGCTCCGAGTATGCAAAACCAATCATCGTCAACTCACTAAGTCGGTAAAAGGCAGTAGTATAAGTTTAGATGTCGCGTCAATAAGTTGCAAAACTATAAAATGACATGACAATCTATTCAAGGGTTTGCAGTTGGACCGTCTGACCATACGGTTTCGATCCATATATATGATTGACGTACTCATGGGGCACGTAGTTTTTCCTTTCCAATTATCATACATTTTGGTGCATGACAGGAAAAATGCGTACACTACTCTGCCTATCAAAATCATTTTGGTAGCAATCTAGAGAGAAGACTAGAGACTTTGTTTCAGAAACCAAATTTGTGAAATGGTGGGGCGCCACTCCAAGATAACCTTATCGCTCCCTCTCTGGTGTATATGTACTCTCCTCTCTACACGACGATAGATAGCAACCGCTTTGAGTTTGCTCTGATGGGCTTCAGACGCCTCCGCTGTAAGCTACGGCCATGCATGTAGATCTCTGCCTTCTCTCCTTCTCGAGTTTTAAGCCCACCGACTCTACTTAAACCGCGGGATTTCACTTCTTGGGAAGCTGTAATCCTTGATACTTACTTGTATTTTAAAATCGATGTGCAATTCTAATAGGTACAGAGATTAGGAGAATGAGTTACCTCCCGCCGTCCTAGCTATATAAAACTGACACTATTTCGCGAGAAATAACAATTACAACAAGCCGTACTCGGTCAGATGTGTTGAAATAAATTGACTAATATCTTTTCATTAGTTCGAATTTTTGGTTGGGTTAGCCGGTCCATACAATTCAGTAGGCTGTGTGCATGGATTGATGCAGAAACCGGTGAGCTTCCCCTTTTTCCAAGAAAAATAATAATAATATAGGACACACTCACCCGTGCCGCAGAGTTTCGTCGGCACAGAAGATCGCGGCAAGTGCATGGTAGCCGGGACCGGAGGCCCCGTTGTCCCTGTAGAACCAACCGTCACATCACAACACAAGGCAGCAGCACCACACTACACACTCCCGTCTTGCCCGGGTTTCTCTCCCGGTGTCCGGTGCCCCCTTCTCCAAACTCCAAGTAGTCCCGGCCGGCTATAAAGCTACCCACATCACCTTCCTGCTCTCTTCCCATCTCTACCCGGCCCTCACACAACTAGCTAGTCTCACAATTTAAGCTCCATTATCCCTGCCGGCCGGCCAAACACAGCAGCTAGCTAGCTGCATACATCGTACCAATAATCGATCAACTAATTCGGGATCAAGGAAAAAGAAGCACAGGGGCATCGAGATCGATTGGGCATGGGGAGGGCGCCGTGCTGCGACAAGGCGACGGTGAAGAAAGGGCCGTGGTCGCCGGAGGAGGACGCCAAGCTCAAGGCCTACATCGACGACAACGGCACCGGCGGCAACTGGATCGCCCTCCCACAGAAGATCGGTACGTCTATACGTCGACCACTTTAATTTCAATTCGGTGTTTCTGTCATGTGACTGATTTGATCTCAATTAGGCGTGATTATAATCGCCAGAGAGCTAGCTAGCTCGAGCCCGGCCGATTGCTTTGCTTCTCTCTCTAATCTGACTCGTCTCTCGATTTGGTTAACTTTGAGCCGTGTGTTATTCCCATAAATGGACCGGAATGAATGTGCTAAGACATGGATATAGCTAGCTACTCCTACCTAGAAAACTAGCAAAGCTAGCTACTCTCCAGTACTGTCTGCTTTTTTGTGTTTGGTCAATTTGAAAGCACATGCACATTTTTGCTATACTAGCTCCCCAGTATGCATGTCCGTGCCCTGTCGATTTTACTTTTCAAAAGCATATCAACCTCCCGTCTAAATTTCCTCTTTTATCAACCTTGAGCCAGAACCAAGGGAGGTAGAGGCCGGAAGCTCTGTATATATATGAGATATTGTGATGGATCCATGCAAGCCTTAGCAGTAGTCTTGAACAAGATTTACAGTTTCAGATTTTGCTTTTGATGCAAAGAAAGCTGCGGCCGGTGTGCAGACTTTCCATTCATAGATTGACCTATTTGTTTGTCGCCGACTGACAGATCTAGCTCAATGGGATCAGCTTTATTATACAGAAGCAAAGTTCCCCTTCTAAAATATGGAAACTGGGACTAACATGGTAGTAATTCCTGAATACAGTAGTAAGAACATGCATGTGATTAAGCTTTATCTAATCTCTAACACACATGTGTAAACCTGCATATACAGTCACAGTGCTAGCTTGCATGTGATCTTCAGTAGTACAAGTGCCTAGGTTTTGTTTGTGTGGCAGTGTGTTGCTATGCATAATTTACTTATGTCAGATAATTAATTAATTGTTGTTTGTGGTAATATTATAATTATTCTTGTAAATTGTAATTCCTGAATGATGTCTTCTTGCTTAATTTCTGAGTAGTACTATCCACTGAAGATTTATGCATGCATGCCATGCATGGTTTGTTTTGCAGGGCTGAAGAGATGCGGCAAAAGCTGCAGGCTGAGATGGCTCAACTATCTGCGGCCAAACATCAAGCACGGCGACTTCACCGAAGAAGAAGAGCACATCATTTGCAGCCTCTACATTAGCATCGGCAGCAGGTAATTAATATACTACTCGTTCAGATCCATATAATAAGTTTAGTACAACCTCATCGCATCACACATGATCAAATTAACTCACATATCGATCGATCTTCTTAACGCATGGATCATGGCAGGTGGTCGATCATCGCGGCACAGCTGCCGGGCAGGACGGACAACGACATCAAGAACTACTGGAACACCAAGCTCAAGAAGAAGCTCCTCGGCAAGCGCGCCCCTTCCCGCCGCGCCCGCACAAGCCTCCAGCTCCATGACCCCCAGCCGCCGCTCCATGGCATGGCAGCCGCGGGCGCCGGCAGCGCCGCCCTGAGCTCGTCGGCGCTAGAGCGCATCCAGCTCCACATGCGCCTGCAACAAGCTGGCCTCTACAGCACCGCCATGCCGCAGTGGGCGCCGGCGCCCAAGCTCGAGGCCACGGACGCCATCGCCATGACTACTACTGTCAGCACGCAGCAGCAGCAGCAGCAGCAGCAGCACATTCCTGATCAGAGCTTGCTACTGAACTACTCTTCTTCTTCCGCCGCCGAGCTTGCTGCTGCTGAAGCGGCCTGCAATGGCGCCGCCGCCGAGATGTCGTCAATGGCGGGTAATGCTAATGCCATTGCCGGGTTCGGCTCCTACGGCCACGTGGACGAGCTGTATGACTTCCTCTACAGCAATCACTCTGCAGCAGCAGCTGTCGGGGCTTTCGAGGGCGGGATGACCATCCCTTCGCTGCTGCCGGAGCTGCATGGCGGCGCCGCCGTCGTCGGTGCAGATGAGAAGTTCTCGGCGTGGACGGCAGCGGCGGCGTCCTGCGGCGAGTTTGGGACGACGACCGGAGGAGGGCAGCTTCAACTCCATGGCAGCTGCGACTCCATTAATAATCTGCAGGATTTTGTTTTAGGCTACGATCAATGATAGTGGTTTTGGTGTGTCAGTGTGTTGTATGTACATCCAATGAACATCCAATTGATAGTTGATATATATGCATGCATGCATGCTTTGTTTGATTGTTTCCATTTAGACTTGTTTGTTAATACATATATATATTGTATGTACTGTAATAAATTGACATTTTTTGAACTCTCATATATATATGCGCATATCTGTATAATCTGTGTGTGCTTCTATATATCTGTAGTCGTTACATATGGTTTTCTTTGGAAAAAATAAGAGAGGACAGACCCTCATATCTCACATGTGAGTCCCCTCCCCAAATTGCTGAAATTCAGTGAAGCAAGAGTAAAATTTCCAAGAAATCAAAATGAAACATCAGTGAACTTTTAAAATTCCAAAACTTGTTAATGTTTCATTCCGGTTTCACACTTTGGTTTCAGTAAGATTCGTAAAAAAAATGATAGTGAAATCCTAGCGAAATACAGACCGACGTTAATTTTGTTAAATAATGTTCTCAAAACATTGTATCTCGAGTAAACTCAAGGGGAGAGCTCCATCTAAAGGATCGACCTTGTTAGGATTGAAGGGGTCGAGAGCCATGAGCTTTGCACCCTCTTCTCGACTCAACAGTTAAGAGCTTTGCGCCCTCCTCATGAGATTTGGGAGTTGAGAGTTTCACATCCTTCACTCGACGCACTCCTAACACAGGAGCAGGTCATCCTCAGCGCGACCGGACCTATTTAAAAAAGCATAGACGTGCCGACTCTTTATTAAGTGTACGATGACCCTTCTGTGATAGTTGGCACATACACACCTCATTAGCTCGTACACCCCTAGTCCATCCACGCCCTTTAATTCTGGTGGTATTCCTTGATGCCAACACATGCAAAACTATAAAAGAGAATGAAAAATAAAAAGAAATATATATAGAGAAATCCCACATGAAAGAAAAACAACTAAAGCAAGAAAACAAATGCACACCAAAAAATTTAGGGTTTTCAAAGTAGAAAGTCGTGACCTGATTTATTTTTTTGGAAGAACCTGTAGCAGGCTAGCAGCTCACAAACCATAGTAGCCACAACTACAAACGTCAACTCTTGGGCCGGTCCATTCAGTGAGAGGAATATGCCGAAGTTTGGTATTTCCAGCGATGGCCCTCCGGCCGGCGTATACGAGAAGATGGGCCGTGCAATTTTGGTGGCTTAAATTTGGCCGAAAAAGTGAAACGCTCTCATCTTTCCAGGAAAAGACTGCTCTAAAAAAAACTTCCAGGAAAAGACTTGTAATTTTCTGTCACATTGTTGCTGTCGAACCAAAAAAGAAAAATGCGTTTTCGAGTTAAGAAAACTTATGGAATAAAATTTGTTCCAATTTTGACCCTGAAATCTGTAACACTAGGTATTCACCCTCTCTTATTTGTGCGTTGTCTTGCGAGATGCTTACAGGGCCACATAATTTATTTATAATAACAAGAACGACATTTCAAATATGTAAATTTCATATGTTTAGTTCCTATACATCCTCAGGGCCACATAATTTATTTATCTTTGGGCAAGTTGTTAGATCTCTTGTGGGTTGTTTAAATTCTTGAGAGGTCGCAGAGTCCAACTGCTGAACTGAGCAAAAGACCGACTGTACCCTTAATTTTTGAAGGGAAATAAGGTGGGCAAAAGCCAGCCTGCACCACGAGGCTGTACGCTTAATCTTCATGGCACAGTGAATGAGTATAGAAGCTCCATTTCTTGTCAATAACCCTAAGATATTTGTTTTCAAGATCCTCAACCCTCGGAAACTAGCTTGGTTGAGGAATCAATGCCTACAAATGGCCAACAGATAGCGCAGGAAATGCCTGGAGATGTTGTGTCACCTGATCCATCTATTGACAGAAGTATTTGTTTCAACACGCATTTGCTAGTTAGAGACTACAAAAGGGATGTAAATAATTACATAGAGTAAAAACAATACACTAACGACATTATTCAAAATTGAATAGTTGGAAGGAACTCTCGACCAGTTATGTCCCTTTCTCCGTTCAACGAAACCGTGCTGTGATCAAGCCCGCCACATCGGTCGATGTTTCAACACACTAATTAGATTAGTTACAAACGGAACCAAAGATGAAATTGATGAAGAATGTTTGTTCCTGTGTGTACTGTACCTTGCATCGGTGCAGTCTGAGTGTGTCCGAATTAGGGGCGTTCAGAAGGATGCTGTGTAGTGCCTGGAAGTTGACTCCAACGTCAGCATTGGAATTCTTGGGATTGCTCTTCTAGCAATGCCTGGAACAGCAAACAAAATCTTGAGAATATCGATCGATCAAACCAAATCGACGAGAGAACTAAGTGCAATGGAGATGTGTTAATTACCGTGAAGGTGAAGCCGGAGAGATCAAGGGAGACGACGTTGGGGAATCGAACGAGGAGGCTACACATGGCCTTCAAGAACTCCATCCTGTTCTTCCTTGCTCGCTTATCGCGGACGATCTCGTAGTCCAGCTCGGTGACCCGGATCGAGGCCTCGACGAGCGGCGGCTGGTTCTCCTGCGGGGCGGACTCGGGCTGCCCGTCGCAGAGCAGGTCGAGCCGCAGGCACTCAAGGCGGGGGAGATCGGCGGCGGCGACGAGGCCGCCGTCGCGAGGGCGGACGACGGCGAGCCTCTTGAGCTTGGGCGAGGATATGGCGTGGGAGCCGTAGGCGTAGCAGCGCTCCATGTGATGTGGAGGTCCTCGAGGAGCGGGCAGCCCATGAGGTGGCCCATGGACGAGACGAAGGCGCCCGGCATTATGGTGACCTCGACGAGATGCAGCTTGGCGAGGCGGCCCAAGGAGGAAGACGAAGATGGGGATGGGCTGATCCAGCGGACGGCGGAGCCGTCGAGCCCGTGGATGGCGACGGCGGCCGGGGAGCGGCTGGTGATGCGCAGGCGGAAGGCGTCGATACGGCGGTGCGGGTGCAGCGGCGACGATGGTGGCGAGAGGACGTGGTCCGCGAAGTCCTCGAAGCGGCCCCAGTGCTGGTTGTGCTGCTGGCTGTTGTCGAAGGACTCGCCGGAGCCGGAGGAGAAGTCGCGCCAGAGGTGGCGCCACCAGCGGGACAGCGCGCTCGTCTGCACGGCCAGCCGGGACCCCACGCGCGACAGGATGTCCTGCAGCAGGCAGTCCGGCAGCTCGCTCAGCCGGTCGCCGTCGTGTTAGCTTGGGATTCTTAATACAGTTAAACTATCCTTTTACTGAATGTAGCAGTAGCGCACTGGAAACGATCAGGCTGATACAGTAGAGAACTGGTGTCATCAGATTCCAGTGTGTGATTTCGATCCAAGTTAATATCATCGCAAAGATAAAAAAAAATACAACGCAAGAGTTAATACCAGAATCGTGTATTAGAAAACACACAAATACCAAGATCTTGCGATGTGCTCCTGTAATGTCGAACACTACTAAACTGAAGCCGTACGTACCTACTATGCATAATCTAAACTGACGGACAGGTGCACCAAGCATCAGGAATTCCGCCGAGCAGGCTGCGTGCACACCCAATTAACCCCTGAAGAAAGCTTCTGCTATCAAACCTCGGCTCACAATCACAATCAGGATTCAGTATGGCCTCTCCCCGACGACGTTCCCGGGCGGGTAATAGTTACAGGTCATGAACACGCCTCCGCCATCATCGCCGCACACGACGCGCGCGCAGCCGAGCAGCGCCGTGCGGCGCCACACGATCTGCGTGTAGTGCGCGCACTCCCGGCCCGGCGCGCACGCGTTGGCCGCGTACGAGTAGTCCACGCCTTCCGCCGCCCACTCCTTCACGGCGTCCCCCGGCCGCCATGACGCCGCGGCGCCTGAGCCCCAGAAGATGTTCTCCCCGAGCGCGAACTGGCCGTCGGGGAACGAGTGCCGGAGCGCGCATCCGTCGGCGCGGCGCTGGGCCGCCCACCAGCGCGCGTAGGACTCCAGCCGCGGCGACCACGCCAGCGGTGGCTCCCACCGCGCCATGCGCACCGCGTTGTGGTAGTACAGGAACTCCAGCGCGTCCGCCCACGCCCCCAGCCCCTGCGTGCCGGCGGCGGCGGCGGCGGCGACAGAGACGTTGTACACGGTCGCGTTGTCGTAGTGCTCGTGGTAATGGCCATGGCCATGGGCGGCGGAGGATGATGGATAGGCGAGGAGAAGGAGGGAGCAGAGGACTAGCAGGGCTCCGAGAGGCGGCTCCATGGTTTGTTCTGTCGAGCTTGGAGCTCACAGTGGAGTGTACTGTGGACTGCAGAGAGCTGCCTGCTGGTACGCTAGCTAGGGGCTGGTGCTTTTGGCATTTGGCGCCATGGCATTGGCCCCCCGTGACCGTTGAGTGGCTTTTTTTTTTGAGTGGCTTGATATCTGTGAGATACAGTAGCTCACTCTTTTCTTTTGCCGTCCCGTGCTGACAGACAGAATATACATGCACAGGGGCATGACAGATGATACAACTGACAAAAGGCTATAGAAATATATGGCCAGTACGTTTGGATGTTGATACTGCAGGTTGGAATTTGGAATTCGAATTAGGTTTCCTCAATTCTGTTGTTTGGTTGTCCTTGGAATTCAAAGCTGATATTTGCAACTTATTTCCGTGGTATTGGGCTGCAACTAAAAGAACCCCTTCGCAATACCGAGCTGGATTGTTGCTCTGATTATGGATACAAGCACTTCAAGATATAGCGATCAGCAAGTGATACGCTGCGAATCTTCGCCTGTTGATTGCAAGGAATTGTATAATACAGCCTCCGAGGGCTCCCCAGCCCATGATTTCAGAGAAATTTTGCTTAGGACTGAGTCAAGAGTAGTCAACACTTTGTGGATTTGGATTTGCTCGTGTATGTAAATAATTGGGTTAATTTGAAGAGATGATATATGCCACTTTAATTTTCGTATATTCGAAAAATGCTGCTGCAATGTTTTTTCAAAAAGAATGAACACCGCTAAATACAAGAGACCGCATGAGCTATGGAACAACACAGCGGGTATCGCAAGGAAATTGCACGGTGGATCCGGTCACTGGCGGAGCCATGCATGTAGGTGAGGCTGGTTTGAACTTTGAAGGGGCTGTCCCGCTCCGGCCCTCAAAGTCACAATTGGCCTGGTTTCGGTTTAAAAAAATCCTCAACCTTCACAGACTAGTTTGGCTGAGGAATCAATATCGACGAACGCCCAACGGATTCAACATGATTTGCTAGTTGGAGAGACTAAAGGAAAGGGGATGTAAACCAATATATAGAGTAAAAACAAGAATACACCAACATTATTCAAAATTGAATAGTTGGAAGTAACTTTGGACCAGTGTTTTCCCTTTCTCCGTTTTATGAAGTTGTACCATCACCGAGCCCGCCACATCGTTCACACTCCGTCAACCCGCCGCCACTGTGCCATGGGCATTCCCTTGGAAACCTCCGTTAGAAGTCGGAGGATTTGAGGCGCATCGTCCTGCCGGCTCTTGATCTCTATTAATTGCAGGTCGTATGAAATATATAGGAAGCAACTCTAAACCAGTTTTGTCCCTTTCTCTGTTCTATGAAGTTGTACCGTCACCAAGCCCGCCACATTGCTCACTCTGTCGACCCGCCGCCACTGTGCCATGGGCATTCCCTTGGAAACCTCCGTTAGAAGTCGAAGGATTTGAGGCGCATCGTCCTGCCGGTTCTTGATCTCTATCAATTTCAGGTTCTTGCACTGAAGAGTCATAGTTGTCGAGCCACCACGTTTGGAAGGTGTCCTCCCTCGGTGTCGAGCCTAAAAACTGTTCTTGGGCAAAGGATTCATGGATGCTAATTAACAAAACCAGAGATGAAATTGATGCAGAGTAATGCCTGATCTTGTATGTACTATACCTTGCATCGGTGCAATCTGAGTGTCTCCAATTTAGGGGTGTTCCGAAGGACGCTGGTCAGTGCGTGGAAGTTGACTCCAAGCTCACAATCGTCGAGACGCAAGGTCCTCAGGTGATCCAGTAGAGGGAATTCTTGGGATTCCTCCTCTAGCAATGCCTGCAACACCAAACAAAATCTTGAGAATAATATCCATCGATCAAACCAAATCGATCGGAGAACTAGTAGTGCAAATGGAGATGTGTTAATTACCGTGGTGGTGAAGCTGGAAATATCGAGGCCGCACATGGTCTTCAAGAAGTCGAGCTTGTTCTTCTTCCTTTCTCGCTTATTGCGATGGTACTCGTAATCCAACTCGGTGAGCCGGATCGAGGCCTCGGCGACCGACGGCAGCGGCGCCTGGTTCTCCTCCGGGGCGGGCGCGTGGTCTCCGCGGCAGAGAAGGACGAGGCGCAGGTACGCAAGGCTGGGGAGATCGGCGGCGGCGACGTGGCAGTAGGGCCAAAGGCTGACGACGGCGAGCCTCCTGAGTATGGGCGAGGATATGGCGTGGAACCCGTGGGCGTAGCAGCGCTCCATGTGCAGGTCCTCGAGGGCCGGGCAGCCCAGGACGTAGCCCATGGACGAGACGAAGCAGCCCGGCGGTATGGTGACCGCGACGAGATGCAGCTTGGTGAGGCGGCCCAAGGAGGAAGACGAAGATGGGGACGGGCTGATCCACCAGCGGACGGCGCCGGCGGTGCCCCCGGGCCCGTGGATGGTGACGGCGGCCGGGGAGCGGGCGAGCCCGCGGCGGACCCAGCGGTCGGTGGTGGCGTAGGCGCAGCGGCTCTCGATGCGCAGGCGGAAGGCGTCGAGCCGGCGGTGCGGGCACAGCGGCGACGTCGACGGCGAGAGGACGTGGTCCGCGAAGTCCTCGAAGCGGGAACACCGCTGCCGCTGCTCCTGGCTGTCGCCGTTGTATTCGAACGAGTCGAAGAACTCTCGGCCGCCGCCGGAGGAGCAGGAGAAGTCGCGCTCGTCGACGTCGGCGCAGGGGACGTCGCGCCAGAGGTGGCGCCACCGGCGGGAGAGCGGGCTCGTCTGCACGGCCAGCCGGGACCCCACGCGCGACAGGATGTCCAGCAGCAGGCAGTCTGGCAGCTCGCTCAGCCGGTCGACGCCGTCGGCGCGGCGGCGCTTGCGCGAGTCCATGGGGATCGATCGTATTACTATTAGGGATTGAGGGCTGGGAGGCGGCCCCCTACTTTTTACGGCTGCTAACTACTCTATATGGCAAGCCGAGAAATTCTCGGTTTGGATCCAGCATTGCCCTTCAAAATGCTCCCTCAATCAGCGACAATTAATATGGAAAAGGGCGAGCACAAATTAGGAGGATCAAAGCATGTATCTTGGATGATTACTTCTGCTCTGGCCTTAAGTATCTTCTTATGTTCTGGCCACTTTGCCATGCTCAAAGCACAGCTGAGCACACAAACACAAGTCCATAGAACAAAACGATCAGTGCCTCGAGCTCATAATACACTTGAACTGCTCTTATTACTGAATGTAGCAGTAGCACTGGAAACGATCAGGCTGATACAGCAGAGATCGAACTGATGTCATCAGATTCCAGCGTGTGATTTCCAAGTTGATATCATGGCCAAGATAAAAACATACAAAGTCAAGAGTAATATCATCACCGTGTATCAATACAGCTTGACGATAGGTTCTTTCCCCTCCTTATAATAGGAGAGTTGCCTCTTCAATCTTTGCTCGAGCGCGTTGCCGCATGTACCCATAAGCCAGACCTCCTTGAGAGAGGCTAGATTCACTAGCCCAAAAACCTGCAAATCCGACCCACTAGAGCACCAAATCTTGAGCATCTCAACAAGTTTGCTTCCTCCAAAAGTTACCTTGCACTTGGAGCTGCAGTCAATTTTGAGGTTCTGGAACTTAAAGGACTAACGATCCGGCAAACACAGATCCAAGTGAAGATTATCTTGAACCAGCTTGACACAAAGACGGCGCAAGACTTTTTTCTTATTTACCAATAATTCATCAAGGGGTCGTAGGTCCTCTCCCGTTGTTACGACCATCTCGATATCCCAAAATTTCACACTTTGAAACAACTTGATCCAGAGTTTGAGGTTGTGTGCATGTTCCCCGTACAGCTTAAGGTTCCTCAGGGTCTTGGGTGGTGGCGCCACAGTTTCAAGGATTCCAGGCTGCATATTCTCCTCAAGACGCACCGACAAGGACTCCAGGTGGCGGTGACCTGAGATGGCACAAAAGAATTGCTTGATGTTTCCCCTCTTTATGCCGGACACCTTGAGTCTGTGCAGTTGAGTAAGCTTCTTGAGCCCCTCCAGCTCTAGGAGTCGACTCACATTGACAACACCAAGTGTGTGTAATGCTGCCAGGTTGCCAATCCCTGGAGGAACCTCAACACCCCTGATACCATCACCTTCTTGTAGTGGCGTTGTTTTCCAGTCCTCACCTGCTCTTGGTTGAATTCGGACTATGCCATCACCTTCATACCAGGGTTTAGTGTTGCCTGCACGGATGTATTGTAGCATGGCTAGCTTACAGATCTCCGGTGGCAGAATGGCTATGGGGGTGTGTCTGACATCTAGAGTCTGCAGCTGCCTCATGCCACCCAATGAACCCGGCAGACGATTAATCCTTTTGCATCCTCGTAGGGAGAGGAACTTGAGTCTCGTCAGTTGCTTCACCATCTTCTCGAGATGTCTGTCTTCTACGCCGTCTGCGTCTTCTAGATCCAGCACCCGGAGCCGCTCCATCTGGTCAGAAATGAAGAATGATTCCCACTTCCCAAACACTGTCAAAGACCGTAGCCGGGTGAAGTCCATGCTCTGAAACACCTTCATGTCTCTGTCCCAGTCGCTCCTTATGGTGAGGTGTTGTCCTGTGCGTTGCGAGTTCAGCTTGCAATGGCCTTCTAATGCACAGACAAGGTTGTCTTCCATTGGACGTGAGGTGATGTATCCATGGAAGAAACCATTAATTTGGCACACATTGCTTGTTGTAAATTGCTGGATTATGCTTAACGCGATGAGATCAGAGAAGTATTTTTCCCCATTCTCATCCGCGGTAGCACAGTCTGATCTGCCTCCGGAGATGTCCCAGTCCTCTGCAGTACCACCAAATCTGTCTCTCGAGTAACCCTCTGCGATCCACCGCGTAACCAAACGCCTTCGCCGGATGTCTTGCTTCATAGGAAAAACTGACACATAGAAAATACATGGCTTGACTGAATCTGAGCAAGCATCAAAGTACGACTGCATCCAAGAAAATACACCCCTTAAACTGTCATTTCTTCTGTAGTTATCCAAAATATTGTGCGCATGCCGGTCACTTGTAGCCGACTCCAATTCCCTGCCTAAAGTAGCTATTACTTTGGGAAGCCCACCACTAATAGCAATGGCACGGACTGTGAGCCTGTCCATGCCATCACCGGGAGCCAAACCCTTGATACATTTCGGAGGTACCTAACATTCACAATAAATACAATTATGAGATATATATAAATTCAGTTTGGAAACAATACTAACACCTTAAGTATTAAAACATAAGTTGAACTGCATTTTACAAAAGAGCATAAACCGCAAAGACAAAACAGGGCTGGGGGCATGAACATGTATAGGAAGAAGGGTGAAGAGGAAGGGACTAAAGGTTTTTCTTCTCGAGGATATGTGTGCATTATGTATACTGATATGCATAGAGGTCAGAAAGAAAATTAGCTGAATTACTCCTTCAATTGGAACAGAGTAGGGCAATGTTTGAGAGTAAACAAACCTCTGTGAAGATTGTACGGGACACGTCGTCTGGTAGACATTTGATGACGAGGGGCTGAGAACCAGCTATATCCCTGATCACGTGCTCTGCCACATTTTTTTCATTTGAAATGACAACAATACAGCTTTTGTTAGTGTGCATCACAGATGAGAAGGCGTGTTTAATCAAGTCCCAGTCATGTGTGGACCGTAGACCATCAATAACAACGAGGCATCTGTACTGACGCAGAATTTTGCAACACTCTTGTACTGGGTCTTGGCCTTCCATGATACCAATTGCTGCAGCTTCTTTGTTATCAGAATTATTTGAATGAAAATCCAGAAGCAGGTGCCAAGACAAGTCTGTCAAATGAAATTTAGCAGGCACGTCCACCCAGCTGAACATTGCAAACCTTTTTTTTGGTACCTGGCTGTGGTAGATGCTTCTGACGAGAGTTGATTTCCCGACGCCAGCAATCCCCCACACGGAGACAAATGCCACCTTCTTCCGCTGTAAACGGCGTTCAAGGCTTTTCCGTTCAGAGGCACGCCCAAGAATATGTTCTTTCTTGTCACGTGCCTTTTCTTGACGAAATGCAGCAGAGCGTGCCGTTTTCTCTCCGTTCTTCTTGTTCTGCAGGTATAATAAGATGCAGAGTTGTTAAATTACCTGAAACTAGCAGAGTAGCCTGTGCATTTGCAGTCGATCGACTTGACAATTTAACATATATTGTTGTATTCATATTGATTTTGTTTCCTAAACATGTCATGGCATCAACTTCATTTCAAAGAACATCGATTGCGCTGCTCTTTTTCGACTCTTGTTCTTTCTCATTAGCTAGTTCGTCTTAAGACTAATTGTTCACGTCGACATGTCGTGCAACCATCGCAATGCAACTACCGGTCACAAAACATGCCAATATATCTCTCTCATCAATCACTTTCATCATGGATTGTTACGGAGACTCAAACAGAGAGTACTACTACCAGTACATGTGAATTGCCTAATTACGGAGACTTACCTAACTAGACTTAAATACAAGATTATTCTAACAGTAAACGGGGTATCTAGTAGGCAACCTGGGAAGGAAGTACATTAACTCTAACTTCTTAGGGTGTGTTTGGTTACCTGGGTGACCAGACCTTAGCATGCATTGCATCATAGATCCAGGCTGAATGGATGCAAGATGGGGCTTCAGATTGGTATTTGGTTGCAGATGCATAGGAAAACTGCATACGAGCGTTCTCTGCATCTCGAACTTGTTCGGCCGATGCTTCCTCCTGCCGTCTCCAACCTGGGCGACCTTGGCGAAGAGGCACTCGGCAGCCTCCTGCCACCCGTGCAGCGCGCCGATGTACAGCTTGTACCCAGGCTGGACAGGGCCGCCACCTTGACGCGGTTCGCCGGAGCCCGTCCTCGTCGGCGGCAGCGGCCACCGAGGGGAGCAGGCTGGTGGTGGGGCTAGGCCGGCGACGGGGAAAGGTGGAGTCGGAGAGAGGTATTTTTTTTGAAACCGATATTTTTTTTTTGAGGGGGAGGACGATGAGAGAGATGCGGGCTGGGTGGCGGGTGCCTCGGTATAGATGCGCCGTCGGGCTGAGCCTTTGAAAAAACCCAGTGGCCTGGCGGGCTAGGCCCGACACAGAATAGTTGGGCCGCGCCGCCCGTGAGCACATCTGTGCCGCGTCTGGGCTTCATCCTCAGCCTCCCGGGCCTTCCCGGCACGGCTCGTTTATATGTTTTACTATTTTTCATACCAGGCTTCCAACAGATGACCCCGGCCGCCCGGGCCACTTTTCTCCATTCTTTTATTTTTTCGACATCCTCTCTTGCTGTGCTGAGCCCAATTAGCATTCCTATTTTGTTTTTCTTCCTTTTTGTTGGGTTGGGCTGGGTCCAGTTAGCGCTCTTTTCTCTTTTTTTTTCTCCTTGCTGGGCTGGGACGGGCTCAGGCTATTGACGGGCCCCGACGGGTTTGCCCGGCCCGGTGGTGTTTCAGGCTGTGCCTGGGCTGTCAAGGGCATTTTTAGCCCAACCTGACCCCTATACAACCAGGCTTGAGGGGCTAGGCCCGTTTAACAGGTTTAGACTCATCTAAATCAACGACGGACACTAAGATGGGATAAACCCGCTATGACACCCAATGTACCAGCACCAATATGACCAGCCGAGCTACGCGAACCTAAACGGTAGACTGAACACCAACACAATCGAGAGTGGAATCATTCGCTGAAAAGTTGTATTTTTCTTTTTGAGAGATAAAAGATTGTATTTTCTAAATTCTATATGGAATGGTTTCTCTTGTCCCAGATCCAGATCCATGGAAGTTTATCATAAAGGGCTTTGTCAAAGGGTTGTATTCGTCTTTTTAGACCAATCTACGCATGTTGATAGATCAAGCAAGGCATTCTAAGTTGAGATCCGTCCCATGTCATTATATATATGATGCGAATCCAATAAAGATAACATTCTTAACTTTGTTTCTCAGTTTTAAATTCAGTTTCATCTTGTCTAAATAAATCAAATAGCTATTTCACATATATAGTACTTATTCTAAATTTAGCTAGCTGCTAATTCATGCATGGAGATGTGAAGAAAGGGTGGCTTACTGGCTTATTACCTTGTTCCTGAAGACGGCGCAAAGAGGTTGACCATCAGAGGACCATGAGAGGTCGGACAGTACTGTGTGCGGCTCCCCCGTGCAGTAAAGCGCAACCCCTAATTGCGCCGTGGACACAACGATCCGGCTGCCGTTGCTAGTGTCCGGCGGCAGGCACTTTCTGATGGCATCCCACTGTGCCACACTGGACACTTGTTCCAGGATGACGAGGTACTTTTCCTTGTTGAGCCGCTGCAAGTCGATCTGATCATGATCGCCGTCGTCGTCGGGGTAGAATTGAGCAAGCAAGCTCTTCTTGCAAAAGTCGTGGCGGTCGACGAAATTAGGATGATCCGTCTGCAGCTTCACCCACGCGCGTCTCTTGAATCCCTGGCAGACCTTGGGGTCACCGTACGCCCTGATCAAAATCCCTTGCACAAGAGCGGCGCCTGGCCCTCCTGCAGCGCTCGACGACCACGCCGAGATCACGCCGGGATCAGCATCGGTGCCGGTGATCAAGTCGTGGAGGCCCAACCGCAAGCCGCATTCGGCGGCGGTCTCCCACGCCTCGCGTAGGATGGTGAAGGGCGGCGCCGGCACGACGCTGGCGCCGGCGGCCGGTTTATCGGAAGAAGAAGAAGTAGTAGTGATGAGCTTGTAGCGCGTGTGGCGCTGGCTGACCTCCTGGACCCGGGCCTTGAGCAGCTTGATCTCGTCGGCGGCCTCGTCCAGGGGCCGCGGCCGGAGCACCAGCTGGGTAAGGCAGGGCGGCAGCGGCGCCACCACGCGCCGGCACCAGGCCCACGGGTCGTCGTCGAGGTGGACGACGAGCTCGACCCAGTCCTCGACGTCGAAGGCCAGGTCGCGGAGCTGCCTCACCCAGGTCCGCAGCACCTGGTCGTCGTCGTCGCCATTGCTGACAACACCGAGGAAGGACTGCATCATCTGGAACTCGCCCGTGATGAAGGCCAGATCTTTCGCCACCCGCTCCTTCACCTCCGCCTCCTCCTCTAGGGCCGATGTCACCCTGCCCAGCGTTACCTCCACGGCCTTCCTCGTCAGCCCGATCGCGAAGTCCGCCATTTCTGTGTCCTTCTTTGTGTATGCTACTGCAGCATAGACTGAGGACCTATTCCACTCCACTGGAGGAGATGAGATTATATAGATCGATCATCAAGATGGATCGATGCTAGCGTTAGGTAGGAAATTAATATATATCCTGACCGGCCGGCCGCTCAAGTCTCAACTCTCCACGCCAAAATTAACTAGAACCAGTGAAATGTCGACACGCGAGAACATGATGTGGCCTTCTTGATCCATCAGACCACACGCCACACTAGCTCGATCGGTCCATACCTCTTCAGCTCCTGTCAGGTCCGATGATTGATGCATTCCCACGTCATGCATCGATGCTTGATTTATGTCAGGGATGACGATCGATCGATGCATGCATTCTCCCATATCAACTGCCCATGTAATTAATAGGCATGTGCTGCAATTCATTTAAAGCTACGTACGTATAGTACTACCTACTGCAGTGGACGTTCTTTATTCAACTGGACATTGTCTCATACAGTATACTTATATTGGCGAACCTACTACAGTATTGTAATAGCTCGAGCTATACAATGTCTCATATTGAACTGATCGAACGCAACCAAAGCCGTAGCATCTGTCTGATGATGCTCTGACGTCTCAATGTCCAGTCATTGGTACGATCCGATCCAGTTTGCCTACAAACACTATTAATTATTTATCCAAGTCTACACACCCGCGCAAGCACACTGGCCGTTTCTAGGTCAATTTCTATACCAGCTAGCTCATCGTCAACTCTTCCTGCGCACCCTTAGAGCAGGTACAATAAGCTGATGTAAGCTGGGTATAAGAGTTTAAATAATATATTTTTAATTAGTTGGATGACAGAGAAGAGAAAAAAAAGACAAGTGTGCTACTAGTTAAGAACCAGCTGCAGCACGAGTCTGTATACACTATGTGAGACTAGTATGTGGACCAAATATCAATAAAGTAGCACATTTTTATAGCCAACTATTGTACTTACTAGCTATTGCATTGGCTATAAATGACATGACAGACTGTATTATTAATCTTGCTCTTACATCGGCTGGATCCAATGTCTTGCTCCTTGGTTCTTATCTCTAATTAATAATGAAAGGAGGAAAGTGTCCTTTGTCCGCGTGTCTTTAATTGGTGATGGTGAAGCCTCGGTACCCTCTCTTAAATCGATCTACTCCTCTAATTAAATATGTCATCCGTCGGTCGAGATGGATAGATATTCTATCCCTCGCTCTTAATTATACGGACAGAGTGGGTCTTTCCAAAATCTCAAAACGAGGCTCACGTCCTTAATTTGCTCTTGAGTTTATTCAAGTTGAGTGAATGATACATGACCCTTAACGGATTTATATAGGCTACAAGCCCATAAGAAATGTAAGGGCAAGATGCCACGATGATAATTTATTAGTGCAGGGCTTATGATGGACTAGGGCATGAGGGGATGGTTCATTGTCCACCATATGGCATATTAGGCCATTCCACCAATCTAACCATGACATGAAGACATATTTTTCATTGTCAAGCGTATGAGACCTTCTCTAAGAGCCAATAATTTGGCATACACACCTCACTAGCACTTAATCCTAGTCCATCGACACCCTCTGGTTATCCCTCAACGACAAAAAGAATGAAAATCGAAACAAATATATAGAGAGAAATCCCAAAAGAAAGAAAACAACTGAAGCAAAAAATTGCACACCCGAAATTTAGGGTTTTCGGAGTAGCAACTCGTGACCTGTTTTTTTTTGGAAGAACCTGTAGCAGACTAGCAGCTCACAAACCAAAGTAGTCACAAGTTTTTTTTCCAGTCAGTAGTTTTGGAGAGGAACGCTTTTTATCTCTGCAAGTGTGGTCGCGTCAACTCTTGGTCCGGTCCATTCAGTGAGAAGGGTATGCGGAACTTTGGTAGACCCCTTGGGCCTGCGTACACTTGACAGTATAGGAGAAGATGGGCCGTGCAAAAAGTAATTGGAATTGTCTTGGTATTTTCTTGTGAGAAAAAAAAGAAAAGAAAAGGCGAAGGACGATGAAAAGCAGGACATGGTGATCTGTCTGTCAGCACGAGACCGCAAAAAGAAAGAGTGAGCTACTGTATCTCACAGACATCAAGTCACTCAACGGTCACGGGGCGCCAATGCCATGGCGCCAAATGACAAACACCAGCCCCTAGCTAGTGTACCAGCTCTGCCACACTACACTACACTCCACGGTGAGCTCTGCCGCTGCTCGACGAAACAAACCATGGAGCCGCCTCTCGCCGCCCTGCTAGTCCTCTGCTCCCTCCTCCTCCTCCTCAACCATCCATCATCCTCCGCCGGCCATGGCCATGGCAATCAGCACGAGCACTACGACAACGCGACGGCCTACAACGTCGCCGCCGCCGCCGCCGCGGGCACGCAGGGGCCGGGGTCGTGGGCGGATGCGCTGGAGTTCCTGTACTACCACAACGCGGTGCGCATGGCGCATTGGGAGCTGCCGCTGGCGTGGTCGCCGCGGCTGGAGTCCTACGCGCGCTGGTGGGCGTCGCAGCGCCGCGCCGACGGATGCGCGCTCCGGCACTCGTTCCCCGACGGCCAGTTCGCGCTCGGGGAGAACATCTTCTGGGGCTCCGCCGGGGCGTCATGGCTGCCGGGGGACGCCGTGAAGGAGTGGGCGGCGGAAGGGGTGGACTACTCGTACGCCGCCAACGCGTGCGCGCCGGGCCGGGAGTGCGCGCACTACACGCAGATCGTCTGGCGCCGCACGGCGCTGCTCGGCTGCGCGCGCGTCGTGTGCGGCGACGGGGAAGGAGTGTTCATGACCTGTAACTATTACCCGCCTGGGAACGTCGTCGGGGAGAGGCCATACTGAATCCTGATTGTGATTGTGAGCCAAGGTTTGATAGAAGCTTTCTTCAGGGGTTAATTGGGCGTGCGCGCGGCCTGCTCGGCGAAATTCCTAGATGTTTGATGCACTTGAAAGTTGAAAAGTTTCCCTAGATTATGCACATGTACCGAAATACTGGATGAATTCAAGCAATGGTAGTAACTGATGCAAATCCGGAGCACATCGCAAGGCCTGGGCTTTCGGTATTGTCCGCTTCTTAATTCGATCTTGTCCGGCTCTAACCACCGATGAACAATCCAATTCGAGACGGAGTCCAAACCGAGAATTTCTCGGCTTGCCATGTGGTAAAAAGCAGCCGCCTCCCAGCCCTGAATAATCCCTAATACGATCGATCCCCATGGATTCGCACAAGCGCCGCCCCGCCGACGACGGCGACCGGCTGAGCGAGCTGCCAGACTGCCTGCTGCTGGACATCCTGTCGCGCGTGGGGTCCCGGCTGGCCGTGCAGACGAGCGCGCTCTCCCGCCGGTGGCGCCACCTCTGGCGCGACGTCCCCTGCGCCGACGTCGACGAGCGCGACTTCTCCTCCTCCGGCGGCGGCGGAGAGTTCTTCGACTCGTTCGAATACAGCGGCGTCAGCCAGGAGCAGCGGCAGCGGTGCTCCCGCTTCGAGGACTTCGCCGACCACGTCCTCTCGCCGTCGACGTCGCCGCTGTCCCAGCACCGCCGGCTCGACGCCTTCCGCCTGCGCATCGAGAGCCGCTGCGCCTACGCCATCACCGATCGCTGGGTCCGCCGCGGGCTCGCCCGCTCCCCGGCCGCCGTCGCCATCCACGGGCCCTATGGCTCCGCCGTCCGCTGGATCAGCCCACCCCCATCGTCGTCTTCCTCCTTGGCCCGCCTCACCAAGCTGCATCTCGTCGGGGTCACCATAATGCCCGGCGCCTTCGTCTCCCCGGGCCAGGGCCACCTGCTGGGCTGCCCGGCCCTCGAGGACCTCCACATGGAGCGCTGCTACGCCTACGGCTTCCACGCCATATCCTCGCCCACGCTCAGGAGGCTCGCCGTCGTCTGCACTCGCACCGGGGGCCGCGTCGCCGGCGCCGATCTGCCCCGCCTTGAGTGCCTGCGGCTCGACCTGGTCTGCGACGGGCAGCCCGCGTCCGCCCCGCAGGAGAACCAGCCGCCGCTGCCGTCGCTCGTCGAGGCCTCGATCCGGGTCACCGAGTTGGACTACCAGATCGTCCGCAATAAGCGAGCAATGAAGAAGAACAGGCTCGAGTTCTTCAAGTCCACGTGCGGCCTCCTCGCTCGGTTCCCCAACGTCGTCTCCCTTGATCTCTCTGGCTTCACCACCACGGTAATTAACACATCTCCATTGCATTAGTTCTCTGATCGATTTGGTGAGATCGACCGATGTTTTTTGCTTGGTGTTCCAGGCATTGCTAGAAGAGGAATCCCAAGAATTCCCAATGCTGAATCACCTGAGAGCCTTGCGTCTCGACGGTTGCGAGCTTGGATTCAACTTCCACGCCCTAACCAGCATCCTTCGGAACACCCCTAATTTGGAGACACTCAGACTGCACCGATGCAAGGTACAGTACATACAGGAACAAACATTCTTCATCAATTTCATCTTTGCTTCTGTTTGTAAACTAATCATGCATGGACCCTTTGCCCAAGAACAGTTTCTAGGCCTGACACCCAAGAGGAAGACACCTTCCAAACGTCGTGGGTCAACAACTACAACTCTTCAGTGCAACAACCTGAAATTGATAGAGATCAAGAGTCTGCAGGATGATGCGCCTCAAATCCTTCGACTTCTATCGGAGGATTCCAAGGGAATGCCGATGGCCCGGTGGCGGCGAGTCGACAGAGTGAGCGATGTGGCGGGCTTGGTGACGGCACAACTTCATAGAACGGAGAAAGGGACAACAATGGTGCAGAGTTACTTCCAACTATTCAATTTTGAATAATGTTAATGTATTGTTTTTACTCTATATATTGATTTATATCCCCTTTTATACTCTCCAACTAGCAATTCATGTTGAAAGAAAATTTTCTGCCAATACATGGATCAAGTGCTACAACATGGACTCCCCTACCATGCGACATCGTTCTCTATCTGTTCGTCCTTTGTTGATGTGGGTCGGGGTGGCCCGATCTTTCGATGAGATTGATAACTCTCGATTTGGGTAGGAGGTGACGTTGACGATCCGACTACGGCCTTAGAGGCAGCGCCTTAGCAATCGATACACCAACTCCAAAGGGTTATTGATCATGCGGGGGCACGATCAACCTGACCACGAAGGTGTTTGTTCCTGCAAGCAATCGAAGAACAAGCAAAAACAAGATAAATAGCAGATGCAATCTAAAATTGCGAATATACTATATCAAACCAATGTCTCAACAAGACGATAAGTTGGAGTCTTGACGACGGTAAAACAGGTGGTCTAACCGACACACGCGATTACACGAAAGTAGCAAAGATGGCAAAACTTTATCTAATCAAAACCCAAGGCTCCTTAGGGGGGCTCATGGGGTATATAAAGGAGGAGGGAGAGATATTTTCGTCCACCTTGAGTAAGGAGGCCGAAATCCAACTCTATCTATAACTTTCCTAACAAACTACAATTCTTTAGGAAACAGAAAAACAGATTCGTCAGCTTGTTTTGTCCGTCACGGTCAGCACGAGTCGAATCTCTTGATGGGGCCAGATCCGTTGGAAAGGTCTTGTAATTACCTTTCCAACAAGTACTTGTTTGCTTGATTTGGACTCCGGATGCGGCCTGGGTGATTAAAACAAATTCGGATCTCCTGACAGCTCGGACCCGAATCGGATTCAACTTTAATTCGTGATATCTTTCTCTAGCAAGCTCCGAATCATGTGCCGTTTGATTTGCTGGAAAATACACTTTAAATCCTTCCATCTCAGCTGTATGAATGCTTGATTCTTGTTGGCCCTCCCGTTTGCCTCCATCGTATCTCATCTTGACCTTGGACTTGAAAAACTCGACAAGATGTCTACGTAATAAAACGAGACAAGATAGTAGTAGCTCCGCCTCTTCATAAATATGACAATCAAAACAATTACTACTTGAATTCACCTGATTATAAATCTTGTCAAATATTATAGAATTGAAGGTATCAAAGGTCGTATCCATGGTTAGCATGTCCATATCATTTGTGGATATAGGTTTCTGAAGGTTGAGAATTTTTTTGCCAAAAGAAAAGAAGGTTGAGGATTTTGAAGGAACGTTGTCAGTGTCATGAACAAAAAGTTGAGCGTCCAGTGTGCCATGGACATTAAGCGTACAGCCAAATTTCTTTGAATCGTGGACTGGGTGATCCGATGCCGTTATATCTGGCTACAATACACTGCTATCAGATTGGAAGGGCCTTAGGCGAATTTTATTAGAAATAAGAAGAAGTACAGGGGGCAGCAGGAAGATGAGCCACACCTGGTAAATTTCAAGTGAATGACGCCTGCACAGCGGCAGCGGCTCAAGAAACTTTACACACACAATCGTGTTGAACAGAATAAATTTGGGACGAAGCTACAGAGCTTTGATGAATGGAAAGAACTATATGTGCTGTCAAAAAGATCAAACAACTTACAAATATATAGCATACCCAAAGTTTTTTTTTTTTTTGGGGAAATAGCATACCCCAAGATGGGTCAACCGGAATAAGATCATGCCTATGCACTGATTGTATCACAGAACTCCAGTTGAGAAAATCAGACATATTGTCTCTGCGATTGTGTGTTTGATCATCGCTGGCAACACAGCGCATGATGACCCTTGATCGGGTTTTGTAACAGCAATAATCCTTAATTTTGGCAATGCAACCACAAGTACAAAGCAGTTGCAGGCATGGCAAATACAGTAACCATCGATTACATTAAAATAATTGTTACAAGCACATTATAACTCTTGAACAAAGAAAGTTCTAAGCACAACAGAGCACAGACACGATTCAATAAAAGTTTCCCAAGCAACATGACTCCGATAATGCAGATCTGAAGTCTCCAATTGGCAGTATGAAACCAGACACACTTAGACCGAATGCGGTAATAATGCACACATGTAATATATGCACACTTTTTTGTCCCCTCTTCAAGCTAATGGTGTTGGCGGTTGTACTTCTGGTTCCACTTTGCGGACAGGGTAGTTTAATGCAGTCGTCAGACAAAAGGTGACTACAATGGGCCAAGCATTAAATATAATAGCAGTCGCGAAATAGAGCACTGACAATAGGGATGTCCAGACTGTCCCGGAACATATGCCCTTTCGCCTACAGTATGATGGTACCAAAAAAGCACCCTTGATTGCCAGTTCCCAACGTTGATAGAGCAATACAAGAGAACTCAGGATACATACTGCAACAGCAGTCCTATAAGCAACTGGAGCTAGAATCATATAGGTACCAAGTGCAAAGGCAGTTACCAAGCTTGTAACCGAAACCAACATGAGCTGGTAGGCCATGAATAAATGCTTTATTCGGGTCCCAGTGTCTACTAGGGGAGATCCAGAAGACGTGAGAGATATAGTGGCCATTGTAGAGGAAGTGAAGGCAAGTGTGTTGGCAATTGTGAATGCATCGAAAACATACTTTCCGCCAAGTGTTGGTGTGCCTCCATTAGTGTGGTCGTCAGCTCTATAACCTCCAGGCATTGCAAAACTTGCACCAAACGTCACGGTTGCAATTAGGACTGAACCAATACATAGACTTTGTGTCGCGTCTTTCACTATCGCCTCATATTTCTTTATTTTGTCCATCTTTCTTGCTTGGAGATCAATGTTGTCTTTTTTTATATAGTAATTCCAGCTACGAATACCCACTTCAGCACCGACCATCTTTAGTACAGTGTATATTTTTTGTTCACTGCTCTGCGAAATCAAAATAAATGAATTTGAACAATGCAAATTAATCTCAATAGTAAGTTCTGAGGGATTTTACGGTACCCTATACTGCTAAGGGGTGGGAGCAGTAGATAAATCTGCACCGTTGATTTGATAGCCATTTAAAAGTATTAAGGGTAAAAGATCCCTTTCTGTACGTGAATAGCAATTTGTAATGGGCTGAAGCCCATTTGCTCTCATCACCTAGCTCTGTACACGTACGTTCGGCCGCCCACCGCTCGACTCGCTCCGCAGCCGGACTTGGCCGTCCCAGCCGTCGTAGACCTCGCCCCGGTCACCGGACTCCGCCGTCCCCGCCGTCGTCGACCTCGCCCCGGCTGCCGGACTCTGCTGTCCCAGCCATCGTCGACCTCGCCCCGGCCGCCAGATTCTGCTATGGCGCCGTCCTTGCCGTCGTCTACCTCACTCCGGCCGTTTACAAATTCTAGCACAAACAACAATCAGAACTCGGTAGACTAGCTATTTGTCTTGGTGGACGACGTGCTTAGTCCTCCATCGTCCAGAATGTGGGCGATTAGCCGATGACGCTACGTCATGAAATTTTTGTCAGGTGCTTGGTCATCAGGTTGTACGCGTATTATTGAGGAGTCCGGCCTGCGAGGAAGACGATCGCTGCCGTAAGATACGAGGAAGGCAGAGGTCGGGCATGGCGGCGGCGTGCCTCTGATCGGAGAAAATGGGCCTCGGCCCAACACTCCTGGATAAATTACTTACGTAAAAACATATTGATAATTAAATGCAAATAGCGTTAATGTCCTGGAAAATGGACGGTCAGATTAAGTATATACCGCTCTCCTTTCCCGGGCAGTATAAAGGTCCGTAAAAGAGCTCTTAAGTTCTGGTTCTCATATCCGAGGCAGTACATGTTTACAAAAATAAAATGATCGTGTCTATTACCTGATTGTAATACAATCCGTCAGGAATATTGTACCATGCTATATCTCGCGGAGTATCCCCTTCTTCATTTGTTAAATTCAAGTGTACTTAAAGGGCTGAATATTCCGAGTTTCCCTGTCTGGACAGCTAGGTGCAGTGCAGTGTTCCCATTTTTGTCTTGCACATTCAAAATCCATGATAAAGACTGGTTTCTGCAAGCATAACCGTAGAGAATTCGAGGTGGACCTAACACACTACGAGAGGGCCTATTCACCTATACCAACTATTTTGGTGTAGTTGATTAGTCCCTTTTTATTTCTACTTACTTAGTGCAAACTTCCGGACGGCAGAGCCACTCACGTTAAAGCAAGTCTTGAATCCGGGCGGTTATGCCACTCACGTTGAAACAAGACCGTTGTGATTCCGGGCGAATCCGCTCACGTTAAATCACAACTTATATGCACTAAGTGCTTAGAAATAACAAGGCCTAACCGGGAGACTTATATGAACAAAGTAGTACTATATTGCTTTAGAAATATTAGTACAAGAGAGAGCATACACACCTTACACTTGCTCACACCTTGTTCTCCACCTTCTTCACTTTCTTATTCTCTACTACACAAGGTGTGAGGCAAGAGCCTCTATTTATAGGACTACATGGCCATTAGATCTTTGACATGTGTCAAAATCTTAGACATTGATATAAAATATCTAAAGCCTTCCACACACTTCTACATAAATATCTAGGTACTAGAAGGTTTCCTATTTATTTATTTTAAATTCCTATTCTAGAGTATTCCAAAGCTTTTACATAATTCTTCATGCATATCTAAACACTAGAAGGTTCCCTCTTTTATTTATTTTATATTCTAGAGTATTCCATAGTAATGTCTTCTTTCTTGTAATATTGAGAACATTCTAGAAGCTTGCATTGTATTCTCCAACACTCCCCCTCAATGCAAAGCTTCTTTGGTGACCATGCCAAGAGCTTCTCGAAACTTATCGAACTTTGATTTGTTGAGACTCTTGGTGAGGATATCTGCAGTCTGGTCTTCTGTCTTTGTTGGCACCATCTCAATTTTCCCCTTAAGGATCTTTTCTCTGATGTAGTGGTAGTGCACCTCTATGTGCTTTGTCCTTGCATGGAAGACAGGATTTTCTGCTAGCCTTATGGTGGATAAGTTATCACAGAAAATCCATACCTGATCTTTTGGAGTTTGATGAAGGTCTTCTATCAATTGTTTAAGCCAGGTGCTTTCTTGTGCTGCCGCTGCCGCTGATCGATATTCTGCTTCGGTACTTGACAGTGCCACTGTAGGTTGCCTTTTGCTGCACCATGTTATGGCTCCCGATCCAAGACTGGAGAGATATCCAGTGGTTGATCTCTGTGTATCACAATCTCCGGCATAGTCGGCGTCGCAGTAACCAATAACCTGGCATTCTTTTGTTTTCTTATATAGGATGCCATAATTTAATGTGCCTTTGACATACCTGAGTATTCGCCTTATTGCATCAAGGTGAGGCTTCTTTGGTGTGCTCATGTATCGGCTTGCCACTCCAACGGCATAGGAAATATCTGGCCGACTAAGTGTCAGATAGATAAGACTCCCGACCAGTTGCCGATACATGGTTGCATCCTCCAAGTTCTTTCCTTTGTCTTCTTAAAGTCTTGCGTTAGGATCCATAGGAGTGGAAATAGGTTTGCAGTCAAGCATCCCATACCTCTTAAGAAGGTCCTTCGCATACTTTTGTTGGCCTAAGAATATCCCATTCTTAGTGTGCTCCACCTCAAGTCCAAGGAAGTGTCTTAACTCACCAAGTTCCTTCATTTGAAATCTCACGGAGAGATTTTCCCTTGTCCTTTCTATCTCCTCGGAGTAATCTCCCATGATGATCAAGTCATCAACATAGACTAGAACTATTGCTAGTCTTCCTTCCTTGGCCATCATAAATAAATTAGAGTCTGATGGAGCAACTTTAAAGCCATTGTGTACTAGGAACTCACCGATTTTTCCGTGCCATGCTCTTGGTGCTTGCTTTAGCCCGTAGAGTGCCTTCTTTAGTTTGCAGACATGCTCGGGGTATTTCTTGCTCTCAAACCCCTTTGGCTGCTCCATGTAAATCTCCTTGTCAAGTTCTCCATGCAGAAAGGCATTCTTGACATCCATCTGCCACAACTCCCAAGACTTGCTGGCAGCCAATGCAAGCAAGACTCGAACTGTTGTGATTTTTGCCACCGGACTGAATGTTTCTTCGTAATCCAGTCCATACTCCTGCGAGAAACCTCGTGCCACAAGTCGAGCTTTATACCTTTCAATTGAGCCATCTGTTCGGGTTTTCACTTTGTAGACCCATTTGCAGGATATTGGCTTCACGTCCTTTGGCTTTGGCACTAAGTCCCATGTTTGGTTTTCCTTTAGTGCCTTAATCTCTTCTTCCATCGCCTTCTGCCACTTAGGGCCTCGTGCTGCTTCTTCATAGGAAGATGGCTCAATAGGTAAAGACTCATCGGCAAGAGCAGCATTAGCGTACCTTGGATTGGGCTTCCTGGGTCTTGTTGATCTTCGAAGTTCTTGATCATGCTCCTCGGTTTGTGGCTCTTCAGGTTGGTGTATGCCAGTCTTCCACGGACTCTTGGTCTTACTTGGTGAGCTCCTTTCTCCTTCACTTGGGGTTTCTAACTTCTGATCTCTTTCTTCTTCTATAACCTCCTCCACGTCAGGTGACTCAGGAATCTCTTCTTTCTTAGGGGACCACCATGAAGAAGCTTCATCGAACACAATGTTCCTTGAGATGTGACATTTACCTGTGGTTGGATCACAACACCTCCATCCTTTTCGAGCATCATCGTAACCAACAAAGATGCACCTCTTCGCCTTCTTTTCAAACTTGGTTCTTAGGTGATCTGGCACAAAGATATAGCATACGCGACCAAATACCTTGAGGTGGCTGATGGCTGGTTTCATCCTCCAAAGCTTCTCATGTGGTGATTTGAACCCCAACCTCACTTGTGGTAGCTTATTAATCACATGAGCTGCAGTCCTCATACACTCGGCCCAGAATCTTCCAGGAACATTTTTGGCATGCAACATACTCCGACAAGTTTCCGCAAGGTGACGATTCTTGCGCTCCGCTACTCCATTTTGTTGTGGAGTATTAGGGCAAGTTAACTGCCTTTTTATCTTATTTTTCTTGAGATAGATGGTGAACTCATTGGATAAATATTCTCTCCCATTGTCAGTGCGTAGGCACCATATCTTATACTCGAGTTCACCTTCTATCATATCCTTAAATTCCTTAAATTTCATAAAGGTCTCAGACTTCTCCTTCATAAAGTATACCCAAACGTACCTTGAGAAGTCGTCGATGAAGGTCACCATGTATCTCATGCCTCCAAGTGATATTTGCTTGACTGGGCCAAAGACATCTGAGTGTATGAGCTCTAGAGGTACCTTTGACTGATGCTGCGATTCCTTGTATGGCAATTGGTGCGCCTTGCCATACTGACATCCAGCACAGACCATGTCTGTACGGATATCAAGATCAGGAAGCCCCTTCACTATGTGCTTCTCCATCATCTCCTTCAACTTGTGGTAGCTGACGTGTCCAAGCCGCGCATGCCAAAGATCAGCCGTCTCATTCTTCCGAGTCTTGTCTATGTATGCTAACTCAGCAGAGAGCACAAAGAGTGAGTCTCTCTTTTTCCCTTCCATGATGGGTGTGCCGATCACCTTGAGCCTTCTGAAGATTGCTACTTCTTGTGAACCAAACAGAACATACTTCCCTTCTGCTGTCAGTTGAGGTACTGACAACAGATTCTTCTTCAAGCCTGGGACGTGGTAGACTCTCTCAAGTTGGAGTTGTTGAGGACCATACCTTGGAACGGCTGTCTTTCCAACATGGGAAATCGATAGCTTGGAGTTGTTGGCTGTCAGCACCATTTTTCCTCCCTTGTACTCGGTCATATCTTGCAGCTCGTTGTCATCATTAGTCATATGGTTGGAGCACCCAGAATCAACGATCCAATCATCTTTATAGTTGATTTTTGGATCCTTGATTGCTGCAAGGGCTGGCGCCTACATGTCCTCCTCCAACTCTTCTTCATCCGTTGCAAAGACTGGTGGCTCCATGTCTTCCTCCAACTCTTCTTCATCCATCGCAAAGGCTGATGCCTCCATATCTTCCTCCAACTCTTCTTCATCCATTGCAAGGGCTGGCACCTTCATGTCTTCCTCCAAGTCTTCTATGTCAACCTCTTGAGAGTATCCAGCTTCGGCGTCCCATTCTTCTTCGCTCATGGATGCTTCTAGAGTGATCTCCTCTTTCTCTTTTGTGGTGGCCACATTCCCTTCATAACGCCTTCTTGGATATCGACATTCTCGAGTAAGGTGACCTTTCTTACCACAATTGGAGCATCTATCATTTGACCTCCTTGGAAATCGGCATTCTCGAGCAAAGTGACCTGCCTTGCCACAATTGAAGCATCCATCACTTGGTCTCCTTGCATTCTTCTCGTACCATTTTGGTCCTTGTCTTTCTCGTTGGTCTCCCCCTGAAGAGTTGCTTCTCTCCTTTGGATGTTCTTTCCCACCTTCTGTCCACTTAGGCTTGGGCTTCCATTGTTTTTGGTGTGGGCTCTTCTTCTTAGTGAAAAGTGCCTCCTCTTCTTCCTTTATGGTTATGCTCCACATCTTCTTAGCTAACTCCTCTTGATTTACCAATAAATTCTCCAACTCCACTACTGAAGGTGGAGTAGGCCATCCCATCACCGCAGCCATAAACCCATTGTATTCGGGTCTAAGACCGTGGATGATGATTCATCCGAGTCTCGCTCACCTTCTCATCCGGGGCAAGTTGGGATATCTCACGGCAAATAAACTTCACATTCGAAAAATATTGACTGATGGATAGATTGCCTTGTGAGATACCTGCGAGCTCATTTTTCAAGAGCTGGAGCCGTGCTTCATTTTTTCTTGAGAATAGCTTTGCCAAAGTCTCCCATACCTCCTTAGGTGTCTTCTCATCACGGATGTGCTCCAATAGATCCTCTTCGATGGTCGTCTTCAATACAAACATGGCCTTCCTTGACTTGATCTTCCATTTCCGCAAGGCATCAGCATTCTCTGGAGGAAATGCTTCGGTGCCCGCAACGACCTCCCATAGGTCCTGACCTTGTAGGTAGGACTCCATGCAGGTCTGCCAATAGCCATAGTTGTGGCTATTAAGCTTTCTGATCCCGCTGCTTGAGCTAGCAAGATCCGCCATGGTGACTTGCGCCCAGCGTCAAGTAAGCTTTGGTCCCGGACCAGCTTCACAGTCCTAGACTGTGCACCAGCAGAGTTTCCCCTCAGCGCCTTCCTGTTGCACCGAACAAAGCAAGCACCCTGTGCTTACAACTCTTCCTCCAAATGACGGTCCCGGACCGCCTGCTCTGATACCAACTGTAGAGAATTCGAGGTGGACCTAACACACTACGAGAGGGCCTATTCACCTATACCAACTACTTTGGTGTAGTTGATTAGTCCCTTTTTATTTCTACTTACTTAGTGCAAGCTTCCGGACGGCAGAGCCACTCACGTTAAAGCAAGTCTTGAATCCGGGCGGCTATGCCACTCACGTTGAAACAAGACCGTTGTGATTCTGGGCGAATACGCTCACGTTAAATCACAAATTATATGCACTAAGTACTTAGAAATAACAAGGCCTAACCGGGAGACTTATATGAACAAAGTAGTACTATATTGCTTTAGAAATATTAGTACAAGAGAGAGCATACACACCTTACACTTGCTCACACCTTGTTCTCCACCTTCTTCACTTTCTTATTCTCTACTACACAAGGTGTGAGGCAAGGGCCTCTATTTATAGGACTACATGGCCATTGGATCTTTGACATGTGTCAAAATCTTAGCCATTGATATAAAATATCTAAAGCCTTCCACACACTTCTACATAAATATCTAGGTACTAGAAGGTTTCCTATTTATTTATTTTAAATTCCTATTCTAGAGTATTCCAAAGCTTTTACATAATTCTTCATGCATATCTAAACACTAGAAGGTTCCCTCTTTTATTTATTTTATATTCTAGAGTATTCCATAGTAATGTCTTCTTTCTTGTAATATTGAGAACATTCTAGAAGTTTGCATTGTATTCTCCAACAATAACCGACTGTCCCAACTTTCATTTTGTCAACTGCAACATGAAGAAATGTTCTTCCCCTAGCATCACGCATGATGAGCATTATATTCAGTACTTTTCGTGCGCATTTTCAGAGTTTTTGCACTGCTTAAATTCTTTTTTTCACTCCTGAAAGTATGTTAAAGTAACAGATTCCACTCCAAAGAGGCAATTACAATCTTCAATTCTTTATATGCAGGAAGGGGCGAAAAAGGCCCAGAAACTTCAATTAATTAGGCCGAGCACCTCACTCAACATTAAGAAGGACTTTACAAGGAGAAGAATGTTAGCAGCAGGGATCAACTTGGGCACTAAAGAAAATAATTAGAGGACTGAAAGGCAAAAGGGGAGTCACTCCATGGCCATGTGCCGGTGGCTTTTCCAGAAGGACAAAAGAAAAGGGGGAGGGGAGACAGATCGAGAAGAGGGGAGGAGATCAGAAAAGAGAAGAAGGGAGGAGAATGGAGGTCGCGGCTGGAGATCCGCCTCACCGCTAGGCTGCTCGTCCACATCGTCATCAAGCTCGAGTATTTGTTCTGCATCTTCCCGATCCGGCTTCCTCTGCTTCTCCTGCTTCGCCGCTTCAACAACTTGGCAAAAAAATCTCTGAACCCTCTTCTACAGCAGCTCTTTGGTGACGAAGTCCAACCACTCTTTCCCTTCCCTTGCTCTTTTGCTGATCTTGTTGTACTTGCATTTGGAAAGATAAATCGTGTGAAACTTGCTGCTGTTCGTGTTGCTTCTTGTAAGACAGAAACCTGCAAGAATTTGATAACCTGTGTTTTGTTAGGCCTCTTGCTTCCTCAGTTCTTTAGTTTCAGTAATTAGTGAGTCATATCTTTACTGCTTGTTATTATTTCAGAAAAATACCAAAAACATTAGACAAGTTTATTTTTCTGTTCGTGGTTCATATAGTTTCTTTGTGCTGTCCGTAATTTAGATTCAGAGTAAACCTGTTACTTGAGTTCACTAAAGTGCAGTCCAGAGCTCTTTTGTCACTACTTTTAAACACCAGTTTGTGTGAGTCTAGCTTTGGGAGTTTGCTTAATATTTGTAACTCAATCCCTGTGGAGAGAACGACATATCACTGTAAATTTTGCATCGATCAACGCAAACCAGCACAATTGGGTGACTTCTCAAGAAAATCAGTGATGGCTTGTGTTGCACCGACGGATGCAGCCACATGTATGGGGAATGATCCATTGTGGTCCTCTTGATGTATTGCATTTGGATTGGCTTGCAGTAGAAGTAAAAGATGGCCTATTAGCCCAGTCGAAGATGCGGCAGAGTGAAGAGGTGTATTTCCCTTTTCATCTTGTTGTATCGTAAGATCTTTGTTCCATTCTAACAACATTTCTGTAAGATCTGCAAATGCGTACGTATATCAACAGAACCACAATGAATGGGAAAAGAATGCGCAAGAAGTCAAGAGGTTGTGCACTACATGTTTGCGCACCAGTGGTGAGTGGAAAAAAAAAATTCCACAGAACGGGCAGGCCCCTTTCAGATTGCTGACTCCACATGTCTAACAAGAATCTTAAAGCAAAGTGAAATGCGCAAACCACAATTCTTTCATAATTTTTCTAGAAAATAATTGGAACTATTTTCACAGTATCTGCTTCTACACATGCATATGCAAGATGACTATGGTTTATGCCAAACCTAACTTGTGCATACTTTTTAGAATAAATTTCTTTTCACGGAGCCACATATTTTGCTAACGGGTCGGATCGGTTTTGGCTGACGTGGCGCTCTGACATGCGGGACCGACATGTAAGAAATACCGTCGAAATGACTTAAACCGTTATTTTGGGCGAGTTGAGACAATTTAGACTCAAAACATGTGTTTTTTCGGGCAAATTAGCAAAAATCTGTGGCTGCGTGATAAGAATTAATGTCCCAAGAATTGTGGTTCTGTGAAATTTACTCTAGTATTTATATTGAATTTGGTATAGAAGTTTATCCAAAATATTTCTCTCACAAAATGTATAGATATAGATAGATAAATGGTAGGCAAAACTGATATGAAAGTTGAAAAGGAAGGGCGCATGGATACCTTTGCCTCCGACTCCGAAAACAGCAGCATGCAATGCATTTTGTCCATTTGGTCCAGAGTATGAAAGAATCTTGTCGCTCATCTGGTAGAGTGTTTTCGCAATGGTTTTATTTTCCAGTAAGATGGCTAGGTACAACGGAGAAGTACCATCGTCCTTCGGTAATCTGGCCAATCGTGGGTGCTCCTCCATGAGCATCTTGACTATATCATTGTTCCCACCGCGGATAGCTTCATGCAATGCTGTCTCTTTAATCTTGTTTTCTTTCTCCAGCAATGCCTTCACTGATCTATTATCGTTGTTATCCTGACCTTTAGCAAGATCAACAAGGAGAAACACCATCTGGGAGTTGGCCGCACGTGCAGCACAGTGCAGGGGTGTATCACCTTCGTTGTTTTGCACGAAAAGGAGGTTCAGTGCCTTCCTATGAATGAGGCCAGCTTTGTTCAAGAAGTCCTCGCTGTCGCCATTGGTGGCGACCACATGTAGGAGAGTGTCACCGTTGGAGGTGACCCCGTCCAGGAGCGATTCCCTGAGAAATGCTTCTTCATCATCAGAAGCCCGCGGCAGCGCTGAGCTTCTGATGGTTCCATTGCAGGAGGCTTGACGACAATCTTCCCCGGTGAGAAGTGATTCCAGATCCAAGAAAGAGCCAGAGCATGCCGCTGCAAGAAGCCGGTAATCCATGGCCGGCGAAGGAGGGTTGGGCGGCTTGGAAGCCTGATTGCTTGAGGCCATGACCACTGCCATGATCGAAGCGTCTTCCTTGCTCAGAAGCATATCCTTCAACTGCTGGCAATGGCCATGGCCCGTGGCCACAATCATCTTAGCTTCCATGGTCACCGGTGGAGGAGCTTCTCCCACAATGGTTGAGCTAGGCGCTTCCTCCCTAGTGCTGCTGGATGCCATCACCAAACCTGGTCGACCGAGGTGCAGTGCAGATTAAGTGACCGAGGTGGGAAAATCAGAGAGGATCGATCAATCGGGGAATATTGTTTGGACAACGTGCCAGTAGTGGAGGGTGCGCCCGAGGTGGAGAAGCTGTACCTATCAATGGATCTGGTTGAGGCAAGAACGCACAGGAGCGGCTCCTCTTATTGTAGCTAGCTGCGAAAAACGATGGCAAGGAGGGAGTGGGTGAGTGTGAACGAGGACTGAGGAGCAGGAGACGACCGCGGTGGCTGACTTGGGTCAAGGCATGTGGCAGGTTATGCGCAAAAAAATTCTTAATTGTGACATTATGTAGGACTTAGGAGCACATCATCACATGGTCTTTCTATTGTCCGGCTCTAACCACCAAGACTTGTGTGTTTTAATACATGATGCTGATTTTAACTCTTCTGTTGTATTTATCTTCACAGCGCGGTCAGTGGACGACTGCTGCTACGCTCAAAATTATCAATGATTGAGAGGGTAGCTTAGAAAAACACGGCAGTTGTTAGAGTCCTTAAGCAATTCTCTCACATTTTTCGTCCAAACAATGATCAGAGATCAGGTAATTATTTATCATCTCTCTCCATTCTCTGGATACAGCCATACAAGCGACAAAAAAGACGACTGGAGCGGTGGAGCCGAGTCCTACTAATGCAAAAGATTTAAACTAATCTCACTAACAGAGAATATACGATGTGTTTTAAACCATTTTTTACGTTCCATCCATGACTAGGCTGAAAATTTGAGGAACGGCAACAAAAAATTGGATGCGGAAACAAAAACGAAATGCGAATAGTGATTTCTGGCGAAACACTCCAGAAACAGAATTCTCTTGTGTATACGAAACTTTCCATTTATCTTAAATATACGATATGCCAACTTAACCAAATTATTTACATTCATGAGCAAATCCAAATCCACAAGTTTTGACTACTCTTGACACAGTACTAAGCAAAATTCCTCTGAAATTATGTGCTGAGGATCCCTCAGATATTATACAATTCCTTGCAATCAACTGGGAAGGATTCGCTGCATATCACTTCCTGGTTGCTATATTTTGAAGTGCTTGTATCCGTAATCGGAGCTCGTCATGCCTTCCTCCCAGTCGCCCAGTTTTCTGCCGCCGAAAACCACTTGTTTGATGCCCAAGTGCCTGCAGTTTTTTTTTTCAAAAGCAAAATCGACGGCAATATGAGTTAACAGTGTATGATGATGTTAAGTCTGCAAAACAATATATATCACATCTCGCTATGTATGCGGTGTGCTATGAAATGATTTATACAGTGCATTTTATTAGCATGCTTGCATGGTAGCAGAAATCTCACATCATAGCCTTATAGGGCCAGCACTGAAGACAGGATAATAAACGAATAAATAAGGATGTAATCACTTAAAGAAGGCCTAAAAGTTTTTCAGAAATAGTCTTGGTCACACAGTTAGTGTTCCAATTTTATCTCCATAGTTCATTCAACCACAGGATATGTGATCATGCTTCTTCCAAGCTAAAACAGCTACTGTGTTATGCAACATCAGCGAGAGATGATGTCTTACTCTGAACTTAATTGTGTAAGACAGTTCAGCAATACATCCAACCCAAGATAATCTGAAGTTCCAAGGTCCACCCTGAAATAAACAGAACATGATGTTCAGAATAGTAAAAACCATTTTACCAGCTTCAGATTTAATTGAATGTTTCCAATTCTTACCATACTCTGCCCCAGTTGTCTTGAAACTCAACGTCACTGATATCGTGGAAAGACGAAGGCATTACATTAGAAGCTTCTTCAGAATCATAAGAAGGGTCAAAGTCCAGCATTGAATTAGCCAACTGAAATAAAAATTGACACAATCACAATCTAAAAGAGAAAGGGAAACAAATAAACTACCACAGAAAAGCGGAAGAAATGTGCAAGATTATATAGATGAACTTAAAATGGCTACATAGATGTTATAACCAGTTGATAAAGCATAGGTAACACTACTATGATAAACTTCTTTATCTAAAATCTTGGCCCATGTGATTGCCAGTCGAGTTTGTAATACTCTTTAGGTGCCAAGCCAAACCATGCCCAAGATGGTTCAAAAAATTACGTGAAGATGGTTTCTCTTAGAACTGACACGTCCAGTTTCAGGCTTCCACTTATTGTTGTGGTCTCATGAGTGGATGCAATTGGAAATGCATAGTAAAAAATTGGTGCACTTATTGTAGCTTTCCAACACTGAACAAGCCTAACCTGCAAATTTGAAGAGTTGAAAGCTCCTAGTCTCCCCATGACGTACCAAGCTTGAATTACCTGTGAAGAACATTTAACATCAAGACAGGACGGTTGCTTTCTACATACGAGAATCCAAAGAAATAAATATACAGTGTCACTTTACACCGCCAAGAAGGTCAACATCTCGATCGGTTGGTTCTCCAAAGAGTTCGAACCAAACGAAAGCATTTAACGGGTTGAAGCTGCAACAATACAAAGACAAACGTAATTCAGTGTTCATGAGCCTCAACTTCTGTAAACTTGGAACAATTACAGTAGCTTTGACAACAACTATCATCATATCAATTGTCTATGTGATGTCATATCAACTTAGTTGTTAGAGTGTTGATTTATGCAGCAAGGTATCCCAATTCCCAAATTCAGAGCTTTAGCTCAGTTTCAAAAATGAAAAAATACTGTGTGAAAGAAGAATTTGTTTGAAAAGATGTTTCTGGTGATGCTCCCTTAATTCATCATACGTGAATTCCAATTATAACAAGGGGAACAGAACCATGAATTTTAAAAAGTACAAGTCGATGTTCAGCAATGCTATTACTGATAGAATCAGCTCTTCTGGTCTAGCCAGACACCCAAACTATCATGCAGGCCGAACAGTAAGAAAAAACATACATGCATGATTACATCTATGCGACAACTCACTCTCGGAAGCTGACTTTAAACGCGGCGACCGAGCCCGTTTTGGATCTGTTAAACCCCTCTCTTCCCTTCTTGCGCACCCTTTCTTGGATCTATCAACCAAATCAGTCAGACCGACAGAAGAAATGCATATCGATTCCAGGAACCAAGCACCCAAAACAAACGAATAGCTATCTCAGCTATGCACAGACGCACCCTTTGCTTCATGAGCTCCGGGTTCCCGATGCTATCGCCAAGAATGGCGCGCAGCTCATCGTCGTCTCTGCAGGCGTTCTCCAGAACCCTGAATCACCACAACGACACCAGTGAGCGGGCCAATTTGAGCAGAGGGTTCATCCATTCATTTCAACGGGCGGGAGATGTCAGATGAAGCCAAACCAAACAAAACAGGCAAAGCAAAATGATCCAGGAAGGAGGAGACTGACGGACCTGGCCCAGCCGGGGTAGGTATGCTCGCGGTCGTACTCGCGGCGGCGGCGCTCCTCCCGCACCTTGGCCAGCCGCCGCTCCCTCGCCGTCGTGCCGGAAGCCGCCGCCGCCGCCGACGCATCGTCGCCCCTCCCAGCGGCGGCTGTGGAGGTGGCGGTAGCACGGCGCAGCTGCAGGGGGGGTGAAGGCAGAGGCGGGAAGTGGGAGAGGAATAGGGTTTTAGCACCTGGGAGTAGCAGCGGCATGGTTTACTGCGGGGTGAGCGCGCGGCATGGGCGCCACCTTATCTTCGTCTTCGTGTAGCTCCAGTCAATACTAGTACTACACCTGGATTGGGCTGGGCCTGAGATGGCTTGGTCCAGCCCACCTGTCAACAGAGGCCTAAGACCACTCATATGTACACAAGTTGACATTCTCAAAAAAAAAAAAAATGTACACAAGTTGACAATCCCTAAAGCAGAAATGTACACAGTAAACTGTACAGAAAATTCCTAATCTGTTTCTTTTTTTGGAAGAGAATTCCTAATCTGTGAGCTAAGGCATAATCCAGCCTAAGCATCTGAACTTTATTCCCTGCATAGATATGTGCATCGCTCCTTTTTCCCTCAACAAAAACAATAAATCACAGGACACACTTCAATTGAAAACCCCGCGCAGGCTCTGCAAATCCCGACTACTGAGCAGTAGACAGACATGCCCTCCTATATCTGGCTTTCACAACAAGGTCTTGCCACCTGAACTTGCTCCCATAAATTGCAGATACTCCTGTAATCCTGCTGAACAGGTACGTGGATGCTACATCGAAATGCCGGGAACATCGCTTGTGAACTTCAACAACAAGAAGATGTGATGCCAATTCACAAGGCGCCTGAAAACAATTTTACATATACGGTAAACACGCGATATCTCAATTTGCAGGCGTTTGCAAACTCGGCATTGAAATGGAAGCATATCCCTCACTGTTAACTGAAGACTTCGATTATTTCAGCCTTGCTTGGTGCATCAGTTTGTACACACTCTTCGCAATCAGGCCTCTCTCGATGGTGTGAACCCAGAACATATTCAGTGTCGCCTTCTCATCCCCGTAGGAAGTACACAGGCAGTTGTAAATCTGGGGCGTCACAGACATCTGCTTCCTTGCCATTTCGTTCAATATATCTGAAGCAGCAGCCACCTTTCCTGCAGTCAGATGTGCATAAGCAAGAGTAGCATACACAAGACAATCAACTTCTAGACCTTTGCCTTGCATTTGGTGAAGTACTTTTTGTGCAAGATCAACCAGCCCTTTCTTGCAAAGCCTTCGGATTAGAGACCTATATACTGATTTATCTGGTGGAAGGCCTCTTTTTATAAGTTCATCAGGAATGAGTAGCACTGCATCCGTGTTATTCTTCTTGCAGAAACCATCGACGAGCCATGAGAATACACTATAATTGGGTGAAAATCCTGCATACAGATAAACCAAACACCATTAGTAGAGATTACTATGCCTAAATAGCCAGTGAAGTACAGTAAAATTCATACCTCGACCCATCATCTCAAACAAGGCTTCCTTGGCTTCATCCAGCTCCTTGGCCTTGCAGAATCCATGGATGAGAGCTTTGTAAGTGAACTGATCCAATTGCAACCCTGACTCCATCATCCTCTTCTTGACCTTGCACGCTGAGGTCATGTCCCCCCTCTTGGCGTATGAGTTGATCAGCGTGTTGCAAGTCACGTGGTCAGCCTGCACCTTCCTCCCGTCCATCTCGCTAAGCAAGCCATTTACCTCTTTCATCTTGCCATCCTCACAGAGCTTCCTAATGATCGCATTGTACGTCGCGACACCCGGTACCATCCCCCCTGCCTCCATCTCCTCTCGCAACTTGACCGCCTCCCCCACATCGCCGATCCGGCAATACCCGTCGACCAGCGTGGTGTATGTCACAGTGTCTGGCTCTACCGCTGCTGCGATCATGTCTGTACGGAGCTGTGCTGCCTCTTTCATCCTCCCTTCCTTACACAACCCATGGATCACGGTGTTCCACGTCACGATGTCGGGCTCGACGCCCTCATCCTGCATCCTCTCGCGCACGCACATGGCCTCGTACTGCATCCCCTTCCTAACATACAGCGCGATCACGGTGTTAAACGAGAAGCGGTCCAGCGGCACGCCGGCAGCGTCCATCCTCGTCATCAAACCCTCCGCCCGTAAGGCGTCCCTGGCCTTGAGGCACACGTGCAGCATGGCGTTGTAGACGTGCGTGTTCATGGCGACCCCGGCCCGGCCCATTTCGTTGAACACCTTGTGCGCGGTGGCCGTCATCCGGGCCCTGGCGAGCGCGGTGAGCAGCGCGGTGCAGGCGTGGGCGTCGGGCGCTAGGCCGCGCGCGCGCATTTGGTCGAACACCCGGGCGGCGTCGTGGGGGCGGGCGGAGTGGGAGTGGGAGAGCGCGAGGAGGAGCCAGCTCGGGACGTGGGGTTCGGAGAGGAGGGAGGGGAGGAGGAGCGGGGAGGAGAGCGGGTGGCGGAGGGAGAGGTCGAGGATGAATGCGCGGGCGGCGGGGTGGTGGCGCGGGTGCGGGGCGAGGAGCCGGAGGAGCGCGAGGGAGGCTTCGAGCGGGTGCGGGGGCGGCAGCGCGCGGAAGAAGGCGAGAGCGGAGGAGGGCAGCGGGGAGAGGCTGTGGATGACGGCGGCGAGGAGGGAAGGGTCGGCGGCGACGAGGTGTGCGTGAGGCTGGAACGCGGACTTGATGACCGCCGCGCAGAGCGCGCGGCGGATGTCGACGCCGGCGGGCGGCGGCATCGGACCGGCGGATTTGAAATGGCGTTTTACGAATGCAGAGCGCCTTTCGGTCGTACTAGGCCGTCGATGGCCCAGCCTTTTAAAGATATGAAAGGTAATTTTCTCAGGGGCATCGCAAATAAGCCCATAACAAAGCCCATGACACATAGTGTTGGGTTGTGGGCTTGTGGCTCATTGATTTTAGTTGTAGTTGGCCGTCCTGGAGACGGCATGTCGCTTGTAGCTCCTAGATGGATCTAGGAGGCCTCACCTTGCGTGGATGCTGGTTTCCAAAGCGCAAGACTTCCGACGGGACCAATAAGAAGAGGTACTCATGATTTCTTGCACTAAGAATCTGATCCAAAGTCTAGCCCTGCTCTGTCATTTCTTTATTCAAAGAGAAAGGGAAAGAGACGATGAAGAAAGAAGGTATGGCTGCCTGGCTGGCGACAATTTCATCCTTCTTCTTTTAAATTACCTCTAACCCCACGCAAAGAACCACCTAGAGATCGATGCTCTTAGCAAAAGCGAAGCCAAACACATGCAAACCCTGCTGCATCATATACCATTGTAAGTCACACAAGCAAAGAGACCTGTGATAGTTCACGATGAAAAAAGAACAAAATGCAGCACCATGCACCATGCTGACAGTCCAATCTAGTCAGAACTATTGTATTCAAGTGAATCGGTTCAATTCTCGTCCTCCTATTGAAATGATTTGAGATTGATAACGAGCAAGCCAAATCACGGTTAGAGTTCTGATATTCCTCGAATTAATTCTGAATGCAGGTAATCTAAATCTCGTACTAGGAAACCAACATGTGCCAGTCAACCTAATTTTTTGAATAACTAGAAATAGGATCCTCTAAACAAAGGCGCACATATGATAAGACTATCAAATATTCAGATGAACAAAAATCGAATACTCTGTTATTATTATTACTTCAGAATGTCCATTTTTTTCAGCAAGTTGCTGCAAATTAATCAGTCTTACTTGGTCCTCTCAAGTCCAGGCAAACATATGTCTTCTGCTAAAAGGGAGGCAGCGCCGTTTGGCCTTGACCTTTAAATAATTTTGGATGTGTGCATCTTGCAGCTTTGCAATATGCAAAGGCTAGGAAGGTGACCCTTCCATTGTTAAAAAAAAAATAGTTTAGTGTCAAAGTTGTGTATTTCTTGAGCTCGTGGAAGAAATTGTTCCTTCAATTCGCTTCAATTCAAATTGGAAAAGCAGTGTACTTTACTCTTTGTGCAACTATATAAGGGCACCCCTGATAGGAGTTGGTTCCACAACAGCACTCATTGTAATATCTTGAGAATAAATCAACCATCTAAGCAGAGGTAGAGCTGGCAACACGAGTTGGTGATGGCATCCAGCACCTGTGAGAAACCTCCTAGCTCATCCATTGTGGCAAATGATCCTTCACTGGTGACCATGGAAGCCAAGATGATTGTGGCCACGAGCCATGGCCATTGCCAGCAGTTGAAGGATATGCTGCTCAGCAAGAAAGATGGTTCGACCATGGTAGTGGTCGTGGCTTCAAGCAACAAGACCTCCATGCTGCCCAAGCCTCCTTCGCCGGCCATCAATTACCGGCTGCTAGCAGCGGCTTGCTCTGGCTCTTTCGAGGATCTGGAATCACTTCTCGACGGGGAAGACCGTCGCCAAGCCTCCAGCAACAGGACCATTGGAAGCTCGGCGATGCCGCGAGCTTCTGATGACGAAGAAGCATTCCTCAGGCAATCTCTCCTGGACGGGGTAACCTCCAACGGTGACACTCTTCTCCACATGGTCGCCACCAATGGCGACAGTGAGGACTTCTTGAACAAAGCTGGTCTCATCCACAGGAAGGCAGAAAAACTCCTCTTCACGGGAAACAACAAAGGAGATACGCCCTTGCACTGTGCTGCACGGGCGGCCAACTCCCAGATGGTGTCTTTTCTCATTGCTCTTGCTAAAGGTCAGGATAACAATACTACCAGAGTAAAGGCAATGCTGGAAAAAGAAAATGGTACTAAAGAGACTGCCTTGCATGAGGCTGTCCGCGTTGGGAACAATGATATAGTCAAGTTACTCATGGAGGAACACCCACAATTGGCCAGTTTACCGAAAGGTTGTACTTCTCCATTGTACCTAGCCATCTCACTGGAAAATAAAACCATCGCTGAAACACTCCATGAGAAGAGTGGCGGGGCTCTTTCATACTCTGGACCAAATGGACAAAATGCATTGCATGCCGCTGTTCTCCGAAGCAAAGGTACCCGTGGAACCTTTCTTTTCAACTTCTAATCTCGGTTTCAACCTACCCATTTTTCTATCTATACACATTTTTGTAAGATAATTAAATATTTTATGTGCATCTATATACTAATATAGAAGGTGTGAGTTAGGGTTTGACACAAGACCATCTTGCCTATCTAATTTCTTATTACAAAGTTATGAAATGGTTGGGGATGGTTTATCTATATTTGTGTGTTACTATACAGGTCGTTCTAAGACATTTTTTTCCAGCCACAACCAAGAGAGTGGAGATTGATTTGTTTCTTAGGAAGAAGTTAAGCCAGATTTGTCTCCCCACATTTGAGAGGAGCTTACCTCGCCAGCATCCTAGTTTTAGTCTTCATTTGACTTTCTTTAATCCATATACCAATATATCATTCATATATCATATACCAATAAAATATACCATACTTATACCATATAGCAATGATGTGAGTACAGATTGGCACCGCTTGAGAGGCTTGCATTCCACCGGTAGGTGGCGCGGCGGCGGAGCCTAAACATGTAGTGCACATCTCCTTGGCTTTTTGTACTGATGCGTGTAGGCGTTTAGTTTGGCATTTATTCCTTTTTTCGTAGTTGTTGCTTTTTTTGCCTCTCATGTTGATTGGTTTAACTGATAGACGTGTGCCACTTGCAGATCTTACAAAGATGTTGTTACGTTGGAATAAAGACGACCTCACGATACAACGGGATGAAAAAGAAAATACACCTCTTCACTTTGCCTCATCTGTGCTACTGCAAAAAGACGGACATGCCATACTTTTACATCTACTGGAAACTAATCCAGATGCATTGTATCAACAAGACAACGATGGTTCGTACCCCATACACGTGCTTGCATCCGTCGGTGCAACAAGGGATGACATCACTCTTTTTCTGAAGACGTCGCCCGCTTGCGCTGGTTTACTTGATGCTAGGGAAAGGACATTTCTTCATGTTGCAGTTGACAAAGAGACTGGATAGTTAGTTACGCTTGCGCAAATCAGCTGTTATCATGGATTTTGAATATGCAAGACAAGAACGGGAACACTGCACTGCACCTTGCTGTCCAGGCAGGGAGTATTGCAATGTTTCGTTCTCTGTTGGGAAATAGACAGGTATGTTTGGATTTAGCAAATGAGAAAGGGGAGACTCCGCTAGATATGTCACATCACAATCTTCAAGGAGGATTCTATGACCCCATGGTAATTAAAATACATGATCATTTTACTTTTAAGCCCGGCCGGCCTTGGAGGTGATCGTACAACAGAACAATTGAGATTTGTGTGGTTTAACTTTTCTTTTTTTGATTTTGCAGCATAGTGAAGCAAAAATACAGCGCGCACTTACATATGCCGGTGCTAAAAGGGGTATTTATCGCCGAGATTACTTCGAAGAAAATGATGATGTCGAAGCAAGACATGATGAAATACGTAAAATGGAAATGGAAAAGGTGAAAGATGCGACACAAAGTATATGTATTGGCTCAGTCCAAATTGCAACCGTGACATTTGGTGCAACTTTCGCCATGCCTGGAGGTTATAGAGCTGACGATCAAACTAATGGAGGCACACCAACACTTGCTGGAAGGTATGCTTTTGATGCATTCACCATTGCCAACACTCTTGCCTTCACCTTTTCCACGATGGCTACCATTTCTCTCATGTATTCTGGATCTCCCAAGTTTGATCTTCAGACACGGAAGGTGTACTTAGACAATGCCTTCGATTTCATGGAGATTTCTGTTTTATGCTTGGTAGCTGCCTTTACACTTGCTACATACATGATGCTAGCTCCAGTTGCTCATGAGACTGCCGTTGCAGTATGTGTCCTGAGTTCTATCGTATTGGTCTACCAGAATTCGGAACTGGCATTCAAGAATGCTCTTCTGGCAGGACCATTATGTAGGAGAAAGGGGATATGTTCGGGGAAAGTCTCGACATCCCTATTATCAGCGTTCTGTTTCGTGTTTGACATTCTAGTTAATCTTTGGCCCATAGTATTCATCTTTTGTCTGACGGCTGCAGTAAACCACCGACACCATTAGCTTGAAGAGGGGCCAATTAGGCGTGTGTATATATATATTGCATTCGTGCATTATTACCACATATGGTCAAGTGTGGCTGTACTTTTCACACAGCCAAATAGGCGATTTCGGATCTGCCATCAGAATTATGTTTCTTCATGAGAAACTTTTTATGAATCGTGTGTGTGCTGTGTTCAAGAGTTGTAATTGCTTGTAACAATTAATGTAAACCATGGTTACCGTATTCGCCTGCAAGTGCTTAATTTGTACTGTCCAGCTGATATTCGTGACATTCATCTAATTAAGCTAGCTGAAGGAGCTATGTTAATTCTCGCTATGAATGGATACTTTTAACAATATTTAATCTGGTAGCTGCAATGTATTGTAGTGTAGGAACCAGATATAGCAGCATCAGGGAGACCTGATTCAGAGAAATTTGGTCTTAGGACTGAGTCAGGACTCAGGATTGAGAAGTAAGATTGTACATAAGGTTACGTTAAATCTGAAATCCAGCATTCCATTGCACAGTATTTCAAATATGAAATCCCGAGTTTAATTATTTTGCTGTTACATATAGCTAGAAACATGGAGGGAGAATCCACATGCCATCTGGAGACCCACCCGGCACGTAGCGTCCCACCGTCCTGATCATGGTCGTCTTCTTCCGGCCGTCTCCAACCTTTTCATTGTCCTCCTCACGCACCTTCTGATTATGGACGCGGCGGCCGCCATGGCCATCCGAGCTCGACTGGTACACCACGTCATCAGCGTACACGCAGTTCCTCTGCACCCAGCTTTTACCTTCTTCTCCGACGACGACGTGCACCGCCTTGGACCACCTTTCACCCACGAACAAGGCGCAGTCGCCCAGGCTCGCCGCCTTTGCCCACCGGTACGCGTACCTCGTCGGCTCCGCTCCTCGGGCGACGACGTCGGCGAGCTCGAACACCTTGAAGAAAGCGTCCGGCTGTCTGTTGTTGTACGCCCACCTGGTCCTGACAGCCATCGCCGGCTTGCCGCGCAGCTCGACGAGGTGCTGCCGCCTCGCGCACGGCGGCGCCATGGTGCCGCGGCGGGGTTCTACGTGCAGCAGCTGCTGATCCCGACCGCCGGGGAGCCGTCTTCGTTCAGGTCGATCTCGAACCTGAGCAGGTTCTCGCCGGCCGTGAGGCCGTAGAGCTCCCGCCGCAGAAGGCGATGTCGGCTAGTACCCCTCGGGGGAACGTCGTCCACGCGCCATTGCCGCCGCCGACCCTGCAGATCGCGAGGCCGCCACGGCTGTCGGCGCAGATGGCGGCGAGGATGCAGCTCGAGGTTTGGGGGGACTCCGAGAAGACGACCTTGCGGATAATGAAGCAGACCAAGATAACGGAGACGACGTAGGAGGGACAAGGGTGGAAGAGGGAGCTGGTGATGGAGCTAAGGCGGTGGCCGGAGTTCTCGCCGAAGACGGCGGCGGGGATGGTGGTTCCGGTGGAGGTGGACGGCGACGACGGGAGGGTGCTGCTGGACACGGGGAGAGAGGTGGGGGTGTATGACCCGAGGAACAAGACGATGTTCACAGTCTACTCGCTCAAGTGGAGCCATGGCGATTGCGCCGACAAGTTCGTCGCGGCGGCGCTGTGGGAGGACAAACTCCTCCGGATGGACCAAAGGAACGGAGATACTGCTACAGAGATGTTTAGGTGCTGGCTAGCTATCTAGCCAATAATCAATTAACTGGAGCCTTTTTTACGTAGAAGCAGAGATTTTCCCTTGCTCTGTTTTAACCTTGATTTTTTTTTCTCTTTTTGTAAACTGACCTGTAGCTCTTCACTCACAGCTAGTTTGGTTGGAGGAAATTAGAGATAGGGAATAGGAGTTAAGGGGTACGTCATGTTAAATGATTCGTTTGGTCAGAGGGAATGAGATTTTAAGAAAGATTGGGCATGTGATTTGAGAGACCAAGTCCCATCATCTATTATATACTAAAAGTAATATGAGGGGTACCGAGGGGAGCCTCCACGTTGATCCATATCACCCCAATTATTCTGACCCTTGGATCTTATATCTAAGGTCTAGATTTAATGATGGGATATGTTTGATGTGCTATATATAAACATCTTCTATTATATACTAAAAGCAATATGAGGGATACCGAGGGAAGCCTCCACGTTGATCCACATCACTCCAATTATTCTGATCCTTGGATCTTATATCTAAGGTCTAGATTTAATGATGTGATATGTTTGATGGGCTATATATAAACATCTTCTATTATATACTGAAAGCAATATGAGGGATACCGAGGAGAGCCTCCACGTTGATCCACATCACCCCAATTATTCTGGCCCTTGGATTTTATATCTAAGGTCCAGAGTTAATGAGGGGATATGTTTGACGGGCTATATATAAACTTAAAGTGGTTTCAGGCCCAAATAGGCCCAATTGGTGGAATTAGCGATAATTAGAGATATATTCAGTGTGTTATAATAAACATTAAAATGATTTCAGGCCCAAATAGGCCCAATATGTTATAATCAGTGTTAATTAAGTTAAATTTGTTTTTATAGTGCCAAACGTAACATACTTTGTTACGCGACGACATTTCAACACTATTTTTCATTGTTTTTCTTCACAAGTCATGAAAATATTAAGTAATAAGCTAAGTGTATTAGTCATTATCTATATCTATATTTCTTCAAGAATAAGATGTTAACGTGTATTTGAAGATTTATAATTCTGCTTGTCAACACGCATCCCTAATTTTAAGACCGGCCACTAATTAACATCAAATATGAATAAATGATTTGCTACGAAACAAACACTTATAAATGTCTCTATAAACAATAAAATGAGTAGCTCATGATCTAAATTTTTATCCGAATATAGATAGAAGAATTAGTTTGTTTAGTTGAAGATTGTACCTACTAATATAATGTGACGTACACATGATCTATCAATGCAAATAGTTGATTCATCAGTTTCTCATACGAACCTTAGGTTTGTGTACGGATGCAACGTGTAATCGCGCAAATGCGCGGGAAACATCTTTATTGGTATTTTTATTCCCAGAAATATGTATTGACGTATAAAAGCATCAAATAAATGATGCGTGTACTCTATGTACTCCCAATGAAAATATTAAATAATAGGCTAAATCTCGTAGTAATAATCTATATCTCTATTTTCTTTAAGAATAAAATATTAACGAGTATTTGAAGATTTATAACTCTGTGTGTCAACACGTGGCCCTAACTTGAACACCGATTACTAATTAACATCAAATATGAATGAATGGTTTGCTAGGAACCAAACACTTACTAATAAATATATCTATAATAAAAAAATGACTAGCTCATGATCTAAATTTTTATCTGATTATAGACAGAAGAATCACGTAAAATTTTAAAATCACGTTATATTTTGTTATCATGAAGATTGTACCCCGAGAATATTTAGAAGTAGTAACCCAAGCTCTATTCATTGTGTATCAAAACATGTTTGATGATCTATCAGTGGAAACAATTGATCCATAAATTTCTCATATTAACTTTAATTTTGTGTACAGATGGGTTATAACGTGTAATTAGTCGTATGAGATAAAAACATAGATTGACAGGTGATCTGAACTTTAGTTACAAATAATAAACTAATATCACCTACTCTGATTTGCATCATTTGAATTATGTAAATCATTATATAATAAAAGCATAATACGTGGTTGTGTAGAGAAAACACCGCGTTGATCCACATGATCATCTGAATTATTTAAACTATTAGATTTTATATTTAACGGTCAAAATTTAATGAGGATGGTATTTGATGGGCTATCAATAAAACATCAAAGTGGTTTAAGACCTAGAGAGACCAAATATATTATAGTTAGTAGCATCACAATATAATTTTTTGTGTGGTGTCAAACAGAAAATGCAAACACCATTTTGGACAATCAATATGTTATGACCTCTCAGCTCTATATTCTCTTCTTTTTATTAGTAAATCCCGAAAATATTTAGAAGTAGTAACCCTAGCTCTATTCATTGTGATAAATATAATTTTCAAGGAAGATTTATTAATAGTATTTGGAAAACTATAACTCTGCATACCTATATATTGTTGGTAATATAATGGGGGCTACACAAGACCTCTAAGATTCCTCACAATTTATAATTTTGCAAAGATGAGTCAGTAATAGTATGCGAAGAATTATTACTCTGCATATACCAATATATTATTACTAAGAAAAATGTGAATTACATTGCACGTTGTCACAAATTTTACTGGCTACTAATTTAACATCATGTATGAGCGAATGGTCGGCTAGCAAACCAAACACACTTTTATATAATATCGCTATAAACTACCTTGAAAACAAATAGTTAGCTCAAATAATTTAAACTTTAATCAGAGTATCGATAAAACAAACAATTGAAGTTTTAATATTGCATTATGATTTATTATCATGGACATCCACCTACTAACATAACCAACTACGTACGATTGCCAGTGCGAACAACCGATTCATCAATTTCATGTCTGAATATAAATTTTGTTTACAAATGTGATGTATGCCATATATGATCAATTATTTCAGGTAAATACCAACGGTCGATAGGTAATCTGAACTTCAATTACAAATACTAAGTTAATAACAACTACAAACAATCAACCAGTCGATGCGAAAGTTGGTCGACCCTTTGACACACAGTTTAATGTTTAGTTCTAAATTTTAATAAAGTCACATAAAAAACATTGTCTCATGTTCAACACAGATTTGACTCGATATTGTTTCGTAATTCTACAGGGGTACTGATATTAATTAGTTCTACTTTTTTTTAAAGAGTTCTACTTTTCTAGATATACCAAGGTCTTTTTTCAAAAAGGAGGGAGTACCCCCGACCTCTGCATCGATTGATGCACACAGCTATAATATTACTAACCAAAGTATTGTAACATCATCCAGATATACCAAGGTTGATTAATCATTTATGTCTAAACGACCTATCGTATAAATAGTAGAACAATACATATATTCAGTTAGAAAATAAGATGATTAATAATGTTTCCCGCGCAATTGCGCGGGACACCATGCTAGTTTTAATAACAGGGGGAGAGGTGGGAATTGGGAGGGAATTGTTTCGTAGAGAAGATCTCAACCGTTCATCATATATGTTATCTTCTCTAATCTAATTCCCCACGAATGGATTTTGATTGCTAATTGCTTCAATTCACCATTGCTTCATCCTTCATCCTGGTTGGATATATCTTCGATCAACTCCTGGTGGACGGACCGTACCTCATATGCTTATGTGCTACGCAAGACGCGTGCTAAGGCCACGGCATCGTTAATTCTTCTTACTTTGTGGGAAACTTGAAAGGAGCGGAACCGGCGAATCTTCCGGTACAAACTTCCCCGATCCTCCGCCGTGTGCATCCTCATCAAGGAGGAGGCTGCCCTTGAAGGGACGCGTAGAGATAAACAAAACTTTTCCTACGCGAACTCCCAAGATCTAGCCGAGGTAGAAGGCCACAAGGATTACCACTAGACGCGCAGTTGCGGATTATCGATGCGGCGCCTTGATGCAGTGCAGTCCCTCGATCCGATCCAGCCGATCCAATCCCGCGATCGTCGAAGTGCTGAACGTACAGCACCTCTGCCGGTATCCACACGTGCGAGGAGGAGCTCCGGCGGCGAACTGCTAGGTCCGGTGCGACGGTTGAACTGAATCGGGCTAGGGTTCTCAACGCATGAGAGTGGAAAAAAACCGTGCCCCTTAGGCATCCCACGCCCCTGCTTATATACCGAGTGGAAGTGGGCTCCAAGCCTTGTGGCCCATCCACCCTGCGAGTCCAACTCGCATTGTCAGCCCAATTCCAGTTCGGGTCCAACCCGACCAAATACTTGCTCCCGCTCTTAAGTGTGTGACCCCGCAGGCTCATGGCAACTTGGACACGATTGGAGTCCGACTCACAATCGATCAATCGGTAGCGGCTCCTAGCAGAACGTGCCGACTCCCAAGTACCATCGAGTCATGACGACGTACCTTCCAATGTGACATACGTCTTAGTCCCTTTTGCCTCACGATATACCTTGTCGAACTATAGGCGATTAATCGTCATCCCTTTAATAGTTCAACTCTCTTCTCGATCTGTGATATACGATTCATCCGACTAACTCTTAGTCGATCGACCCGGTTAACAGTTAACCAAGTCGCGCATGGCCATGCTTCCCAAATCATATCACTCGAGAGGGCCCAGATAATATCTCTCCAGTCGGAGGGGAAAAATCCCATCTTGGTTATCCACATCACACAGCTTGATTCTCAGTCAACCCGAACTCTGCCTTTATAACTGCCCTGTTACGGAACAACGTTTGACAGAACCTAAGTTGGTGATCCACAACTCGGATTGTACGATAACCTCAGGTCTAAGGATTACATTGATTGAGACATGCAAATGACGACCTACTCGTTGCATCTCAATATGGGTCAGTCCGACTCGCTAAACTCTTTAGCCGAGTCCGTGTAAGCTGGAATGACATCACCATGCCCATGACAAGTGGAACCGAGTCATCAGCCAACTTTCACATTAGTCTAGGTTATGTGTCCAGCACAACCTCAATGACTAAGGACAATTTAGTATGAACAACATGAATACATAGTTCCACAATCAAATCACATATTCAATGATACATATCAGATGTTCAAACAAGGACAACTTAATAATATTTATGAATACATTGGGAATTACATCATACATGATTGCCTCTAGGGCATATTCCCAACAGCCCTTTGGACCCAGGCCGGCGCCGGTCTAGGCGAACTAGTTTCGGGACTAAGACGATGTACCTTGATTTTTTTGGTTCCTTTCTTCCTAGTGGACTAAATTCTCCCTTATTCTCGTTCACTTTCTCTGTTTTTCCTTGTGTATTTTCTCCCGTGGTTGATTCTCTCAGCCCCCCCTATTGGCAATAAATAGCTCGCTGTTTCGTCAAAAGAAAAAATCCCCACGAACTCCCTCCAACCAAACACGAGAATAGAATTTCCTCATTAATTCTCACATGTATTTATCAACCCATACCAAACAAGGGATTGAGACTAAAAATCAATTCCCACGTCTAATCTCATCTAAAACTCCCTCCTCTAAATTCCCACTCCCCTTCACATATATTGCCAAACACGCTGTCAGGGTGAGAGGGTATGGTGATTGGATTTTTTTTAGTTTAAGGCAAATATAGTGATTGGATTTGTCTATCCTCAGTTGTTTGTTTTCAATAGCCTCTGTTTTTGGTACATTCAGATACGCTTTATCACTGTTAGCCATGCCCATATGTACATATTTCAGACTGCATATATGAATCAGTTTTTATCCATCCATCCATCGGATGGCAAAGTACACAGCTGATGCTATGCTAGCTACATGTGCTACTGGCTAAGCTAGTCATTTGCAGAGGCGGCATCGGCACTACTGAAGCAAGGAAGCCGGTACTCCTCCGGCTTGAGAGCCACCGCGAAGTCCGGCAGCTCCGGCAGCGCCGTGTCGACATTGCTGCTGTAGAGGTCCTTGTTAATGCGCACTTTGCAGGAGGAGTCCTTGTGGATCTTGTCGTGGAGGTACTTCATCGACCCCCACATTGCCGGGCTCCTGCAATTAAACAAAAAGAAAAAAAATCATCGATCTTCGATCTAACACTAGCTAATCAGTAAGTACTGTTTAATCTTTGATCATCAATTCATCATCATCATCATCATCATCATCATCATCATCATCATCATCATCATCATCATCGAGGCCGGAGAAATTGCCTTGAGACGGGAGATGCGGCGTGGAAGGCCTCGCAGACGGCCCTGCTCTCCTTGAGCGACTCCTCCGCGGCTGTCCGGTGAGATTTCTCGCTGTTGCCTTCGTCCAGGATCAGCCCGTGGTAGTTGTATGCTGCAGCCTGTCCAGGAGATTGTTTCTTGTTCACGTTAAAGAATCTATCCATTTTATGAGACAAAGGGGGAGAAATAGTCTGGATATATATATATATATATATATAGACACACACACACTTTTGCTTCCATGTGCTTCCACTTGACAAACAGCCCGCAAATCAAACCAAGATCATATTACAGGGATGAAAAATAATAATTTCAAAAGAGATATGAACAAGTTTTTTGGTCTGAATCTATGGTGTTTCATGTGAAAATGAACAGAACAGATTACTGAAACTTGCTAGCCTATATGATGATTGATCAGATTGCCACAATTTTTTTTGCCAGAAATAATCGGTAAAGATGCAAATCTATGGTGTGGACAACCACGATGAATACGACGCCGAGGGGTGGGATCTCCATTGTCGCATCGAGCTCGAAAAGGCCTCGTCAGAGGCGAAGCGGTTCATGTCGTGCTTTGTCAAGTCGCTCGCCTTCATCGACGACGGCCGCTGCATCCTCTTCAGGCCAGGCATCCGGCGGCCCACCAACGACGACAAGCCCATCCACCAGCTCTGCGCCTACGACCCTGCCACGGGAGCCATGGAGGAGCTGCTCGCCGACGGCAGCCTGATCGCGCAGCCGAGCGTGAACGGCACGGCGACGACCAAGGCGGTGATCTACGAGGAGAGCCTCGTGTCTACTGGACGGCCGCACGAGGACATCATCTTCTCCCCAACGTCTGTTCAGGCGCTGTCCATGGCCCTGTGCCTCCTGCCGGCGCGCGACCTCGGGAGGTTCAAGCTTGTGTGCCGGTCATGGCGCGCCATGATGGAGACTAACCGCTTCGTCGAGCTCTACACCCGCCATGCCGGCACGAGGAGGAGGTTGAGTGATGATCCCATGCGCATCTTCTTACCCAAAGACGACTACCGGAGCTCTGACTCGGAGTCACCGCAGCTGCTGGAGCAGAGGGTGGTCAGCTCCAAGCCCTGCCATGGCCTGCTCGCCGTGAGCAGGAGTGGCCACGAAATCTCTGTGCTTAACCCAGCAACGGATGAAGAGATCAATTATGGCTTCCATGATTCCGACTACATAACAAGGAAGGACCAAAACAGCGTCACCGTGTGCCATGGCCTCGGGTATGACGAGGCGGCGGAGGACCACGTGGCCGTCACCGTCGTCTCGCGCTCCGATGGCGGTGGCATGAAGGAGTGCTGGTTGCGAAGGCTCAAAGAAGGAGGGAAGATCAGGACGGTGAAGTCGGCGCCGCCGGTCCACGCGTGGCTTGACGTGCCGCCGGTGTTCGTCCACGGCAAGATGTACTGGATGGGCAAGCCAGATCATCATCGCGGAAACAACAACATGATAATGGCGCTTGAGATCAAAACAGAAGCTTTCGATGTCCTGCCAGGGCCTCTCGTCGACCTCGACAATGACGGTGGCAGGATGCTAGTGGCGGAGCTCGGCGGCGAGCTCTGCGTCGCGCACTCGTGCCCAAACACGGAGACCATGACTATATGGACCAAGACAACGGAGACGATGGAGGAGGGACAAGCAGGGTGGAAGAGGGAGCTGGTGATGGTGCTAAGGCGGTGGCCGGAGTTCTCGCCGAAGACGGCGGCGGGGCTGGTGGTTCCGGTGGAGGTGCAGTGGACGGCGGCGGGAGGGTGCTGCTGGACACGGGGAGGGAGGTGGGGGTGTATGACCCGAGGAACAAGACGATGCGCACAGTCTACTCGCTCAAGTACGTGGAGCCATGGCGATCGCGCAGACAAGTTCGTCGCGGCGGCGCTGCGGGAGGACAGCTTTGGTGTCTCCTCCGTATGGACCAGGGGAACGGAGCTACTGCTACAGAGATGTATAGCTGGTCCTAGCCAACAATAATATTCCCTCCGATCCTAAATTGTTGTCGAAATATTACAAGTATCTAGACACCTTTTAAGAATAGATACATCCATATTTAGGCAAATTTGAGACAAAAATTTAGGATCGGAGGGAGTATCAATTAAGTAGAGTTCTCTTTTTTGACATATGTTTTCATAGTGGCCGCCGGCGCCTCCCCGCTCCGTGCCCCACGCTTCGCCGTCGCGGGAGGAAGACGAAGAGGAGTCGTCATGGTCGTCGTTGGTAATGGCAGCGGCAGCGTGCGCGCGCGTGTTATGTCCGAGTCGGGCCGCAGCCCACTCCATTCTTTTTTTACTGGGCCTATGTCTCTTAAGGCCTTATTTGGTGTTAGTGTATTTTTTAGACACTAATGTTTTGGTATTTGAGGGTTTTGATTGTTCACCCAAAACTCTCAAAAACCCAAAACACTAGTGTTTTTTAGAAAAACACTAGTATGAGAAGTGTTTTAATTTGATACAAAAATGGAGTGTTTTGTGGGGTAAAACTAGGGATAATCCCCTCTAAACCCTTTGTACCAAACAATCATTTGGGATTTCTAGTATTTTTCATTTTGGGATGGATAATATCCTAGAAAACACCCCAAAAACTCTATTACCAAACAAGGCCTAAGTGCTAGTTTTTTTTTCTCTACGTGCGTGTGTCTTTGTTTTCTTCTTTTTCTTGCCCCGCTTCAACCTTAATTTTTTTCTTTTTATTTTTCTTGTAAACTGGCCTGCGGCTGTTCGTTCAGGGTATGGTGATTGGATTTATATGTGCATTTTTTTTAAGGAATGCCATCATGACTGATTTTATTGCTTTGCAAAAATAGTTACATCATCCGTGATTACATCCAAGAGGAATAGTAACGAACACATGCAAGAAGCTACTCCCTCCGTTTCATAATTCTTGTCTCAAATTAGCCCAAAAATGGATGTATCTATTTCTAAAAAGTGTCTAGCTAGATACATGTAAGATTCGACAAGAATTATGGAATAGAGGTAGTACTAATTAAAATAACGTGTAAATTGGTGGGGCGTGTGGAAGAAGCGCAATAGACGTATTTTTAAGGGCGTGACGATGCCAGCCCCCGAGCTTGCTATCCTTATTTGGGAAGACATTCGTAGTCGGATTCGAGCGTGCTCAAACGACTCGGAAGATTAGGCTTTTTGCTGGCTTTTAATTTCCCATTTCTTCGATTTTGTTTTTTTGGATCCACCTTGGATCTCCTTGTACGGTACGTGCTCTTTTTTCTAATCGAATGACGGTGATCAACCATATTTTCCTAAAAAAAAAATACTTGCAAATATATCAACTTGAGAAACTCAAACGTACAAGATTGAACGAGCTTAATTAACACACTCACATGACACTCCACTTACACGCAAATATGTACACATGTCTTTATTTTGTACGTACTGTACTGTACTGTTTCTTCCTCGACGAAATGATGATATCGAAATTATACCAATCAATATTGCATGGGAATGGGTGTGACGAAGAGGCTGAGAATAGTGTCCCGGAGACGCAGGCTGCAGCTGCTGTATGCATCCTTCCTCCCGCCATAGAAAACCGGCATGCTCACAGCAAAGTTGATGACCCGCTGCACAGCCGGGAGCAGCACGCGATCTTCATCAAATCGAGCTTGGTTCGTGGTTTTCCATTCCTCTTCCATCATTGACTCCATCCTGGCAATGGCGACCTCCCTTGTCAACCCATGCTCGCTCATGTAGCACTCCACGGAACTCATCGCATCCCCTTTGATCTTCCCGCGCTGCACGTACATTAATTCATTTATTATTACAATTCCATCATTTCAAAAGAAGAGAAGAAATATATTGGTGGATACTCCTCCGATCCATAATAAGTGTTTTGGATTTAATACAAAATTAGTACTCCCTCCGTCCGGGTTTATAAAGCCTCTATTGAAATTCGTGTCAAACTTTGACCAACAATTATGCAAATAATATTTAATATATGTATATAAAAGTTATACTATTAGAAAGAGTTTTTCAATACGAATCCAACAATATCTTTTTTGTGCCAAAATAATCTCGTCTTACCAATGTAATTTTTTGTCAAAGTTCGGTATGAAATTCTGCGTAGGCCTTATAAACCCAGATAGAGGGAGTACAGTTTTGTACTAAATCGAAGACACTTATTATGGATAGGAGGGAGTAGATCGGAAGCTGATTAGTAAGGATGGAAAGTATGTATATGTTACTTCAAATGACGCAATGTCGTTCATGAAACGTGCAATCTTTGAGCTTGCCATGATGACTTGAGGGAAAGTAGCCGCCCAGTCTAGTGTTTCCTTGGTTACTGCATCGCCCATGGCAGCAATGGAACCCATACATAGTGTTGTCAAGGTTATACTCATGGAAGACAATTTCACCTGTTCTTCAAAGCTTGGCTCGTGCTTCCGGTGGAACCATTCGGCTTCTTCCATAAAATAAGTGGACAAATGTTGGAACTGCCACACAAAAAATAATACTACCAATGATTAATTATTGAGTATTGCATGTCCTTTCTAGTGATCCATAGATACATATACTCTCTCGGTTTGACAATTATTTTTATAGTGTACTTTTATTTATTTATTTATTTATTTACCTTTGGAAGAGGAGGATGCCAATCTAGAGTATTTGATGAAACTGGACCATGTTTGCTAGCTAGCCATAGCACTAGCTCTACTCAAATTTTAGTTATCAATTAACCTGTATGGGAAGTTGCAGATGCAATTAACCTGTATGGGACATTACTTATATATTTTGATGAAGTTAATTAGTAGAAGAATATATGGCATACAAAGATATATCACGCCGGATAGTATAATTGGTCAAGGAGGAACCTCTTTCTTGACGTAGGCAATCCGGTAGCTGTCAGCGGTTGCCACTTCACCCTCGAATTGCTCAAAGAACCTCAACAGTTCACTATAATACCTTTTAAGGTACTCCGGTAGAAGAGAAATTGCACTATCATCCCACCTACGCAAAGGTCAATCTCATCGCATTATTAGTTTGAATTCATCAAACTAGCTACTTTAATTTATTCACTTTGAAAATAGACGAGAGCTCTGCTTCTTATACTAGCAAACTTACGTGTCCAATCCAATTTGTAAGCTAATAAAATGTCCCAAGAAAATGTGATATTGTGCCATCAGAATTGAAAGCACTGTTTTATTTGTTTGAATTTTTTTAACTTAGAACTATTTAGACAATATTAGACAAACGATACAATAATACACTGTAGCATAAGATTATTTGGCATATGTGCAGATCAATCAACACAACTACGGTGTCATGTCTAAGGAGGGGTGAATAGGAGTACATATACACGCTACAAAGGGTAATTAATATTACCTCCGTTCCTAAATTTTTGTCTCAAATTTGCCAAAAAATGGATGTATCTATTCCTAAAAAGCGTCTAGATACATGTAATATTTCGACAAGAATTTAGGAACGGAGGAAGTATGGTGTTATTAAGAAATTAGATGTGAAATAAAGACATATTTTTTTCATGCATTCAATTTAAGTCGTGAGCGTGAAATGATGTTAATTCCTAGTAATATAAACACATATGAATTCAAGTCAACTGTAATGCAACCTTTGAACAGCTTCATTTAGCTGACGACATTCCTGTATGGTGGCATGGTTGTCATATGTGTCATCCATTATGGTAATTAGTACCATTTGTTTGGCAACGCTGATTCGTGCGAGGGCAAAGCCTTCCTCATGGAACAACGCATAGGACCAAGTGTAGCACTCCACCACACGATCCCGAACATATTTTAGCCCGACATGTCCATAAAGATATTCCCACCACCTGAAAATTACATATATATTATGTAGTGTATATATTGGTCAGCTGATACTAGTGATTTTATTAGGGCCGTGATATACATTTACTTAAACTTAATTGTAAACATTCCTTGTAAACTTAGGCATGCATGCATGCAAGCGAATACACATATGTGAGTTTACACATATATATGGTTATATATGTGCATCATATGATGCACAGACCAGAGAAATCACCGTCCTTTTTGGAAGAAAAATAAATATATGCATATATACGTACTCGGTGATAGCTTTGAGCTCCTTCAAGTGGACACGCTGCAGAAGGTTAAAATCCAGCTTTGCGAGCTCTAGTAGGTTTGGATTATACCCATCCTCTTGTTTGTACTCGGAGATATAATGCAGTGTTTCTACCCTCTTAAATGTCCTTGGCAGTGGTAAGTGAAGGGCACGCTTGACTTGCTCAGCTAAAGGGGGCTTGAGACTGTCTTTCATTGATTCTAGATCGTGCCTCACGAGGGAGATGATTACTTCCATTGACGGCTCACCATGAATGAGAAGATGAGCTGCGTTGTATAAACTTAATAGCCCCCTTGGTTCATTGCCACTGAAGCTCCCATCTTCGCTCTTGAATTTGTCAAAAACATCTGCAAGACAAAGTGTTTACATGTTACAGAGATGGATGGATTAAAAACGAAAATAGAAAGATAGCTAGATAGATACCTGGAGACACCCAAAATCCATGCTCCCTAAGCAAGCGAAATCGAAGGGCAACCTCATGGAGGATGGAGCTACTAAACTCGCTCCCAACGATTTCTTGTAACGCAGTGTTAATCTGTTCAACAAAGTGGTGATCTATTCCGAGATGTTGGAGTGCATCCAATAAGGTAATTCTGTCCATCGTGCTGCTGCAAGTGTTAAACAACATCTGGACTTCTTCCTTCAGTTTATCAGCCCTCGCTCTCATCCATTCCTCCGATCTCTGCATGCTCATTCGAATAATAGATATTATTGAATCTTTAGTGATAGGCACAAAAATTGTGTAATGAAACTAAACAATAGTTTGTCCTAATATCTAGCTTCACGAACTTTTGGGTTTAATTTGGATAATAAGGAAGAACAGATCGGGACTCACTATGTACAACACCATCCACAATATAAGGCCTTTCACCACAATAAATAAACGGTATAAATAAATAAATAAATAAATAAATAACCTTTAAAACTCCTCTAAAAAAAACCCACAAAGCGCCTATAAATAAGTAAGATTTACTTTGCACCATGTTTCTCCACTTGTGTGACAGCCTGACAGGTACTTGCCCCAAAATTTAGATTTATCACCGCATTTCAGTTTAGGCAAAATATCATGGGAACACCACCCTTGTGGTGCAAACTGTGCAAACATCGTAGAAACTATGTTTAGAAGTGAGAACCAAGCATAACTTGAGTGGTCAGCTAGCCAGGTGAGTTCGATCCTCAAAGGTCGCACTTTGGTGTCTCATTTAATAAAAATTATATATCTATATACTGTCAGACTGCAATCGCGCAGCTCTTACAGTTCAAGTAAAAAAATGTTTAGAAGTTTGAAAAAACCCTACGGAAATACCATATGTTAAGGTGTGATATTCTACAACCGTGTAAAATTTCAAGTCAAAACTCAATTGCATTTGGAAGGAATTAAAAAGATAAATATACAAATAAAAAAGTGACAAACGGTGAAAATCACTATTCATGCGATGTTGTTTCATTTTCTTGTTGCTAAATGCAACTGCGTTTGGATTTGAAATTTTACACATATGTAAAACATCACTTCTCTAACATATGCAATTTTTTGAGAGTTTTTTTTACAATGGTTTTCACGGAGATATCACCGTAATGGTGGTTCACCAGATACACCACCACCTTTAATTTAAACAATGTATTTAACTCTCAAACAATATTAGCTCCTCCCCCCCTCCCCCCTCCCCTCCGTCCCTTCCCTGTACTGACATTATTGCGCCGTCTGTCGGATGATGTGGCACAACTAATTTGCTGAGTTGGATGACACGTAACTCCCTTCCTCCTTTGACCTCCGGTACCAAATGTAAAGGTGAAGCGCGCAATGCCTAGGAGGACAATATGTTTTCATATCGAGATAAGTACGTTTTTGCGCCCCAATCAGCACACAAATAGACATTTGGTCCCATATAATTTTTTATACATTTTGTTCCTTAGTTGGCCAAACTAGACACTTTTACATCCCTCGACCCACCCGAAGAGGTATTGTTGTCAACGTGACGCGGTTTTGGTTCAGATTGCCACTGAAATGATGGAGAAACTAAGAATAAACCAAACATGTATGATCCATGTGTCAAGAGACACTAGGTATATAACTATTTGTATTCACTTTAGGTATGAAGTTTTCAATAGAAGATGAATTTGCTGGTGGTATGATCCTAGCTTGGCGAGCCACGTGGCGAGTCTGGGCCAAAACCATGCCATGTTGTACGAACCCGCTTTTGGTGAATCGAGGAAAATAAAAGGTGTCTAGTTTTACTAATTGAGGAACGAAATGTATAAAAGAAAAGATAGACTGAAAAGATAGATAAAAGTCTAGCCCAATGTTTCGTAGTGTGTCCTTGGCCAAAAAATGTTTTTTCCATTGTTTCGTTAATGTCAAAAGCAATCTCTGAAAGTCTTGGATATAAATATTTTTTTCGTGTGTTTCAAGCTATAAGCACCATGAGTACGCATGTGAATCGCACGAAGATGAAAATACAAACCGAGTAGCAGTCCTTAAGGGTCAATTTGACCACTATACAATCCTAAAGTTATCATGTCCACCAGCATGTGAGCTAGTGGAGTAGTAATTATTAGAAGTCGAGACCCCTCCGGCTCCAGGTGGGTCCCAGGTGAACAGAAGCAGCGCCTTCTGTGGGATGAGACCAGAAACAATAAATGACCAGCACTAGGAATGAGAAAACAGTGCTGGAAGATAAGGAATAGTAAACAGAAATTTCCCATCGACGACCCCCTCACTGCATGGGCCTGGTCGGCTTCGCCGACGTCGATATGGGCAGTCGGTTTGGATTAGTTCCTGCAGCCTGTGGTCGGCCTGCCCTCGGGCAGAGAAAGCCCTGTCGGCTTGGGCCAGACCGACCGGTGTCCGTCGGTCTGGCCCAAGCCGAGGCTATATTATTTTAAAAAAAATTCCAAACTACATATTATTTTTAATATTGATGAAAAAAATGTATTACTTAAAAAAAATTAGCTCCTATCAGGTGAAAACCACCTGCTGTGAAACCTCCGTGAAAACCATAGTAGAAAGTTAAGAAAAAACTGAAAAAAATACATATGTGTTAAAGAAGTGAATTTTATGTGCGTAAAATTTCAAGTCCAAACTCAACTGTCTTTGAAGGCAATAAAGAAAAAATTCAGCATGAACGTGGTTCTTCACTGTGTAACACTATTCATTTGTATATTTTTTTTTTGTTTCGTCGAAATGCAATTGAGTTTTGATTTGAAATTTTGCAGGTTTGTAAAACATCACACCTTTAATATACTGTATTTTTGTAAGAATTGTTTTTAACTATGAAACATGGTTTTTATGGAGGCCGCATAGTTTGCACCGAAGTTAAGCGTGGTTTGGGTACCTACTTGGTATTATATGCTCGACGTACACGACATGTATATATACACACACTAAACATATACTCCATGCATATATACCTCCGGTGGTTGCGGCTCATGCTTGATGAAGAAGTCACCCCACGGCGAGGGCTCTAGGACGGACTGTTTCCGAGGACTGGCTGCCATGATCGATCGTGTGTGTTCGGTCGATCTTTAGCTTATAAATCTGATAGCTTTATGAAGTAAAATCGTTTGGAGCTAGCTAGTACATGCAAGCTGCTGTGGGAGATGGAGTTGAGGCTGGGCTCTTATTTATAGCGGCTGATGGAGCGGACGATCCATAAATTACAATAAGAGTCTTACAATAATTAAACATAGCACAATCAGCTTCCTATTTATTATAAGTAGCAAGTATTTACTACATAGCACAATCAGCTCCCTATTTATTATAGCAAGTATACTAAATTTACTGTACTAAATAAACAACACAGATTAAGGAGACTGTGGGGGGAGGGTCTTCAAATGGGTACCAACAGGTAGGAGTAGCACTCAAGTAGGTATACGTATACACGGCTGCTAACTCAAGTGGATATACGTATACACGGCTGCTAACTCAATTAAGTGGGTATACGTATACACGGCTGCTAACTCAAGTGCGTAATCACGAGAGCTTTTGGGAGATAGCTGTAATCCTTGTACAGCCGAGCTATTTTGTTAATAGCTTCGGACATTTTTTCTGTTTACAGTTTTTCTGTCTGTAACTGGATATTTTTCCTCTTCTTAATGCAAAGACAAAGCACCTGCCATTTCAGTTCAAAATAAAATAAAAAAATGTGATACTACGTGAGCACACAAGTAACACTACGTAAGATGCTGTTCCGTGTCAGTTACAGCACTAATTGATACCTTCCCGAAGATTGGTTTGTCCGTTACGGTCAACTACTTTCTCCCTCTTAGCCCTATCTGATTCAAAGGATTTTTAGAGGATACCATCTTTTAGGAAAAAAATTCTAATTAGCAGAACTTTGTACTAATAAACTTGTGGTTGTGTTGCAGGTATGCAACAATATGTGAAATCCGGCCTTGATGCATCAAGGCAGAAAAAGAAGGCAATACAATTTATTCTTCCATTTAAACATTTTTCTAATTCAGATATGTTTTTAGCATACAGTAAATTAGGCCTTGTTTGTTTGGATTTATGTTTAAATTTGCGACTTCTATACCCACACAAATTCAAGTCCAAACAAACACCTTTTCCTAGGTCCATGCTTCCAGGATCCAAGCAATTCTTCAAATTATACTAGAAGCACAAAACTACCTCTTGAGGTGCTTCAACTGTCCTGCTGAGTGTATTTACAAGACTAACTGTAGTTTCAAAGCTACTCTGTCAATATATATCGATCTTGTTTGTATTTAGAACCTAAATTAATTATATGTATGACTGCTTCATATTTGAACTAATTATTATTATATTTCCAACTAGTTCTAGTGGTGAAATTCATTTTTATTGTCCACCATTTCACTTTGACCACAAAAAAATTTATTTTATTTTATTTGGCTTACAAAAGGGTGTTAATCCTTCAATTAGTGCTAAGTTCAACCAAAACAGATAAACTATGCTAAACTAGTAACTAATCATCATATTCAGCCGTACAAGAGCATTTCAGACTTTCAGGACCAGCAACAAACCCACCAGTCGTACTCAAAGGCAGGTTCAAACAATTTTATTAAACAAACACGGCCTTAGCCCATGTAAGAAAACAGCCTTAGCCTTATACTCCCTCTGTTTCTTAAATTAAGGCTTATATTGTTTTCTTTGACCAAGCGTTTGACCAATGATTACTCCATCAACGTGTGACTTACGTGGTACAAATCATTATCATAAGCAAGTACTTTTGAATACGAATGCAATAATATCAATTTTATTTCACAAAAAATATATATTAATAGACTAATTCTTGGTCAAAGGCTCGGTCAAAAGAAACAATATACGCCCTAATTTAAGGAACGGAGGGAGTACCACGTATATACATTTCCAGAATGTATGATTCAGTTCATCCATCCATCCATTGATGGAAAAATGGGGGGAAATGCATGGGTACGCAGGAGCTGATCAATTAGGATCCCTTGAAATGATAAAATGCACGCTAGTTAGTCATCTTTACCGGTACATATGTGTAGAGACTGCACATGCTTGGATTTGAATTAAGCGGTAGATTGGGTGTTGGAGTCGAACGCTTATAACATGGACCACATATAAGGGCACCGTGGATAGCTGCAATAGAACGGGCAAGAACTGGTATGCTTGACATCATATCACGAGGGAACAGACCGGCACCCGTGGCTGGGGACCGAACTGGCCATGACGCGGTGGTCTGATGCGTCACATGGCCTAAGGGCATGTACAATGGGGCTGATTTAGGTGTCTATAAGAGGTAATTTTGCTGAGGTGGAGGAAAGAGATTGAGAAAAGAGAGTAGACTGTCTGTAGTTCTATAGACAATCTAATAGACAAACTATAGACAGATTATTTACCATTGTATGCCTCATGTTTATATTTTTTGTAGAGATTTTTTAGACAGCTTACAAACAGACAATTGTATACACTATCTGTAAAATTGTCTATAAATCACGTGCAAAACATTATAGATGGATGGGTGTCTGACTGACTGTACCTTTGTACATGCCCTAAGCAGGATTTGTTAATTTAGTGCATGGTAAGGAGCGCCCACTAAGCATGCCAGGAGGAATATAAAGGTTGAGGCTGAACTTCGTTAAAAAATATCGTCTTCCGTCTACTTTCTACAATGATCTAATCGCGGATATTCACTACTCTGGCTTGAGAACGACTGCGAAGTCCGGCAGTGCCGGCACCGTGTCATGGCCGATGACGATCCCGTCGATGACTCAGACGAGGAAAAAGGAAAGAAAAGAAGACGACCAGCCGGCCGGCCGGCGTTGCGGGAGTGGTTTGGGAAGGAAGACGAACAGGAGTCGTCGGCACTGGCAGGGGCAGCGCCAGCGTCCGCATGTGTGTTGTACCGGAGCTGGGCTCACTCTATTCTCTTAAGTCGTATAGTACTACTTCGTTGGTCCCAAAATAAGTGTCGCATTTTTCTTCATCAAAATGAGCGAATCTACGCAGTAAACATCGTTTGTAGAAAAAGTTGTGACAAGTAATTTGTAACGTGCGTGTGTAATGTATGAATCAGTTTATCCATCCATGATCCATCCATCGGACGGCAAAGCAGGTACACTACACAATTACTGACTGAGCTAGTCATTTGCAGAGGCGGCATCTGTACTGCTGAAGCAAGGAAGCCGGTACTCCTCCGGCTTGAGAGCCACCGCGAAGTCCGGCAGCTCCGGCAGCGCCGTGTCGACATTGCTGCTGTAGAGGTCCTTGTTGATGCGCACTTTGCAGGAGGAGTCCTTGTGGATCTTGTCGTGGAGGTACTTCATCGACCCCCACATTGCCGGGCTCCTGCAATTAACCAAAAAGAAAAAAAATCATCCATCTTCGATCTAACACTAGTTAATCAGTACTATTTAATCTTTGATCATCGTCATCATCTCGAGGCCGGAGAGATTGCCTTGAGACGGGAGATGCGGCATGGAAGGCCTCGCAGACGGCCCTGCTCTCCTTGAGCGACTCCTCCGCCGTCTGCAGCGCCGCCGCGGCTGTCCGGTGAGATTTCTCGCTGTTGCCTTCGTCCAGGATCAGCCCGTGGTAGTAGTATGCTGCAGCCTGTCCAGGAGATTGTTTCTTGTTCACGTTAAAGAATCTATCCATTTCATGAGACAAAGGGGGAGAAATAGTCTGGATATATATATATATATATATACTTTTGCTTCCATGTGCTTCCACTTGACAAACAGCCCGTGCTTCTCGCCCCAGCCGTCAAGCAGAGGTAGGTCTGCAAGGCTCTCATGTGCCTACATGCAAATCAAACCAAGATCATATTGCAGGGATGAAAAATAATAATTTCAAAAGAGATATGAACAAGTTTTTTGGTCTGAATCTATGGTGTTTCATGTGAAAATGAACAGTACGGATTACTGAAACTTGCTAGAAAATCTGGCCTACATGATGGATTGACCAGATTGCCACAATCTTTTTGCCAGAATAATCGGTAAAAATGCATGGTAGGTGTACCTGGTGCCAGCACTTAACCATCTCACATGCAAGCCTCCTTTTCACAGCCAAGGTGGCCTTTGGACTGTCAATGGCTAGCCCAAGTTGAACATCAATTGCCTGCCAATGCCATCATACAATTATATAGCATGATCGATGAACTAACCAAGAAGCAGACATCTCAACCGCATTGCTATTTTTACTCTGCACCGTGATGAATCATGTGATCTCTCTCTAACTAGTTACTGTCAGGAAGAGGGGATTACCTGACCAAGAGCTTGCATGCAGGTGGCTTTCAGGACACTTTCAGACAGGTCCAGAGGAAGACCTTTCCTACACGAAATGGCAGCCAGTCAGATCAACACTAGTAGTAATTAACTGATGGAAAACAAAATTGCAGCCCTGGAACACTGCTCATCATCATGTCAAACTTGTTGCATTGCATTGTATTTGTATGGACACCACAGCACCTCTTTTCAGGCGACATCCTGGGAAGAATATGCTGCATGGCGCACTCGAGGTACCCGGCCGCCTTGAGGAATATCTCCACTGAAGCCCGCTTGTTCTCTGAAGAGGAACATACAAATATGCATTCATTCAGAGAGGACAGCTATATGAAACAGCACATTCAGAACGGTAACATTTAATTATATGATGGCACATTTCAGAGGTAGTATTATCACACAGTGATTCTGCAACCTTCGGACACTTTGGCATGGTAACCTTCGAGGGATGTCTTTGGGAGGAGCAGGGAGTTGGCCTGCGACAGCCGCAGCATGGCCATCATGTGTAGGACTGACAGCGCCTCGTACCACGCGCTGGCCAATGTCGTTTCCTGACAAACACCAAATTAAGACAGATTTAATCTTCTCAGTCCGGTTCATCAATCTTGCAACGAACATACAGTTTATTGACACATTAGTTGCCGGGACCTCTGCATCGTCTTCTTGGTTCATCCACGCGAATTGTATCTTGTCTTCCAGCTCGCTCCCTGCCAAGGATTAATTTAAGACGATCATGGGGGGGGGGGGGGGGGGGGGGGAATTGTCTGAATTTTGCCAAGGATCTCAGACAAAAGATGGATGGGATCAAGCACAAGGTTTATATATAGATTAAAATGATGAGTTACCATCTTTTGTCAGTCCTAGGATAATTGGCAGGTACTCTTCCAAGGCCTGCACAAGATCAGCTGATGTGGATCCCCCTGCAAGCACAAAAAATTCAGACTGTCAGTGTCAGATAGTACCAAATTCAGACTGACAGTACTAGATTCAGGCAGTCAGTTGCCAAATTCAGACTGTTAAATAAGATCCAGACACACTGTGTTCAAGCTACCAAATTCAGAGAAACCTTTAGCACAGCCAACAACTATGGAGAAGCTAGCTAACGAACCATGCTGCGTGCCGATGCGCCTGCGTGGCCGAGTGACCGACAGCGCCTCCCGGGTGGCCATGACGGCGACGCGGTCCCTCGACGCCGCCAGCCGCTCGGTGAGCCTCCTCGGGAGGCTGTCGAGGAGCGGCGGGGCCAGCTCCAGGCTCTCGGGGACACGCAGCCCCGGCACGAACACCGCCACCTCGCCGATGCTCGCAGGCCTTCTCCTGATGATCGCGCTGGCATCATCCGGCTTGGATATAAAACACCCCATCGACTGATCTCCTCCTGCAAAGTTTGCAGCTTTCGGTTGAACAAAAAAATTACATAATTCAGAGATGGATTTCTTGCTGAACAGTGAACAGAGATGGCAAGAGAGATCGATGAGCTCACTTTAGCCGATCGATCAATGTTGCAGATAATGAACCGAGGGTTGATCGGTGGGGAGAAAGGTGCAGTGGTTTAAGTCAAGAGGTTTGCTTTTCGTTAGTCAATTGGGTGCCAATTAAGAGAGGGAACCGGGCCAATTATGTCGCTCACGAGGGATCGATCGATCGAATCAATGTCGACATCAGATTAAGAGCCAAAAGTGGCTGCAAGAAGCTAATCAGATAGTCAGTCACATGCATGCCCCTGCCCTCGACACGCCAAATTGGCAACTAGCTAGATTACTCGCTTTTCTGCTCCTCACCTTCCCACCTTCTGAGGCCAAATACAGAGTTGGAGAAGCTAGCAGCAAGCCGGATGTGCAACTGAACTTGATTTTAGAGGCCAAATTCAGAGCTGAGCAGAGGCACAAAAATGTTCGCTTAATGAATTACCTGATCTATCTGCCGCAGAATTCCACTGACAGGGGTCCCAGGGCAACGACGACGAAGAAGAAGAAGCAGCAGAAGAAGGAGGCGTGCTGTCGGTGTTGCGTTGGCGGGGAAGACAAGCTTTCGGAAATGGCGCCCAGCCGTCGTTGGAGCTTTTGGCCGTTTTTAAAGGGGATACCGTCGAGGCTGACCAGTGGGGCCCCTATTCCCTCCCTCACCTTCCGTAGCCCCTGCGATTTCCTTCAGTTTCGTCAGACAATGCTGTTTAATTTATATGCTACTCCATGATCCATTATCTATTCTGACATTAGTCAATTTTCTATTGCTCATGCATATGTGACGCCCATCATCAATGCTAAAAGTGCAATCTTTCTCGACATGACAAATCTCAATATAGATGCTTTACTTCTGACGAAATGAGCATTGTGTAATTCTTACTACAACTAGCTCCTAGCGATCGATCAATTTAATTGAAATGCCGGTTTTGATGAGGATAAGATCGATTGATCGATCCAACTGTGCATGCAAGTAGCAATGTGGTGACGTGAACGTTATTCGGGGATGGACAAGCTTCAAGTTTTGTCATGCAATGCACAGCAAGTTTCTCCTCTGGCTTAGCTTTTGAGTATTGATTGGATGCATGGATATATATGCCAGTAGTGTGGTCAGTGGCAGAGTCAGAACTAGAAAAAGATGGTGCTAAGATGAAACTAATGATGCTATACTTGTCGATTTTCCATACTTGTGAACTAAATACTCAATAGATCCTCTCATGAGCATCCTTGCGAGGCCGGTGCTACCGGGCCTGGCTCCGCCCCTGAGTGTGGTGCACTTGACGGTTAATTGCATACAGGCACAACCTTTTATATATTAATTCAGCTTCCTTTCTTCACAAACTATACATACATGAACAACAAGAGAATAAACTTGCTGTGAGAAAAGCAAATATAATCGAGTAGTAATTGGTAGATGTCATAGATTGTTTTCGTTGTTGGTAATTTTGTTAATTTCCATGGCAGACCAGATATTCATCAAGACATAACATGGAACTAGACGTTTCCCGTTTCTGTGTGGTTACTTCTAATAGGATATTTATGACATTGCAAGTGACTAAGCAAGACCCCTTTCTTGGTCACACTTAATAAAACTTCTCCATCATCTTTTCCCTGCAAGAAGGAAAAAAAGTCTCCATACTCATGTTTTTCCGCTTGTGTAGATATGCTGAAAAATACTTGTCTTCATCCTCAACCTAGTCATGTTTCGATCACCTTTCGGTGCTCGCTTGTCTTTTCCTTGTAATCCCATATGCACTTTGTCGTTGACTCTATCTCACCCGACAACACTTTAGAGCTCCCTCGCTAGGACCACAATCCTCGAAGTGGATCATCCCCTACGGTCCACGAGTTATACATACATGTTGGGTCCACCGTCGTTCCCTCTCTATCTCGAAGATTGTGACGGTGGGAAATTGCCGAGACCGGCGAATAGGAGGGGGAGAGAATAACATGTATTAAACTATTAATCTCCAGGCCTAAAAAGACTAAAAGAGTCGTAGGTAAGCGGATTGGGACGAAAACAAAAGCCAAGTGGAATACTCAACAAAAACTCACATTTAAAAAACAATTATAGGTTGAATGATAAATTCTTTATTTCCAAGCTGAATCTTTTTGTCCAGACAAGAAAGGGTATGTACAAATTTAAAATCTTGAGACAGCTAGTATTAATTTGCAACTTAGCAACTGCATGTTTTTTTATATCTTTTTTTGGGTCATGTTTCTACATACATCTAGCTTGCATGTACGTAATTAATTGTGCAACTATAAATCTGAATAAACCTGAACATTTTGGGTCCAACACGCCTCTCTGTTCTTGTTAACCTCTTCCTCTCTATCCACTTGCACAGTGTGGACTGTAGTGCCCAACTTGGCAACCACCTGCTCCTCCTCCTCCTTTCCCCACGGCCACCGGCGACGCCACGCCATGCCGTCCAGCTCCACCTACGCCGACGCGCTGGCGGCGGCGCGCCCGTTCCTTCGTGGCGAGGAGGAGCTCCAACCGGACCCATCCCTCCCAGCCCTCGCCGCGGTCCTCAGCGCCGCGGGCGCCGGCGAGTGCTGGCACAAGCATGGCACCTTCCTCGCGCACCTCCTCGACGTGCACCGCATCCTCCGCCTCTGGTCGGCGCCCGACGCCGTCGCCCGCTGCGGCCTCTACCACTCCGCCTACTCCAACTCCTACGTCAACCTCGCCATCTTCGAGCCCGACGTCGGCCGGGCCCACGTCGCCGGCGTGGTCGGCGCCGAGGCCGAGCGGCTCGTGCACCTCTTCTGCGTCGTGCCGCGGCAGCAGCTGATTCACGATGACTTGCTGTTCCACTATGAGGATGAGGACCTGGTGGTTGACCTGGCGAGATCCGAGGAGTCTCTCGCGGACGCGCGGGGAGGGGTGTTTGAGGAGGACGAGCCATGGCGGCGTAAGATCCAGCGGCTGCTCCCGGCCTCCGGAATCACTGTCAAGCACATCAGGTGCGGATTTAATTCATTACGGTAGTAACGTTCTTGTTGTTGATTGTGCTTGCAAGCAGTGAACCCATGTGCAGAGTAGCCAATAACTGACAGATATAGAGTCGCTGAGCAATCCAAGGTTATCATAATAGCTTAACAATTGAGGATCAAGTGATATATCTCATTTATTGTTTCAAATTTTAAGATCTAGCGCTATGTCTCATTGACCACCACAAATTTGATGTACGCGTTCCGACAGTTACCAATTACCACACAGGTTCATCAAGGATTTAGAAGCTACTACGAACTATCTAACCTGCAAAGGGAACTCCCAGCCTTTGGAAATATAATACTCCGTAGTAAAGTTTCCTTTTTTTGTATCATGCACCTCTGTTTCAGCCTTTCAGGCACAATATACAGTTAGAACACCATCTCCCTGCCAGGAAAATAAGTTAGTACAGTCTTTATAATCTTGCCAGCCAAATTTAGAAATATCATGGTATCTTGCAAAGATATGCTTACTTGGAAGTATGCAAATTCTAAATTTGTTTATTTCTGCTGCAAGGTATGCTGTCAATACCTGCAATTGACAAACACTCATGATTCGCCAGTCACCATGACTCACACTAAAGATATCTATAGTGAACTCGGCAGACTCGGCAGCAAAGTAAAATGACTGTGTAAACTAGTTTCTGTCCCTTCATCCAATCAAAATGAGAATTTTGTTTTTAAAAGTGACAGGGGTGGTTCTGCTTCTAGTGTGAACCTAATGTCAATCTTTACCTCGCAGGACTGGTGAGGATGTGGCTCTGTCTAGGCGGGTAGCTGCGGCATTCCTTCTGATGACAATGGCAGACTTCAGTGACCAGCTCTTCGACTGGCAGGACCGCCTCTTCGACAACACCAATGGCCGCCTTGAGTTCCGAGGCAACACCTGGACGTCCCTCTGGCCTGGCACCGGCAAGCCTGGTCTTTGGACTACCTCCATCTCCCGCATGGGCGCGCTTTACTCCCTCATTGTGCGTGAAGAGGAGATATACATAGCTCACAGAACACATACCACCGGCCAGGAAGGCGATGAGACTGCCACACGCGACGAGGACATCGCCCTGGTGATCCCTCCCGTGTTCAATGGCTGCACCAAGGTGCTCAATGCCGATGACCAGAAGGCAGCACGAGACCTCTATTGGGAAGCAGTGTGCAGCGACGAAGAGGCGATGGACCGGCACAGAGTAGAGGAGCTCCTCAGGCAGACCGTCGCCAAGAACCCTTTCGTTGGGGAACCTCGCCTGGTCCTCGCACAGGTGTGCCTTAATGCAGAGATGTATGAGGAGGCGCAGGAGCAGGCGGAGGAAGGGCTGAAGCTGCTGCTGGAGTGGGGGAGCAGCTGGGACAAGAGGATGACATGGGAGGGGTGGGTGTCATGGGGAAGAGCCATGCTGACCAAGGCCAAGGAGAAGGACTGGCCTCATACCTCCTTCGGCATCCTCAGCCTAGGGCTCGTCAAGTAGATGTTTGTGTAATCATCTCAGCAATCGCCACATACGTACATACGCTTAGCTCGAAAGGTATGAAATAATATACCTCGCTAGCAATTAAATAATTGGCTCGACATACATTGTAATAGATGCACGATTGCACCGACAGTATATAAATGCATAAATTAATTTTCACAAGTGAGGCATCATAATGCGACCTTTGGGGACCGAACCCTAGTGGACAACAAGCATATCTTGCTGGGCTGACAACTCGAGCTGAGCTCGATTCTCGTTAAGATGGATTATTGTTGCTTTGTGAAAAAAATGCAGTTATATGTTCTGGATGTGTCAACACCAATCATACTATCCCTTCGTGTTAAAAGACCAAGCATGAATGCATGAACACCCAAATCTCCAGGGATTTTAAGATTTTTGACTCATCGGTAAACGCCAGCCCTGTACCAAAACAGTAAGTGTATATGACATAATAAATGACCCGGAGGAGATAAACCTTCGTTGCATTGACTGTAAAACTCTCCGCTGATAGATGACATTAGCACATCTTGTCTTTGTTTGTAGCAAGCAGCAGAATACCCAAAAAAAATTTAAGGGATCTTTTTTTTTGAGCGAATTTTTTTAAGGGATCTGAATACCCAAAATTTTTTTAGCGCAATCTGAATACCCAACTTAAGAGTGACACACGAGTGGTAGCAAATTCGAATTTCCGGCCCACTTATAGAGATGCATCTCAACCATGTAGCCATCTCTATAAGCCCAATAATGAAAGGCAGACCATCTTCCCCATTCTTCAAACTCCAAAGGGCCCAAAGGCCCCGTTCGGCCGAGCGATGGCTACGCAGTGCGGGAGCCGCGGCGGCTCACCGTGGGGTGGGGGCGTCGAACCGGCGCGGGGCCACCGTTGGAGCGGAGGAGATGGCCGGCGACTCGGCGAGCGGAGCAGGGGAGAGAGTGCCCGTCCGGGCGAGGGCTGAACCGCGCGGCGGCGAGGATGGAGACGCACTTCGATCCCCTTCGGCATCCTCCGTCGCCGCAGCAAGCACTGGTAATTCATTCCTTGGACCTAGGCTCCTTGATCTATCATACTTGTATTCTTATTTAATCGACTCGTGGTTCACGCCTAGCAAAAACGTCATCCTGCTTACCTCCCTTCCTTCCCCATGTCATGTGGTAGCTAACTGTTCCTTCTTCTTCTTAATTAATCGCCTCGTGGTTCTTGATTTCTTGTCCCATCGAGCAATGCTTCCTTTCTTATTGAAACGAGTTAAACGATAAGGTGGTGGTGCCAGCTGCCAGGCTACCAGGAGTTGTAGCTGTAATTAAAAAAAAAATTCGAGGGCCATCAGCGAGTCTCATGCTGAATTTTTATTGTTATCGTCTTGTTTCGTATGCTACCAAAGCTTGCATCTACTGACAGTGATAATATAACTGCTGTAGTAAAGCATCGAAACCTCCTTTATCAAGCATTGACTTTGTTTAGTCGTCACCAATGACCCAATTGATCTGTTATTTCTAAAGCAAACAAGTCACCTTCACAAGCTCCTTGATTGCTGGACTAGACCAGCGCGCGCCACCTTCACTACTACCAATTCACATTGTTATCCGGCCCGATCCCCGTTTGAGCTGTAGCTATGTTTAACTTAATTAGTTTAGAGAATGGTTTCTAGGATTGATGCCTCTTGTGCACTGTGCAAGGTCAAGGACATCATTTCGAATGGCTCTAGAGGCAAAACAAAGCTGAATCTTTTAATGCACCGGACCTGATCGAATGGAACATGCACTTGGTCTGGAGTACCCATTGACTATGCCAATGCTAGCTATAAAAGGAGCCATCAAGGGCTCTCCAAAAGTGCACGCACATTGCTACCTTCCTACCGGCGTACTGTCCTCTGCAGCGCGCCCACAGAACTCCCACCACAGACACCAACTAGCCCCGCCCGACGGCGCTCGGGACCATCCCGACCGTCGGAGGAGATGGAGACTGCCATCGGCGCAGCGGGCTGGCTCGTCGGCAAAGTGCTGGATAAGCTGTCCGATGACTTGGTGGCCGCGTATGTGGCCAGCTCTGAGCTCGGCCTTAACTCCGAGCAGATAAAAATCAAGCTCAAGTACATGCAAGGGTTGCTGGACGCGGCCCAGGAGAGGGACGTGAGCAGCAGCCCTGGCCTGCATAGCTTGCTGGAGGACCTGAGCAAGAAGGCTGATGAGGCTGAGGACCTTCTGGATAAGCTCCACTACTTCATGATCCAAGATCAGTTGGACGGCACCCAGGAGGCCGCCCCAGATCTGGGTTATGGCCTGCGTGGGAATGCTCTCCATGGCCGCCATGCTGCTCGCCATACCATTGGTAACTGGCTTCAATGCTTTTGTTGCTCGCCTACACAAGATGATCATTGTGCTGCTTCTACTGTTGTTACTGCTAACCCACACAATGCAACCAATTCTGATAGTGGTAATGTTGGGAAGATGAAATTTCACAGGGTGGACATGTCAAACAAAATCAAGTCAGTGATAGAGGACATACACAACCTATGTGACCCTGTCTCTAACTTGCTCGACAAAATTCAAACTAATAGCACAGCTGTCACCGTAAAAAGGCCCCCCACAGGTTCAACATTTACACAAGATAAACTGTATGGGAGGACTGATATTTTTAAGCACACTGTTAATGCACTCGCCAGTAGCACATACCTTGGTGAAACCCTTTCTGTTCTGCCTTTTGTTGGTCCTGGGGGTATTGGAAAGACAACCTTCACCCAACACTTGTATAATGATAAAAGGACCGACATACACTTTGCTGTCAAGGTCTGGGTATGTGTTTCAACTGATTTTGATGTGCTTAAGCTCACCCAGGAGATCCTTAGCTGCATACCTGCAATTGAACAAGAAAAATACAACTGTACAATTGAAACAGCCAATTTGGATCGGCTTCAAAAATCCATTGCAGAGAGACTGAAGTTCAAAAGGTTTTTAATTGTCCTGGATGATATATGGAAATGCAACAGTGAGGGTGATTGGAAAAACCTGTTAGCTCCATTCACAAAGGGGGAAACCAAGGGCAACATGGTTCTTGTGACAACTCGATTTCCATCCATAGCACATTTGGTGAAAACAACTGATCCAGTAGAATTGCGTGGTTTGGAGCCTAATGACTTCTTCGCATTCTTTGAAGCATGTATATTTGGTCATAGCAAACCCAGGAATTATGAAGATGAGTTAATTGATGTTGCAAGAGGTATTGCAAAGAAATTAAAGGGTTCACCACTAGCAGCCAATACAGTTGGTCGGTTATTGAAGAAAAACCTCTCTCGGGAATATTGGATGGGAGTTCTTGAAAAGAATGAGTGGCAAAATTCAAAATATGATGACGATATCATGCCATCTCTTAAAATTAGCTATGATTACCTTCCTTTCCAGCTTAAAAAATGTTTCTCATATTGTGCCCTCTTTCCCGAAGATCATAGGTTTTATAATTTAGAAATAACTCATTTTTGGACTGCAGTAGGTATCATAGACTCTAGTTACCAAAACAATAAGAATTTCTTAGAAGAACTTGTGGACAACGGTTTTCTCATGAAGGTATCTAATAAATTTGGTCAATACTATGTGATGCATGATTTATTGCATGAACTATCTCGGAATGTTTCATCACAAGATTGTATCAATATAAGTAGTTTAAGTTTTACAGCTGATAGCATCCCACAATCTATTTGTCACCTATCAATCACCATAGAAGATATATATGATGAAACTTTTGAAGAAGAAATGGGTAAATTGAAGAGCATGATAGACATTGGAAATTTGCGGACTTTGATGATTTTTCGATTATATGATGCAAGAATAGCTAATATTTTGAAAGATACATTTGAAGAAATAAAGGGTCTCCGAGTTCTTTTTGTACCCATCAACACTCCACAATCTTTGCCGAACGGCTTTTCAAATCTTATCCACCTCCAGTACCTTAAAATTAGTTCACCTTATGGCTTAGAAATGTCTTTACCTAGCGCGTTATCTAGATTCTACCACTTGAAATTCTTGGACCTAATTGGTTGGTATGGTAGTATAAAATTGCCTGAAGACATTAACCGCCTTGTGAATTTACGTCATTTCGGTTCTTCCAAAGAACTCCATTCAAATATTCCTGAGGTTGGAAAGATGAAGTGTTTACAGGAGCTAAAAGAATTCTATGTTAAGAAAGAGAGTGTTGGGTTTGAATTGAGGGAGCTGGGGGAATTGAGAGAGCTTGGAGGAGAACTACGTATATGCAATCTTGAAACCGTGGCATCCAAAAGAGAAGCTAATGATGCCAAACTGAAGAACAAAAGAAATATGAAAGGGTTGCGATTAATTTGGGGTACAGAGCACCAGACTGTAGATGATGATGTTCTTGATGGTCTTCAACCACACCATAATATTAGAGTGCTTGGTATTATAAATCCTGGTGTTGCCCCTTGCCCTAGTTGGTTGTGCGGTGATATTATTAGCACAACAAGCTTGGAGTCTCTCCATCTGGAGGGTGTATCTTGGGATACTCTTCCACCTTTTGAGCAGCTACCACACCTCAACAAACTCATTTTGAAGAATATTGCTGGCATGCGTAATTTTGGGCCTGGCTTTTATGGTGCTACAGAGAGAAGTTTCATGAACTTGAAGACAATCGTGTTTGAGGCAATGCCAGAACTTGTTGAGTGGGTCGGGGAACCTAATAGCCGTTTGTTTTCAAGACTTGAAAGCATCAAGTTTGAAGATTGCCCCTTTCTCTGTTCATTTCCCTTCTTGGAATCCTCTGTCCATTTCACCAACCTGTGTGCACTTGATATTATTAAGTGCCCTAAGTTGTCTCAGCTGCCCCCCATGCCTCACACTTCCACACTAACATCTATTCGCGTGAAAAATGATGGATCACGTCTGTCATATGATGGAGAGGAATTGTCTATTGAAGGCTATACCGGTGCTTTGGTCTTCCATAATATGGATAAAGTAGAGGTTATGGAAATTGAAGATGTATCACACATTTTTTTGTCAGACCTCCAAAATCAAATCTCCCTGAGAAATCTATCTATCGTGAGCTGCGACAGCATGTTCTCTGTAAAACCAGATAACTGGGCTGTCTTCCGTTCAGTTCAGATTCTTGCCCTACACGATCTATGTATCTCCGGAGAATTGTTTTCAAAGGTTTTGAAATGTTTCCCAGCTCTTTCAAAGCTCACCATCAGGGAGTGTGAGACACTGTATCTTCCGCCTGTGGAGGATGGAGGACTCTCAGACCTCAGGATGCTACAATCATTCGAAGGATCAATATGTAGGGAGATGTTCTCTCAGTGGCACATGGGAGAAGTAGAAGGAGCTCATACCATCAACCCTTTTCCTAGTTCGCTCAGGAAGCTTGATATTTCATATGACTCAAGCATGGAGTCAATGGCTCTGCTCTCAAACCTCACATCTCTCACCGATCTTTCTCTGATGTGCTGTGATGAATTAACGATGGATGGGTTCAAGCCTCTCATCACAGTCAATCTGAAGAAGTTGGTCGTTCATGGTTCCTGTATGAATGGAGGGAATATCTCTATAGCAGCGGATCTTCTCTCAGAGGTGGCAAGGAGCAAATTAATGCACGAAGGCTCATTCCAATTGGAAGAATTGAAGGTGGATAGCATCTCGGCAGTGCTTTCTGCTCCCGTTTGCAGCCACCTTGCCGCTACCCTCCACAAGTTAGATTTCTGGTATGATCTGCAGGCGGAAACCTTCACGGAAGAGCAAGAGCAAGCGCTTCAGGTCCTCGCCTCCCTCCAACATCTTGGATTTTATGAGTGTGGTCGCCTGCAGTTCCTCCCTCAAGGATTGCATCAACTTTCTTCTCTTAGGCAACTAGTAATCCATAGTTGTGGTAAGATACAATCACTACCACCCAAGGAGGGCCTCCCAACTTCACTGCGAAACCTACTAGTATGGTCTTGCAATCCCGAGCTAACTGAGCAAGCCGAGAAGCTGAAAGGAACAAACCCATGTTTTACCATAGAAGTAGTCGGTATGTCACCACCCCCCAACCTTTCCATGTTTTAAAATATACCCTATCCCTAGCTTCTGAAATCTGACAGTCTGCTCATTTCATTCTCAGGGTATTCTGCACGATGAATCCTTCCAGCATCGTGGAACTGGCGGCATCAGGATCACACATCGAATGTCTCTGCTAGTTGCATGCAAAATCAACTTCTGCTCGTGATTTCATTCACAGCCACTTCCATAATTTGGATTGCTTCCTTTTTTATGTTCATGTTGCAATCTACGTCCAGCTAATTCACCACGAAGCAAATTAAGGTGTTTTTCTGCCACGGCTAGGCTATATTCTTTGTTTTTCCCATAGTATCGTCATTGCCTTGATTCAGTTCCTATTTTCTTCAGTCCCCATGAAGGAGCAACTGCCCAAGCATGTTATTCTGAAGATTAAATGACATCATATGCTGTGTCGAGATTCCAGGATCAAATAATGATCAATGTCGGTACGTATCAGTTTTAACTCGCGTTTCATTTTTTAGAATCAGCATATGTCCCGCTTCTAGGCCAAACCTTCAAATCGTAAGTCAGATTTTGAGCAAAACGTTTGAACTCGCAAGTCAATTAAGCAGGATCTCGCTTTGCATCCCTAGTTTTGACGCATTGAGTTCCTATGATTTGGTTGCATACCCAGTTCTGCACTTGACTCATTTGCGAAAACGTATCCTGCAACTAACCCATGGATCAATTGAATCATTTTAGTGCTAGATTATAACAGCCTAACCCCTCTCTTCTTCTTTTTTTGACATGGCCTAACTTCTCACTTATCTACTTCACAGTGGAACAGCAACCGCTGGGAGGGAGTAGCCCTTTGGGTAGGCTCCGCAGGATCAACAACCATGGCTGCACGGTGTGCAAAAACATGTTGACAGCCACCTCTTTGCCCAACGCCAAACTCCTTCCACGACTCACCTCTTCCTGCACGGTGAGGAGTCCGTCGCTGCTGATAAAAGCACAGCACCTTCCTCGACGTCCTCTGAGGTCTGGGGGCGGCCGCTGTGGCCTGTACCACGTCTCCACCTGCTCCGACTCCTGGGTTAACCTCGCCACCTTGGACCCCAGCACGGCCTGGGCCCGCATCGCTGGCGTAAATTGGGGCACCTCTTCTGTAGGATGACCTGATATTAATTTCAGAGCTCCCGGCAGCTTGATTTGCATGTTTTGAGACATCCATCAATGTTGTCATCTCATATACCCCTGGATTGCTTGGACAAGTGCAACATTGAAGATGGCAAGTCTTACAGATTGATCTAGCCATCCTTTGTATAATATTTTTGGCAGATTGATGCAAAATTTAAGCAAGCCTGCGTTTACAGCCAGGTTCTGGGTGGCTCTACTTGTTGTTGTCTGATACTCCTATACAGTACAGCCAAGTACTTGATACCACCAAACAGGCAAACAGGAGCTTGGTTGTCATGTAAACTGAAGCAGCAGCACGATGCCTGAAGGCTGAAGGCAGCACAGGAACTATTTCGATGCCTGTTGTTGGCTGAAGGCAGCACATGTACTTGCAGAAACTGTTTCGATGTCGAGTTAGTGAGCACTGACTTGGTCGTGCCTAAAAACGTGTCAAACGAGTCTGTACTTTGTCCACGTGTGCATGATTGGGCGGGAGGAGTACGTACGTGGCACCACTGAACATGAAGCCGTGTCTGGACTCTGCTTGCTTGCTTTGCCAATTAATTGGGCAAGCGATGGATAGCAACTGAAAGAAAGGGACAGAGATTTAAGAAGAAAGCTGAAAGAAATGGACGGCGACCCAAACGCTTAGGCGCCAACGCCAACGCCAACGCTGCCGATAAATCGGCCACAGGTGTTTGGTCGCCTTGGTGGATCTCCGGCCGGCCGGCTTATATAAGCAATCCAAGCTAGCCGCGTCTCCCAAATTAAGCCAAAGTCCACCACCAACCACAGCACAAGGAAGGGGAAGCAAAAGTCAAGGAAACCTCTCACTCGCTCGATCGATCCGCCTCTGCTGCACAAGCAAAGCTAGCTGCAGCTGAGTTTTTCATGGCGTCTGCCGCGACGATGCGGCGCCGCCGGACACGCTCCACGCAGGACTGCCTCGACCCCATCCCCGAGGAAGACGACGACGTGCCTACCGGCTCGCCCAGCGCCCACACCACCAGCAGCAGCGGCCGCCGAGAATAGGGACCAGAATTAATTAAGCTGGACTAGTTACTAATTAGGCGCTGGGGCCAAGTGATGAAGTGAATAGTGGCTTCACTATTAGTTAGCGTGCGTCTTCGATCTTCTCCTGTCCTGGCCTGTGTGTAGCTCCCTGACAAATACACATGTGTGCAGCAGTTCATATATTTACTCCACCGATCCAACCCATGGAAGAACCGGCTCGACCGGCTCCACCGAGACAAATACACATGTCTCGTGTTCTCTAACTGTAAGCTCGACCGGCTCTTGAGCTGAAAGCTTGAAACTGCATGCATGCGTTAACAAAAATGTTATGGTACGCCCCCGTATAAATACATTATGCGGTTTTGCTGCCTCTATCTCCAAATATACTCAGATGTATATGCAGCAAAACAGTATAGCTCTTGGTCTTGATTAATGTTAATTACTGAGATGTAATTCATGTATGTAAATAAATGGGGATGCAGCGCAGCGTGCAAGAGGAACGGGGATCAATACCTCGCATCTCCAGTTTTTTTTAAGTTTTTTTGAGGGTTCGCATCTCCAATTCCATTTTCATTCGAGACGAAATTGACCATAAATTTGTATTAGCGGCAGAGAAGCGACGCCTCCTGGCCCACCAACACCTCTGGCCCACGTTCCGCCAAAAAGAAGCTTCAGACTTCAGTAAAAAATACTAATCATTCTCGTCATTAGTGAAAGACTCATCATTCAACAGCCCACGGTAGAAAACTGAAAGCGACAGTAAATTCATGATTCGAATCACTAGTCACACTCACGGCCTGCACGCACGCACGAAGACTCGCACGTACGACATCATTGACCCATCGAGAAGTTCCAGCAAGCCAAAAGTTGAGGAAAAAGAAGAAGCTACACGGATGCATGCACTCTGAGAGAGAGCTTGGCAAAGCACGAGTACGGTCTGTACTTAAGTCTGTAAAAGGCAGCAGGGAAGAAGAAAATGCACTCGCTGTACTTGCAGCTTAGATGGGTGATTAGATTACTGTCATTGCTTTAGTACTACTAATACAGCAGCAGTAGCAAGCATGCATAAAGTACAGCTATCAGTAGCAGCTTGCAACTGACACAACTGTGAACAAAAGGTCATAAATCTCTATATATTCCTCTGAATTAATGGATGGGTATGGAAGGCCGCTCCCTTTTTCTCTCTCTGACAAAATCCTATTCCATCCACTTTGAACGAAAAAAGAAAATGGAGAAAAAGTGAGTATTTAGGGTGAGCTGGTGGTGTCAATTTGCCTGACCATTTCGGTCCAAGCCATGCTTTCACTTCACACCCCCTGATCAGTGTTCTACTAGTAGTAATGACTGAAGCATTGATTCCACGAGAGAAAAGCAAGCATCAAGCCTCTCAACATCCATCGCTGAATGAATGCTGATGGGATCCAAACGGCAAAAGAAAGGAGGAGTCGCTGTTGATGTCAATATGCTGCTGTTGCTATTGCTATTGCTATTGCTGCTGCTTATTATTTTGCCTGGACTGGAAGTCTGAAACGAAGAAAGAGATGTGCTTTCAGCCTCTGCACGAGCGCGCGCACACTGAGCAAGGGCAGCTATCTATCTAGTAGACACGAGCGTGACTTCTCTACAATGGCTCTGCAACAAGAATGCACACGAAGGAAGGAATGAAAGCAACAGACGCCACCAACAAGAACCATGAAACGGATAAGTCCTGTGCCGTCGCTGCTATATACTCCCTGCTAAAACAACAACAAAGAATTTATAATCGGAGGAAGTATTCCTCGTTGTAGCAAATGTAGATGTATTTTACAGGGGCAGAAGATGCAAAGATTCAAGATGCAATATTACAAGTGATGGGATTGACCACGAGATAGTTTAGTAGTAACTTGGTTGGAAGTACCGGTAATAACTGGAACCGGACAAGCTGACAAGGTGAAAGGACACTGGTACTACAACCATTTTCAACGAAACGTGCATGGACAGGAGAGAGATCGAGAGCCAACAAGCGACAGCGCATCGAGGGCAAACAGTACACCCCTTTTGCGACAAATCAGCCTGATGTATGGTCCCATCTGTGAAAGCCTCCCGAATTTACGGTAAACACAACCTTTTTCACTGCTCCTGGCAAATGCTGTAGAGTTCATGAACTACCTACTGCTTGGAAATGGAAATATCATCGGAGACAGGAAACGATCTTAGAACACTGTCTTCTCCCTGAACCTAAAGGTCCATAAAAGGGTTTTACCCTAACAAAGGTACGAATCCAGGAAAGATGGTGCCAGTGCACGTAGGTACGAACGTTATCTCAGGCTCGATCAGAAAGGCACGAGGGCAGAATCTTGGAGAGTGCAATTCCATCATTTCACACGGGCAGCTTTTTACTCTTTATCTTTCCCCCGTCTTTTTTTACCAACCAATAGGCATAGCTAGCCATGCTAACTACTGCCCCGGGTAAAGGTTAGCTTTGGATCAGACTGTAAACTCCCGTTTCAGAAAGATAAAATAAAGAAGACTGTAAACTCAGACAGTCGATCACTTTGGGTAAAAAATATTCACATGAGTAATGCTGCAATAAAAGGTTTTGTACTAAATTCAGTACTGGCTATGTAATCAAAAGTAGCTTAACATGTCTTTGACACTTGTCTAATCCAACTGGATTAACAACAGGGCATTTTAACAACAGGGCATTGAAAAATGGACACCCAATAAGCAGCACAAGTGGAGATCCAAACATACATGCGGGAGCAGAGACTGAGAGACACACACACCAACATGCATCAGAGTTGACCATTGTCAGTGCCATCCATCCTATCCATGATTCAAAAGAAAGGGAGGGCAAAGGAAAAGGAACATGGAGAAAAAAGGGGGATATATCATAGGAGAGATCCTCCTCCCCCACTTGATGCAAAAGAAAAGAGAGAGCGCTAATCATGATAATTAAAACAGTGTAGCACCAACCAAACAAAACGCAGAGACACGATTGATTCCCTTTCATCCGCATGAAAAAGTTGGTTTGCCACCCAGACAGACACCGGATTATATTCCAATTCCAGCACATGCATGCACACATCACACACAATTGCCTATCTATCATGCATCAGCAACCGCAAATCTTTTTTTTGCAATGCAATGCGACTCCTTTTACTGAAATCTCCAGCATGTCCTAAAAAAGGATGCTGCCTGCATCGCCAAATTTTGCAAAACCATGATGGTTAAGTGTATCATCATCAGTGTCATGGTATACTAGGATGAAATGGAAAGACAGAGACGTAGGAACCAGCAGTCAGTCAGTCAGTCAGTCAGTCAGAAAGACGGATGCATTGCATTCTTCTTTTGCTCTCCTTTGGTTCTGTCCATTGATTTCAAGGTGACAATAATTAACACATCAAACAATCCATAGGTACATACACGAAGGAGGAGCTAGCTGAGCTACCAACAATTTACTTATTATTCCCCAAGCACTAATTCAATCCAGAGAACAAAAGAAGGAAAAATCTGAACAGGGCCTAAAAGAAGAACTACAGCAGCAAAAGCAGGTAGGCAGAGCAGACGGCAGAGGAACAGATGAAACAACTTACAAAAAGCTGTGTAAACCCATTCCCTTCTCCAATTTTGATACTACAGCATTGCAATTGCAGCAGCTGTAGAACAATTGCAATTTTGCGCTGGCAAGCAGGGACGACACCTTTCCTGTTCTTCTTTGTTGGAATTCACAACACACCATGGGAGCAAGCAAGAGAGGGAACTACATTTGACAGCAGCAGCACGGACTGACTGATTGACTTGAGCAAGCCAGACGCCCCCCTCCCCTGAGTTTGACAAGAACATGGAGAAGAATTCTTGCTGCTAGTGGTGGGGGGAAACAAGAGGAGAGACTAACAAGCACCTGACCTGAACTGACCTAAGCGGCTAAAGCTCCTATGCAAACCGAACTGAGGAAGAGGAAGAGCAAAGCTTTGCGACTGAATTGACCACCACACAACAACCTTGGATGACGAAGTCTATAATTTAAGTAGCAGTAATCCTTGCTCTTGCTAGAGGCCCGCCCAATTGAGTGAGGAACCCTAGAAATTAATTAACCCCCTCCAGAAAAAGAAGAAGCAAATCAAGCGACTCGGGAAGCAACCTGCACCCGGAGTTGAGTTTGACACGCAGCGGCAGGAGGGCCACGAAGAAACCCTAGCCCTAAAATCCTAGAGAGCGGGGGGCCAGGTCAGCGGGCGGCCTCCTCCTCGGCCCGTCCGGCTGGCGGGCCGGCGGCGGGCCCAGGCCCGCCCAAGGAGGCGATGAGGTTGACGCCCTGCCCCATGGGGAGGTAGTTGCCGACCCTGGCGGCGGAGGCCTCCCCGGCCATGGCGGGCGCGGCCGCCGCCACCATCATCTCCGGCGCGGCGGCGAAGCTCCAGAGCTGGCCGAAGTCCGCCGCCCTGGCCGGCAGCGCCCAGAACCCCGGCGCGGGGCCCATCGAGACGGCGGCGGCCTGGTCGTTGCCGTGGCCGTCTTCATCGTCCTCGCCGCCGCGGACGCGCTTGCCGAGGATGAAGGGCGCCGCGTGCGGGAGCAGGTGGTGGTGCTGGTGCGCTCCGCCGGCGCCGAGCGGCTGCGCCTGTGCCGCCGAGTGGGAGTGGGTGGAATTGGAGGAGCGGAGGGAGGAAGGGGAAGAGGTGGAGAAGGAAGCGGGGGTGGTGCCTGAGCCGGTGGCGGCGATGATGGAGGGCTCGGCCTGGCGGAGCAGCCACTCGATGGTCTGGCCGTCGGACTTGTGTCCGAGCTCGCGCGTGAGCTGGAAGACGCGCGCCGCGCAGATGATGGGCATCCGGATGCGCCGCCCGCGGCCGTCCACCTTGCTGTGACGGTCCTTGGACGGCGCCTTCCGCACCGCCAGCGCGCCATTCCCGTTCGCCGCCGCCGCCACGGGCACCATCTGCTTTTCCGCCGCGCCCCCGCCGCCGTCAGGCCTCGTCGTCATGGCTGGCTCGCGAGGAAGAAGAAGAAAGGGGCTTCCTTTGCTGTGTGGGGTTGGAGAGACGAGAGCGGCGAGCGAGAGAATGGAGAAATGATTGAAGAGTCTCCGGAGACAGGCGGACGCGAGGGGCACATGGGCGCCTGGGGCCCACCGTACAGAAGGGGCGGAATAGAAGGGGTTTCTCTCGCGTGACGATGACCTGTGGGGTCACGGATTGATGCGGGCCATCACGTGTCAGTGAGAGGGTTTTCATGAGATGGGTGTATAGTGGTGGGGTGGTGGCACTCTGGCAGGCAATGCGGGGCTGTGCGTTGTCTGGAGCAAGCCAAGACCGGGAAACCAGTAATTACCCGGTCCAAGTTTTGTTCCTTCCGACAGCCTGGCGGATTAATTACTCGTTCCATTTCCTTGTATACGGTAAGTATGTGGAATTAGTAACTCCTATGACAGCAATTTTTTTTTCAAGACAAACCTTATGAATAACACTCCGGTCTCGGTATGTATATTTCAAAAAATGTCTGCTCCCTTTTTCTGTATGTAAATAAATATTTCCATGCCAGAGGATCGGAGCGGCTAGATAGGATGGATATACTTTGATATATGGTGACTTGTTGGGCCAATATGCTGATGTTGCTTTCGTCCGTGCGTGAAAAAGAAGTTTTTAAAAAAAAAAAAAAATACACGACCGTGACGTCTCAGCCTGTACGTACGTACACTTGATCTTTGCTCCGGCATGCACATCTAACACACACACTGGCAGCGTGTGGCTGATCGGTTTCAGAAACTAACTCGAAGCATCCAGATAGCCTAGCTAGCTATGCCGAGTTTTGAAAGTGATCGATATGATGGCAATCGTGAGCATATATAAGCAGCCGCCACGGATCAGACTTGCAATTAAGCTAGCGCCTCAGATAGGAGTAGTTCCAGAAACGGGATATTGCATGCATGCCAGGCCAGGCGCTTTTTATTTCCTACCGGCCGACCAGACGATTAATTCACATCGAAATTGATATATCGCCTTATAGTATATGACGGAACTGTCTATAAAACGTGACACGAACTTGACATGTCAAAAAAGAGCAGCGAAGAGTTAGAGGGGAGGAGTGGGTGAGGCGTCCCCGTCGAGCCGTACCAAAGGGACCCACCAGGAACCCCTTCCGACCGGGTCTTGTCTCTCTGCCTACTGTCTAACCCAGCCCAAACCCGATTTAAATCCGTCTCTGACCTCCATGTCGGCCCCGCTCCCAAGCCTTCTCATCATCCCCTGCGAGCGACGTTGCATGCGCAGGGTGGATCCAGTCGACTGACCTGGCCCGTGGGCCCCACAACTGACACGGATGGCAGACAGTGAGTGGGGCAAGCAAAATATTCACGTCACGGGGCCCAGAAGCCCACTGTAGTCTAGTGCAGTCCAATCCAAGATCCCTGAGCTGAGGTGGCACTTTTGCTCGACCTGTACCAATCAGCTGGCCACTGCTCTCGTCTCACTTCACACCCCGAATCCATCCATACTATACTCCTCCGCATATACTGTATGTGGAGTACTGCCATACTACGTGAATTGAGAAATACTGTACAAGATAAATACCCCATAATTATTACCTAGTACCAGTAGTACGAACCTCCGATCCATATTAGTTGCCGAAATATTACATGTATCTATATGTTTTTTAGTCATAAATACATTCATATTGGATAAATTTGAGACAATCAATATGTATCAGAGGGAGCAGTATATTCTGCTCTTATTCGTACTTATAAGTCAGTCAGTCTTACCTGTGTTGCCGAATCAAGCCAGACAGCAGCACCATGAAACAAGCAAAGGGACCGGACGGGACCTGCTGCTAATTGTCCTTTGCTGGAATCAACCGGAATCGCCGGCCGGCCCAAGTAAGCAAGCTTGCGTCACCACTGAAGCTAAGCTTTCATTGTCTAGTCACATCTTTGTTGCACTTCTCTTGATTTCTCTACTGCATTGGAGTACTCCTCTATTTTATGTGTAGGGTATATAATGTAGGGTCTCTTTTCTTAGTTTAAATAATACTATCCGGTTGGTAGCAACAAATGATCGTCATATGTTAAACAAATGGACGTACGTACAGATCGACAATGAGCCCACTCGGTCCAATCAACTACGTACTCTTGCTCAGGTAGCCTATATCTCGCCACTACGAAACGACCTAGGCCCCCTACATATAGGCCTCTTGGCTTAATTTGATTAAGCATGGCTCCGTCTAGTTTCAAAAAGAAAAAGGAACTCATGTTTTGAGCCATGCATATACACTACATACAACAAGTTTATCGATTTGATCCAACGACATGTGGAAGTAGGTACGTACTGAAATACTTCCTTCGTCCCTTATGGCCTTATTTGTAGCAATTTTGTTTAGACACCACGTAGATAAAGTTGCGATAATTAATTAATATGGAGCAGAAGGGGATAGATGCAAGAAAAAGAAATGAAAAAGGATGAAGGTTATGACGGCGTCCACAAGTCAAAAAGGTGTCAAAGCAAACATATATATTTGGGGCCCTCCACGAGATCCATCCGATGTCATCTCGATCAATTTCCATGTGAACGCGCCAGCCGAACTTTGTATCAATCGTATTCGTAGTACTCCTAGATAGTATAGCCGTGGAAGAAAAAGTTATGGGTTATGTTATTTGTTTTTACCAAAGGGTCGTGTAATTTATTTACTACACGTACGAAACAAAACTGAGGTTATGTATTACCAAGCCGAAGCTTCGATCGAACAAAGCTTGAGATCAATCAGGTTAATTCTGAATATCAAGCGGAGCAGGAATCAGAGCACACGAATATTCATTCATTCATTCCGTCCTGTGAATCCAACTTGATTAATTAGTGGCAGCCAGCGATATACAGTGTCAGGAATAACTGCCGGATCAGATGTACTAAATATGATAGTAGTAGCAGTTCAAATGGGCCGGGATGGGGATGATGGCTTAGTCTAATGTGCCTGCTACGTACCTACCTATCTAATCGCGTCATCAGCGGGCAATATTATCGTTATCCTATCCCCTTTTTCGGCAGGCTGTAAGTATGACACCCCAAATCCGGGTCTATTATTCCAATTGCCATCAGGGAATACATATATTCGGTACCGACTGAAGATTCTTCTTTTGTATTTTGTAAATAAATAAAAAAGAGCAGAGGCTACCTATCTAAGCCGTCATTCGTATTTGGGAGCAAACATTGCACACGTGGAAACTGTTTTGCACAAGTATGCATCACACTGAGAGCTGAAACAGTTTTCCCTGAAATGCAACTTCTTTTTTGAGCGGATGGAAGAAAATGACATGGAGTTGGGCTAGGAGGAAGAAGGTATGGCCCAACCCAAATAAACAAATCAGAGTCTCCAAGCCTGGGGGAAAGGAGAGCCATGGCCTACTGCAATAAGATCCTGTGGTCAACTTGGAGCCCTCAAATTGAAATGGATATTGCCCAAACTATACTAAGACTGTGTGGTCGATGGGCCATGCGGAATAGACTGAGATACAGGCCCACCTACCACTACATTCTCACCAGTTTTTTTTTTATCAACGCAGCACAAAAAACAGTAAGGCCTACCTCTTATTTGTTTTCGAAAAGGGGATTACCTCAGCTTCATTAGGGAAACCATAGATAGGTCCTACAAGAGCTCAAAACATGAAAGTTCGCGATGAAGAACCGGAGAAAACTAACAACAGATGAAAGTTAAAACCAGTGGCAGCTGCTGCCAAAAGGAACAGACAACGACCTTTGTTACTTTGCAGAAACTACAGACCACCAAAAGGCACACAACTCATAGTTTCAGAAATAGTAATATCCTTATATGCCTGTAAAGTATCAGTAGAGAAATCTAGCTAGCGCTAGCAATCCTTCCAGATGTTAGAATTAAAGTTTAGACTTCAGAAAATTCAGAAGTTATAGAGTTGTTTTCAGTTTCTGAAGAAAGTTTATAAAGGAAGTTTCTGCTCCATCTTTGAAACACAAAGCGAGCTCTCAATGCTACTAATGAATGTATGGCAAGCTTCAAAACCAGTGGGTGCGAACAGAGGAATGATAAAAGTGGTAAAAGGAAATATGTGTGGCTAAAGAATCTGCATTTGAGCTTCCGCCTTGCATTAATTGTTTGGCTGAAGTTTAACTATAATAAAGCTCTCCAATGCTAAATTGCTAATAACTGTAATATGCATATATGTTTGCCAGACAGGCTGATAATATTATCAGTTGTTCAATGCGCAATGTAGCATAGAAGCATGGAACGATGACTAACAAACCAAAATATTAAAACGAGACAACAGATCCTTACTGAAGGCTCCCTCAAGAGCTCCAGTTGACAATCTACTTCGGTCTGCTTGTCATAATCTCTCTGGGAACTTAAGCCTTTAAGATCTGATTATCTTCGTCGTCTGTCTGAAGTCTGAACCATAATGGATGACAGATCCTTCCTATAGCTCACACGGAGGAAAAATTGACAGAAACATGCCTGCATCCATGGTTGGTGAGCAACGTTATATAGGAAACATACATAAATAGATATGGATCAGAATTAGTACAAAATGTGGGTGCCAAGTTTCTTTGCAAGATTTCCTCATCGGTATGAATCCACACGACTTTCGCAGAGAAAATAGAAAAAATGTTTCGACCATTACAGAAACAACCTAGTTACTCCACGGTTCTTCATTTGTTGTCCCAGGTGGGAAAAAGGTTGAAACGCAGGCAATTTTGCAAATAATAGATGGAATGGAACAGGGGGGGTTGATATTCACAGAAGATATCGATAACCAAAGAATTTAAAAGCAGGCAAGCATGGGTATGGTAATCGACAGGAACTGCAACAGAGCATAGAATATCCCAATCACATAATCCACGCAAAGCATGGTGAGAACAGGAAGAAACACAGCATCATAAGTCTATCATCGCCAATTAAGTAAGGAAATATTGTTGTAGGTCACAGTACAGAAATTCAGTTCAGAGAACACCAGACAGACACCGGTGATGCTGCTACAGCCTACAGAAACTCCTATCAGATCCTGGGTGTGTGTTTGCAGAAGATAGCTTAGCTAGGGCTTCGGGGATTCCGGCAGCTGGGGCTGGGGCTGGGGCTCTTCCTCTTCCCCGCGCTTTCGGCGGATGAAGGCCTCGAGGACTTTGCGGCGCTCGGCGGCCTTGGCGCGCTGGGGCTCGACGTTGGCGTAGGAGATGCGGGCGGCGGCGACGATGAGCGCGGCGCCGGTGAGGAAGAGACAGGCCGTGGCGACGCGCTGCCGCCGGGTCGCCGTGTACTGCAGCCACACCATTGTCGCCTCCCGAGTCTCCGGGTACAGTACAGAGTAGGGGCTTGTGGAATACGGGATGGAATGGTCTAGCGCAAAGGGAACCGGGCAGACGGTATCTCTAGAAAAGCTTTAGTACATTGAAGACGTATTTATGGTCATACGTCTTCCTCTGAGGAAAGCGTATAAACATATTAATCGTCTTTCTTTCTCCCCTCCAAATCCAATTCCCCCCGACCCGACAACACAGTTTCATCCACAGGTTAAAGCGTGCAATGGAGCTTTACGATTTCTTATGGGCAAATTGGTTGATTCGCACTCATTCACTACTTACAAGAATGCACGAATTGCAGTAAGTATGTATTACAGGAGCTACGAAAGACAGGAAGAAGAGAAGCACTCTAGCGCCTAATTCATCCAGCTTCTGGACAATGCCGTCGACGGCGACTTGGGGCAAGGTCGGCCGGCGGCAGCGGCGCTAGGGGAGCCGGCGCCGGGGACATCGTCGTCGTGGTCCTCCTCAGGGATGGGGGCGAGGCAGGCCTGTGCCGCCCGGCGGAGGCGGAGGCGCTGCAGGCGCAGGACCTGGAGCGTGTCCGGCGGCGCCACCTCGTCGGCGGCGGCCCAGCAGGATCTCCTCGCGGCGGACGCCATGGAATCAACAGCTAGCGTATGACAGTGATCTGAGATCAGATGCAGCTTGGCGTTGCTTGTGCAGCAGCAGCAGAGGATGGAGCGCGAGAGTGAGAGGTTTCCTTGACTTATTGACTTGCTTTTGCTTCGCTTGTGCAGTGGTGCTGTTGGTGTACGCCCTTGAGCTAAGCTAGCTTGGTTTATATAAGCCGGCCGTGGAGACGAAGGAGAGCCGAGCACGCAAACACCAAAAAATTGCCTTTGCTGTGTGGCCGACCGCGTTGGCGCGTGTGCGCAGCTTCCAGGCAATTGGGTCGCCGTCCATTTCTTTCAGCTTTCTTCTCAAATCTCCGTCCCTTACAGTTGCTATCGATGGCTTGCCCAATTAATTGGCAAAGCAAGCAACCAAACACGTACTGCTGCTTTCACTTCAGTGGCGCCACGTCTTTTCTTCACTCGTCCACTCCACGCCTCCCGCCCAATCGTGCACACGTGGCCAAACTTGTTTGGCACGTTCTTAATTAGCAGGCACGAGCAAATCGTGCTCACCATAATAATTCGTCCGGCCTACTACTGGTTGTGAAGTTTTTGAAGCAAATTAAGTTTTGTACTTTTGTCCTCGATTGATTATTCTTTGGGCCAGGAGCAAAATTTGTCTCCATCGGCCGTCATATGATTGGGTGAAGCACGCACGGCACGGGGTGCTCGTTTTGGTTCTACGTATATACGTACGTGTCGAGTACGTGGCCATAGCACGTACGCACACACGCCTACCTAAGCTACCAACTTTGCAAGTTTGCTACACAACGTCGCAGTCGTCGAATCAGATCGAATCAAATCAAAATAAAAAGTCGGCCATTTGCTATTGGTTTTACTACTCTAGTTTTTTTTAAGGTTTTACTAGTATTTATACTACTACAAGAGGTGGCTATCTAGCTGAACTACACGTCCTGATCCATGGCCCGCGCGATGCATGAACGTCCAAGGATCAGCACATACATAGTATAGAATCCCAACGTTTTGGGAAATCGAACTTCATAATTTTGCCAACCAGCTTATAATCGATCAATTGGATTCATCCCCAACCGGCCATGTTCCTGTTTTTGATCCTGGCTATAGTCGCCGTCGTTGTCGGCGTCTTAGTAGCCTGCGGCGGCTGGCACGAGACCAACAAGTGTAGCGCTTCTTAGAGTTAGCTGTACGTGGAAGGCCGGCGGAGGATCGACACATGAAAAATATATTCCCTTCTCCGGCGAGTTCGTATAGTGATGATGGTTAATTCGAAAGTTTAATTTCATAGCTAGCTAGATGTTGGAGTTTTATTGGAACAGTTTTCTCTTGATAAAATGTAATACTCGATCACGATACATGTACGACTGAGTAGTTTTTTTTCCATCAACGGTATAAGTTTATGCATGCACGGCACGGATGTACCTTGTCTTGATTTGATCGATTATATCTTTTATCAACGGTAATAACCTTGAAGCTTTGCTCTTTCATGTCTATTGTTAATTAATTGGACAACTACTATACGGGGACTAAAGTGGAAAACGTAAGAAATATTTAGAGATGAACAGAGAGTGGAAACAGCGTTCGAGTTCCCAGAAACTCCCCATATATCTCCATGTATGTATCCTCTCCATCCGAATACGAACTTCACCAAAATCGTCAACTAATCCATCCTCCAATACTCTTGATGCGATTGACGTCTGACTTTTTTTATATACTCGGACGTTTAACCAAAAGTGTTTTCGAGACCTATCGTATCCTAAAAAACAAAGAGTAAATTTCACAAAATCACAGTTTTCGAGACAATTTTCTCACCGAGACCCCACTTTTGATGTTTTGTCTGAAAAACTACCAACAAGCCCAAAGCAACCAATTTGACGTTGTGACAGTTTTTCTTACAACTTTGGCCACCTGTAAGAGGACACGTCGGACAAACCTGACCGGATATATTCTCCCCTGTGGGGCCGGGACCCCCTTCTCCTTCGAGGAAAGTTTAGACCTCCTAAATATTACTTGGAACTGAACTCAAATGTTCATATTTAATATACTTCCATTACATGACTCAGATATATGCATGCATGCATGCCGATCGACCGACGGTTTGATCTATTATTTGCTAAGTACTTTGAAGATGGAGATCGATACTTCTTCTTCCATCGGTTGCAAGGAAGGAAGTATAATAAAGAAAGAAAAGAAACAAACAATTAATGTCTTGAGTTAGCCGCGCATATAGATATAGTAATATAATCTGCATATATGCAGAATTCATATCCTTTACAACAAATTCTAAGTAGAAGTGCGGACTTGCCATGTTTTCTTCTACAAGACGTTAACTTTGGTAAGTCAATTTGTAGCTAGAAGAACATAGCTTAATTGGAAGTCGTATAGTCTGTATAGAAACTACGACTGCAATCAAGATTGGAAGACCAAGTAATTAGAACAGGCCATGCATTTTGGGAAACATTGCTGCTATATAATTCCAATTAATGGAAGGTTTCAGCCAAGCCTTACCATACACAATTCCCGTTCCATATCTACACTTGTACACATATCTATATAAACCAAGCTACCTCGACCATGAACCAATCAATTATCTCCATATACATACATCGATCGATCATCATCGACACTCATAATCCACAGTACAACCGATCATCATGGCATCATCGCTCCCGAACAAGCCTCCCATGGCGACGAACGATCCGGAGTCCAACGTGCCCCCAGAAGAGCGAACCCCAGCCCGCCGCCGCTGCATCTGCGTCATGTTCATCGCCTTTCTCGTCCTCCTCGTTGCCGCCGCCATTCTCCTGGCCATCTACGGCAGCAAGAAGCCGGTCTACTACAGCGCCATCTCCGCCGCCAGCCCCACGCCGCCGGGCGAGTTCACTCTCGCCCTCGGCGTGGAGTCCGGGTCCCCCTTCTCCAGCGAGTGCTTCGAGCCCGGCATGGCGGCCGAGGTCGTCGTCTCCGGCTCCGGCGGAAACATGATTGTCGCCCGAGGGAATGTAACCGACATGGCGTGCGCTCCAAGGTGGCGGCCGATGGAGATGGTGACGACGTACGTGGCGGCCATGGGAGGCGGAGATGGCGGAGCTCTGGCGGCCATTGCGGACTCCGGGAAGGGGTTTGATTTGTTGCTGAGGATTCCCGATGGCGGGAGCAGCAAGGACGTGGTTTGCAGGGGGCGGAGGATCGGGGATCCCTTGGCGCCCTGCGACGCGCCCAAGAAGAACTAGCTTTGCATGCTTCCTGCTGAGGATATTAGTTTAGTTATGTTGGCCGAATTTTGAGTTTAGTGAGGTTGTTTTGAGTTGGATTTTCTTAGCTTTTAATTAGTGCACTGCGTCGCGTACGTACGATTGTAATCGATCGAGTAGGAAATATATATTATCGACTTTTGGCTTTTTAATTTGCGTACATGAAAGGTCGCTGGCTAGCTTGAGGTAGATTGAGAGTGTGTGTCGAACTTATGATCGACAAAGAACTAGATCTGGTGAACTTGGACACGAGGAAGTGAATTAATTACTTAATCTAAATTTAGAAGAAAACGATGAGCTGCAACCACGAATATTGCTTTGGCAATTACAAGTGACGACTGCATAGATCCCTTCTTTTCCTTACAAACTTAATTGGCTACACATGTACGAATATGATAGGGAATCCAGCCAGACCAGCAAACATGGACCAATCGATGGATCGATTGGATGAACAACAGCAATATATACTGTAGATTATTTACTTATGCAGCTATATATATGCTGGATGTCTGCATATTTGTAGAGATGGATTATACTTCTGATCAGAAGCAGAGTTAAGTTTGCCCTTGGTATGATATGATCTATGGGCACTTGGGCTTGCCGTTCTTGGAGTTGAGCATGTTGGCGTAGCAGGGGCACTGGTTGCGCGTGTCCTGGCCGGTGCCGGAGGGCACGCAGCTGCACTTGCCGCAGCAGATGTTGCACATCTTGTTGCACATCTTGTTCTTCCAGTTCCTCCCGCACCTCGCCTCGCACGCCGACCCACAATCTGCCATGCCATTGCATACATGATTAACCATCCATATATATCAGAGCTAGCACATCCATTAATTCGATGAGATGAACTGGTCGATCCGTCGAGGACTGTCCATGTATTTGCATACCTATCTTTGGTGCCTGGAGCAGAGATCTCTGGCTGCCACCCAACACCTGCGAACGTGCATGTTAATGTAGGATTAGTTGCGACTGTAAGAGGTTAATTAATCAGCATGCAAATCATAATTCAGCCAAGGATTGTATATATAGCTTTTCAGAGCCTCAAATCGTGTGCTGCAGATTCTGACTTATAAGTTCCATATTGATCGATTGGAGAAGCGAAAAAATAAAAGAAGAAGCTACGTCGATGGCATTATTCCTTTATATGTCAGTAGATCTATGATCTACAGTCCTTTCCCTAAAAAAAATTATTCCTGTATTTACCGAGGAATCATCTGTGGTAGCTTGCTGGGCGTCGACGAGCACGAGGAGGGCGAGGGAAAGGAGGACGACGGCGATGACAGGCTTGCCGGAGAACGCCATGGTTGATCGATGATGTCTTGTTACAGCAGCTAGCTAATGAATTTGCAGACAGTTAATTTTGTGAGGCTTTTAGGGTGAGGGGGGGAGTCAAAAATTAGTTAATGCTCCATGCATATGGAGGCGTGGCTAGCATTAGCATAGCGTCCGTCTCCGTCGGACGCGCGGGCAAATATATCTATTTATATAACAAAAGAGTCCTTGTGCAGATCAGGCATTTTATAGCCAGCACGTGGAAGAAAAATCACAGTACTCCCTCTGATCCTAAATGTTTGACTCAAATTTGCCCAAATACGTCCAGTCCATGGAGCCATGCCGTCACTGGAGCTGGCCGCGCCGTGGCCGCTGTGTGAGGAATGGAGCAGTAGAAGGAGGTCGTTGTGCCGCCGTCTATGGCTCGTCGGCCAGGGGCGGAGCTGAAACAAATATTTCCCTGATACCCGCTTACCACTTTAACCTGATGCATAGCCTTATTACACTCATAATTAGCATGGGTTTCCTCTTTTATCCTGATGCATGTGCATCAGGGTAAGCCTACACAACTCCGCCCCTGTCGTCGGCAACGGCGACCTGTTGGGGTTCTCGTTTTTTGTTATAATAGTATGGTGAATGTATTTTCAACACTCCAGCTCAGCGAGCTAAACTTTAGCTCGGTGATACTCTATCACCAAATGGGGCCAATGTGTTTTCAATACAAAGTTAAAATAAACTAGTTTCTCAAAACTGTAATATCCTATACCTACAGTCAATTATACTACAGTTTGTCTATGTTTTGGTTTTTAGAATACTTTGCTACAAACATAGCCTAAAGAGCGAACTTTCGCTCATTATAAATTTTGTTGTATAAATTTTATCAGGAGACCGCCAGTAATGTGTGACATTATTTTTCCTTTTTATTATTAGAACAAGTCGTGGAAAAGATTCTTCCCAAGGTTCTTCCCTTCAAAATACTTCAATGGTGTTTCAAAGGTAGCTGCTGTTCCATGTGATGATTTTGAAGAGGTCTGTAGACAGATTGCTGACGGCAATCCTCTTATTGCTGGACTCACGGTTGGTGAAAAATGGGATAACCTGAAGTTTTGCCAGTTCTACAAAACGATATCTTCGGTTGAAGTAGCCCTCGCTAGGACCTTTAAGATAGTATTTGCCTCTCATGCCATCGTGCTGATACGGGCATGTTGTCTGGGTGGTCATCGGGCTTACTATGGCCTAGACTCTGCTAGCTCCTTATTCTGCAAGCAAGTTGATTTGAATGAAGATTGGAAGCTTCTAGGCGCAGCCCCTGGTGGATTTGGGAAGATACAAGCAGATTCTGACTTTGTTATAAACATTTTAAAGTTTACCAGGTCTGGTGAAGGTATGTGCCATTGATAAGTCAATAGTAAAGAACTGTGAATGTTTTTTTTACTCGTTTTTCTTTCTGGTCACAGATGAAACTCATCCGGTCCTGAGGCATGAACAAGGGCGGAGGACCCGGTAGGGCAAGGTAGGGCGGCCGCCCTACCTTGATTTTTGCCTCAGTTACAAATTGCGGAAGATTAAGGAGATGCAACAGGAAGCTAAAGGGCGGGATCTGTTCATGGGGTGATGGGAGGAGAAACGGTCGGGAACGAGAGAATTGCAAGGGAGATAGATATCTGCGGTGGAGGCGCTCGCACGAGGAGGAAGACGAGCGACGGAGCGAGGGGGCTGGGGCGCTCGGCAGCGGTGGCAGCGCTCGCTCGAGGAGGAAGACAAGGAGCTACGTGGTTGGGCCGTCGGGCGCTCGGCAGCGAGATGGGCCAGGACAGGGAAGGTTGCCAAGCAAAGCAAGGAAAAATTATAGTGCCCTTTTTTCCTTAGCGTGAAACCCTAGCCGTCTGAGAAAAAATAATCCCATTTGCGACCAGGAGCTGAGAGGAACCACGGATCAACATCTGGCATCGTTTTAGCACCTTCCTTGTAAGGTTTTGTGTGTTCTTGACGGCAGCGCTTGACGGTGGATGCAACGACGCTTGGATTAATGGTCTTTCGGCTCTATCCCCGTTCCGGCATAGCTATCATGGTCTACTCCGTAGAGTTTGTGGATCTCACGGCTCGTAATTACGTGATTTTGATCATTTTCCTCACCAGTTCGGCTATGATTCAATGGTTCGACAACCTGTCTTGCGAGGGGTGTGCCCAGGCCACTGCGCGTGTTTAACGATCTTAAGTTCTCAACCGCTGGGATGGGCGGCTCAGTAAAACCTACAAGGTTAGTACAACTTATGCAGGTTTGGTCTTCTACTGTTTTGTCACCAGAGATTTGGAGAAATATCAAAATGCGAGCGGCGGTTAGAGAACTTGGCTTTAGAGATTTTTGTTATAATTTTCGGTTTATCCGAAATCTTTGTTGTTGTCTTAATTTTTCGATCAGTTTTATTTTGTTCGTTGAATAAACAAAGTCGGATCGTTGTTCTAAAAAAAACAAAAAAAATGTGAGAGATAAATGAGCTGAGAGCTCCCACCCTAGGCCTAACTGAGAAAAGGTAGTTTAATAATTCATGTGATGTAAAATTTTTGTGGCGAGTTAATACAGTCTGACAAAAAATATGTGGTTCTGTTGGCAATTAGCAAAAACTTGAGCTAGTGAACGGGCCCCAAAAACCGTGGTTTCTTGAAATTTTACCCTGTTTATTTTGTCAAATATCTATGGGTGTGTCCATATCTCAGGTGCCTGATTTTTTAAGTAAAATATTTAATTCTTGGTCGATAGCATCAAAGTCACTCATTTCCCTTTCGCTGCGAAGTTTAAAACACAATCTAGATCCAACGGCTGAACAATCAACTTATCCCTAACTAAAAATCATGCAACTTGGACATAACAAACCCAAAGATCTATTTTGTTAAGTATATAAGTATGTAGATGTTTTTGGAGAAAAATATAACTATATATTTACTCTTGTAAAGACCGAACTTCATAATTCATCTCCATGTATTTATGCTTACTTGAAACATTGGATTATTAGAAAAATACGGAATAAGATTATTACACACTTGATAATTTATACCTGTATACGATGCGACATTGTTTTTGCATGAAATCTATTGAAATATTGAATATTAAAAACAAAATGTTATAAGAACTAATAAAAATAGAAACAACAAACATTAAAATACAGTTTGTAATTATAAAATATAAATATTAAATGTTATATGTATGTTGTACGAATCGCCCTACGTAAATAATTTTTTGTCCTTCGCCCATGGGCATGAAGATGACTCTCCAGTGATGACACATGAAAATGTTGCTATTCTTGAAGGTGGTGAATGTTTCTAGAAGCAAAATGCTCTGATAAATGTAAGTTATGTTAGAATTTAAACTTATATTTTATCTAGGCAGAAAAATATATTATAAACTAAAACTTGTGCTTGATAAATTTCAAGAGAAGTTGGATGTGCTGCGATTTTGGACTGAAGATTAAGGACCGAGAGTGTGAAAACGTAGGATAGCGTTTAATTCTGGATCGAAGATCAAGGAGTGTTAGACTGCCAGCCGAAAAAACGAGAAGGTGAAAACGTAGGACGGCATTTCAAAAATTCAGGACCCTACTGAAATGTCCAAAATCTTGGAAATCATTTTGTTACTGCATGTTTTGGAGCAATGTTCATTGACTATTGTCTACGGTATTTTGTCCATACTATTGTCTACTTGGATCGATGAATCGACAAGATAAGTTGTTTCGTTAAAATTAGTGCCTAATTTATTGCTTTCTTTCTATCTGTGCTTCCTTGATGTATACGAGTATATGCAAGCCGTCTAAAAAAGATACATACATACACGAGCCTCAATTCAAGAGTATTCAAATCCCTGGCGCCCGGCTGTCCTAGTTCCCAGCTTTCTCCTCTACCTCTGCGGCTCTGCCTTCTCACCTCGCTTGGTCTATGCATGGCTACTGCTCGGCGCTTCCGCCGTTTCCCTTGTGGCCGTGTCTGCGGATGTGATGATCAATTCTGTTTTACTCAATTATGTGCTGTCTGCCTATCCCTCCCAAGTGACTCAAATTTGCAAATATGAATATATCTATATACTAAAATATGTTTAGATGCATATAATATCACGTCACTTAATATGGGGCGGACGGAGTAGTATGCATGAAAAGTTAGTACTGTGTGTCCCATAATCAACTTTTTATGCCAAAAACAAGGCTTAGCCGCTTAGGCTATACTACTATATATACTACTCCCTTCGACCCATATTACTTGTCGCAAATTTAGTACAAAATCAACGACAACTAATATGTGTCGTGTCGGAGGGAGTAGCGTTGTTAGTGTGGACTAAGGACATGCCCTTCAATCGCTGTATTACCTGATGCTCTGTATTAACCATGGAAAATGGAAATTTTGCATGATAGATTTGCCAAAACTCCTTATGCCCCCTACCGAGTAAAGTTTTCTTTCTTTAACTGAAGCAGCTAAGTTGTTAACTCATATCATCTCGTATTGCTTTTGTGCTGTTGTAACTGTTAAAAGTATATCAAATCTCCTTTTCCTATCAGATCGGTCTTTTAGGTGAGACGGCTAGATGGGGTATCTTAACATGGTATCAGAGCCAAAGGTCTCGAGTTCGATTCTCAATCCCCCTGCATAAATATTAGGCATTAGAATTGTTCTCTCTGGTGGTGATAGCATGTTAGAACACTTTAAAGTCTCTATGATAAGTGGTTGTAATTCAGTGACGTGACATGGCAATGAATTTTCAGTTCTATTATTCTGCATGTTCAACAAACAACTTTGTAGACCAATTTATTGCTGTACCATCTTTATATTGTATTTTTGTACACGCTCTGTTGAGTGGGCAGTGTGGCTTGATTGACTGAGATTCTGGATCATTGTCTATGGGGTTCTCTACTCTTCAATGATTCAATATTGAGGAAGTTATTTGTATCAGTAATCAAATACTTACTCGCTGCAATGGATTTTGCATCAGATGGTTGAGCTGAAGGCTTTGAACAATCTTGAGAGTACCTCTGATGCTCCCTCAGTGGCTTCTTTGCTAATGGATAGCAAACCTAGTAACGGTCGCATTGAAACTAGCATTCTCTAGTATGGTCTACGTGAGCATCCAATATCATAGTGATGCTTACTCAGGCCATTGTTGTGCTTCAGTACTGAATGTTACAAACTGCTCTGTTATTGTCTAGCAAGTGTTGTGGTTATGCTTTTCTGTTGGTATCTTTTCTTCAGTTTTCTCCATATGTGCAAGTGATTTTATGAATGTGCTCATTTCTGTAGGTTGACACTATGATCATTCAGGCCATTGGATTGCTGGATTATCTTGACAAGGTGCTTAGTACTTATGCAATGAGAGTCCCATAAGTCGTTCAGATAAATATCCATTAGGCCCTTTTCGGTTGCACCAAACCCTGCAAGGATTGAGAGGGATTTTACGGAAATTGAACTAAAATTCCATCAATTCCTGTTGATCCACACCGAGACAGGTAGAACCGAACTAAGCCTTACGCGGAAGCCGTGAAGATGATGGGCAATCCTGTTAACCTTGACTTGTCTGAGGCACGTGTCCAAAATTGTGGTTCTCATGTCAGGATGGCAATGGGGTGGGTCTGGACGGGTCGACCAAATCCATATCCATCGCCAAATCAACTATCCATCCACGAAAGTATCCGTGGATGCAAAACCATATCCACATCCATATCCACCGGGTATCCGGGTATCCATGGATTATTCATATCCATGCAATATACATCATAAACAGGAGCAACAACAACATATCAGGAATTGGGAGGGGATCGATGGGGGAATCAGGAGTCGAGGACATATCGGGGTCGGGTTGTTAGGGTAGGGTTGAGTGGGAAGAAGACTATTTATATGACTCAATGTAGCTAACTAATGAACCCACATGTCAATAATTTATTTATTTTAATAAATACCGGGTATCCATGGATAGCCATGGATCAAATGTGATATCCGTACCCGCTCCACGAGTTGGCGGGTATCCATTCGTGGATATCCATGGATCAAAAACCCGCTCCATATCCGCGATCCATGGGCTGTATATCCATGGATATCCACATTTTGACTATCCATCCTGATTTTCATGTACCTAAAGGTGGTTATTTTAAGTTTTATGTTTTGATTATATTAGATACTAACAGAAGAAGTGGAAGCGGAGCTAATGGAGGCGCATAGTAGAGAAGTTAATGATGTTGACCTATTAAACATCAGGGAGCTGTGTGATCAAGTTATGGCTCTGAAAGAGTAGAGATCCAGCTCTATGACTATCTATCCGGAAAAAGTCAATTAATTTCACTGCACTTGTCTGTGGATACTTTAAGGTAGACTGTCATGAATTTTACCATGAGGTTGTGGAAACTGTTTTTTTTACCAACTGAAAGGACTAAAGATGACATTCTACAAATACGGAGTACATGATATGATGATGAACAAGTTACAAGGGTAGCTCGAAAGTAGTACATTCATTGATCCATCGCTGGGAATGCTTTCCGAAATGCTTCTGGGGGCTTGGCGTTCTGGACTTAGACAAATTTGGCAGAGCTCTTCGCCTTCGCTGGGAATGGCTCAAATGGACCACGCCGGAGAAGCCTTGGTCGCTGATCCCCCCTCCCCTCAATGACTTGGATAGTTGTCTTTTCGCGGCTGCCACTACCATCACTGTGCGTGATGGCCGGCTCACCGATTTCTGGCATGATGCTTGGCTTGACGGTATGCGCCCTAAGGACTTGGCGCCCGACCTCTTTCTGATTGCTCGTCGCAAGCGCCGTTCGGTTCGCGACGCCCGGTGGCGTTTCAAATGGATCAACGACATTGCTCATGGTATCACACATGGTAACATTCAACAGTTCGTCCACCTCTTCTATCGAATTGACAACGCTTCGGCCTTAATTGAGGGCGATGATAGCATCACCTGGAACCTCACCCCATCTAGTTGCTACACTGCCAAGAGTGCTTATCTTGCACAATATCAGGGGTTGCAACGCTTGCCTTTCAATCCTCTAATCTGGTGTGTTTGGGCTCCGGAGAAATGTCAGTTTTTTGGATGGCTCCTCGCTCGCGGCAGAATCCCCACCTCCCTCCAGCTCCGGGGTATCCCCAACGACAAATGGTGCCCCTTCTATCATGTCGTGGAGGAGACGGCCCCTCATCTCCTTCTTGATTGCCCTTTCTCGAGGGAGGTTTGGAGTTTGATCGCAGGCTGGGCCGGGCAGAATCTTCTCAACCCCGCGTCTTGGCCGGACTTTGACTCTGTCCTGTGCTGGTGGCTCGGTCGGGTGGAGGCGGCGAAACCCCTTGGTAAGCCGGGCAGAAAATGCATTGCTTCCCTTCTCCTGCTTTCGTTGTGGGAGATTTGGAAGGAGAGAAACCGGCGCACCTTCCAGTTCAAGCTTCTTCCTCCACTGGCTGTTCTGCTCCTCATCAAGGCTGAGGCTGCTCTTTCGGACCTTGCCGGTGCTGGGCTTGGTGAGCTCGTCTCCGGTGACGCCGACGTCCCTTAGGTTGTGGGCGTTCTTTTCTATCTTTTGTATCTAAACCCTGCCCCCCTCTCGTCCTTTGTTTTCCGTGTTTTGTAAACTCACCGGGTTGATTCTCTCAACCCTGCCCCCCTCTCGTCCTCTGCGGCTGTTTTGTCAAAAAAAAAAGTAGTACATTCATTATTATTCTGAAGCGAACTCACGTGCTACTCCGCGGTTGGCTACGTGTCGAGTTTTAGCTGGACACCCTCGGTTATAAAATGGCGCGCACACATCCATTCTCCCTAGTACATCGCACTCCCAACAATTTTCTAAACATCTTGTCAACACGTTTTCCATGGATCCAGGAGCATCTAGTTCGTCAGGGGGAGGCGGAGGATCTAGTACGTATACACAAGCTTAATTTTACTATTGCTTAATTTTTCAACATCACCCATATCAAACGGCCTATCCATGATGACCCGCACTTGAGCCCTGACACATTCGGAGAAATTAAGCGTCGTTGAGGATGCAAAGGAACGGTTGGTGTGACTTAAGGCCTAGTAGCTGCATCAACCGTCAATCAAAATTAGCTAGCCATCCATCTCTTGAACCAGTAGCTTATTAGTCTTGTGTCTTCTCCTTCCCTTTGCAATAATTTTGGTTGCTCGGAGTGACAATCCAACTGTTGTTTGGCTAGGGAAAAGCCGGGTTTTATTATCACAATTGTCTTATGTAATGATTGTAACCAGTCCTTGAATGAATGAAATGTTTACTTCCCCTAAAAAAAACACAACTATTAGTTTTTTTTTCTTATCTGGGCCATATGCAGTAGTGGGCTTTCCTCAGGCCCAGCTCGCCCGTGCTATACTCGGCAATTGTGTCCGCGTCTTCGTCTCCTCAATCCCCAAGTCCGGTCCCAATCGCGTCCCAACCGGGGAGGGGGGGTGGCTCTTGCCGGCCCGGCGGATCCCTTGCCGGCTAGGGTTCAGAACCACGGCCACTTGACCACCCGATCTCCTCCAAATCCAAATCACCCATCGGAAAACATCTCCCCCCAAATCTCCTCCATCGGAAAAAATGTCTGAAGCTTTGGTCCGCCGCAACAAGAGCTCCGGTAGCAACAGAATCAGTAGAATCAGCAGCAGCATACGGAGAACCTTTCGCATCGGAAGCAGCAGCCGGAGACCAAGGATCTATGGGCCCGACACCCTGGGCCTCGAGGACGACCATCTCCAGAACGATGCAGTGGAGGATAAGACAGGCGCGCTCCTACCGGAGCTCCTTGCCAAGATTGAGAGCTACTACCAGCAGGTGAAGCACCGGAGGGTCTTCGACAACGGCTTCTGCTTCGGCCTCCTAGATCCCGTCTCCAACATCGTCCTCGGCGTCTTCCTCAGCGACGAACACAAGATCTGATCGGCGACATGAACATGCGCTCGCTCATGGGCCTTGTCGCCTTCCTCACGAGGCTCTTCCTCTCCCTCACCCAAGCCAAGGCCCTGTGGTATCTCAATAAGGCCGAGTTGGATGCCCTCGTCGCTGCCCGCCTCATCATCAAGCACCGCGGGATGGAGCCGAGCTTCGGGTTCACCTCCGGCGCCACCGTCGAATCGGCGCTCAGATGCGCCGCCGCCGCCGCCCAGCACCCCGATCCGCTCCAGTTCGCTGCAGGATGCAAGTCAATCTCACCTCTTCTCAACAAAGTCGCCACCTTGCTATCAGGCCCTTATGCCACCTTCGATGAAAATATTTTCAGTCACATGCAATCCATTCTGCTCCAGGGTCCTCGGCCGTCAGTTTTCAGCCTGGAGATGTCCTGGGACCTTGCCTCTTGTCGCCTCGCCAAGCTCAGTCCAGACCCCTTCATCGAGAACAAGGTGCAGGTGTACCCTGAGCGGTCCACAATGAGGCGCATGCTTCTCACCACCATCCATGGATACTACCTGCAGGCACTTGCCAGGCTACCCAAGGACAAGCTGCTCTCGCGCTACCACCACAGCATGCTCCAGGCCGGGCACTGCTACGGCCCCTTGGACCCTGTCTCCAACATCATCCTCAACACCATCTGGTACAGCGCCGCCTTCCCTCTGACCAAAGCTGTTGAGATTGAGGCCATCAGCACCAGATGACTGCTGCGGATTGCGGTCCGATCCTTTTACGGCCTCGTCTCCTTCATGTGCAACCGCTGGGCCCTCGACGCGGATCAAGCAATACAGCTGCTGCTGCAGGCGGATTGCAATAACCTCCTGGATTGTGGAAAGAATGCTGCTGGTATTGGATCTGCCACTGTCCAAGAAGCCTACACCGCTGCGGCTATTGCTGCGCAGCACCCGGTGCCTCATCTCCAAGCCTCTCTTCTCGGACCAGCTAACCAACCGTTGTTGTCGATGGCGTCGGACATCCTCATGCCCGGCGGCATGCTCTCCCGTGAGGACACTGACATGCTGCAAACATGCTTGGTCTATTCCTGCCAAGTACAAGAACAGCAACCGAGGGGGGAACCAACCATGTTGAACAAGTGGGACTATCCTATGATTGATAGGATTGTAAACAACTTCTGGACACAACATCACAGAGTCGTAGAAATGGTAAAAACTGCACTTGACCAAATGGCTTTTGATGATGTGGCTTCTTCTATTTGCAGTGATGAGGTTGGTTTCTTCTCTCTTAAATAGACTTGCCCTCAATGCATCAACATTTGCTAACTTTTCTTGTCCTCACGGTTCAAGGTATCCAAATACAAGCTGCACTTCATTTGCGGTGTCAATGAGCGTGTTGATGGCCCCGTGTACAAGGACAAGCCTTCCACTTTCATGTACCGTTGCTCCCACGTCAACTTCCTTGCTACCCCATCTGCAGGTGGACCTCCGACGCTATTCTTTGCTGAATTTCACGGTACCAAGGTGGGCTTGTGCTGCCCTGTGAATGTACCACCTCCACGTACTGGTATGTACTCCCTCCGTTCGCATACCAAGGGAAAAATCTGGATCTTTTTTTTGGAGTGATTTTACCCCCTCTACGACTTAAATGCTTAGGAGCTGGTATAAATCGTGATTTCGCATGTGTTACGGCATGCATTGGGCAACATCCCCTCGCGTCGTTCCGCATGCATATAGGCATAGCTGCTAGACAATGGAAAATCACGTCTCACTTTGCATGCAAGGCTGCTGGACAATGAAAAAGCTGAGCTCAGCGGGATCGATGGGGTATAGTGGGGCTGATTAATTACTTGCGGGCACGCGAAGGGATAAAAAGAGATAGACGCCATATTAACCGGAATAGAGGAAAAAAAAACTAAAACGCCATCTATAGAAAAACTGATGGGATATGATGTTACTTCCTTGCGATTTATATTTTCCATCAAAATGCGTATATATAGTTCTCTCTGTTATATGTGACTTGTATGTTGATGGATAACAAATGTTTTGACTTTTGAATGACAGAGCAAGTGCGTTGCTTTTACTGCGAATGCCATGGGAGCAGGATTGTGCACCCAGCAAGTAAGAGTTTCTGTGGAAGTGAATTCGAGGAGATAGTGTTGTGCGGAGATGAATTATATTTAGATTGGTACAGCAACGATGAAATCATCAGTCACAGCCATCAGGTGAGTTACTGGGCGGATCATGTGGAATATGATTGGATCTACTGCAGTTACAGCCTTGAGGATGACAAAGATGAAGGAATAGCATACTTTCTTCATAATGAGATTCTGTATGCTAAGTTTAGGTAAATGACACAGGGGCTGTGAATGCAAGCTTGTATTAGACCGTTAGTTTGGTTTCTTGGATGTTGGCTATTATATATGCCACGATACTCTTGTAGTAATGTTTATTTAACCGAACCCATGAATCCTAAACACTGATGCGTATGGCGTTCCTCTCAGTCTAAGGACATTTGAACCTCATCACCAAACAAGTTGTACGTCTCAAGCGCAGGCTGTAGCAGGGATGTGGATGGTCTGAAACGTTGTTGTCATATAAAGGTAAAAAGGAGGAGTCCAACCAATGCTTGTGTCTGTGTAGGCGAGAAGGGGGCGGAAGGGGGTTTCTCGTTTCCTCCGCCGGGAAGGCCGGTGTTCTCCTTAATACAGGATTCGTATGCATGTTACATCCGCTACCACATCAGTTGCAAAGTACATTGTACATGGACGCAAAGGCAATGGAGACAAATGCCCACAACAACATACATTGTACTACATGGTCAGAAACAAGAGACCAACTCTACTAATGAGCTCACGGCAACATCTAACCCTCCTTTTAAATTAATTACTTTCATTTCCATCAATCAGTGACGGCCACCAGACAAAATTAGTAGAGGGCATACTAATTACCTTTTTGGTTAACTAGCGCGTGCACTACTTGGAAAGGCAGTTAATTCGGCTAAAACACTTTGCCCCCGACTAGCATGACAGACATAAAAGTTTTAGCAGTTGATACTATTCGATAAAAAAAATGATTCGGTTAACATGTCAACTATACAAGAGTTAAAACAGTTTTGCCTAATCTGATAGTACAATGTCAATCTTCATAGAACAAGTGAACTAAACAACTATCTCACTAGTCTGTCAAATGGCAAATGTACAACTGAACCATGACTGACAGGTTCAAGATCACGATGATAAATAACATGAATGAATGGAATGGAAGACTGACAACCTACAGCCTTAAAAAATATTCAGTGTTTTCTTGCTTCTTGAGTATCGCTGGTCTTGTCATGGAGGGCAGGGCATATATCAAAATAATCACATAAATGTAGAATTATGTGTTCTACAACAATGCATTTTCCTTGTTTCCGCGTTTAATCATTGGTAGGGGAATGCACAACAGTCATGAAATGCCCAGGAGATAACCTGCTACAACAACAAAACTGCACTTGAGTAGAGAAAAAAGAACCCAAAAAAGCTTACAAGAAAATACAACTTACAGATGTTCATTCTGTAGTACCCTGCATTTCGTACATCACAAGATTAAAACAGTCGGTTTCTCCTTCTGCCCTTGATCACAAAACTGTACTGGTTCTGTCAAAACTATCAAAATCCTACAGAAAAGATTATAGCGGCACATCATGATGCTTGATTTATCTATCATGATGCAAGCCGCCCACATAAAATTCCACTGAACACCAAAGCTCCAAACCACTTATTTGACACAAATCTGCAGAATAAGAATTCAAAATTTTAGTTTAAGCACTTCATAGCTGTGTAATTAAAACGTCCTTTTTCTAAATCTCCATGAAGAACGAAGATTCAATGTAAAGAAACATACTTCCTATTGCAATCTGCACGGTCGGACAAGTCAACAGTTGATATCTGCCATGCCAATTGTGCAGCTGCAGCTGTCAGAAAAGGGAAGTAGGCCCATGCTGTCGAACATGGTTAAAGTGCACAGTCAATATCATGTTGCAACAGTATACTCTCCATAGAAAATGACATTCTGATAATGAGCACCAACCAAGTTCAGCATTGTAGCCACTGAGTGCTAAGCTACCAATGGATGCAGCACCGAAGGCGCTAATCCATTGCTTGGTCGATTCTCCAAACCTTAATGCTGTGGACTTAACTCCTACTTTGAGGTCATCTTCTTTGTCCTGACATGTATTAGAATTAGATTATAATAAATCACAGCAATCTGATAAGATGGTTTTGCTCAGGTTAGATACACAAGAACGCCATTACTAAAATACCTGGTGTGCATATATGGTATCATATACCAATGTCCAGCATATACCAGCAGTATACAATGGAACGATGACTGCAGGATCTAAGCTCTCTTTGATAGCAGCCCATCCTAACAGAGCTCCCCAGTTGAAGGTCAAGCCAAGATATGCCTGAGGCTGAGAAATGCATCGGGTGTAAATTAAGTGATCATTCTCGGTAACCAAGATTATGCTAGTACAACCATGTACATACCCAAAATGTGAACCTCTTCATCAGGGGGTAAGAAAAAACCAAAAGAAGAGAAGATGCCCCAAGGACACGGCTACATAGAAAATAAGACAAATTTAGAGGTGAATATTACGACAACTAGATAACCAAAATGCATCTGATAATCTGTTAGCCCTTTGGAGTATGCGGAAATGAATAATTCAAAATGGATGGATAGACACGTATTTGAGTTGAAAAGTTTTTTTTAATTCCACAACTCTGCAGCTTGTTTGGTTGCCATGAACTTTTGGGAGGGAATGGAGGGTTGAAGCTTCCTAGCAATTGTCAAACAAGCCGATGGTGCTGTATCTCCAAATACTTTGACTTTGTTAAGTAAACAAGATTCGGATTATGCCAACAATAGTAAGCATCGTGTGACATTGTAAGAGATATGATTGCGAATATGGGATAACAAAAATCCTACCCTCAAGAAACAGTGTTAACAAGGACTCCATAAATCATCCAGAATCTGTTTTACTGAACACACAGTACACGGAAAGTGACATAAAGATAGTCTAAATGCATCTAAAACAAGTAAACTGCATTTCACACAAGCAAGGAGCAGAGTCTATAGTTTACCTATAGTTGTTCAGTTGGAGAAGAATGCCTAATCCCAGTAGTAGCTGAGCTCCGAGGAAGCACACTCCTTGAGAAGGGGTTAGAGCACCTGATGCAAAAGGCCTGCTTTTGGTGCGCTCAACCTACATGAGGAACATGTCAGTGAATGCTCTGTAGTTTTACTCTATACATTTTTTGTCCTAGGAACTAACAGTAAGGTCATGACATTGAAAACTTAAATCCGCTACATTCTTGGTTCATAAGATAAGCATATAATATACCTCAAATTGCAGCTGATCCTTTTTTTCTATTAACACAACAATCTAAAGGCACTTTTCGCCGACACGCAAAGTTGAAGGCATTGTCTTCTACCAGAAGAAGTTACAGAAGAAACAAATTGACCTTGTTATCAATGTCGCGGTCAAGAAGATCGTTCACTGTGCAACCAGCCCCCCTGAGGAGGACAGCTCCACATCCAAAGAGTGCCAGCATTTTCAAGTCAGGGAGCTCCCCCGGCATTGCTGCTATTGTGATTGACCTACGAAGCAGCAGTACAATGTGCTATCAGCATAACATCGGACAAGCGTACCAACATGTGTGCACAGCAGAGGGGAACGTATAGCAAGGAACAAAGGTAAGAAGAAGATCATCAGCCCATGTAGCCGTAGCAAACCATCAAAGAGTAGCATGAGCAAGCTAAATTACCCATGAAAGCCATCAAGGATTTATAGGATTTTGCTTCTCGGTGAGTTAGTACTCTGTAGTATATAACAGGGTAAGAAGAGTTGCTTCTGGTGCTAATAAACATGTGTGTTCTTTTCTTCCTAAACCCCAAGGTTGAGCATGGACTCGGAAATTTTAAGGAACAGCTGAGCTCTCTGGTCTCCAGTGAGTCGACCCAGGCCGAGCATTCGACCCTATCTGTACGCGATCGTGGGGAGAGAACTAGAAGGTGATGTTGGGAGAGAAGTAAAAGCGGTAGTACCACATGCAGGGCCAGGCGAGTAGCCATGTACCGATGGGCTTGTCGATGCGGGCGAGCATCGCGTACGGGTGCGCCGCCGCGGGGAGCAACCTCTCCACCCACGACACCGGCGGCGGAGGAGGAGGCGGGAGGTTGTCCTCCTTGTTGTCCTTGTCCGTGGACTGGGAGGAGGTCGAGAGCGGGTGAGGGAAGGTGGTGGGGAGGAGAAGAACCTTGGCGGGGTAGTGGTAGGAGGAAGCGGCCGCGGAGGCGGTGGACGGCGGGTGCGGACATCCTCGGCGGCTTAGGGTGATGAGATGGCGCCGGGCGTCGGGGTTGGGAAAGCGAGTGGGATCGGGGGAGGAGGATGGAGTGTGGGTGAGCGGTGTGACGAGCGGGAGAGGGGCGGTCCTGGCGCGGCGGCGGAGGGCGGCGGCGGCGGCGCGGAGCAGAGCGGAGGACGCCATGGAAGAAAGGAAGGAAGCAGAGCAAAGCTGTAAGAATTGGGGATGGAATTATTTTTTTGGAGAGGAAATTGGGGATGGATTTAAGGCCCAGGTATGCAATACAAGGCTGCTGCTTCTGCTTCGGGCCCAATAACGTAGATGGGCCGGTGGTAATTCACTAGTTTCGGGCCCCATACAGTACATGAACCCGCTTCGATTGTACTTCTAGAAATGTTATGATACAAAAAAATGTGTGAGTATATCTTAGGCGTCATTTTTAAGTTGGATTAAAACCTGGTTGTTATTCCACTCTCTCCTTCCATGCTACGCAGACCATATACAATGGTCAAGGAATCGACTTATGTTTAACTAAAAATTAGGTGATTTAGATATAGCAAAATTATAAAAAAAAACATTGTCCTTCTACTTCTAGAACAAGAAAAAAAAAGGGTTTCTCTGTTTAAACGATAGAAGAATTTGTTCAAGAAAAAGAGCGGATTTTTTTTTTCATGTGTAAAAGAATAAAAGTAAATCACAGGAGCAATGGCTCGGTCATTGGATCCATCGGATCGGATGGATGGATGTATACAGATCGATCTCGACACTTTTGGCTTCCTTCATATTCTGCCTCTCCCAAAGATTCGTAATACCTATCTATTTTACGTCAATTAACCTACTACTCTCTCCGTCTCATAATTTTTGTCTCAAACTTGACCAAACATGGATATATATATTTCTAAAAAATATCTAAATACATATAATATTTCGACAATAATTATGAAACCGAGCGAGTAGTTAGTACCGGAAAAATTAAAATAGGAACAATGAGATGAAAGTTCCCAAGGTTGGGTACGGTCGACGACGATGCATCGCGATCGGTCGGCCCACGATGACAGACAGACAGATCGATCGAACTGCATGCAGCAGCAAACAGACAAAACACAAAAAAAAGTGACAACGCATGCATGCCAAATTAACTAAAGCTACTCCCAGCTGCTAGCTGCTTCCTTTTCGCTTTTTTGCCTTTGTCTTGCTTTGCTTTATGGTCGAAGCTGGAGTCAGTCCCAGTAATTAAGTAAGTAACAAAGAGTAATCGAATAACCAAGATGATGATCGATTGATCATGATGAGATCGATCTTTAATCCTTCCCTTGCCTTGCCGGATGATGATCGATTGATATATACATAGACATTCCCAGCTGCTTTCACTTTTGCTGCAAATCTTTTCAAAATCCCTTTTCCAAGCCCGGCAGGCACCAACTGCACTGCACTGCTGATTGAGTGAAAGAAAGAAAGCAACCCTGCACCAAAAAAGCTGATCCGGCCAGTGCTCAATCTCTATCTATCCTTCCCCACACCTGCATATACGCATGCAGTCTCCATCAAATCCAAATCAACACCTAATTTAATTTACTGATCAATTGCAGGCTCACAAATCATTGTCAGGTCTCAAGACACAACAGGCATCATCATCACGAAAATTCACCTCTCTTTTTTCCCTAGGGTTCAGCCAAAGTAACTGCATGCCGATTACTTATATGTGACACGGATCATCACAGCTGTAAAAAAAATAGAAATTAATTCGAAGAGGCTTCAGGCGTAATAATTGATCGATGGCTTTATGTATTACTACAGCTATGTAGAAATGTACGTACGTACAAGAGAGAATTCCATATTTGCCACTGAGAATTTGTCCATATGCCCAAATGTCACTGAGAATTTACCTGTTCCAAATATGTCACTCAAATTTTACATGGGGTACAAATATGCCACTACTGTTAGTTGACCGCTAGTTGACCGTTAAGTCAATTTCATATTGACCGAAATACCCCTAGTCCACTAGTCAGAAAAACAAAAAGAAACAAGAAAACTAAAATACCCTCTCGGTCTCTTCTCCCTCTCTCTCTCTCTCCACAAATTATGATGAGTTTTAGTATATTAATTTGCTGAATCTATTATGAATTTTGTGATGTTAATTAAAATCAAAGGAATTGCTATTGAAATTTTACAAATTTTCATGCTAAAATCATTATTGCTGAAACTTACTTCGAAATGATATTATGGGCATCCTAAAAACCTTGAAAAGCTAAGTTTCTAAAATGTGTAATTTGTTGTAAACGGAACATCAACATATTACATAGGGGCAAAGTTGTCTTTCATCTTTTACTTAACGGTCAACTAACGGTAGTGGCATATTTGTACCCCATGCAAAATTTGAGTGGCATATTTGGAACAGGAAAATTCTCAGTGATTGGACATACGGACAAATTCTCAATGGCAAATATGGAATTCTCTCTCCTAGTAAAGCGTGCGCACAAGTTGCTAGCTAGCTTTATCTACAGCATATATATGCATGCATCATACACAGGAGTATATATAGACGACACTGTGCATTGCTTGCGCACTGCACCAAGTATGTATACATATATACCTTTGCTGTGCATAGAGAGGCAGAAGAACTGACTGACACACAATTAAACAAAACAAAAGCGACAGTGCTGATGATTATAACCGGGCAATTGATCGATCTAGAAACAATCTTGAAACTCACTACTTCTGTCAGAACCAACAATGATCATATATATATAGTGTTCATTAACAAGGCAGATCGATCGAGGATATCCAGAGCTGAATCTAAAGCTAGCTTTGACAGTACATAGAAAACATGCCACTAGAGCATGCATGAAAACAGTGAAGAAATTCTCTCGTGCATATCATTGCTGCAGTGACGGCCGGGCTGGCATGAAATTCACAGCTCTCGACAGTGAAAGCAAAGCTTACAGCAGACGCAGAGCTTAGCTTGTGTCACTTCCAGCTAGCTGCATCTGCCAGCAAATTCTACATGTACTAGTGGCTACTTGGCTAGTAGGAGTATAGTACGTAGCGATATCAGTGGACATGATATGGAGACATGGAAGTGAGTGATGGAGGCCGGACGACGTACCTCTGATCTCTTTTTCATCATGCTCGACAGTACACGAGTGAGTGATGCCTATAGCCTAGCTTAGCTTAGAGCTAGCTTGTGTAGCTTGCCGCCCAATGCACAGTGCGGGCGGTTTCCCAATTAGGCAACACCACTGTCGCAATTATTGGGATTTCTCACTCTGCTAGCTGCATGCCCGCTTCAGATTTCCACATATAGAAGCCAGTAGTTGTAGCGATGTCCATCGTTCCAGTATCTAGCTAGGTTGTACATGATGTACTGCTATGCTAGCTAAATGTACTACGAAGTTATTATATTACAAAGTTAGTGACACTCGATTTTGTTCATGGGATCCAAATGTTATTAGTATCATGGGATCCAAATATTATTATCTTTTTTCCTAAAAAAAATGTTATTATCTTTAATGGCTGTCGAGTTTAAGTAAAGTTACACGTGATTCTAAAAAACAAAACGTCCGCACGGGTACACAACATAGAGAAAGTTATAACATACTCTTTCCGTTCCTAAATACTTGTCGTGGTTTTGCACTCGGAAGGAGTACTTAGTATATATGTATATATTCTTGTGCCTAAGTTTTGTTGCTAGCTTTTCTCAGAACTACGTACTACTATACGGTCAGTATATATGGTGTGGCTGGCAGATGCAACAAAAGATGCAGAAATGCTGGCTGTGGACGCGACAGGTCAGGTCGGCACCCACCACCGTACCGGCCGGACACCGATTGCATGGATGGATCGATCCCCACGAGACGTCAACAAAAAAAAAAGCAAGCTTCCGGTCGATCGATTCGATCTGCATGCTGCCATTCTACTGCTCCAACCTCTCTGCCCGCACGCCATCCATATGCATCTTTAGTTTCTTCAAGCTCAAGATATATATACAGTTGAACCAAGAGGCATGGGCAGCAGCACCAATCTTTTCTCACCTTGCTCCCCTCATGAGATTTTGGAAACTCTCGTGAACACCAGTTCATCCAAAAACTCAAACTGACGGCGGAAAAGAGGGCACCCACTTATATTTCGACGGATACATATATATGGGACAATGTAAGATAAAGCGCAAAAAACAGCCGTGTGGAATCTAATATTTGCATATGTTCCACTTCATATATACTAATGGGGAATTTTACTTTCATAACAACAGGAAGCAATTCACAGAGCATGCGTGGATACATGTCAAAGAGAAGGAATAGGAGAATCGACTTATATGCATATAATCCATCGACAGGAAATTGTTAACCCATGCATGTCAAACCCTCCGTTCCGGAGTTCGAATATACATGCAGGGCGTCAAGTAATGGTTGTTACCGTATAAAATTGATGCTTAAGTGATGCAGGACAGCAATATTAATTTCTTCTACGAAACATAACAAAACTCGGTACTCAATCTCGTGTGTACAAGTAAAATCTAGCTAGAAATATTTCTTTTTCGGTGTTAAGTTTAGGATCTCCGGCAGTAGTTAGTGGCGACTTCTTATTTCGGTTTTCACCATCTTCTCATTGAAAAATAAAATCTAGAAATATTTTGTATTCTTCGAAAAACATGTATAGAAACATTTCATAAACATCTAGAAAGATTCACAAATAATAAGATCTAACTAATGAACCATAAATTTGTTCTATCATTCATTCCGGCTAGTACCACGGAGTTCAAATAATTTCCTAAATTAAATTAGTAGGAATTTCAAGGCTCAAGATACCAACTTTTTAATAATTTCCATAAATGTTTTTTTGTTTGCGCTACCATTACACTTGAGGGAAAGAAATCCACATATCTAACACACGGTGAAGCATGATTTATGCACTACCTGGCCGTCCCTGGTATATTAAGAATGGAAACACTCTTAATTAATTGGGTATATATAGAAAGTCCATCGATCTCTCTACATGGAGGAAACAACGCAAAATCCCTCAAATAAGTCAAGAAAGATGAATAAAAACTTGGTTATTTGGACGACTAACTTTACGAAATAGAAAGGTACCGACCAAAAAAAATACAGCCTAGCTTAGATCTACACGCGAATAATTCACAGAGAAACAGATCTACCAAGCACTAGTACATACTCTCGTGCATGTTTTAGCTAGGAGTAGATTCTCATAAAGAAAATCCAGAAAAAGGTGGTTCATCTTGAAACATAGAATTGGGCGAATTTAAATCAATTAAGGATGCGTACGTACCTTGATCAATTAAGGATGGATCTGCATACGATAAGAACCAACCGGCCGGCTGGGAGAGCAAGAGATCGATCGATCTGCAGAATTGAGGAGCGGTTTTACCTGGGATTAATCGGCCGCGCAGATCGATCGATCTCCCTGATGCATGGATGGATGTACAGAAAGGAAGGGAGCTAAGCCAGCAGGGGAAAGAGGCGGCGGCCATGTTTTCCAAGGACTTTCTTGAACCATCAACAAGGCACATCATATCATATACAAGCAATTCAGATCGAATCGAACCGAGGATGACAGATCGAATTGAGCAGCTAGCAGGCTAGGCGCACGAGTTCACAGTTCAAGAAAGCCTGTGGAGAGCATGGCCGCAACCTGTAATTGAGCCGCGCGCGCGAGCTAGGAGAGATGAAAGGCCGGCGTCCCCATGGATCTCGAGAGGAGGAAGGAGGAGAAAGGGAGAGATGCAGCTGATGGGTTTGGTGAATTTTGGGGAACGGAGAGGAGCCGGTATAAATAGAGACCAGGAGGGGAGGAGTTAAAAACGAAAAGGAAGAGAATGGAATTTTAACCCTTGCTGCACGTACCGTACGGTTAAGTTGGAGTTGTAATCTGCACACGCTCTCCAACATAACTTCCACACGCACACGTGCACTCGATGTCTCAACTCACCTGCCGTTAGGACGCCCGTCCTTTTCATTCATCATTTTAATTAAGTATTCCAGTAAACTGTGAAATTATCTCTCCGTCCCAAATGAAATAACAAAATATTACATGTATTTAGACATATTTTTTATATAAATACGTCTATTTATACAAATGTGAGTCATTTAATATTAGACGGGAGTAGATTATTGCATGTGTACACTGTGCCCTGCCACACTAGCTAGCTGTTGTATTAATCCTCTTGGCAGAAAGAGAAAATGTAGTATGTATAAAGAGCCCATGTAACCTATCACATGTACATACATCGTGGAAGATAGATGGAGAACAGATCGACCGATCGATCCATGGATGGATCGGTCACATGACATGACTACTGTTTACACTAGCTAGCTAGTTAGCTTTTCACGTGCACTGCTCCAGGCCAGCTAGCAGGTCGATGGCCGGATCGATCGAGTGCAAGAAAATAAGTGTTACTAGGGAGGTACAGTAGCTAGGAAGGAAATTAGGCGCGCACACACACGCACAACGAACGACTGATTGATTTCATGTGTGGAGCCCATGCATAAAGATTAACTACCCTACTCGATCGATATTACTTGTATCGAAATCAGTCGTCAAATGCTTAGGAGCCGTGAGCTTCCGGTAGTTGCTGGCCACGTCTCTTCCTCGTGTTAATGAAACCAAATACGCCAATCTCTTTATTTTCGCCAATCTCTTTATGAAAATAAGTAAGAGAGCGTAAATGCATTTGGAATAGCTTGACATGAAATCCCTTCATGATCTCCATATGGAATTAAAAAAGTAGCGACCGATGGAGTAGCTGTGGCTTAGGCAGAGGGGGTACGGGGGTGTTTGGGATCTGAATAATCCCGGCCGACCAGCAGTACGATACACCTGGCAGATGGAAGCAGCTGATGCATGCATGCGACACACCCACTTTTCCGGCCTTTTTTCTACTGCCTTGTTCATACTTATACTCACATGCATTAATTATATGCGAGTGTCACACTTTGATGTTTCAGCCCTACGACCGAAGTCACTACCATTTTGTCGCCACACACATGTATACATACATGCATCGATTAGTTAATTTTACAGGCATGCACCGGCGCCTATATAAAATCCAAAGCACATATACTACGTGTACTGTCTCTCCTGCTGGCATGCATGTCTCTGTGCTGATTGATCGATCTGTATCATGTACTGTTTGCTCTTCCAATAATCTTTCCACAAGCTAGGCAGAACATGATACTTTTTTGTGTGTGTGTGAAAGGACCAGAACATGATACTACACAGCACCGCCCTTAATTAACTAATTTCTTTTGAGAACAATTATTAGCTATAGTTAAGTGGTATAATTAACACGAAGGAAACCAAACAGCAGAGAGCAGAGCCCATGCACGGCAAACACTGCAGCTGATTGAGTATATAGCAACGATAGACAGCTCTGCGTGCAAAGAAAATTCCATCCCTTACACCCTGTCGCCTGCCTGCCTTAATTCGTCTTGTTGCATTGCATTGCATTTTGGCTCTCGATCGATCGACCACTTTTTCGTAATTAATTACTCGTTGCATGCTGGCTTCTCAATCAGCCGCGGTCCCATGTGTTTGTTGGTGGGCTTTCTTGCTAGCTTTAATTAATTTGGTTTCCTCCGTTTGATTAATTGCATGCAATCAAATATGTTGAAAAGTTTGACATCAAGCAGACATGCATGCATATATTTCATGAAAATGTGGGTAGATATATAGAAATGGCCAGCACACAATTACTCCCTCCGCCCCAAAATGAATCCAAAAACAGCTTGTCCTCTCCGTTGGTGGCTAGCTAGCAGTGCAAGGTTTTGTACGTAGATCGTCCAATAAGCAGCGAGGATTTAGATCGAGCTCGAGAGAGGTTTTTGTAAGGTAGCCCCGGTGCATCTCGATGGATCCATGGATTGATGATCGATCGATGCATGTGTTAGGTGATGATGGACATATATAGCGACACGATCACAATAATTAATCCCTTTCCAGATCACCAGCAAGGCTAGTGTGATCGATTGGACCAGCTAGCTACCAAAACAAACAAAACAAGCTGCTGTTAGTACTGGCTGGTAGCTAATTAATGCATCGCCAAGGAGTGTGTACGTATGACTGTACAAATATACAACAAACTAAATCAATCGATCTTGTGTAAATAACACGCCTAAGACCTACTTTCTACTTTCTTTTACTTTTGACATTTTGAATATATCTTCGGTCAAACTTTGATCATCAATATATCGTTGTAATACTTAGATTTCTTTTTTCGCGGGGAGTTGTAATACTTAGATTCCAATTATATTGACGGTTAGCTTGGATTAATGGGTGTATTTTTAGATTATAGGTGTGTATACATTCCTCTGTCTCGAAAAAAATGTATTTCCTCCAATTCATATTACTTGTCGCCAGTGACCGAGCCAGAAATCCATCAAACCCCAGGCCATCACGAAAATTACTAAGCTAAGACCCAGGCCAAATCTTCAAACCAGTAGAATTAACAAAGAAAAGCCATTCGACACCCCAGGCCGCAGCCTGTCTCCGCCTCTGCTTGTCGCCGTTTTGTCTGAACATTCATGTATGTTGACGTGTTTTATTACGTAGGTGTGCATGTGTATCTAGATAAAGTTGGACAACTAATATGCATGAGAAGTAATCCTATAGTTAACCGGATGGAGTAACAGCCAAGTACGGCCTCACTCGAGATCAGTTAATGACGCCAGTGACGCATATATGCATGCACGCATGTTTTACATAAAACTGATGGACATGCTAAGCTATAGCTAGATCTGAGGGTCCATCCGTACGTACGTACAGATCGATCGACGGCTCAGATATATGGGCACATGGTACGAACGCGTCTTTTGCGATTCCAGATCTGTCTCTCTGTGCATGCATGCAATTACGTGCATCTGTACACGTACTAGCTTCCAAACCTTGCTCCTGCATTCATCGATCCGTGCTTGCCTATGGACACTACAGACCAAACAAATTAAGGACGTTAAACCTGGCTTCTTTTTTTTTTAGAGGAGACGTTAAACCTAGCTAGGTATGTATACTCACTGTCGGCAGAAAAAAGAAAAGAAAAGAAGGAATGCTTCCTTCTTTTTGGGGCCGAGAGGCGGATACAAAAGTGTGTCTTCATAGACAAAAGCCCAGCATCTGCTTTACCCTTCATATGGGCCGCAAGCCAGCCAGCCAGCCCAGCCCAGCCCAGCTGCTTGTCAGTCAGCCCAATGCTGTTCTAGCGTGCGGGGAGTCTCTCCTTTCTGAATCTTTGAGAGTGCCCTGCGAGGAATTCTCTCCTCGTCTCCGTCCGCCCTGCTGTTCTAGCGTGGCGATCAATCCAATCCGGGCTTTAATCGGACCGATTGATCTCGTTCGTCGGGGGTGAGGAACCTTAATAACTTGCTCACGTTAATTCTTTTCCTCATCACACTCGATTTTGTTCTGCTCTAATCCAAAATCTTAATTTCTTTCTCTCCGATTCCTGCAGTTTCCCGCCGATTCATCTGCTTCCTGGTGGAACACTGGTAGCAAATTGGCAATTCGAGGCCATGCGCCTCCATATTAGGCCCACCACTGGCTCCCGGGTTCCCGATCTGAGGTGAGGTGCCGCTCTTTCTCAACCATTCATGCAAGCGTTGTGCTTCTTCTTTTGTTCTTTTGAGGACTCACTCATATCTGGCGTGAATGAAATTTATTAAATGGATGTCTAGAGCTCCTGAAACTAGTCACGGAAACAGTTTTCTTTTTTCTTCCACTTGCGAGCATCTTTCGACATGCACACATATGAGTAAACTGGTACTGGAGTTTGATGGGTGCTTTTTCTATTGTACTACCAAAATCGAAGAACAATGCCTAGAGCCCCCAATTGCCTCCTGTAAGAATGTTATGTATGAAAGTACCCAGGATCTTGTCGATTGGTTAGGGCAACCCGAACAAACAAGGTTCTGAAGCTCATCGATTTACGATGCATGATAGCTAACGAGTATCTGGTGAACGGTTAACTTATACTGTGTAGCATCAAGTGGACCCTCAAGTTTTGTTCACACAAGTCTAGTGCTTAAGCAGCGCCACAGTTTTGCTGTGAAGTCTACCTCTGCAGATGTATGCACAACATTTGATGGAAGTGTCGAAGGTGTATCTTCACATACTGTTGAAGAAAGGGTTGGGGTGCTCTTGTTAAATCTTGGTGGTCCAGAGACCCTGAATGATGTTCAACCATTTTTGTTCAACCTGTTTGCTGATCCAGTAAGTGACTATACCACATTCTTGTAGTTTTGATTGCTAGCGTTGATCTGTTTATTGCCAATTATTCAACAGTATCTGACAACTTTCATGGATTGTATTCAACAATATTTTGGTAGCATAATATATCAGTGTAGTCCGGTAACTCTTTAGGACATGCAAAATACCAATTGGAAAATAAATAAATAAATTTGCATGTGTGACCAATACCTCCAATTGAAATTACGTTGGCTATTTGGACAAGGTTTGTGCCCTCAGAATGCATGACCTGTACCAGAAGTTGTACTGCCATTCTAATCTTTTGTATTTATGTAATATAACAAAGCAATTAGCCATTCTTACGTGGCCATCTCGATCACCATGACATGATGCTGTTGCAACTTCGTCCGTTCGTCGCACTGTTTATGAGGGCTCACTGAGACAAAATTAGTTTGAATTTGGAAGAACGGTCAGCTTCCTTGGCTCATCCCTATAGAAGGGATATCCGTACTTCTTATATCTGTCATGAAGTAAAAAGTTATGTCACTGAAACAACGATTTCCTTTTGACTTTACACTTTCACAACCCCAGGATATCATTCGACTTCCTAGGCTGTTCAGGTTTCTTCAAAGACCATTGGCCAAACTTATCTCTACTTTTAGAGCTCCAAAGAGTAAAGAGGCGTATGCTTCAATTGGTGGTGGATCACCTTTGCGGAAAATTACCAATGAGCAGGTAAACTACAACAGCCTAACCACTCTCTGAAATTTTAAGATTTTACTTCTGATGTATGTGGTGTAGTAACTTGTCTTCACCTTTTTTAGCAGATGTGTCATAAACTCGTGAAATAATGGAACTTTTGTCACACTTTGGATACGATTTTGCTATATTTGTGATATTAAATGTATTCTATAATTTTCAGGCAAATGCTTTGAAGCTGGCACTACAAAAGAAGAATCTGCATGCAGATATATATATGTTGGAATGCGGTATTGGTACCCTTTCACGGAGGAAGCCATTGATCAGGTTAATTAAAAACCTCCCATCTCGGTGATTTTAAGTGCCTATTACATCATTGGATTTCTTCCTTTTAAGTCTCAGCAGTAGTTTATTACCTTTCTTATTTATTTAATTGTTCTACCATGGTAATTGATTCTAGTTCTTTAACTTGTGATAAATGTTTTTCATTGTTTTGAGTGGTAACAGATCAAGAAGGATAAGATTACAAAGCTTGTTGTTCTTCCACTGTACCCTCAGTACTCCATATCAACAAGCGGGTCAAGCATCCGTGTTCTCCAGAACATTGTCAAGTAGGCATTTGCCTTCTCATATGAAATCTCATCTTTCTGACTGTAGAACCTGAAATTTTAACACAATGCATCCATGCAGTGAAGATTCATATTTTGCTGCCTTACCAGTTTCCATTATAGAATCATGGTACCAACGTGATGGCTATGTGAAATCAATGGCTGAGTTAATTCAGAAGGAGCTATCAATTTTTGCAAATCCTGAAGAGGTTTGCACATTCACTTTTCCCTCTTTTGCTTTTCTTTTCTTTTTCTACATTTAACATATTTTTGGTAAGGATTACTTTTCCTATCTACAGGTTGCAAACTTGCAGCATAGCTATTCGTATTCAGCGTGTTATACCATTTCTTCCACATTTCAATTCCCTCAGGCCTTTGGTTTGGCATTGTTGTAGGCATTTATTTGATAATTTATCATGGAAATTGAACGGTCCATCTTATTATCATCCTGTCATTATTTTTCATGATTGCAAAATTTAAATGGCAGGTTATGATATTCTTCAGTGCACATGGAGTACCCCTTACCTATGTTAAGGATGCTGGAGACCCGTACAGAGATCAGATGGAGGACTGCATTACTTTGATCATGGAAGAGTTGAGATCCAGAGGAATCTTAAATAGCCACACTCTGGCTTACCAGGTACGAACACATGAGAAATGAACATTTCTCTTGTTAACCACTACATTTAGTGTAATGAAAGCATCTTTGGGGAAATGTCAGGGATATAGATGTGATCTTTTGCACTTAGAAGCTAGAAACCTAAATGTGACCATCTTACCCTACAAACCTGCAGCGGAAGAAATTTGAATTTGTACAGTTTGTGCTATCTGCTCATTCTTGTACTAGAGACCACAACAATTGACCTTTCTGCACACATGGCAGAGTCGAGTGGGTCCAGTTCAATGGCTTAAGCCGTATATACTGATGAAGTTATAATTGAACTTGGTCAAAAGGGTGTAAAGAGCCTCCTTGCTGTCCCAGTAAGGTAATTATTAACTTAAGTATCCAGTTACTTATTATTTTCCTCATTTAGTTGTTTTCCTAAGAACAACAATTAAGGTGCTCCATGCAGGTTTATCCCTTCCTGGTTATTTGATCATATGCTTACACTGATCACTTGAACCACTTTCAAGCATATATGTTATTTTTTTCTAGCAATATTTCCTAGTATAATATCATCATTAATGTAACAAATCAGCTCTATTTTATCTCAATTTGGTAATAATTATGCACTTCTATGAGTCGTAATTGAACTTCCAATAATGCTTCATCTGTTAGCTCCTTGAGAACTGTGCTGCGGCTATTTTTTTGGTTTACATATTACCTCCAAAATCTGGACAATCACAAAGTTTCAGTGGTCATGCTCTCACCAAAGTTATGGATTTCAGATGATTTTCCTCGATGAGTGTTTTGCATGACAAAATTGACACATCAAGATTAGGACTTATTCTTTGATAGCAGACTGCTAGCTTTACTTCATTAGGATTTTGAGCAATCTAAAATTGAAGTTGCATTATCTAGTCTCTCTCTCTCTGTTAATAAGACAAGGTCATCTCTTAGTTCTTGTGTTTTAATTTTCCATGCCACCCTTTTGAGTAGCTCTAAGCCTCTAATACCATTTACTAAAATAATATTCAGCTTCGTGAGTGAGCACATTGAGACATTGGAAGAAATCGACATAGAGTACAAGGAGTTGGCTCTGGAATCTGGCATCGAGAACTGGGGTAGGGTTCCAGCTCTTGGGTGCACCTCATCCTTTATCTCTGACCTTGCTGATGCTGTCATCGAAGCCCTTCCCTCTGCTTCTGCAATCACAACCAGAAAGGGTATCAACGCTGACTCAGACATGGACCTGAGGCGTTACCTGAGCAAGATGTTCTTTGGCTCAATCTTGGCCTTCATTCTGCTGCTATCACCAAGAATGATCTCAACTTTCCGGAATAATCTGCTTTAGGTTGCTTTTCTTTCGTTTTTCCAACAAGACAGAAGAAGCATGAGTATAGTGGCAGTAAAGATGTTTGGATTTTTTTTTTATGTAAATGTGTGCAGAAGGGTTTGAGAGCTAACTAATTCTGTGATTAGAAAGTTACTGTGGTTATGTAATTCACTGGTGCGTACCTGACATGTCAGGCATTCAGATGCTACTGCTATATTGATGGTTGTGGTGAAGCAATGAACTATGATATCGAGCAAGTTTTAACTGCAAGCATCTACGGCTTGGGCTTGCCCTAACTTAGTTTTCTCTTGTAGAAGCAATCATCCTTTTCACTCGTAAATCACATGTAAAGCAATGCAACAATGAGATTGAGCGATGTTTTAACTGCAAGCTTGCATCTTCAGGCATCCAGATATTACTATTACACATATGCAGTCAGATAGAGATGCTTGCGCTAACTCAGCTTTCTCTTCTAGAAGCAATCATCCTATTCACACATAAATCTCATCACATCGTGCAAAATAACTACCTCTCAGGATAGCACAAGAGACACGCAGATTATAATTTCACTAGATGAAGCATAATTATAATAGATGAGACATCAAACTCATACAATCAAGTTCAACACACATTTAAAGTAACACACCCCGATCATCTTTACTGTTATGCTAAACATCGAAGGACGCCAGCAAGTGGCGACACACCTAGAAACTCAGTCGACTAATGCTGACTTGAAGTGGAAATCATCAATCGTTGAGTAGATGTGCCCAATATCGACATTGTAGTAGATAGCTTCCCTGCATAGAAGAGGGGTGAAAATTAACCAGCAGCACTACATTGAGTGTCTATGTGTCCAAGAGAAAGATAGGCTTACTTGATCTTTTCGGCAGGTAGTTTGAACCGCTTGGTAATTTCATCAATATGCACCCCGTGCTCACTCTCGCTGTCAGTTAATCAAGTGGTGAGAACAAAAGCATGAAAAGAAATGGCTAGTGAAGTAAACAAATGAACTTTCTACTCGTGAAAGAGACATTCACATAACCAACTGTTCTTATGTTTAATATGCAAGCTAGGGTAAGTATTGGACCGCCCTATTTTGATGGCATACATGCTAAGCATAGAAGGCAAATCCCATATGGCCAAGCATACAAACTCTGGTCGAGGTAATGGATCGTAGAGGATACGTATTAGTATTTGACTTTTTTCTGTTCCTATTGGGCAAGGGAAGGATGGTGGATTTGCAACTTACGCATTCGCTGGTTCGCAGAGAATTTTCAGCACCTGTGTGTGCAAATCATCAGTCCCCGATCCATCTGTTCCACTGGTCACTGGTGCCTGTAGAATTAAATAAATGATGACACGAGAAGAGTTCAATTGTTCCCTCCGTGCAATAGTTGCAATGACAGCTTACTTGGGACTTCAAAGAGGTTGGAGTGGTTGCTTCGCTGAGACTATTGGAGAGTGAGGTTCCTATAGCAGAATTAGTTTTTGCGGGACTGCCAACCTACAATTAAACATAATCATTATCAAAAAAATTAGACCAAGCCTTGTAACCAAGGAGGCAAGGACCAAAAAGACATGTCATGGAAGTATTTGTATGGGACATTAGAGTGTACCTTTGATTTTGTGTTCTCTATGTGTATTCGCACACACTGAATGAAATGCAGCGTGACCTCGTTGTAATCAGTTATGGGTCTGACATGGGAAAAAAGTATATAAATTTGCATGTTCCATAACGTCAGTGGCACAAATACATAATATATTGCAAAAATTACCTGACTGAGAAAGCAGTGGCATGCTTCTTGTCCTGAAGTCCCTTGAGGGTACCGATGACAGCGACATACATGCCATTCCTTCATTGACAAATAGTACAAGAAACGGGTGATGATCCTTCGAAAAGGAAGACGGTAATATATTTTCCACGACAAAAGAAGACAAGTGTATACATGACAAAGCATAAATGAAGGTTACAACTAATACGTACTGAATAGCAGCAGTTTCAGCAGAGTCTGTAGCATCATTCACCCTGTAAAACACATCAAAATTTACAAACATGTGAACTTATAGTCTGATACCTATTGCTGACAGAGTCACAGAAGATAATATCAAGTATGATTAGCCACTATGGTCTTTTCTGAAAAGTAGGATGTCGTTATTATTGAATTGCTTGCACTGTGTTAAGCCTGCATTATCCTAGTGAAGAGTAGACGTTTGACAACTCTAACACCCAACAACCAGCAACGACAACCGAAGCACAAAAGCCTAAAATTACCCCCGTAATAACATATGAAACTTAAAAAAGTAAGCGATTTGCCAGAAATGCTCTCACCATCGGATGAAATCGAGGCGGCCGGTGCCGTCATCTAGCGTGAAGGACACATCCGTCGCCCTCTCCGCCTTGCCGTTCACCATCCCTACGAGCCTAATCTGCAAAATCACCAGCCCATACAACAGTGTAAGAAGAAGCCATCAATGGCGAAGAAAAGAACCGAGGACAAGCGAAGCGTGGGTCCACCATACGTTGGCTATCTCGACGCCGTCGACGACGAAAGGAGCGCCCTTGTCGCCGCTGCCGGACAGCTGCGCGTCGGCGATCTGCTTGACGGTGAGCGGCGTCGTGCTCGACGCGCCTCGGAACTGCGAGATCGGAAAGGGAAAGATCTGGGGTTAAGGAAACAGGGGCGGCGGACGGGGGAGGTTCGAGGATGGAGAAGAAGAGGAGGAGGAGGACCTTGGAGGGGGTGGTGGAGTCGGCGGCGGCGTTCTGTGAGGAGGTGAACTGCGATGGCGAGAAGGCGTCGAGCTGGCTCGAGAACATCATGGCTGGTTCTCCTTCTTCCCCTGCTGCTCTTCTCGATTGGATTCTTCTCGCGGCGGCGATTTAATGGGATTTGCTGGGATCGGTATCGGAGAAACCCTGGGCTAAGAGGAGGCGCTGTGGATGGAAGGGAGCTGGGAAGACGGGATTCGGAAGACGAAATAGCGGGAGATCGGGGGAAAGTGCGGGAACAGCGCCCTCGCTTCCCGCCATTTCTTTGGCGCGGGCGGCGGGACTGCGGGTGCTTCGGTGTTCGCTGACAGGTGGGCCTCCTTCTACATATGCCAGTCTCTATTTCCAAAATTGGCTTCAGAAAAGGAAAAGAATTTTGTGCCTGACAATTGGAAAGTTTTGTTAAATTGACAAGAAATGGAACCTTTTTTATTGTGTTGCGTATGGTAGATTTGTATGTCAACTTCTTTTTTTGAAGTCTAGGCCATTGTTATGCTTTCAGGAAAGGTTAGATAGATTTATAAGAAGCATGCATCCATGTTCTGTCCAGCTCTCCTTGATTATCATACAAAAAAAGAAGCTACAAGAGGATCAATCTTCCAATCACAAATTTCTTATGATTGCTTGCTTCCACATGAAAAAGAAGAAGGATATACATACCAAATGTGCATGATCGATTAGTAGAAACGATGAATTAGAAACAAGAAAAAAAGAGGAAAGAAGAACAAAAAGGATAGCCGCCAAAATGCCGAGCCATTCCTGATTCCTCTGCTATACGGCATATACATTCGCTAAGATGATGCAAAATTTTCTCCTCGTCGGTCGATCAAACGGGTGTGAAAACCGGAAGGCGTTGATGTTGTCTTCAGTCCAGATGATTGATCTAAAAATCTAAGGGTTGAAGTAGCCTGAACCACCAAGGTTGGAGGAGACAAGCAGCATCACACTTGTTATAGCTGCAAGCCAGACCAGAGCCCTATCTGAAGAAGCAAAGCAAAATGGAACACAAATCAAGTCATGTCCAACATAAACATACCCAGCAAACAAGCAAAGCCTATAGATTCAGACAGATGTTTCACCTTCAGGGCTATTGGATACGGTAACTTCATCGGAGACGGTGCCCGCGGTGACATCATCACCAGCTTCCGATTCCTCCACCTGCTCGCTATCTATTGAGCTTCTGGTTTCAGATGACGACACGATGCCTTGGAACTCCTCGCTCACGAGCAGCGCAGCCAGCAGATCCATGAATGTCTCTCGCTCGTTGCCGTTGTTGAAATCGCTCGGCTTGGTCCCGCTGATCTGGACGTAATCTAGCACATCCTCGTCTGAAACGTAGCCCACGGCGTACTCGCTTTTCACCTCTTCATCTTCTTCTTCCTCAACATATGCTTTGTATGTGAGGCGAAGGAGAACTTCACCGGATGATCGTTTGCCGAAGAAGCCCCACCCTCCATATAATGTTACAATCTTGTCCGTAGGTACTGTATCTTTAAGTGACCCTAGATCAACCTGACAGGGGCATCAACAGGAAAAATCATCCCACTTCAATCAAAGATGCCCAGAAGAGTTCTATGCAACGAAATAGTACAGTAAACTGCAAGATTCTATGCTCCAACAAATATAATCATATGTCAGTTTTGAGAGTGGGAAAAGGGAATTTTCTATTGAAATAAAACTGCAGATGGCCAAAGCCTACCTCGCCAGTACCAATAGTGATGTCGGTCAAGCCAATAGAATCCTTTACTTGAATACGCAGCTTTTGTTTGCGAGGATTTGCAACTAACAAATGAAAATCCTGTTTAATTGAAGTGGTTATAAGTGTGAAAACATATATGAAATAGGTTTCTGAAAATGCAAGTGAGTCTGAAGCAGAACTGTGTCAGAACTTTACTTGATTCCAAATTGGTTCTCCTGGTAGGCCAGTCACAGTTGTTTGGCTGTTTTTCTTGCTCTTTATGACTTGATCACCAAGAATCATGGCAACGTATGGATCTGTCTTCCCTGAAAGTACAATAAAGTGTCTAAAAGGTTTCATCAACACAAAACAGAGATCTGAGAACAATAAACTAATTTTTATTACTCTTTTTCACCTTATGTCAGTGTTATTTAATTGACGAATTTAATATGTGCTGATTTTAAGAACAGTCATAGTCAATAGAAGCACCGCTTGGGTGTGAAATTCTTTCGATTGCTTCAGTATGGACTTGAACACAAATGTCTCTTAGCAGAAAAATCAAGGAACACTGTGGACTGGGTCAGAGCTAACTGTTTGAGCTCCAGCCCTTGAAAGGGGAGTCTTTTTGGACCCAGCTCAAGGTTTCCCAGACCTATCATGGTCTAATTGTAGAAATTCGTTAGAGCACTTTCTTTCTTGAAATAGCAAGGTACACTATATCAGATAGACACAATATCAGCTCTTAACTAATAAGCAAATAATAAATCAAACATACAAAAATGTTTGCTTACCAAATAAGACAAAGCTAAGCTTTCTAGCATCAACTAGCGTCACTGATAGCTCTCCAACGAAATCCTTATTCCCATCTTGAATTAAGTCAGTTGCAACATCTTGCATTATGCCACTTGCAACATTTTGAATGATGTCACTTGCAACATCTCCTGCAACAGGTCCCATAGCTCTACCCTGTTGAAAATCAAGGACAATCTTTTTGGGCCGTACAAAGAGACGTGGCAGATCTTCCGTTAGAAGTTTCGTGAGAAACCTAGGGGCAGGTATCACAGGTAACTTGTTAGGTCATAGCTAACTGTGAACGTGACCTTTCTATGAAACAGTAGCATGACATTGGTATTTGTTTCTGGGAATAATTACAGAACTGTCCTAAAATGAAAAGGCAATGTAATGCGAACAAATATGTTCACTACTTAATTCGAAACACCTTCTATCTTCTGTAAATTTGACTATGATCTATACTCATAAAGAGCCTAGGTGAATAAATCATACTAACCAACTAAATGCAAGCTGGGGGAAAAGTCAATTTTTACTTTAGGATGATAGGGCTTACATTGAGAGAACAGGAATTGCTGGTGGAGGCAGCACCATGTACATGCAAAAAAAATTAACAAAATGTTAGCAGATAATTAAACTAACTGCTGGTTATGTTATGAAAGGGGCACGGAGAATTAAATAAAAGGCTCACAATCACCAAACAGGGCATGAACAAGAGCTTATAAATAGGAAACAGTAAAGAATTATCTGGCCGCAGAAACTCACAAATCTAAGACCTAGAAAATATATAGTCCCACGAGATTACTAATCCTCTCATTTTCATCTATACACAAAGAAACAGTTCCCATGACTATAATTCTGAGCTAGCAGTCAAAAATCACCTGATCTTTTTGACATAAAATGAGTCTATTTGCAGGAGCAGGACACATCATCAGTTCAGTATTGTGCTAACATGACCTGTGCCTCAATCTTAAGAAGGAAAGCACTGATCCTAAATTTTGAAACGTCCATGTTTCATTCAATGCACCATATTGGTTTGAACTAGGTGTAAGTTGCAAAAGGGACAGTGAAGTTGCAAGTGCATACCCATCAGATTGAAGAACCGAAACAGTGACAGCTCAAACTTTATCTTTGGAAGGGACACAAATGCCCATGACACAGCTCCCACCCATGGTTCTGTCGGAATAAGCCTTAGTTTAACCCACAACTCTCCATCAATATCAAAATCTCGGACCCATACTGGCACAACAATTGGTACAGCACTGGACTTCAAGGAGAGGGCCAATGCCATGCGTGCACCACCAGCATAACGAATGCCAATTTGATACCTGAATTACACAATGAAATAGTTAACTCTGACTTGTTTTCTTTGCCAACAGTTAATCCTGAGAAAAACACACAATTCTAGCAGCAATGACTCCTGGAAGGAAAATTAGCTTGAACATACTTGAAAACTAACAGATATACACCCAAATTGTAGTAATGTTGTACCGTGCTTCCATATTTGAAGACATCTAACAGTTGGTTTGGTGGTGGACTGGACTGTAAGTCTATAACAATGCCAGTTTAATCGATCTTCACCTCTATTCTTACACAATAACTAATTATTCACGAAGATTATGATTCACTACTACGAATCCATAAACTGCCCGCTCTGCATCAAATTCTATTGTCAACTACACACAAGTTCAATAGGTTGTTTCTAAGTTCTAACACCAAAGTCTGCATAAACCTATCATATCATGAGTTGATATTCTGATTACCATTGTTATGGTGATGGTTAATTTTCCGAATCAATTATCACAGATGATTGAATTGTGCTTAAGCTGTTATGCACCCTCAGTTACCAACAGTAAGTGTTCCCAATTCCAAGAGGATGGCTAAGAAGCGAGACTCACTGCAGATCGTTGGCTCGTCGAGACGTGCGCCTCTCGACATTCCTGACGGAGAGCGGCTCCTCGCCGAGGTAGAACTGCCTGATCTCGACCCGGTTAACATAATCAGGCTTCTGCAGGTTATCAATGACCGGCTGCAGGAGCCCAACGATCCAGTTCTCGATGCCGGGGCGGTAGACCTTCCAGAGCTTGCCCAGCACCATGTTGACCCACTCGACGGACTCCTTGCGCTGCAGGTCCTTCTCCTCGAGGAAGAGCGAGTAGCTCGGGGTGGGCACCTGCGGCCAGGTGCCGTTGACCCTGACCTCGCGCTCGGCGCGGCGCCGCCTGCGGAGCGTGAGGAGCTTGTCGAAGGCGGCGCCGACGAAGAAGAAGAGCGCGAAGAGGCCGAGCACGGAGCGGCTGACGGGGGGCAGCGGCGGCGAGGGGAGCGGGTGGATCACGCCGAGCTGGGTCCGGAGCTTGGAGACCAGCGGGTCTTCTCCCGAGCCGACGGCGGTGAAGGTGGAGGAGGGGCGTGAGGGTTGGCGCGAGGCGGAGGCGGAGGAGGTGGGTGGTGGTGGGTTGTCGGGGGAGGGGAGGTTGTTGGCGGAGAGTGGGGATGGTGGGCGGCTGCTGGGCGGGAAGGCGGCGGCTTTGGGGACGGGAAGGCATCGTCGGCGGCGAGGGCGGAGGAGGGGGAGGGAGGGGAAGGAGGAGGAGGGGCTAGAGAGGGAGGCAGGCGGGGTGCCAGCGGAGGGGGGCAGCATCGGGGTCCACCGACATCCGGCGAGCGAGGCGTGGGGCTCGCCGGAGAAGAAGATATGGGAGGCTTGCTTGCAGGAGAGCTTCAGAGTTTTTTTAGTGGTGGGTGCTGCTGCCTCTTACGCTGTCTGTTGGTCTGCAGCGAGTGGGAAGTGAGAAGAAGAGGCAGGAAAGCATTTGGACCAAGTACTCCCCAACACTGTAAAATCTGTATCCTCTTCTGGTCTTAAAAGGTCTAAACTTTGAAATCTTTTAACTAACATGCATCGTGGTGAATCTGAAAAAAAATAGTGCGAGGATACGATCATATGTAGCTTCCCCGCCGGCGATATAGATCTGTCGGCGTCTCCTTTGTCCGTGTTCTCGACGAACATGTGCACCGGTCGCACGTGACTGGGATGTTTTCCCATACGTTCGTGGAGAAGGCCGTCGCACTAGGCTTGCCCCGAGGGGCGGCGGCGGAGGCTTACTCCGGGTGAGAAGAGGCGGCGCCGGAATTGGAGGCGATGGAGATCGAGGAGTAAGCGTCGGCCCCTCGTGCAACAGCGGTGCCACACCCCCTGGATCCGGCTTCCAGGTTCTCGGGACTCCCGAGGAAGAGGAGGAGCGCCTTATCTTCTTCGTGAAGAAGGCCTCGTCGGAGCACGTTGCCAAGGATGACGCCCGCCAGAAGGCTTTGGACGACACGGAGTTCGTGCGGGGGATCACAGCGGACCGTGCGTTCGAGCTCAACCGGCGGGCATGGCTTGCGGACCAGGGGCTAGCGCCGCTCCTCCGGTACTCCGTCAACGAGCCACCGGAGGTGCTCCCCACGTGGACGAGGACGACCAGTAGCAAAATTGATCGTATTCCTTTTTCCACGAACACTAGGACGCTCAGATGGTTATACCAGAGTAGGTTTGACTACCTATAGCCCCTGTTGTACGAGAACGCTCGGTAGCAATATGTATCTCGTTTATTAGTAATGAAATGAAGCAAATATATTAGGGTTCATCTTTGTGTTCTTCCTAAATTTATTTATTTATTCACAATTTGCGTCCCCCTGTTGGGTGCACTGCCCGATCTAAACGGATGGAGACCGGTTTGGGGCATTTTTTTTGTCCGCGAAAAGCGGTCTGTTTGGATCGCCCCGCTGGGGTTGCTCTTACACGCGAAGCTACGGAGTAGCAGTACTGGTCTCCTGTCCCACCCTCTCTCTCTCTGCGTCCATCCAGGTATGATCCTTTCCAAACATGACCACCAGGTAAATAAAGCAGTGCGAAAAAGAGTTTGAATTTTGAAACGAAGATACAAGAAGGCTCGGGCTCCATAGTTGAAAATTCAAATAAAAATAGACCTGTACAGCACCTCAAAAGATTCCTGCTGAGCCGGCCATCTCTGCACGCCATAAAACTCCGGCTCCATCCCACCCCAATCTCCTCATCCACCGCGCACCATGGAAGCCACTTACATCTCTATCCGGCTCCTCGGGCGAGTCTCTGATGCTGAGGATCTGCCAGCGTGACTCCGCCGCTGAGGACGCGGTGCGCAACAACGTCCGCGACCTCCACCGGCGTGCCTCCCCCGCTGTCGACGCGGTGCGCAACGTCCGCGATGTCGTCTGCCGGCGTGCCTCCACTGGCGCTGCAGCTCACGAGCATGACGTCCGCGTCGCCGACCACGACATCCAGCCCTCGTCCCCACGGTTCACAACTACGAGGCGTACAATGTCCGCGTTGCCGACTGTGATATCGAGACCCTTCGCCGCTGACGGGACGCGAGCGATCCGTTGGATCCGCACCACCCGCGCCTTCATCAGTGCCGGTAACGAACCTCCGGTCGTCGGCCTCAGAGTCCAATAGGCTCCCACGCCGCGCTATCCCCAAGGACATCTTCCGCCGCCAGCAACTACACATGTGCTTCAATGAGCGCTAACCTTAAATGAGCTATAACCATTGGGTGAGTTTAGTATTACATATAGCCGTTGAGGGCACACACGTTAGGGGTACACGTTGTTTTGAAGTTGATGGAATTTTACCATGGGCGAACTCACAATGATTTAACATAGACATGTAATATTTAATACCTTTTCTTGTATGATTGCAAAAAATCAATTTAATTTCAATACATTGTTGGTGTCAATATATTAAAATGTTTATGTTTGTCTTACATATGATTAGTATACATCTCATAACATGTTGTTTATAAGTTACAATTTCTATTTGCAAAGATATTTTCATAGTTATCAACATAAAGATATCAAGTAGATATTTGACATAATAAACGAGACTCTTTCTCAATATAGATATTGTTATATTAGTTAACAAGTAATAAGATTTTTTGAACCCAACCTCATGTACTCATGCATCTTTCATTTAAACTAAGATTCTACTCGGCAATAATAGTTTACAAAATCCTTACAAAACTCCAAAATAGCTAGGTTTGAAACCAGCTTTAGAGATTTGTCATCTGCTTGTTACATCTTTTATTTCAATATATAGGTGAAGAATAACAATATTTACATCGATAAATATTTTGTATTTTATGACAGCATAATTTACATCAGGATATTTTGTACCCATATTGAGTATGTCATTCTAAAAATGATTTCCAGATATTGCAAGGAACCTACACCCGTACGCAAGGTCATCAAGCACCCCCCTGCCTTCAAGGTCCCCAACGTCGAGCAGATGAACTCGGCGATATGCCGTCAATTGTAAGGAGTAAACATTACATCAACACTCATCATGAACGAGAGACGTGATTTTGGGCAACAATTTGGTACTGTGGCTGCTATCTGATCAAATCCCCAAAGTGCAACTACTGGCCACAGTACTTAAGGGCAATGCTTGAAAACTCCAATGGAATGTCTTCACCTGCCTACCTTCTTCTCGCGTTTAGGAGTTGCTCCCTGTCCGGTGTCGTTGGAGCAGGTGAGGGTTTGCTTTTGCGGTTGCGACTTCTTTTGTCGGTTGTGCTTTGTTATACTCCTAGTCAAGGTTTTCGTGCGGCTTTCCTTGAATATGCTGCGCATTATGCGGTTTTCAGCTCGGTTTCCCTTATAAACGGAGCCACTCTATTCTTTTTAATGAGTTGCAGGAGCACCCTGCCCTCTTGACGAGGTTCCGTAAAAAAATTTAAAAAAATTAAGGGCACTCGGATCTTCAGGTATGTATTGAGTCTGAGTTGTATTCGTATCGTACGCACCCAAAATGTATATACTGATCGGAGTTCCAGAGGATAAACAAGCCCACATCAACCGGGGATCTACGTTTGGCTTGGATCCGATGGAACCTAGTCGACGCTTCCGGCGGCTCAGGAAGGCCTCCGATCTCTCTTCTACCGCCGCCTCCTCATACTCCAAACCACTGGTATCCGTCCCTCCTTCCATCTCTGCCTTGATGTTGAAAATTTCCCAACATCTGTGCGTGCGCACTTACGGCCAAATCGTTGAGAGAACATCCCCTGTTTGTTCTGGCAAAAGGAAACAACTTGCACTAATCTTGTTTGGGTTGTGGACTATTTGTTCGTGATGGTATGGGTAGAGACAATGCTACCTGTTTGTTTAAGATGAGTATTTTGCTGCAGGTATTCTAGTCAGTCAGTCTCTTTATTCCTTGTCAAAATTGATCCATTGGGACACCTACTACAATTACAACAATACTACCCTTGCTCTTCAATTGTTTCCCTTGTTCATGGCATTATTTAGTTTGTTTTGGTGAAACACTACTCTGTAACGTCTTAGTCTCTGAAATTTCGGTTAATATAATTATTACTTTTAAGGTGCAAGTCTCTGAAATTTTGGTGATCTTGTTAGTGTTGAACACTCTGCAAGTGGCTTAATTATCTGTTAAGGAAACTTCTTGGAACTCGCTGCTGACTGTAGTTTCATAATTTTTCTCATGAAAACAAAAACCAGACGCATAGGACCAACAACAGCGAGGATGTCAGAATCAGCAGCTTACCTGACGAGATGCTAATCCTGATCCTCGACAAGCTAGACGCACGCACAACAACAACCACCACCATCCTTTCCAAGCGATGGCTGGATCTTCCTCGGCGATCACACACCTCTTACGACATCTCCGTCCATGAACTCCTCCCTCCACGCTACCACAGGCTGAAACAGGCCATGACGGAGCTCAAGGCAGGGTACGAAGCAGAGAAGAACTCGCATCACCTGACCGATTACGTCGCCGTCAGGGAGCGATACGAGCGGTGGATGAAGAGGGTGGATCTCCTCTCGCCGATCCTGCGGCGCTACGAGCGCCGCGCCATGCTGTGCTACGTCAAACGGGTGAATGCGTTCCTTCTTGGAGGAGCTCCCAAGAGAGGCAGCAGGATTGTGCAGCGGTGCTACGTTAAACGGGTGAATGCGTTCCTTCTTGGAGCTCCCAAGAAACATAGGCCTGTCCAGAAGCTGAGGCTTCAGTCCTTGAAGACGAGCAGGACTAACATCGACCAATGGGTTGCCGCGGCGATCGCCGGATGCGGCGTCGAGGAGCGAGAGCTTGACTTTGGAGACTTTGGCTGTCCCTATGACTTCCGGCTTCTGGATGGACTGCAGGATCTGCGGCTGAAGCGGCTTGTGCTGTCCAGTTGGTTTCATCATCTTGCGCCCGGCTCTTCTGTTTTTCAGGGACTCACACAACTCACTCTGTACAGAATGTCAGACCTCCGAAGCGTTTGTGATGTTGTGGCTAACTGTGTCCGGCTGGTGGATTTAAGGCTCAGACATTCTTGTGTCGACGATGCCTGTTTCCGAATCGATGCCCCGGCTTCAAAGTTGAAGAAGCTGCAGCTCGACAGGTGCAAGATACGGAAAATCTACCTGCATTCGCTGCCTTGCCTCGAAACTTTTGCTTTTCGGGGTGAGCCGGCCAAACTGTACTATGTCGAGGTGCCTCGACTTAGGCGTGTGAGTTTGAACTTCTTGCAAGAAATTGGAGATGATAATGGCAGCAAAGACGGTTCCTCTTCTAGCAGCAGCAGCAGCATGACATATCCACTGAGCAAATTCTTGAAAGGCTGGATTCCACCGTTGGAGTACCTTGTTCTGCAACTAAAAGGGTCCCAGGTGAGCGACTTGAATGAATGGACCATTGTGCAGCTATAACATTACATTGCTACCTAAATATATACTAACATATCATTTGCGTCTTGCTGTAAAATGTAGGTGTGGATCGAACCGATCGCCTTTCCCGGCCTGTTGGGTCATCTCAGGAAGCTGTTCGTGGCCAACGTGCCAACAAGTTGGGACGTATTCTGGATTTTCAGCTTGCTCGATGCCGCGCCTGCTTTGGAGTCGCTCCATCTCCATGTATGTCATTTCTGGATCAAATAACCTCATGTTGAAGTGTACTTTCTGGAGTTGTCAAAAAATCTGTGAAACCAAACATTTCGAAAATCTGATCTGAGTGCATATATGCAGATTGACAAGAGCAGCTCGGCAGAGGAGACGAGTGCTGTTGTGCTAGATGTGGAAATGGAGCATCGTGAGTACCATCGCCTCAAGGAACTGGTGGTCGTCGGCTTCGATGGCGCAGGCTGGCAGACAGGGTTCGTGAAGCGGATCATGAGGGATGCTGAGGCGCGTCCATCTGCTCGACGGGCGTCTCGTCGAAGACGACGACGAGCTTGGTGACCTTGAAGTAGTGCCACGACGGCGGGCGTGGCACGAATGTGAGAGGTCGGAGGTGCTTGATGACCTTGCTGATGGGTTTCCCTCGCAACGTCTAGAAATAGTTCTAGAGCGAAGCCACGTCACTTGTTTTCACACGGAGGGAATACAAAATATCTGGACGTAGATTATGCTGGCATAATAAAATGCAAAACATGTATAGATCGATATATTATTCTTCACTTGTACTCCCTACGTCCCATAACATGAGACACATTGGATATCAGGTGGCCTGAACTGTTTTCATTTGCTGTGAAGAGTGATTTGTCGGTTGCTGATATGCATTTCAGTACTGATATGATCACCCTCTTTCACTTGCCTCTTTCACAAGTGGCCTTTGAGCAGTTTCAAGAGATGTTGCTTCTGGTTGATAACCTGGTTCTTGATCACCTGAACGATACATGGGTTTCTGCTGGAGCATGGCATGGCTTCTCTGCAATTCGTCTTTACAATGTTCTCATTGATCACATTGAGATTCATGCGGCTTTCAGCTGGATCTGGGGCTCCTGTTGCCAGTACAAGCATAAGATTTTCTGTTGGCTCCTCATTATTGATGGACTTAATACCAGGGCAATGCTTGAAAGGAAATCATTTCATCTGCCATCATTTGTCTGTGTCCTCTGCAGCCGCAATGAGGTGGAATCTAGAGATCATTTTTTTTCCATTGCCCGTTTGCTTTGGCCTGCTAGAGATATCTTTGCCCCTCCTTTTCACCTCGGCTGAATGTTCTTCATAACCTGACGGCCCTAAGAAGATTGCTCCCTAAACAATTCAGCATGGAGATCACTGCTTTGGTTTGTTGGAGCATCTGGAGGATCCGAAATGATTTTATTTTCAATAATGTGCTGCCTTCACTTTATAGATGTAGGAAGATCTTTCGGGAGGAGATGAATCTTGTTTTTCATAGAGCCAAGAGGAAAAACTCTGAGGCCTTGAGAGATTGGTTGCTAGCCTTTCGATGACCCTGTATATAGATGTAATTATCCTTTTTATTAATACATAGATATAATATTTTCCTAATAATAATAATAATAATAATAATAATAATAATAATAATATGAGGCACACACGCATCTCTGGATCATCAATTTAGCTAACTAAATATAAATTAAATAATTAAAATATTATATCATTAGAAAGTTTTTTCGATAACGAATCTAAGGGTGGTTTTTTTAAAAAACATACATATTTAATTAATCAAATTGAGAATTTATGGATGTGTGCGTGACTCATGTTATGAGACGGAGAAAGTATTAGGATAAAAAATGTAGCAGGCAGATGACAAGTCTCTGAAAAGCTGATTATTTTTATACAAAGAGTGAGGAAAAGGCTACAAAGTTACGATGTACTTTGAGCCCAGCCCACTAGCCAGCGGTAAGAAGAATCCAAAGAGGCACCGCACCAAGCCCACATGAGTCGACCCACAGCCCGCATCCTGTCTTTCCCCTCGCCGGCGATGGAGCCCCCGCCGTCCCTCGCCGTGCAGGACCCCTCACCCCGCCGCGGCCGTCCGTTGTCTCCTCGACCGTCGCCTCCGCACAACAAGGGTGGGTGCTGTGCTTCTTCAAGAGCTTCAGAGTCAGTTACGGGTCGATGCTGCCTCAAGTGCAGCGGGAAGACAAGAAAGGTGCACCTTTGTGTCCTGCTACATCCTCCATTTCTTTAAATTTTCCTTTTATTTTCATCCAGCAGCAATTCGTGCACCCAATGATAACTGAAAACTGTAAAAATCTGCCTAGTCTTTACTGCCTCTCCTGAGCATCACCGATCGATGTATGCCTTTTGTGTGACAACTTTGAGGCTGTAGAAAGATGTCCATCACGTTTCACTGCATAGATGTGGTGCAGGGAAATGAGCCCGATTAAAGAGTTAGTAGAACATCTTACACCTTAGAGTTGCGCTTGAGCAACAGTTCGTGCACGCAGTCATAATTGGAATGTTAAATCTGCAGAATATTGTACTCCCTCCGTCCCAAAATAAGTGACGTGGAATTGTATTGATTCTTATACAAATCCACATCACTTATTTTGAGAAGGAGGAAGTACTTTGAAACACACCATATACAAATATTGTACTTTGAAACACAACATAAACATTTTTCAATGGCAGCTTGGATATTGTGCTCAACTGCTCATTGTAGAAAGACATATTGCCTCTTTCAGTGCATAAATGTGATAGTGGGAAAAGAAAGGATATGCTTAACGCAGCCAATTAAGGAGGAGTGTGTGACTTGTTGTTAAGACACCTTCCATGGTTGAATCATGTAAAGGCGTCCGTCAACGCTTTTACATGTTGAACTTTGACTATAAAATTCTTGTAGAATACTACATAGTTACAAAAACATAGAGAAATTGCTTTAAAAACTTGCAGCACTTTGCATAAAAATTTGCACAACATACCATCGTTGTGAGCTGTTAAGTTCCGGTCACCTAAACCACCATTTATCTTTGGAAGAATAACTCTGTCACAAGCAACTAGACAATCAACACTGATCTTTGGAAGAACATTCTTCCACAAGAATGTTCTTTTGAGTTGGTTGATCTTCTCAATGCTCTCCTTCGGCCATTTAATACAAGCTATGTAGTCCCTCCGATTCATAAAAAGTGTCGCCCATTTAGTACAAAATTTGTACTAACTTAGTATAAAATGTGTGACATTTTTTATGGATCGAAGAGAGTAACTCACAATGGAACAACATTGATCATAGTGAGACGACCACCTCAAGACAGGTAAGTGACAACCAGCAAGTCATACAGAAACCTTGATAATCCCGCGGATGAGAGAGGCCCTTAAATATATTGTAAAGAAAAAATGATCAAAAAACAAGAATCAGATCATTATATGTTTTCTACAGGAAGAAAATCGTTCTTGACTTAAACATAAGCAAAATTGATGGAGTTAGTCGATCTTTACAGAGAAGGAATTAGCAATTCCAAAGCGTACAGTAGGGTGGTTGGGATGTGTGCTAGCGGCTTCCTCCATGGCAGCCTTTGTGGCCTCAATATTCTTGTCTCTGCGATTTGTATTAAATCTGACAGTAATGAGGCAGGGGAGATTCCTGATTCCAAAATCACTACTAATAGTGATAGATTCAGATTCACTGGATTCAAAAAAAGTTGAAATCGCGAGTTTTTCTAGCTTGGGCATGCCTCCTACTGCAAACATCAGACCCATCCCTCCATCCTTAACATAATATCTAAACATCCTCAAGAATCGGAACCCAACTTCACCACTGACTCTAAGCCCTTCTTTTGACTCTGCCGCTCCACTCAGATACAGAATGAGCAGAGCAGGTAAGGCTCCAAGAATGCAGAAATCTTCCTGTGTGATTGCCTCCACTTGAAGGCATAACGACCGGAGGTTTAGGAGGGAACTCACCCACTTCGGAACCTGCGGCAAACGTGACCTGTAGGTCATAAGTTTGTGGATGCTAAGCGGAACAGGGCACATAGGACCCTGTTGTAAGAAGCTGCCCCCTTCCCATATAACTAGAGAACCAAGGTTTTCACTTCTTCCTAGGTTACCAAGAGAAGAGACAATAGATTTCCTGCACTCCTCCTTGTGAACTCCCGTTGTATCTCCAATGGCAGAATCACCTTGAAAATCGAGGAGCAGCTTTCTCAAATTCTTTAGCTGCCCAAGTTCTTGCAGGAAGTTAAATGTTTGCTTGAAGACGTAGACACTTTTCAGCATCTCCAGTGCTTGCATCTTGGCAATTCCACAAGGAAATGTAACATCATTGTCGACAAATAGGTGCACCAATCTTTTGAGACTGACAATAGATGCTGGTAACTCATGTACCATGGTGCTTCTTAGGTCCAGCATCTCTAAGCACCCTAAATTACTGATTTGTTCTGGGAGCTCACTTACTTCCGTGCCCCTCAAGTTCAAATACCTCAACAGAAACAATCTCCCTATATCTGCAAGATGATGATTTTCCAACTGGTAGCAGCCTCCAAAGTCCAGAACGCGCAAATGCCTAAACTTATCCAGAAAAGGGATTTCCACAGAATCCCCAAACACACTAAGTGATCGGACATGAGATAATGCCAGGCCTGTAGGTATGAAACAATTTCCTTGTTTGCCGACTTGTAGAGAGATCCGGCGAACTTTGCCTTGCGTCCCAACAGTTAGATTAGGAACACCAAACAAAGTAACAAAGTTCTCTTCGGTGGACTTGGAATTGATGAAATCAAGAACCGTATCATGAACACGACAACTTTTCACATTACCATATCTATCTTTCTTCACGGGTTGGATCAAACTCCTATTGAGGAGCTCATTGAAACACCTTTCTCCTAAGTCAGATACAGTGTATCTTCCTTCTTTATGAATGAATCCTTCGGCAATCCATCTTCGTATAAGATCCTTACTCTCAATAATAGAATCTTCCGGAAATATACTCAGATATAAGAGACAAGTTTTTAGCCGAGGAGGGAGATCAAAGTAACTAAGTGAAAATATTCTCATCATTCTTTCCACACTACAATTTCTTTCTAGTGCATGACCCATTGACTCTTTCACTTGATTCCACATACCCTCTGTTCTTTCTATGTTGGCCAACAAACCTGATATAGCAATGATCGCCAAAGGTAACCCAGCACATTTTTCCAAGATATGCTCAGAAACTTCTTCAAGGTACGAAAAGCAATCTTCTTCAGGGTTGAATAGTCTTCTATGAAATAATTGCCTTGAGTGCACAATACCAAGAGGCCTTATGTTGTAAATATGGTCGCTGAATGATGAACAACATGAATGAGCGACATTGTTCATACGAGTAGTGGTGATCACTCTACTGCTATAACTGGTCATGGGGAACGCATGCTTGATAACATCCCATGCTTCCAAGTCCCATATATCGTCAACAACAACAAAGTACCTGCAGATGGATTATGAGTGATATTAGAGTGGCTTTAACAGATAAAGTATAATTTCAAACAGACAAACACGTTTAGATTGACATCATGAAAATCAAGGAAGCTGGCATAAGTGTTAGAATGTGTCATGTCCATGTTAGCTTGGTGCATACGGAGAGTAAGGACATGAGCAATACTTTAAACAGGAGGCATGACCACGGAGATGATCAAGAGTTATCAACTATATATGTCGACAAACAAGAGATCAATCAAAGCATTATTATGAGTAATCATACATATTTAATAGATCTGGAAGGGAGGTGGATCAGGCGGTCATGAGCACCGAAGCAAGAATTAATGTGTGAACCCAAAGATCCATTGATCAAAAACGATGAATAGAGTGCTCACATAAACCCGTAAACTAGAAGTTGTCCAATTTTGGACAGCTATATTGCCGGTGATGCACGGGCAGTAGTGAAGGGGGTGCCACATAATATAGTCTCAACAACATAATAATGTCAACAAGGTTAAAAATAGGAATTAAGGAGGTTAGGCAGTCTGGCATCTAACAAGTAACAAGATTAAAGTGCTCTGAAAATTATGTTTTAGGGTGTTAAGGGGGCCGAAAAGGAATTCTGACGTAAAGTGATCCAAGTTGTTAGTATAGCGAGGAAAATGGACTTTTCAATATTTAAGAAATAATAATATTGAGGCAGCATTATAGGGACTACTCTATTCCTTATGCAAAATTATGTCATATCTTACTTAGCAAAGTGGAAGATCATAAAGTATCAGTAGAAAAAGAAAAGGACATAAATGGTGAGGTTCTAAATAGCTAGTTATAACTTTTTCTGGACCCTAATGCGAAGCGACGGACCAAGATTATGCTATTGGCAAGATATTTCTTGATATCCTTCAATAGCTTTTAGGGATCTTGTCGTAGGCGGTGGAAACCGCGATTCAAAACCTTGCTAACTCATGAACACATTGAGGCTCCTAGTATACGTTGTTACTACTCTCTCCATTCTATTTGACTTCTTATTTTGGACATCCACATGGTCATCTGGCCCTTAAATTGTCTAGCAGTATACTAGAAAATGTATTTAAAATCTGAACACACAATCCTTTTTCATGAAAAGTTACTAGTATGATTTTCATGTGAAAATATCTCAATATCTTTTCATGCATTTGAGGACAACAGGTGGAGATGAACATAAAGTGTACCTCTTGTCTGCTAGGAAATTGGTGATCTTGCTGATGAGTTGTTGCATGCTCCCTGCTTCTGTGTCAGCATAACATTGACCACTAACTTCACTAAGAACAGTTCTGAGAATATTCATCATGTCTGGATTTCACGATACAGATAAGAAGCCCCGACAATCATATTGGCCTTTGAGCTCTTGATACACTTGGCTTGCAAGAGTTGTCTTGCCAATTCCTCCAGATCCAACGATGGATACAACCTTCAATTGCTCTTGTGTTGACACACATCCATGCTTTTCAGTCAACAGTTTGATTATCTCCTTCTTGGGTTCATCAATTCCGACTAGCTTTGAGGCATGCTCAAAGATAGCAAGAGCTCTAGGATCAACCGTTGCATTGATGGTCTTGGAGAAGGTCTCGCGAGCCTTGTACCTTGCATTTCTCTCCGCCACCTCAACGATCTGTTTCTTCAGATCTTGGACCTCCTTGCTGATCCGACGACGGGCATTCATCTTGCCCAGCGAGCTCTTGATCTTCTCCATGAAGCCATCTAGTTTATTGTCTTTGTCATCGACATGTTTCATAAAGTCGTCGATGGAGTCCTCCATGTCGTAGGACAGCTCCCTGACCTCATTCATCCATGCCTTATCCTGCGGATCAGGATCCTCCTCCTCCGACATCTTGATGAGAAAAGCGTCCATGGCGGCGAGCTCATGGGTGAGGGATTTGATCTCAGCACGCACACCCTTGAAGCGCTTGTACTCATCGCCCAGCAGAGCGGTCAGCTTCTCTAGGACGGGTTTCAGGACTCCCGTAACTGTGCTCACCAGAGCCGCCTCCATGGTTCAGTGTCGTGGTAGCTAGCTCAGTGCTCACAAAGCTAATTCTGTGTGGATTGGTTGCAGTAGCACAGTGTAGGTGGAATGGAGGTGCTAGCTCCCTGCCTCAACCTTATAGTTGCACTGCCAATTATCAGTTCTGCATTGTCATTCCAATTAAATTACTAATCCCCACTTGCTTGACACTTCCAAGACTGCAATTTTATAAATCACAAGTGGTGATTCTTTATTGATATGGTAGACCAAGTTGTGCAATAACTGGTTATTAATATAAGATCGGGGAGTGCGTTTACACTACAGATTAGACCTTTATACTATGGACAAAAGGAAGAAGCCAAGGCAACGCTGGCTGTTGGCGTAAGGCGTTAAGTAGACATAAACATATTTACTGGATCAGTGCTTGCGAACCAATCCCTTCTATAACACTGCCGGTACTATATAAAACTGAAACATATATTTGAACAAACAAGCCAAGGAAAGGGCAATTATTGCTCGGATTAGGTAGCAGGTTAGTTTTTAAATTTCAACTAGCTTAATTTACACGCTGCTACTTGACCATAATGGTGTGAACGCTGTCATCTCTTTTGGAAAACCTGTCCGGTCTGTTGTCATTAACTACTAATACGGAGTACTTTCAATCTAGATCAGAGTATGGATCAGCCGTCATGTCGAAGAACAAAACGATAGCCTCGGACACTCGCTGCACCCATCAGCTGGGGAATGTTGCCGTTTTGTGCTCCCGTTTGCTAGATAGTCTGGAGGGGGGTTGGTGAAAAAACCAGCTCCATGCGCATCTCCACCAACTGCGCAGACTCAGTCGCTCGGTCAATAAGAAATGATGTTTTTTTTTGCGGGTAATAAGAAATGATGTTTAATTATATTGTCGCTCAAACTCAGTCGCACAAATATGTAAAAGACTAAAGTTCTGCGCACCTAAGAAAATGTGATTCAAATGAGACCAATCAAATTAAAATGAGCTGGAATGGTTTCGCTACCTTTGCACACCTGCTCCATTTTTTTATTTTTTATTTGACCTGACTTTCTTCTGTTGAATAAAACGGTTTCAGATCAGACTACAATTATTATCTATTGTACTTGTCAGAGAAAATATGGAGGCAGCAGCAGACCAAGAGGAGCTTTCCGAGGTAGTGGCAGAGAGCTGCCTGGAGTGGGGGGAGAAGAGGTGAACACAGGCAAGCTCTCTCGTGTCTTGTCCTGTCTTTTTTATCTTGTCTCGGCGCTGAGGCAGCACTTGACTCCCTTTTTATTACTGGATCTTTTTTTATTTTTTGGTTTTCTATTGAGCAACCAATACAATTCGTTTTTTAGGACATATAATTCAAATTATATGCGTCTAGCTCATGATCTATTGATAAGGCACATCATCTTTCTCGGATAATCATCAAAACAAGACCCAAGGCAAGGAAGCAATGTCAGTAGAGTAGCCAATTTAGGTAAGCAGGAGGATTATATTATATACGCAGGCAGGAGTATATTGACAATTCAGTCTAATATGAGTCCCATCATCTAGCTGATGGGAAAGTTATATGTCCACTTAGCTCATGAAAACAAAATCAAGATAAATACAGAGAACTGAATAAGGACCCGCAGGCAGGCAGCTTTCATCCCTCTATCGCGCAAACAAGTACACACGGCATGTCAACAAGAACTTTGAAACATTCATCGCGAGAAATTAATGGTCTGAACCCTGAGACTGAAAGCAACCGGCATGCCACAAGCTGGAAGACAGACAACCTGATCATAAGAGGTAACGAAAGAGGGAGCCAGAGAGATAAATCTTGGGCACGAATTAGTTACTCACAAAATTGATCTTGTGTGGATAATGTAGTACCTGAAAGTAGTACCAGACCGTAATGTGGATAATGTACTCAACTGAGTACGAACTTTCCTTCAGTTCCGACCTTGTTGTACCTGAACTAGTAGCAGGTAGGGAAGCCTTTCTCTGCAGATGACTGTTGATTGAATTGTTACGCACTATCCGATTGTTACAGCCAACAATAGTACTACTCGAGTTCAGAAGGGATGGCTAAGAAGAAGAGACTCACTGCAGGTCGTAGGGACGTTCCCCGCTGTGACATTCCTGACAGACTGCGGCTCCTTGTTGGTCGGTCGCCGAGGCAGAACCGCCTGGATCTAGACGCAATCAGGCTTCTGTAGGTTTGTCGATGAGCGGGGCTGGGCTGAAAGACGGCGGCGGCTTTGGGGATGGCGGTGGCGGGGAGACCTAAGAGAGGGAAAAGGAGGGCGACGGTGAGCCGGCAGCATCGAGGTTCACCAATATCCGGCGAGGAACGCGTGGGGCTCGTCGGAGAAGATACGGGAGGAAGGCAGCAGAAGCAGAAGAAAAGGTTTGAACTGAAGGTCCCTTAAACGGGTTTGGGTGGGCCGGCGCGAAAATTTCGATACACCCGGCCTCTTCAATTTGTTTTTTTAGCCGGCGCGGTCCAAAAAAGTTAGCCGGCGTCGCAGGCCGAACTGCGCCGGCGTCACGTTTTATGGCGTGGGCCCTTCTTGTCTGCGCCATTTACTGCCCTCACCGACTTCGGCATTAATCGCCACCGGTTTCGCCTCGGCTTCGCAGGCGAGTTACGGTGGTCGTCGGGTCAAACCGCCACCCAGTCCCGTCGGTTTCGGCGCCCCCCGTGCATTCCCTAAGAGTATCCATAACATTTTTCAGTGCAGAAAAAACGGAAGAACCAATTCAGCCTCAAAGAGTTTTGGAGCAAGAAACAATTACTCCCTCCGTTCCTAAATACTTGTCTAATACAGCGACAAATATTTAGGAACGGAGAGAGTACTACTTAAGCTAGCCAACAAAGGAAAAACAATAATACTGTACAAATCCTTGTACAATACTAGTAATCAAACCATAGCGAAATTGCTTCTCAATAAATACGAATTCAGCCGTGCGGAAGTTGTCAAGCAAACCATACGGTTAAAATTAGATCAATACTCAACTAATTCAGTCTTCGCAGATTTTTGACCGAAAACTCCGACAGTATCTATATCAACGGAAGGGTGGTTAGGATGAGTGCTAGCTGCTCTCTCTATAGCAGCCTTTGTAGCCTCAACGCTACTGTAGTGGCCACGTACTTCACATTTGACACGAATCAGGCACGGGAGGTTCTCAATTCCGATATCAAAAAAGGGAGACAACTCCTCAGCCACGCAGAACGAAAGCTCGAGTCCTTCTAGCTTGGGCATGGATCCTGCTGCAAATACCAAACCTGGTCCTGGTTCACCCCATAAATTATAGTAACAAAAATGCCTCAAGCATCGGAACCCAAGTTCACCACTGACTTTGAGGCTATTAACTTCAGAAGCTGCTGTTAACTTCAGACTGAGCAGAGCGGGTAAGGCTCCAAGGATGCAAAAATCTTCCTGCCTGACTTCCTGCACTGTAAGGTATAAATGTTGGAGGTTCACGAGGGAGCCCATCCATTTCGGGACCTGCCGAAGATGTACACAACTGAAATCTTCAATCTTTAGCTTCTGGAGGGTAAGTGGCACAGGGCATAAAGGCCCCTCCTGTTGTAAGACGCCTCTCCCATCCCAAATAGTCAGAGAGCGAAGATTCTGAGTGCCTAGGTTACGAAGAGAAGAGGCAACAACTTTATGCCACTCGTCCTCAACTCTATAGAAATGATAAGTTCCAAGTTCAAGGTCCAACTTCCTGAGATTCTTTAGCTGGCCAAGGTCTTGCATCAAGTCAAATCGATACTCCGGGAAGCTGACATACTTCAATACCTCCAGTGCTTGCATATTCGCAATTCCATCAGGAAGTTTAACTTCAGAGTCAACAAGTAGATGCGACAATTTTAATAGATTAACAATAGCTGCTGGTAATTCACGCACTAGGGAGTCTCTTAGGTCCAACAACTCTAAGCACCTTACATGTCCGATCTGTTCTGGGAGCTCACTTATTGATGTCATTCTGAGGTTCAAGTACCTCAACTGAAATAACCTCCCTATATTTACAAGATGATGGTCTTGCAATTGAGTGCAACCTTCAAAGTTCAGAATGCGCAAATGCCTAAACTCATCTAGAGAAGGGATTTCCGCAGAATCTCTAAACACACTAAGTGACCGGACATGAGACAATACCAAGCCTGTCGGTATAACAGAATTTCCTTGCTTGCTGACTTGTACAGAAAGCCGACGGACTTTGCCTTGTGTCCCAATAGTTAGATTAGGAACACCAACCAAAGTAACAAAGTTCTCTTCGATGGACTTGGAAATGATGAAATCAAGAACAGTGTCATGAACTCGACAAGCTTCCTTCCGCTTATTATTATCTTCAAGTTTCTCCACAGGTTGGATCAAACTCCTATTGAGAAGCTCATTAAAACACCTCTCTCCTATCTCATGTACTGTATATCTGCCTTCTTTCTGAATGAATCCTTCGACAATCCATCTTGTTAATCGTTATCACGTCTTTTTTCTCAATAATAGAATCTTCCGGAAATATGCTCAGATATAGCAAACAAGTTTTTAGGTAAGGAGGCAGATCAAAATAACTGAGTGACAATATCTTCATCATTGCTTCGATGGTAGGATTTCTTTCAAGTGCACGACCAATTGAATCTTTCACCTGATTCCATAGATGCTCTGTTCTTTCTGTGTTTGCCAACAAACCAGATATGGCAATGATCGCCAAGGATAAGCCACCACATTTTTCCAAGATCTGCACAGAAACTTCCTCAAGGTCTGGAGGGCAATCTTCTCTGGAGTCAAATAGTCTTCTGTTAAATAGTTGTCTAGAATGCACCACATTAAGAGGCCTTATACTGTAAATAGCGCCATTAAATGATGAACGGCAGGATTCAGCAACGTTGTTTATACGAGTAGTGGTGATTATTCTACTGCCACAACTGTTCATGGGGAATGCACACTTACTTAATAACATCCCATCTTTTCACGTCCCATATATCATCAATCACGATAAAATACCTGCACATGATTTTATGAGTGATATAAGCATGGCTTGAAGCAAGAGTATATAAGAAGATATAGAAACTTGTTTTCATTCAAACTTGCAATAGACAAAGCAACACAAGTGGTGAAAATGGCATTAGACTTAATTAATTTGTGTGCACGTCATGTTAGTTTCGTACAGTTCAGATCGACAAGAGGGGGATCAATACATAACATTGACAAGAGACGGATCAATACACATTATTAATACAAAGAATTAACTCTTGCTTTTTTCTGATAACATATTAAAAATATAATATTTGGAACTACTTTTTTGACAATTTCACTAATATAATTTCATGTGATGTATCAAAATAAGTTCCTTATACAATCAAGGAGGGTAAGATAAAAGCAGTACCTTTTGTCTGCTAGGAAATCACTGTTCTTGGAGATGAGTTGTTGTATGCTCCCTGCTTCCGTGTCGGCATAACGTTGACCGCTAACTTCACTAAGAATGGTTCTTAGGATATTCATCATGTCTGGATTTCGTGACACGGATAAGAAGGCCCGACACTGGAATTGCCCTTTGAGCTCTTGATACACCTGGTTTGCAAGGGTTGTCTTGCCCATTCCTCCAGATCCAACGATGGAGACCAGCTTCAATTGCTCTTGTGTTGCCGAAGATTCATCCTCTTCTGTCAACATTTTTTTTTTGAGAGATCAAGGGGGTGGGGGGGAATAAATCCCCACCTGAATACCATTACCCAAAGGGGCTGTGTTACATGAATCGCGAGACGCGATGATAGGTAGTCTCGCCATGACTCAGCGGCTACCTTTAAATCGGCTTTCCGCAGCCGATGAGATCATAATGTAAAGTCATCTAATATGTTCCTAACAATTACAACAGGGGGTAATGATATATTACGGAAAACAACACTGTTACGCGAGTCCCAAATTTTTCATAGCACCACCAAGAGCAAAGCCGGCCATAACTTGGGTTCCTGTCCTCCCGAAGGCATTGCGGCTGACCAAGGTGTAGTTCCTGACACGGGGTGGCTGATACCCAAGCGGCGCCAGATAGCTTGGCTTGAGGGACAAAGATAGAATAGATGGTCCCTGGATTCAGCAAGGAGGTTGCAGCGGGGGCAAATATCAGAGCTGACGATGGTCTTCTTGAAGAGGTTGCATCGGGTGTTTAGGCGGTCACGACAGAACAGCCATCCAAATATCTTGACTTCTGTCAACATTTTGATTATCTCCTTCTTGGGTTCATCAATCCCGACTAGCTTTGAGGCATGCACAAAGATAGCAAGAGCTCTAGGATCAACCGTTGCATTAGTGGTCTTGGAGAAGGCCTCACGGGTCTTGTACCTTGCATTTCTCTCCGCCACCTCAACGATCTGTTTCTTGAGATCTTTGACCTCCTTGCCGATCCGACGACGGGCCTTCATCTTGCCAAGCGAGCTCTTGATCTTCTCCATGAAGCCATCTGGTTTAGTGTCTTTGTCATCAACCTGTTTCATGAAGTCGTCAATGGAGTCCTCCATATCATAGGAGAGCTCCCTGACCTCATTCATCCACGCCTTATCCTGGGGATCAGGATCCTCCTCCTCCGACATTTTGAGGAGAAAATCATCCATGGTGGCGAGTTCATGAGTGAGAGATTTGATATCGCCACACACTCTCTTGAAATGCTTGTACTTCTCGCCCAACAGAGCGGCCAGCTTCTCTAGGACAGGTTTCAGGGCTCCCGTCGCTGCGCTCACCAGAGCTGCCTCCATGGCTGCACGCGTGTGGTAACTAGCTAGAGCTTGCTAAGGTTAAGTTTGTGTGGATGTGTTGGTGTAGTAGCAGTGTAGGTGGAAGGGAAGCTCCCTGCCTCTCAGCCTTATACTATGGACAGTTGCATTAATCAAACTAGACTAGAAGTGGTCCATCACGCAAGTTCGTCCCATGTTGCGCAAGCCACAGTTTTCTTGGTCCGAGTTTGTTAGTATGGAGTACTCGGTGTAGAGAGTTGGAAGATGAGAGAATGTACCGTAAGGTGCTGCCATGCACAGGCTCTCATATTTATAGAGTACAAGTTACAAGAGTTACAACGTGGGGAAGGTGGAGGCAACAGAATAGGAGCACTACTCAACACCCCCCCCCCCCCCGCAGTTCGTGCGTCGAAATGTCGATGCACAAACTGGATTGAAACTCAGAAAAAGTGGATGCCGGCAACCCCTTCGTCATAATGTCAGCGAACTGCAGCGTCGTGGGCACATGCAGTACACGCAGCTGGCCGAGCGCGACCTTCTCTCGCACAAAATGAATGTCGAGCTCGATGTGCTTCGTGCGCCGATGGTGAACGGGGTTGTCAGACATGTAGACGGAGGAGATATTGTCAAAGTAGACGACAGTCGCACGGTCGAGGTGAACATGGAGCTAGCCGAGTAGCTGGCGAAGCCAGCAGCTCTCCGCAACGGCGTTGGCCACACCGCAGTACTTGGCCTCGGCGCTGGAGCGGGAGACGGTGGGCTGGCGCTTCGACGACCATGACACCAGTGCATCACCAAGGAACACCGCATACCCGGAAGTCGAGCGGCGAGTGTCGGGGCAGCCGGCCCAGTCGGCGTCGGAGTAGGCGACAAGGTCGAGCTGCGAAGACCGGCGGAGATGCAAGCCAAGAGGCCTGGTGCCGCGAACGTAGCGCAGGATGCGCTTCACCAGCGCCAAGTGAGGTGCCCGGGGAGCATGCATGTAGAGGCACGCCTGTTGCACGGCGTACTGGAGATCTGGGCGTGTCATCGTGAGGTACTGGAGAGCCCCGACGAGGCTCTTGTACTCAGACGCGTCGGAGACCGGGGCGCCGGAGTCGGCATCCAGCTTGGCGCGTGTGTCGATCAGCGTGCAGGCGGTCATGCAGGCACGCTCGAGGAGGTCCTCCGCGTACTGTGCTTGGTCGAGGAAGAAGCCGGTGGAGCTCCTGGAAACACGGATGCCGAGGAAGAACCGCAGTGGCCCCAAGTCCTTCATGGAGAACTCGGAGCTGAGCTGGGCGGTGACCGTGCGCAGCAGTTTGTCGGAGGAGGCCGTGAGGACGATGTCGTCGACGTAGAGGAGCAGGAACGCGGTGTCAGCGCCGTGGCGGAGCACGTACAGGGAGTGATCTGACTTGGTGATGGAGAAGCCGATGGAGCGCAGAAATGTCGTGAAGCGGTCGTACCACGCGTGAGGCGCTTGCTTGAGCCCATACAAGGAGCGGTCGTGCAGGCACATGTGGTCGTGGTGGAGCTCGTCGACGAAGCCGGCTGGTTGCTGACAATAGACGCGCTCCTGGAGGAAGCCGTGGAGGAAGGAGTTGTTCACGTCCATCTGGTGGACCGGCCAGTCCCGAGCAGCAGCCACAACAAGGATGGTGCGGATCGTGGCGGATTTGACGACCGGGCTGAAGGTTTCATCGAAGTCGACGCCCGGTCGCTGAGAGAAGTCGTGAAGAACCCAGCGCGCTTTGTAGCGGTCGAGGCTGCCATCCGGACGAAGTTTGTGCCGAAACAGCCACTTGCCAGAGACGATGTTCGTGCCGGTCGGTCGAGGCACCAAGGTCCAGGTGCATTTCTCCATCAGCGCCCGGTACTCGTTCTGCGTCGCGGTTAGCCAACAAGGATCTCGCAAAGCTACACGCACAGAGGTAGGGAGGGGGGAGAAGAAAGGAGTGGTGGAGGTGGTCAGGCTGTACTTGGGGTTGGGCATGAAGATGCCCGATTGTGCGCTGGTGCGCATGGTGTGAGTCGGGAGCGGTGCTGGTGTGGGTGCGACAGACGCGGCGGCAGGATCGCGAGAAGTTGGCGCGGCAGGTGAGGCAGTGGAGGGTGTGGCGGGGAAGTGGTTGGGATTGGTAAGGGCGAGATCAGGGTCGGAGGGTGGGGAAGTGGGTTGTTGGGATCGTGGGGGTGAGGCTGCCGCGGCAGGAACTGTCTGGCGCGGCAGGAGCGCGGCAGGAACTGTCTGCCGCGGCAGGAGCGCGGCAGGAAAAGTCTGCCGCGGCAGGGGCGCGGCAGGAAACGTCTGCCGCGGCAGGGGCGCGGTAGGATGGGGCTGCCGCGGCAGGGGATTGGAGGCCACGTCTGGAAAGCGGTGATGTGGGGGGAGGTGGTGTGGCTGAGGATGTGGCAAAGGGGAAGATCTGCTCATCGAAGTGGACATGGCGGGACATGATGACGCGATGAGTAGAGTTGTCGTAGCACCGGTAACCCTTATGATCTGGCGAGTACCCGAGGAAAGTGCATGCAGAGGAGTGCGGGGCAAGTTTGTGCGGCGTAGTGGGGAGCGTGTTAGGGTAGCAGAGGCAGCCAAACACGTGCAGGGGAGTGTAGTCAGGGGGCACGCCGTAGAGAAGCTCGAACGAGGTGATGTGTTGGCGAGGGCGGCAGGGGCGACGGTTGAGCAGAAAGGTAGCCGTGGCCAGAGCCTCAGCCCAGAAGCGCAGAGGCATGGAAGCATGGAAGAGCAAGGTTCGGGTGATGTCATTGAGCGTGCGGAGCGTACATTCAGCGCGCCCGTTCTGTGGGGATGTGTAGGGGCAGGACATGCGAAGCTGGATGCCGTGAGCTGCAAAGAAATCCCGGCTAGAGAGGTTGTCGAACTCGCGGCCATTGTCGGTTTGAATGGTGAGGAGGGGTAGGTGGAAATGGGTTTGCAGGAAGGCGTGGAAACGTTTGATTGCCGGAAGAGCATCGGACTTGCGGCGAAGTGGGACAGTCCAAGAGAAGTGGCTATAATCATCGAGTAGCAACAAGTAATACTGAAAACCAGAAATGCTAGATACAGGGGACGTCCAAACATCACAATGAACTAAGCTAAAAGGAACAAAGGAAACATGGTTTGACAAACTGAACAGTAAACGAGTATTTTTGCCGATGCGACAAGCGTGGCAAGTATGGGAGGTGATGGCGGGTTGGCAAGGCGCGACGTGCCGAAGGACACCGGAGAGTGACTCGCCCCTGGGGTGACCCAAACGTTGGTGCCAGAGATTGGCGCGCGCCGTGGCGGTGTGGAGGCTGAGGTGCGGCTTGGGGCGGAGCGGGTACAGATCGTCATCGGAATCGTCACATCGGAGCAGAACCTCCCTGGTGCGCCGGTCCTTGACAGAAAAAACCACAATCATCAAACTCAACATTGACGGGATGCTGACGAGCGAGACATTTAACAGAGATTAGGTTTTTGATGAGGGAGGGAGAAACAAGAACGTTTTGGAGAGTGATGGGAGAGGTAGATGTGGGAATGGAGAGGCTACCAGTGTGCGACACAGTAAGCGAGGAACCGTTGCCAACAACAATGCGAGAACTCGTAGAGGGGCGGAGAGAGGTAAGCATACCAGGATCCGAGGTCATGTGGGCAATGGCGCCGGTGTCCATGTACCAATCGCCCGTCGGTGGCGGCGCAGTCTACATCGAGAGGGCGTTGAGGGCCTAGATGAGACCCTGCTGATCCCAGGCAGGTGCAGAAGGAGCAGGGACAGGAGGCGGGGCGGCAGGGTACACGGGCGCAGGGACGTGGGTGGACAAGCCGGCAAAAGCGGGCGGCGCCAGGGGCCCCGGCCCGAGGATCCCTGATCCAGGAGCATGAGGACGCCAGGGCACGGGCCAGGCATGAACCAGACTGGTCCAGGGGTTGGTGTTGGGCGCAGGAAGAGGAGGTGCCGACGTGCCCGAACGGCTGAAGCCCTAGGCCGGCGTGGAGCCGCCCTACGGCTGCTTGCCCTTCCCTTTGCCCTTGTTCCGGCCACCGCGGTTGTTGGAGGTGGACCCGGAGCCGGTGTTGCTGATGTTGGCGGCCGCATGGAGGGCGGTGTTGTGGGTGACCCGGACGGTGGATTTGCGGTTCTCCTCCAGGGAGAGGAATGCCCAGCACTCGAGGAAGGAGGGGAAGGGCGTGCAGCCGGCGAGGATGGGGATGTAGACGTGGAAGCGCTTGTCGAGGCTGCGGAACATCTGCATCACCAGCTGCCGATAGGTGAGGGGCTCGCCGAGGTCGTGAAGTTGATCGGCATATTCCTTGAGGCGGCCGAAGTACGTGAGCACCGGCGAGTCGCCCTGCTCGAGGGTGCGGAGGGCGTTGCCGATGTAGATTGCCTGCATCTCCATGTTGTCGAGGAAGAGGCCACGCACAGCTTGCCAGACGGTGGACGCGGTCGGAGCGGGGGCGATGATGAGGCCAAGAATTTCTGGCGACACGCGGAAGTAAATCCAGGAGACGATGAGGGCGTCGTCCTGGAGCCACACGGGGTCGTGGGGCTAGGCGTCGCCGGTGAGGCGATCAGCGAGCCCGGTCTGCTGGAAGAGCAGTTCGAACATGAGGCGCCAGGGGGTGTAGTTGGGCGGCTGGAGTTGAAGAACCAGCGGCACGCGCTCGCCGATGACCACAGCGTCATGGCGGTTGGGAGCAGGCGCACCAAAGGCGCCCGCAGCGACGGCCGCACCAGTGCCGGTGGAAGAGGAGAGGAGGCCAGCAGCTGGGGAGTGAAGACCGGGGGAACCGAGGGCGGGGCCGCCGGCGCCGTCGAACGCAGCGGCGAGGCCGCGGCCGTGAACGGAAGGGGAAGGAGTGGGATTCATGGCGAGGTGGAGCAACGGAAGTGGGGCGTGGGCAGTTAGAACCCAACGACTGATACCATGTAGAGAGTTGGAAGATGAGAGAATGCACCGTAAGGTGCTGCCATGGACAGGCTCTCATATTTAAAAAAAAGAACTAACTGTTTTTTTTCTTGTTGGAGCTAGCTAACTGTTTGCTTTTTTTTTCTTTAGAATAAAGCTAACTGTTTGCTTGTTGTGTGAGAGAGTGAGTGAGAAAAAGGCTAGCAAGTTACTTTGAGCCCAGCCCATTAAACAGCAGCAGTAGTAAGAACTAAGAAGGAAGAAGAAGGAGCCCAATTGGAAGAGGCACCGCACGGCACCAACCCCCCCACATCTCGTCTCCCCCCTCGCCGGTCGCCGGCGATGGAGCCACCACCGCCGTCGACCCTCTCGGCGCAGGACTGGGAGCACGTCCTAGACGACTTCTCCTCCCCGCCGCCGCGCCGCGACCGATGGCTCCACCTCCCGCTCCTCGACCTCGCGCTGTCCTCTCTGCCCCGCCGCGACCTCCCCTCCCACCTCAAGCCCCTCCTCCTCTCCCTCATCGACGACCACCTCCTCCCGGCCCCGCCCTCCTCGCTCCCGCTCCTCCTCGCCTCCCTCCTCGCCTTCCCCCACGACCACCCGCTCCGCGACCACCTCCTCCTCACCGTCGTCTCCGCCTTCGCCTCCTCCCTCTCCGCCCCCCTCGCCTCCTCCCAGGCGGCCCCGCTGGCCGGCCTCGTCGACGCGCTCCTCGCCGCCGCCAACCGCCCCAACCACGCCACCGACCGCGCCGCGCGCGCCCTCGCCTGCGACGCGCTGCGGGCGCTCGACGACGCGCTGCCGGGCCTCCTCGCCGACGTGCTCGGCCACGCCTACGCGCTCGCCGCCGCCGAGCGCTCCCCTGCCGCGCAGTCCTACATCCTCCTCCTCGCCTCCGCCGCCCGCAGCGTCATCCGCGTCGGGAGGCTCGGATCCAACGCCTCGCTCCTCGCCGTCTCCGGCCCGCCCACCCCCTTCTCCGTGCCGGCCCACCTCCTCGTCTCCTCCTCGCTGAAGCCCGCCGCTTCCGTGAGGACCCCGTCGGAGCTCAACGTGAGGGAGATAAGGAAGGTGCTGGCTCTGATCATGGAGAGGCCGCAGGTGCTGACGCCCCCGGCGGCCATGGAGCTTGCTGCCATCGTCGCGGAGGTGGCCTCGGCTGTGCTGGAGTGGGCGCCGGCCATCGCCGCGCACGTCAAGGTGCAGTTTGGCGGGATGGCGTATTCGTCCAGCCCGATGCTGCTGCACTCGGTGCTCACACTGTTCGTCCAGTTCCCAGATGCGTTTGGGGCCGACGACGAGCGCAGAATTGCGCGCCGCCTGGCGTCTGCTGCCTGCGAGGCGCACCGGCCACTCCCAGTGCGATTGCTGGCGCTGCATTGGCTGCTTGGGTCGGGGAGGTTCAGAGGTTCGGTGCCTGGACTCGCCCAATGGTTCTACCCTGGCTTGTTCGACCCCCTGGCACTCAAGGCCAAGAAGCTGGATTGCCTAGCCTTTGTTGCTGCTGGCATTGATGGTGATAAGGTTGGAGGCAGGTATGGCCAGCAGACGAGTAAGCTCATCGATGATGGCCTAGTCTGTGTTTCGGCCTTCAGGTGGCTCCCGGCATGGAGTACTGAGACGGGCGTTGCATTCCGAGCGTTGCACAGGGTCTTGGTTGGTGCTTCCCCTCACAGCACCAATGACATGGGTTGCTCCGGAGCTGGTGAGCTCCTGAATTCTACCACCTTCCACCATTTCCAGGTAGAAATTGTCGATGAAGTTAATGATAGGCACACTCATCAACTTGCAAGGACCCTCTTTTTGTTCTGCTGTAATGAAATTTAGAGATTCCTAAGTTTTGCCTCGCTATATATGCAGGCTATGTTGGTTGATATGACATCAGAACATCGGGGTTTAGTCCCTGTGATTGCTGATTTCATCAACCGTCTGCTAGCATGCACCACTCATCAGTGGGTGGGGGAACAGTTGCTCCGAACTGTTGACGAGTGTCTGCTCCCGAGGCTTGAACCAGGCTACCTGCTCGCATCGTATTACCCTCTTTTTGAGAAGATTGCGCAGAATGAGACAGTCCCTCAGCTCCGTCTAATTGAATTGCTCACCAAGCAGATGGTTTCTCTTGCCAAGAAGCATGAGACAGACACTTCATTGAAGTCGTGGTCTCAGGGCAGCAAGGTTGTGGGTATTTGTCGTATCATGCTGAAGTACCATCACAGCTCTCATATCTTCCTTCCCCTCTCACACCTACTTGTGGTCACCGTCGAGTCGTTCCCGGACCTAGAGATCCGGGACCATGCCAGGTATCTTTGTCTTTCTTTTTCTTTTCTTTCTTGAAATTATGAAAGTAGTCACCCGTAGGTTGCTTTGTTTGTTCATCTGTGTCTCTATTACCTTCTCACTGCTTCAAATGATTCATCCAGGATATGTTTGCGGATGTTGTCTTGCATTCCTGGCAAGAAACTTAGGAATCTCATGGGAATTGGAGAGCAACCCACACCCTCTAATCCAGGTTCCATGTTTGATGTCCCGTCACCACATCCTGCTCAAGATCCTGAGAGCATGCCTAGTTTGGCATCGTACATTCATCTTGAAAGAGTTGTGCCTCTGGTTGTGAAGCAGTCATGGGCCCTCACGTTACCCAATTTCAGCGTCCAGAGCAGAGCATCTGGTCACATTCTAAGTATACAGGACGTGAGCGTAGCTCCTCCGGAGCAAGAAAAGCCACCAGAACCTACCATTGAGAGGATTGGATATACACAAGAAGCGTTGCGTGTGATGGATTCAAAGGGTGCTGAAACACTGGAAATCCTTAGAAGGCACTTCTCATGCATTCCTGACTACCAGCACTTGTCTGGTCTTAAAATAAAAATATACTGCACTTTTAGATTTGATTCAGAACCATTTAGCTGTGCTTGGGGATCTGATTCAACTGTGTCATGTTCTGAAGGGGCAGATGAGTTGCCTGCCCTTTTTGCAGTGACAATTACCTTCTCATCAAGTGCGCATTTTGGAGAAATTCCCCCATGTCGTGTGCCTTTCCTTCTGGGTGAACCTCCAGGTTCTGGTGTGGACATTGTCCCCATAGATAACTGCCACCAGGAAGAATCAAGTTACCGTGCATCAGTAGTGATAGAACTGGAGCCTCGAGAGCCATCACCTGGTCTTATTGATGTAGGCATTGCTGCAAACACAGAGAATTGCCAAGTCATATCTGGTTCTCTTCAGCCCATTACAGTTGGCATAGAGGACATGTTTTTGAAGGCCAGCATACCTCCCGATACTCCGGAAGAGGGTGTAGCTGCGTATTACCAGGATCTGTTTAATGCTCTATGGGAGGCCTGTCACAGTTCTTCTAACACTGGTCGAGAGACTTTCCCTTTGAGCGGAGGGAAAGGGTTAGCTGCAATTAGTGGAACCCGTTCCGTTAAGCTCCTTGAGGTGACTCCAAAGGTTTTGATTGGAGCTGTAGAGAGATACCTGGCTCCCTTTGTTGTCGCTGTCGCTGGGCTTTCGCTTATCACCATTCTAAGAGGTAATGGAATCATTAAGAATGTTGTGTGGGAAGAAAGTGACTCCGATGCTACTGTTGGTGCTGATGCATTGGTTCCGTACTCAACGGACAACAATCTGCAGCTTCAGCGCATTGATGATGACGAAATCGATATCGGTGTGCAGAGGTATGGGCATCTAAGCAAGAGGGATATGGGTGTCGTGCGTGTCCTGATATTCTTACCGCCCAGGTATCACCTCCTCTTCTTAATGGAAGTAGGCTATGCCTCCACACTTGTCAGGATCAGAACCGATCATTGGCCATGTTTGGCATATGTTGATGAATACTTGGAAGCATTGCTTCAATAGGGAGGGTTTATCTTTCAGTTTTGTACCTTATGTAACACTAAAGAGTATACAGCGTGAGCTTTTCTTTTTTTCTCCTTTTTGGGGGGCTTCTATTTCTGTACCATGAAGGCTGGAGCATCATTCTTTTTTTTTTTTGCGGATTCAGTTGTGTAATTTCGAGGGGAGAGGGCAGTTTTGTTCGTCGGTCATCATCAAGAATACGCGACTATATGCTAAAATTAAGTTCCCATTGTATGTTACTTTCTTCAGTTCTGTTTTTGTTTGTCCCTCTCATCAGCTATGTGAAGATGGGGTTTTCTTCCATGCTGATCTGTCAAAAGAGCAACATATGGTAATTAATATTTGCATGCAACATTTTTTTTCTGAAGAAACTCTTTCTGCTGACAAAATGTCATGGGCTTGATCAACTTCGGGTTTTCCGCTTGCTACTTGTAATGCTCATTTCATTTCATTTAGCCTATGTTTGGTGTGTCAAGTGAAAGATGCCCATGGTTCAGTCATTCTTTGATGCAACATTCAGTTATGTATCCATCCTTGAACCAGCTGATTCTGTATTCACATGTTTTTTTTCTTTGACAGTTTGATGCCAACAGTTAGAATTCGGTCCTGGCTTCAACCAGAGAACAAGATGACGGCACTGGTTCCTGATTCGCTGGCAGTTTCTAGAGATATTTCGGTTCAAATTTCATCTGTTGCATTAGTTGTCTGGATCAAGCCGGCGACCATTTCTTCCTGAAACTGACAAAAACAAAGCTACTCACAAGCCAAACAGCAAAACACGCTGCTGTTCTTATGTCTCTTTGAAGTACTGATATAATTTATTTAAGATGGTACGTATACTAGATCACATGGTACAGTAAAAATCAACCTGAACTGAATGTAGGAGGAATTTACAGATGCCATCATCAAATATCAACGAACGATCCAAAGCACGCGGCACAAAATACTTGTACAAATGAAATCAGAGTCTAAGAAGTTTTGCGGTCACTAGGAAAGCCTACTGCAATGAATACACTTATTCATAAATTTGAATTTGAATTGATGAGAGGTGGTAATTCCAAGAGATAAATAACCAGCTGGGAAACACTTCTGCGTAGTCGTCCCAGCTCCAACTCCTAATCCAGCTTCGTTTGGATGTTGGCATTCAAGCTCAGAATTGGGGATTGGAACTGAGGTTCCTAAATTCTGTTGTTTGGATGTCTAGAATTCATAGTTGGAATTTGAGGTCCAATTCGTCCGCCGACGACCGACAGTTGAGTTCCAGTTCGCCTGAATCGTCGACGGAGCAGGGGAGAGACGAGAAAGCCTGGTCATGGCCATGGGCGGAGCCAGCACGTTCCCAGAGCCCGGGCAAAACATACAGGGATTGGTATTTGGCTTCTGAACAACTACCGTTGAGCCTTCAGATAATCATAATAATTAGCATAAAAAATTTCGTTGAGCCCGGGTAACTAACTGCCCGGGGTCGCCCCCGGTGGCTCAGCCGCTGGTCATGGCTTTGGCCGGGCTTTGAAACAAACCCAGCCCAACAATCTCAAACGCCGGCCCGGCCCAGAGACATGAACAGTACACTTATTTAATTAAAAATTAAATAATGTTTACTTTAATCATTTTCCGAATAAAAATTGAGTGTATGATTCTTGATTTACTAACAAGACCTAGTGTATGATTTCCTTTAATAGACAAGGTAGAAACTGTTCCAATAACACATTCTTTTATTTTTTGGCAGGATGCCCCGGTAACATTTTCAACTTGATGATATAAAAGCATATATACATCCAGGAGAGAGAAATCAAGCACTACAAAAGTGTATGGTGTTTGGACAAAAAAATGCCGTAACAACATTAGCATCAGTATTTCGCTTGGGTCCATATCCTCCTGGCCCCTTTATTCTGGAATCCTTATTAGTCAAGTCTGTGATTGTAATAAGATGCTCCTAGCTTGTGTAGTCAGATAGGAGAGATTTAATAGCTGAATTCTTGGCCTCTGCATCTTCATACCGGATTCGATAGCCATGTCCTGGAGAGAGATCACTCAAAAATCAGCGCAATTTAGGTGATCTATATTTTACATGCAATATTTGAAGATTGGCATACCAGGTAAAACCCACAGGAAGTCTAGGTCCAACAACTTCTGCATGCTGTCCAGTTGAACAGAGACTGCAGGTTTGTGCAGCAGACAGATCAGTCAGAGTTGAAGCTTATGGAACAATTGAGCAGTGATATTCAGCAATTGAACAGATTAGCATGGTAGCTAGGGAGGATTATGATACCTGATTGCCTGCTGTACATTCGAAAGAGGTTGAACTCGTCCGATTCTTCTGATTTTGCGACATGGTCGCCAGTGAATAGCGCCTTTAGTGGTTTGTACAACAAGCAGACTGAGCCCTACAAAAAAATTGGTGTTTTTTAATCAGTAGAATCCTAGATGTGCTAAATAATATTTGCATGGTTGTCAAATGATTATTGCTTTAAAATGTCCATTGCTAACTTCTTTAGTAACATTGCCATCTTGCATTTACAAATATCAGCATGAGTTCAGTACATTTTTCAACAGCAAAATATCTCTGAAGTTTAAGAAAATTAAATTGGGTAAAGACAGGGTAATATAATGCAATCCATGTCCGATTTATAGTGCAGCCATAGTGCACCTATATCTAAGCCCACGTCATCTTTAATCCAGAAAACCCTTCCACATCTGAAGACTGCAGGTCATTATTAAACATAATTTCATCAACTGTGTTGAATTTCTTACTTTGGTATGTCCTGGGGTATGGATAAGCTCAAAATCATTTCCAATGTTCCAGGGGCCACTTCCCGTAAGTTTCCGCTCTACATCAGCAACGATATCCACTACCTGTGTCAGCATTTATTCCAGTAGATTATCAGAGCAAATATCACAGACCAAATTGGGGGATTCTACAAATTGTAATGCAAATTCATGTAGCCTTCAAAAGATCATGTGTTGAAAAATGTTAGCCATTCAAACACTCATAAGTTTCTTTCTATGGAGTACTAGTCAATGTGTTTCTAGGGTCAGACAGAAGGATGAAGAGAGTCTTACATCTCCTGAATGGATGATTCTCTCGCATTTTAGCCGCTCGGCCCACTTCCGATGATCCGCTACATCATCACTGTTTGGTAATTGGTTAGATACTCATCAACCTCCTAAATAAAAGGCGGTAAATGTATAAATAAATACAGGAATCATTGGTGTGAACATACATATGGGTCAAAAACATGTAGCGTGCTCCACCGAGCTTCTCGATCTGGTTCACCAGTTTCGGTGTATACCGTGGGCTGAAAAATTAAGAAATTGTTATCAGAACATCTGCAAATTGATCTGAGGGGAGACTCATTAAAAAAGTTGCTTGGGAAGTTGGAATTTCATACCTGTCAACCATAATGTTCCCTTCTGGGTGAACTATAAGGTAAGATGTTGCTCCATATGAGCTCTCAGAATGGTAACCACAGAGGTAAACTCCCTGAAACAAGAAAAAAACCCACCTTTTTTGTTATGCTGAAAAAGGAAAATGTGAGTAGAGTACACAAAAGGAAATATGCTCAAGAGGGAACATGAGAAAAATTTATACGGGGAGATCATCGGCGATGGGGAGAGGGAACGTGCTGTGCACTTGGAGAATGTCCTTTGCGGGCTTTTCGGTGTGGATCGAGGCTGTCGGACAAGAGAGCAAAGCCTGCAGACAGAAATACATGCAAATGGCATTGATATCTTATCTCACTGCCCAGCAATGATCCTTGAAATTGAAAAAACGAATGCCCAATATCGTTTCTGGCTTAAGCATGATGAACCAATTTGGTTGCAGCAAAACACAAACAATTGAATTCCAATCTCTGAACTCTGATGATGTTGCACATCCAAGTTGCACTTACTAATTGCACCGATAAATGGTTGATTGACTGAGATGAGATCAATCAAGCATTGGGGGTTATTTATCAATTAGAGAGTGATGTGGGTTCTGACCTGTAGGGCCTTGGTCCTGTCGTCCCCGGAGCTGGGCTGCGCCGCCACGGCGGAGAGGCCGTCCACCCTCTTGAACACCTCCGGCGCCATCCACCGGCACGTCGAGCAGTCGATACACCGCTCATCTGAGACATCCACCACGCCACGCGTCAGCCCCCAAAGCATACATACATATATATATCCACGGGGTTTGATGGATCAGGGAGCTGCTTACCGACGAAGAACTCGCCGGAGACGTTCTGCCGTCGGCGGCGCCGGTGGTCGAGCGCCGCCGGAGGGGAGGACGACGCCGCCGTGGCGCGGACCAACGAGGCGGCGCGGCAGCCTGGGCGCGGCGGCGGAGCGGCGAGGGACGCGGCGGCACGGAGGCTGAGCGCCATGGAGCTAGCGAGTGTGTGTGAGTGGCGGGTGAACTCTGCTGATCTGCTGCTGCTGTCTGCAACTTAATTTTGCAGAGCTCGTTTTTATAGTGCACATGAAAGCTTTGGGACAGAGAACCAAGCCAGTCAATGTGTGACGCCATTGCTGACCGCGCAAACAAGGAAAATAAATTTGAATCCCAGAAGGTTAGCTTGCTTGGAGCACACGCACAGAAAAAATGCCTAAAGAATTTTCAGATGAAATTAACAGCTGCGTAGTTCATGTTTTTACCTGTATGTACAGCATTAAATTGATTAATTATGTGGATACACTTGACACAACGATTAGTCAGTTTACTACTTGTACTACTACTGCTGCTGCTTTGCTAATGGATGGATGGATGGATAGATGAAAGATAAATTGGAAGCCAGATTCGTCATATCGCTGTTGGATTTTGTCTGCAGGTGCCGCCAACTTGGACCCTTGGAGAACACGTTCGCTGGTCAGATTCCTTTCACAACCTCCTTTCTTCTTTCCTTCCTTGCTTCGTGGCGTCCACCAGTCATTGCACTAAACACAATTCCATTGCTCCGCTCGCTGTGCCTGATATATACTAATAATACTAACTTGGTAGTACATTTTTGTCGTCCCGTGATTGGCCACATATCTATGTGTCCTGTACATACAAGGAAAACAAAATTTTAAGTTTGATTTCATTTATAGTGCACAATGTGCCCAGAAGAACTTGCATAAGACAGCAACACTACACTGGTTTCCTTCCTACCGGATCAGTGGCTTGGATGATGGTTATAGTTTCATCATCGACGAAGATGATGATAATGATACGTCGTTGTTCCCCTTTTACCGCAGGAATGCCAGCGCCTGCATCTGCAGCTCCATCACTTTCTTCAGCGATCGGTACTGCAGCCGTATGCTCTCTCCGCTGTCGACCGCCTTCACGAGATACCTGCGCGATGCAAAGATTTCATATGGACAGGTTCTACAGCTTCTACCAGAGCTGCAGAGAAGAGAGAGCGGATCGTATGCACTTGCCAGCCATTCAAACACTGCGAGGTGATGACTGCCTCCTTCCCGACGAATTTCTCGGGCGTCCTTTTGTTTCCCTGTAAAGAGTTCAAGATAATCAGAACACTTCTCTTGCTACTTCATTTTTACTCTCTCAGTAAAGCAATTTATTCCATGTACCATGATCAGTACTCTCTCGCCCACCACAAATGGGTACTGCACTCCCTTGAATGGCGCCGAGCTCTCAGCATCCAGAACAAGCTCACCGTTGTCCTGAGAAAACAATACAACAATTATCCAAACAGCATGCAAGAATGTAGATTGCTAGATGTGTATGTTTAAAGCATTATTATGTATGTACTTTGCTACTCCCGGCCCGTTTCGGCACATCTGTATGCCCGGTCACATCTTTCCTGCGTTTTCGAAGAGCGGCGTTGTGAAAGAGTCTCCTGTCATCTTCCATCTTCACCACTGTAGCTACTGCCCTTAAAGCTGTCATATCCAAATACTACCAACCGTAAGTGAGCAGATGAAACATATCTGATGCCAGTTGCGAGGAAGATAAATATATGACAGACACATACCGAGATTAGGAAACAAGGAGGCTGGGTCAACTTCTCCATGGCAAATGGTGCATCTAGCCTGATAATAACAATAAAAGAAACATTTTGTTGGTTGGTGACATTCCAATAGACTGGAGTGGCAGCAGATCAAAAGAAACGACTACTTCAGGCTTATATACTAAAATATGCCTTTGCTGTGAGAAGGTTGCTCAAAATGACAATATTCTTTTCAGTAAGTTCTAGTTGGATAACCTGTTACTGTGGTCCTCTGCCTCTATAAAATACTAAAATCCGATTGGATAACATAAATTTAATTTGACAAATGGTGCCAGCATTAGTACAAAGAATAACGGTTAACTTCAATTGTAGCTAACTGAACATAAAGGACTGCAATTTACAGGAAAACTGTAACCTTTATTCCCAAATTTACAACCAGAACATTTGTAATTATCGGAAGCACTGAATACATAATTTCAAACCATACCATTTCAACAACTTTCTTCAGCATGAGGCCACCAAATGAGTGCCCACATGAGAGAACCATAGCATCTTCAAGAAAAGCCCCGCTGGAAAGAAACAAAAGATAAAATTCATCACCACATTAATGAAATACATCAGCGACTGTGATGCACATATAAACCAAATAATGAGATGATCTGTGACATTATTTTGGACTATGGAGAAACAGAACTCTATCTACATTCATTTTCAGCAATTTCATCCCTCCCTAGCTCCCATAAAACTTAAGATAAAACTCATAAAGAAATACTAGTAGGTATAGAAGGACCCATGCAGAACAAGACAGAGTATATATATGTTGTGGACAAGTTTCTAATGAACAGCTACATCCCACAAGGAACAACTTACGACAGAGGGTCTGAGAGGACACTTCTGAGCGATGGATCACTAACAAAATTGCCCTGAGATTCCTGCAATCCAAATTAGAAAAATCTCTTTCAGTGTGGTACTTCCGTACTCTCACTGATGAGAGTTGCGGCGGCTCTCATCTATCAATGTATGAATATGTATGATATTCATGCTATGGTAACTAGGTAGCTTTGAATGTATACTCACAGAAGGTTCTTCCAAGCGACTGGAAACAGCATGCTCTTCAGCACACGAATCATCCATAAATTGGCTTGCAGGAATTGGTTGGTGTATCTGTCCTATGCAATGCCCAGCAGCTAAAATTGGAGAGCAACCCAATACAGCATTTGCATGAGGCATTAACCTAAAAGTGAGTGATGCCCTAAAAGAAGGAAATTGCGGTAAGATGGCCAATCATGTGTACAATAGCACAAGGAATATAACCAAGTAAAACAAAAAAACACATCTGAAATGAGATGACGAGAGTGAGACCTTCCAGCAACCCATAATTCTGACCTGTTCTCATTAGAAGCCCTGTACTGGGAAATTGGGCGAAGACCAGCGGTAACATGACTTAGGGCCCTTCCAGTCAGAAGCAATAGATCAGTTGGGCCTGAACCCCCATCCGCTAGATACCAATGGCCATTTGGGTCACAAACCTACCAAAGAAACAGCTAGAAAGTTATGACTTGGAGAACGAACTGTACTAACGCCACAGAATAAGACTGACATCAGTTTACCATACTACCAGGGAAGGAAACATGAAGCAGACTAGGATGCTTAGAAAATAGTACCAAAAGTAACCAAAACTCAATTGCTCTATTTCTGCATCCTGCATTCCATATTTAAAGGAGCAGGATTTTGGTACCTCAATTCCTGGACAATCAGAAGCAACTAGCGTCACAAAACCCCTATCAACTTCAGGCATTGAGGACCTGAGAAATCCCATAGGTGCTTGTCCACTTTGGAGCTGTTCATGCGAGTATGCCACCAGCAACTCTGACGATGAGACCTCGTTAATAGGCAACGGAGTATCATCAAGCAAATGGTTGAATACACTGGATAGTGGAGCATGATTATTAGCCACGAGAATTTAAGAAATGTGAAGAACAGGTTATCAATAAAATAAATTCAAGGAGAAGCAAAGGCAAGAACTATACTCAGTGCGTAAGCGCAGATGGCGTGCTATTGCGCAGAGAGCGACACGGGCCGCCTTACCCAAACATCTGAAAGCATCAGACATGCAAGCAGGGGACAACTCTCCATCTTCCAAAGTCCTGGCATGTAAAAAAGTTATTCAAGCATACTGCTGAGACCACACAACGATCAAACAAGATATTGCTGAGACCTTGGCAATTTAAACATCTGGTCAGTATTCAGGGGTGTTTCTAGTTTCCTTAGAAAAATTTCCATCTGACCTATGTTTCCTCTATATGATGGTTTATCGTATACACTCGCTGATAAATGACAGGTTTGCATACTTACTGACTACTGTAATGAACTGTTAGTAATGCTTTCTACATTAATTCATTCACACTGCGGCGCTGAGCAAAACTGGAATCGACAGATATGTGAGGTGCCACTAACAAATACTGCTAGAATAGCAGACGATATCCCAATCAAATCGAAGCAAGCCGCTTGCTCATCATACCTCCCGGCGCGGTAGACATAGACGGAGGCGCGGCCGCGGAAGAAGGCCCTTGCGGACTCGAGGGCGCAGCGGACGACGGCGGCGTCGTGGGCGGGGAGCTCGAGCACGGCGGCGTTGCGGCGGGCGAGGGAGTCGGCGAGGGCGGCGACGGAGCGTGCGTAGGCCGGGGCGGCGGCGCCGTCGTGGACCGCCACGTCGTCGAGGCGCACCCTAGCGGGCGGCGGCGGGGGAGGGTGGCGGGGGGAGGACATGGTGACGGGTCATCGCGGGTTGGGTTGACAGAGGCTAGGGTTCGGACCGGCGAGGGCGGTTCGCCATTGATTCGATTGAGCTTAGCTAGCTAGAGCCCCGGCCTCTGCCTCCGCCGATCTCTTCCTCCCTCGTCTGCTCTGCTCTATGCTGCTGTTGCTTCCTCGCCTACTCAGCTCAGCTCCACTGGCTGCAGTAAAACGTGGAGTAGTAAAAGTTAACCGGAAACTGTGAAGAAAAATGAATAGAGAAGAAACAAATGGGTCGGCAATGTTTGGGCTCGAACGCCAGGACGTGTAACCTATTTGGGCCGTACCTGGCCTATGCACGCCATGCTATTTTATTTTATCCTTTATTTATTTTTTGAAAAACAAACCTCCCGTGTTCTCATTGATTGAAGCAAAGTGCAAAGGAGAGGCCATTTCATACCCCCAAAAGTCTTACATATCGGAACAAAGGAACTCCAATTAATTTTTTTCTCATTTATTTTCTAATATAGTTTATTTTTCTTTTTGCTCCCGCACCCCGCACTTGGTTGGCCGTGCATTACAAACGAGAGCCTACCTTGATGGATTGAAGTGCACAAATTTATATGAACTGTTCTAAAGAACGGAAGAAGTAGTAAATATGAACGAATTCTACGATTTTCAAAAGAAGATCTAACAAAAGGCAGATGGTCAGTAGCGTGGTGGTACCAAACAAAATGTGCAGCCACACTTTTGAGTATATTTAGACAATTTTCATTTAATGCTCATATCGCCGCAGATTACACGCGCGTGTGACTCCCTCAGGCCTTAAGAAACAATAATACTTGCGTGGCGCTGACGGTATTGCGCGTAAATCTTTCTTTCAGTGTGCGATATATATCCGAGCTCTATATCCGGAACAATAAATCCAATCCACATAATAGGATAACAAAATTAAAATTCCATAATGTATAGATAGAAAGAAACTAATAATGACCAGCCATAACACATTAACACGTATCCCAGATATCGAAAGCGGCAACAGCCAGAAGTAGCCCTATATAAACCGGGGGCGCAGTCGTCAGAAGAAGAAGAAGGAGGAAAACCAATTGGGATCGACCGATCGAGATCGGCAATGGAGAGCTTGGTGGAGGCAATGGCGGCGGCGTACGACGAGCTGGTGGACGCGGCGGCGCGCGGGGTGCGGGAGCCCGGGAGCGCGGCGGCGCTGGAGGAGCTGAAGCGGCGCGTCGACGCCTTCCGCGAGTCGTGCGACCGCGCCGAGGTCCTCGTCCAGGACGCCGCCGCCAGCCTCGGCCCCGTCCCCCCCGCCGCCCACGGGCTCGACAAGCTCTGCCGCACCGTCAAGGCCATCGAGCGCGACCTCCTCCAGGCCGCCGCCGGAGACGAGGGCGATGAGATCAAGGACAAGAAGAAGGTGGAGATCACCCAAGAGGTAATACAGGGGATCGAAGAGAAGAAGGATCGTCTTCCTTCGCCGCCGCCGCCGCTGCCGCTGCCGGCGCCGGCGCCGGCCGAAGAGGAGAAGTAGCTCGCTAACAAATTAACAATTGATCGATCCGTTGATGTCGTGATCTCTTGTTGTGTTTTGTTATTTCTGTTGTTTGTCAATTGTCATCGTAATCTTCCATGGAATTTGCGCTGATTAATCAGGGTGAGTCAGCCATGTCTGGATCATGGATGGTTGTTCATGGAAAGATATTTTAGAAGCGGAATCAATGTCGGAAAACTTGGAATGCAGATTAGTACTAGTAGCCAAATGTGAAGAGTTTTAATTGTGTCCCCTCGATGTTAAACTTTTCCATGCATGGATAATGGTGATGTTTAAGATGTTTAATTGTGTTCTCCATGTGATCATTATCTATCGAACACAAAAAGTGCACAGCTCATGTCCTTTTTCTCGCATGTTAGCACCTTCCCAGGTTCGCAAAAAACAACAGCAGTCAAATAAAGACAAGAAGGCGGCACACATGAAGACAAAATAGTTGGCGTGCAAGTTATTAGTAAAAGGGGATATACACTCTAATCAGTAGTAAACTCTAAAGCCTGCATGCTGATTGGAATTGGGTAGCCTCCACAGCAACAACAAGAAGATTTTAATGGATACAAGAATGGTGTGATTTGACAGTGAGAACAACACATGGAGAGCAAATTAAATCCAAAGTAGCTAGGATGATCAATTAATTGGATCCTTCCCCTGTCACTCACACCCTTTTGAGGAGACTGTAGTATCAGCTAGGCAGGTTGCCGACTAGATGTGACAAAAAAAACAGGACCATCCATCCAATGCAACAAACATCTACATCTTGTGGTGCAAGTGCAAGACATGTACAAGTGAGATTGATTATCTAGGGTTCAACTTAGAGCAAGCATGAAAAGTCAGCCTTGTGGCGTTTAGCTGCAAAGGAAGTGGTGTAGTTCAGTCGGCAAGGTGTGCCTCCTCTACTGCCAGTTGAAGATTCTAAAACTATCTCAAGGCGATGATAATGACACTCCAAGTGAAAAGCATTGCGACAACGACGCTCGGAGTGAGTTCCTGAAACTATCTCAAGGTGATATAATTTCCATCTTACACACGAGCACCTTCAAATTCCTATCTTGCAAAACTATTAAACAGTTAATTAGTACTCATAAACATCACATCTGACCTTCGACCTTACTATATATTTTATTCCACGATCAAGCTTTGCCGTCAAACTTTTTAATCTTGTTTTGTCGCAAAAGAAGCCGGGGGGTCACAGAGTAATTAAAGAAACAGGCAGCACACGTGAAGACAAAGCTTGGTGCAGTACAAAAGAGATGGGATGTGCAAGTCACTCACACTCACTGTCAAGGCTCGTTCAGAGGAAGCTACTATATGAGATAGTGAAGCAAGCAGAGAGAGCTTGCATCATGTTAATTGGGAGGAGGAATTCGATAGATGAGCCTCCACAAGAATATAACAAGAAGCAAAGATCTGATTTGACCATTTGACAGCGAAAGCGACACATGCGAGGAAATCCAGAGCAGAGTACGAGGAGCCCTCGTGAGTTCAGTTGTCACTCTTTGTTAAATCTGGGGAAGGCTGGTTGCCGACAAAAACAATTGGATCAAGCCCCGCCATTACTGGTATTCCCTCCGATCCGAATTAAATAGCGTTGGATTTCTATAAATTTTTATAAAAATCCATGTCAAGTAATTTAAAACGGAGAGAGTATTATATTGTGTCAATTGAATGGTTGTTTGTGTATGCAGAAACCCAATCCTATGAGCACGAGTGGAGACTTGTCTCAACTCTGAACTTGAGTGTCATCTGAATATATCGTGTCAATATGAGGGAGCATTTTTTTAGAGTAAATTTCAAGTAACCACAATCTTTGAGGCATGCTTCTCACAGAACCACTGATTGCGATAATTTTCTCGTGGAACCACATTTGTTGCGGCTAATCTTCTCGGTTTACCCAAAACCAATGTTTAAACGCATTTGACACTTTTTGTGGGGCCCGCTGTCAGGTCCATCCCATTGGTGCACCGCACTTTTCTCCCCCTTCTTCTCCCTCTGCTCAGCGCAGCACCCCTCTTCTCCCCTGCTTCTCTGCCTCCCCCGAGCCCCCTGCATCTCCCCTCTTCTTTCTCCCCCACCGAAAGCAGCAGGGCGGCCATGGAGTTGCTCAACCTGCCTTCTCCTTCTCGAGCTACCGTCTCCCACCCGGCGCTCCTTCCAGCCGCCCATCCGCCACGCCTTCCGTCCAACTGCCACCTCCGGCAACGTTGAGGCCACCGGCGCCGCCCCAACAACGACGACGGCGGCGCCAAAGCGGACAGCCCAGAATGGCGCGCGGGCCACGGCGGGCAGGCTCCGGGGGTTCGGGCTCGGGCTCGACCTGTCGGAGGAGATGAGGCGCGGGATGGCGTGGCAAATGCAGGCGCTCCCGGGTGCAGCGGTGGCGGCCGAGGCCGTGCTCCTGCGGCTGCTCGATCTCGCGGCGGCGCCTGCATGGTCCGGGAAAGCGGGCTCGACCGTGCTGTTCGTCGCCAGGCTGCTTGGGTCCCAGTACGGGTTCTTTTCGTCGAGGTGGAACGCGGCCAAGGCGGGGTCCGTGGTCGGGTGGGAGCTCGCCGTCCGACACTGGAGCGCGCTGTCCATGGCCATGGATTCGTGCGTAGAAGAAGAGGGGGAGGATGAGGAGGACGAGGAGGATGAGCTGGGGGATGACGAGGAGTGGGAGTACTCCGAGTCAGAGCTCCCTATTCCCTCAGCGAGGTCGATGTCGAGCCGAAGAGGCCGGTGGGGCTCGCCGGAGCGGGGGACAGAGGAGGGGACGAAGAGGGGCGCTGGGCCAAGCAGAGGAAGAAGAAGGGGGAGAAAAGCGTGCGAATGAAAATATGCAGGGGGTTAAATGCATAAATGGGATGAACCTAACAGTGGGCCCCACCTGTAAGAAAACGTGTCAACTGCGCTTAAACATCAGTTTTGGGTAAATTGAGAAGATCAGGCGCAACAACTGTGGTTCCCCGAGAAAATTATCGCAATCTGCAGTTCCGTGAGAAGCATGCCTCGAAGACTGTGGTTTCTTGAAATTTTAAATTTCACAAAACCACACATATGGGGACAGTTTTCTCACGCAGGCACCACTTTTGCTAATTTGCGCGAAAAACCACACATTTCCAGTCACAATGTAACGACAAGCCCGTAATGCCATGATTAAGCGAGTCGACAGTTTTTCTTTACAGGTCAGGCCCACATGTCAGATGACACGTCGGACGAACCCGACCTAACCCATTAGCTCGATAACCACACCTTAGGAAGATGCTTTCTCCGTCAATGGCTCCGGGAGCGAGGGGAGCTTCCCGAGCTCAGACCAGGCACAACACCATAGCTCGGCGAGCTAGCCCGAGCCCATGTAAGCCCGACACGGCCTGAGGAAAGCCCACCACAACATATGGCCCAAATGAGAAAAATTAAGAAAAAAATGTTAGATTGGGCAAAAATTGGGAAGGTATTGAACCACATGTAAAAAATAAATCGAGTGGCCATAATTTGGAGAGATGATGGACAAAATATTAATAAATAAATAAAGAAACAGAATTGGGCCGGGCCAAGCTGCCCCGCGGACTCAGGGTAGAGGCTCTGGTGGGGCACAGCCCAGGCCGGTCCGATTAAGGGCCCAGTAGGTATCGGGCCTGAACAGCCGAGCTTCGGGGCTCTTTGTTGGGCCCGAGCCCGATGGCCACCTATTCTAATCCTAATTCCCAACCCTAATCCCACCAACCAGCTTATTGTCACCCTTCCAATCCTTCTGGCACCCCGATCTAAAATCCGGCTCCTCGCCTCCTCCGATCCTGCCTTCCTCCCACCGCCACCCCAGCTTCCTTCCCGCCGCCACAGTCTTCGCCGTCCGCCGATGACGCCTTCCCAACCCCAAAGCCATAGCCTTTCGGCGTCCTGGGAAGGTCTACATCAGCTGGTTATCCTGACGCCCGATCCGGCGAAGGAGCCCGGAATCTCGAGCGGCGCACATCCTGGCCTAGCGACCCGACGATCGATGGTGAGTTCTTTGTCATCCTTTCGAATCTGGAAGTGGTAAGGTGTGGCAGTCGTTGCAGACATGCAGCAGAAACAGATCCACTAGTGCGCCTTCTCGATCTCTGCGTTATTATGGATGAGATTCACTTCTTACTAGCATCGGATAATCATCATATCAATTCAACGACTGATGGTACAGAGACAGTGAAATCATAATATCGATGATAGATTCACGTGGACATTAATTGGTGTTACAGACAATAGATCAATTTTTTCTGTAGTTGACAATAGGATTATGTTCAGAACGGCGAAAATGGTGGATTTGTTTTATAACAATAGCAATGAATTATCATTCTAGTTCCCCAAGAATAATTAGTTTCTGTCTTTTCTATTAGATATAGCTTCAAACGTGGAAGCAGACTACCATGTGGACCTGATTTGTATTAGGTCAGTTCGTGTGTACTTCTGTTAGTGTAAAAGTTGTTCATGCTATTTCTATTTTCTTGCAGGAGTCGTTGCCGCCTATTACTTGTGTCAAGTCTCATCAAGTTTGTTGGTTAGCATAATTGCTCAGCATGGTTTGGCTTCAAGTTCATTTCGTATAGTTAATGCGTATACTTACACATGGATCCTTGGGGTTATTTACTCCTTATGCTATGAGCATGAGCATATTGCTTTGTATTGGAAAAGAATATTGCTCTGTGCAACTCCAAGGTAATATGCAAAAGTAAACATATTGCTATGTACTGAATCCTCACATGTAGTAGTATGTAGTATTGTAGTTTGTACTGAACAATCAGAGTAGTATGTGGTAGTACTGGCTATCTCCCATGTGTTGTTCTTGTTCCGGTTCTTCTTTGGTGAGAAACAAATCTATCAAGTCTACAGTTGTCAACAGTGTCAGCTATTTACTCCCTCCGCCCCAAATTAAGCGTCGAAATAGTACATGTATCTAAACGTATTTAAGTATATAGATACGTCCATATGTAGACAAATTTGAGACACTTATTTTGGGACGGAGGGAGTAGAACATTATAGAACCCTGAGAAAGATCAGGTTCTGATGTTCTCAGATCAGTACCAACAAGGCAGAATTAACCATACTACAGAATTAGTGCGCAAAAAAAAAGCCATACTATAGCATTAGAAGTTCTACGATCACTATTAGCACAACTGGTACATATGTACCCAACTAGATTCCTCAGTAGATATTTGGTAATTCATCGAGCTGCTCCCTAGGTGTCCAGAAGTTCCTAGGATCACTATTATATATGGTACTCCCTCCGTTTCAAAACACAACTCATGTAGATTTGTGTACTTGGACCAAGGCAGCTCTCGTTTCTAATACCTGACCACTCATATTGGATTAATAATAAATGGATGTGAGTAGTTATTGGCCGGGTGCGGGTAACAAGAGAAAAATGAGGTGTGTTTTGAAACAAATGAGAAAAATCTATATGAGTTGTGTTTTGGAATGGAGGAAGTACCCAATTAGATTCGTCATTAGATGCTTAACTTTCCTGGGGCTAGAATAATGGCTCAGCATGATTTGGCTTCAAGTTCATTTTGAATAGTTAAGATGTATACTTACACTTCGATCTTTGGGGATATTTACTCCTTATGCTATGAGCATTGCTCTGTACTGGCAACAAATATCGCTCTGTGCAGCTCCAGGGTAATATGCACACGTAAACATATTGTTTTGTATTGAATACATGTTAGCAGTAATACTGTAGCAGTATGTAGTTTGTACTGAACAATCAGAGTAGTATGTGCTACTGTACAGCTCCATATCTATTATACATGTAGGTTCTTGTATAGCTCCGTCTGGATTATATAACAGTCCTGCTGCCAAATTTTGAAATGCCATTCTAAATGCGTTAACATTATTTTCAGTTCTTCTGAAGGGATGTCATGAATATTCTTTGGCCAGCTGGGATCATCCGTGTTGCTAGCAACACCATTGTACATTTCTGGTGTGGAACAAATGATGCCTAATTGTAGTTTTGTGGTCTATAGCATATCGCAATATGCAAAGCTGTTGCTGTTCTTTTTTCGGTAGATAAATGTTACAGCATATTCTTGGTGTGGGAGTGTTAGCCTATTTTGCAATATGTTCGTCCTATCCTAAATTGTTGTCATTGTTTTAGTTCAAATTTAAACTAAAACAACATCAAGAATTTAGGATCGGAGGGAGTACGTCAAAATATAGTGTGCACGGGGGGTTGATTAATGATGTTGTTGGGTACCCGTTGCCTTAACATATCCATGTAAACTCGTCGGCTATAGATGCAGAAATTTTTTCCCATATGATGATGATTGGTCGGGTATGGGCAATTACGGCCGCGTCACGCCTAAGCCTTCCTCTCCGAACCTTTGCCGCCACCACTGCCGGCGGAGGAGACACTAGGGTTTGGAGAAGTCGAGCATATTGTTTGGGATTATTGTTCTTTATTATTAGTATCAGCTTGGGTTGTTGAAGCTGCTTGGTTTTTCAGTTAGTCCTCAGGAGCCTCAGCCTCTCGCAACGCCTCATCTCCTCCCTTTCTTTGTTATCTTCACAGGCTGCACATGCTCTTCCTGTCTTGCTTCTTCTCTCGAGTCTCGAGCAGTATTGTAGGTGGGCTACGTGGAGGTGGACGGCGACTACCTGGCTCGCCAGGAGGAGATGAACGAGTGGGCCATCAAGGAGGGCGAGAGGCTTGTCAAGCAAAAGGAGTGCTAGAGTTTGGCCACAAGCAAATGGCGAAGACACAGGAATGTTAATTAATAGATTTCAAGCAAAAAGCGACGACTTATCCGCTTACGCGACGTGTGGATTACGCCGTGCTATCAGCAAGCCCTTGTGGAAATATAGCAGACTCGACATTCTCCCACTCCGCTTTGGCATCGCCCTTTGTGGCCTTCCTCATCGCCATGCCGAGCTCCTTTGCTGGCTTCACCTTCCTGCTCTTCACCAGCCCTTGAATCAAACCTTTGACGGCCTGGAATAGCGGCGCCCAGTCGTTGGCTAGGCACTCCTTGCACACCTCCATCGAGCAGCATGATGTAGGTCTCAAAATTGGGCGACACGCCATATTTCCACAGATAAAAGTAGCATATGAAAACTTACCAATGTTACATCCATTGCCAGCGACGGTTACATCCAACAAGATCAGGGTGGAGTCGTGCACCTCTTCCTTGAGGACCTTGTAGCCGGAAGATGACGAAGGGATCAGTAAGGTAGGAGCAGATGTTGCGGAGTATGGACCCTCTTCTTCCTCTCCTGGTTCCAGCCGCCCCACCACCACTGGCACTGTTGTTGCTCATGCGGATAGGACGATGGAGGAGGTGGCGGAGGAAGCAGGGGAGGGCTTCGCGGCCTACTGCAGGCGCGGCAAGGGCCGGAACCGCCAGGCCGCCTCCGTCACGCCGGGAGGTTGTTCGACGCTCAACCTCAACCGCGCCGATCTGGCACCATCCTCGGCGCGCCGCTCGTCTTCGTCGGCCTCGACCTCAACCGCGCCGATCTGGCCGGTTTCCTCCCTCCCCGACCTCGCCTTCCTCCACCTCAACTCCAATCGCTTCTACGAGGTTGGGGCGCTCCGGCAGCGGCGGGGGTGGGCGTGGAGCCAGGTCGCGCCGGAGGTGGTGGGGGAGGAGGCGCCCCGGCGGCGGCAAGGAGGAAGGAGGCGTGCGGGGCTCCAATGGGGGAGGGAGACGCACGAGAAGAGAGATAAGGTTCAGAGGGGCTGAGAAGTGAGCACGACAAAAAAACAATGCCCAGTCCGTCAAGGACTCGACGAAGAGAAGCCGGTCGATTTCGGTTAGGGAGCAGGATTCGATTCCGACCGCAGCAGAGAAGCCAGCCTATGGGGTTCTCTCAATCTCTCCTCCTCTAGGAGTAGTATATAATTAGATAGATTGCGATCTCGATGGAGGCAACCGCCATGGCCCCTGCAGGCAACCAAGAGGAGAAGGCAGCGGCGGCGCCAGCAGCGAAAGGCAAGATGCGGATGCCGGAGGAGGACATCAACTTCATCCTGGCCCTGCGTATGGAGCCGATCCCCGACGACGACGACCTGGGCAGCCTCGCCAGCCGCTACACGGCGGAGGAGATCGAGGAGAGGCGGCGGGAGCACTTGGAGCTGGTGGAGGTGTGCCGGCAGACCGACGACGAGATCGAGGTGCGGCAGGCGGAGATCCGCCGGGAGCTCGCCGAGAAGGGCTACGTGGAGGTGGACGACGACTACCTGGCTCGCCAAGAGGAGATGAACGAGTGGGCCACCAAGGAGTGCGAGAGACTGGTCAGGGATATCAAGACGCGGAGGTCCTTGACAGTCGCCGATGAGGACCACGACGACGGCGAGGTGCTTCTCGGCCTCGACCTCGACCTCGAAGAAGAGGAAGAGGAAGAAGATAATGACGATGACGATGATCCAACTGACACAAGTACATCCAATTAAGAGTATTCGTTAATTTGGCCCTGTAATCAAGCATGTAGTATATTGTTTTGCTAGTAAATCTAGTTTGTTTATTACTTTTTAAATTTGACCAAGTTTGTAGAAAGAAAGAAAAAGTACCTAGGCCTGTCTATATTAGTCTGTTAGCACTTATCAGGACGGTTGGGCCTTGGGCTTGGACAGCGCCCAGCACGAGAGACACCTACCTGGCCGTTGATAATTTTATTTGGATGCGATCCGCTCAAAAAAATAATATCAAGTTAGGATTTAGTATATTACCTGAACTCAAGTTAGTAGACAACTAGGCTACCTGTATATACACGATGTCTAAAGTGACCAAATCCAGTGAAAATTCCGTCATCTGCATCGAAAACAATTCTTAAAGTGTTCTATATTCTCGTTTGTTTTTCGCTGAGAACCATATCTAAAGTTCCCGCAGCAACGCTCGGGGAATCAACTAGTGTCAAGGCAATGGATACCCAGCGGAATCAATTCGTGCACGCTATATTTTGAAATATTCAAATTTGAATTCATATTCTCATTTGAATTGTATGTTGCAAAATAGGCGGTCCCACACCAAGAATATGCTGTAACATTGAAAAAATAACCATCAATTGTCAGCTTTGCATATAGCGATATGATATAGACGAAAAAACTATAGTCAAGGATTATGATATGAGCAAGATCTGGTTGTTCCACACCAGAAAAGTACAATTAATCAAGACACTTCAATGGTGCTGCTCGCTGCCAAAGAGCAACAAGGAAAGGATCCCATTTGTGCGAAGAATAATTCTGCTGCTGCCCTGCTGTCTGACCGGCTGACCACCTAGCTGCTCCTTTTTTTTTAAGACCACCTAGCTAGTCACCTACAAAACTCACAGCATCCAGCATCTTATTAGTGTGTCCCAAGATCCGAACACAGGGTGAGCTGAAAACAAGAGGCATGCACACTACATTCAACATTTATATTACAGGCTAGACAAATAAGAGGTAGGTACACAGAGCTGCTGCATTTCTCATTCCTCAAATACAAAGGCATAACTTGCTGTCTTCGAATCTCAAAGCTAGCTTCGTGGATGAGATTCAATGTGCAACCGCACCCAGGTGCGACAAGACATTTCCCATCCCTCCCCTGATTTCACAAAGTACAGAGCATGTAAAGCTGCATACCGACAGAGAACAAGCTAAGAATTGCATCATTCAAGTGAGACAGATAAACTGGCAACTCAAGTTACATGATCTAGCATAGCATGTAAACATCCCAGAAGCGACAGTAGACCTATCATTACTTGAAAAATGCAAATACAATTTATGAGAGAGAAAACATCTTGTGTGCTGAAGCAAAAGGAGTGGTAAGAGTTTGGCCACAAGCAAATGGCGAAGACATACGAATGTTAATTAATAGATTTCAAGCAAAAAGCGACGACTTATCCGCTTACGCGACGTGTGGATTACGCCGTGCTATCAGCAAGCCCCTGTGGAAATATAGCAGACTCGACATTCTCCCACTCCGCTTTGGCATCGCCCTTTGTGGCCTTCCTCATCGCCATGCCGAGCTCCTTTGCTTGCTTCACCTTCCTGCTCTTCACCAGCCCTTGAATCAAACCTTTGACGGCCTGGAACGGCGGCGCCCACTTGTTGGCCAGGCACTCCTTGCACACCTCCAGCGCGGGGCTAAACACGCGCTTCTCGACCAGCGCCTCGAGCAGCATGATGTAGGTCTCGAAATTGGGCGACACGCCTTTCCCGTTCGGCCTTGGCACCTCGGGCATCCTCTTGAACAGCGCCGCAGCAGCGCCCACCTCCCCTTCCTTGCAGAGGCCCCCGATGACGGTGTTGAAGCTCTCGCGGTTGGGCGGGACGCCGTTTGCGCCCATGACGTCCAGCAACTCCTCGGCCTCGAAGCTCCTCCCTTTGGCACACAGCGCAGCCATCCGGAGGTTGTAGGTCGTGACGTTGGGCTTGAGCCGCCTCTTGCCGCCAGCGATCTCCTTGAACAACTGGTCGAACGCGGCGTAGTCAGCTGTTTTGAGGTAGCCCCTGAGGACCTCGTTGCAGGAGACAATGTCCGGCTGCACGCCGGCCTTGTCAGCCATTTCGTCGAACACCTGGCGGGCGCCGGCGACGTCGCCCGTGGCGACCATGGACTTGAGAAGGACGTTGTGGGAGACGACCCCCGGCTGGAAGGAGAGCTCGGCGGGGAGGTCGCGGAAGGCCGTGACGGCGAGGTCGTGCTGCGCCGTGTCGTGGTAGGCGGCGAGGAGCGCGGAGAAGACCCGGTCGGTGGCCGGCTTGACGAGGCGGAAGGTGGAGAGGGAGTGCTGGGGCATCCCGGCGGCGGCGTAGAGGGAGATGAGGCGGATGAGGAAGCCCTCGGAGGGGTGCGGCGCCGGGAGGGCCGTGAGGGAGGAGGAGAGGATGGAGAAGACGAGGTCGCGGCGGCCGGCGGAGGCGAGGCGGGTGACGGCGAGGGAGAAGATGGGGCGGTCGCCGAGGAAGGCCTGGTTGGGGAGCGCCCTGAGGAAGAGGGTGGCCAGGTCGTCGGGGCCCGTGGCGGCGCTGCGGATGGAGTTCTTGATGCGTACGAGCTCGGCCGGACTGGTGGCGGCGGCGGGTTGGGGCTGCTGGGGTTGGGTGGATAGGAGGCGCAAGAGGACCTGGCGGCGGAGGAGGAGAGCCGGGGCCGGCGCGAGCGTCCGGCGGAGGGCGGCGGCGGCGGCCATTGGGGACGGAAGGAAAAGAGAGAGGGCGGCGGCGGCGGCTTCGGAGTCTGGAGGGGACGAGATATCAGGAGGGAGTGAGGTTTAAGCTTGGTGTAAAAGGAGAAGATCTGGTCCCTTCACTTTGTGATCCGACGGCTGCTGCCCTCTCCCTCTCCCCAGCCGGATCCAACACAACATCCAATCAGAAAATGCCACTCAGTTTGCATATAATCAGTCTATACATATCTCACAATGATTAGTCAGCTACATGTAGATCATGGAATGTTTTGTGGCAAGAATATGGTTTTGGTTTGAATATGGTTCGAAGGCTACTTGTAGATCCACTCATTGGAGCGGGCTCCGGTGCCGGTGTCGTCCATGTCGATAAAGATGCTGACAGCCTTGCCGATGCGGGGCCTGTCCTTGGACCTGTCGAGCGAGTTCCGGACGTGGGCGACGGCGCCCCAACACCGGAGCGAGGTGGCCACGTCGTCCAGCCGGAGCAGGTACTCCTCCTCCGTCAGCGGGAACGACCGCTGCTCCCTGTACTTCCACATCACGTTCATGGCCAGCAGGTTCCGCCCCATGAACTCCTGAAAATTCAGTTCGAATGTCGTTCGATTCAAACCGCACGAATGAATTTTGAATTTGATTCATCACAGGAGGAGGAGGAGGCACGAAGTGGGTAAGTAAGCAACCTTCCGGATGAGCGTGACGTCGTAGGACCTGCCATACTTCTTCCTGATGAGGTTGGCGAGGTCGAGGCCACTGAACATGTCGTCCTCGGCCCCACCCACCAGTCTCTCCAGCTCATCCCTGTTGGAGGTCATTCCCTGTATAGCAGACGAGGCGTGCCCAGCTTCAGACTTAACACATAACACATGTGTGAGCCAAGGAAAATAGATTTTCACAACTGAAATCAAATGCAAACCTCTTGCTCCTTTCTTCTTCGCTTCTCTTCTTCTTCTTCGTCGTCTTTGCCGCTGCTCGATGTTCCACCAGCACCGCCGTCGATGGCGGATCTGACGGCCACAGCTCGGCCTCTCTGGCGGAGTTGATGATCAACAACAGGTGGTAGAGCTAGGCATTTTCTGGGTGGCCTGCCTCTGGGTGAAATTCCGTCGTGGTTGACCCGCAGCAGCTGCAGGTTTTGGGGGTGGCCGCTAGACAGCACATTCATCATGGATTGATCTGGTTTGGATTAGATGGATCGATGAGACTAGACTAGGGACCTTCCTTCCTTGCTCCACTAGCCGTGTTGTGCTCTGTCTGCACAATGGAACGAACAGCAAAATAGATTCATGTCCTCATCAAACCGAGTAGGCAGGCTGCTAATCAGCTAATGGCATATGCTATACAGAAACCGTGATGAGCAATTGATGCATTTATCTATCAAGTCAGGAATACGGGGGGAAAGTAATGCTTGATCGAACCATATCGTTTCTCTGAAGAAGTAGAAAGTAACTGAATTTGGTCGTCACCACTGCTTAATTTTCTCTGAAGAACTACTATTTGTGGTGGTGACTGAAATACCAAAGGGAAGAGAAATTATGGAGCAAACAGCGGGCATTTGGTCTAGTGGTATGATTCTCGCTTAGGGTGCGAGAGGTCCCGAGTTCAATTCTCGGAATGCCCCCATAATGATTTTTTTTGTGCTTTCTTGTTCTTCTAGTAACTAAACACCCCTCCTAAATTTGTACCTGACGGATTGCTGAATTTCCCATGGAACCAAGAAAGCCTAAACTCGCAGATCCAGTCCACTGCGATTACTCTATTCTCCACACACGGAAAATCCTCCTCCTCTTTCGCCAAGAGAGAAGAGAAAAATAATACTGGTACTAGTTGGCAAGCTAATTAATTACCTGGCGCACTTGGAAGGTCAGAAGCTGAGATCCCCCCCGGCTTGAAGCTCAGAAGCTCTCTCGCTTATGGGGAAAAGGAAAAAGGAGAAGGAGAAGGGAACTGCTTGGACGACGATGATGCTTCTCATGGAACCCAAAAGGAAAACTGGAAAGAGAGGTTATAATTTCTCTGGCAGGAGGCTGCTGGGAGAGAAACATGTGTGGTAGCAGGCAACCCACTCGGGCAGACAGGACGAAAGGAGAAGGTTTTTCTTTTCTTTTCTTTTCTTCTCCACCATAAAAACAAGGGAAATCAGTTCCGCCATTTTATTTGTTCTCTAACGAATTGCGATTATACTTGTGAATTTTCTCCTCTCTCTCTTTTTTTTTCAAACAGATTGCATGCGTGCTGTTTTTTGAGCAACTTGAGACGAACAGATCAATCAACCACTGCTGCCTTACACGACACTACATACTTGCACAGTCCTGCAAGCAAGCAAGCAAGAACGAAAGGAGGAATGGAAGAAGAAACTCTGAAGAGGAAGCACGGTTGGACAAAGCTAGGAAGGAGCTGAGCAATTCAGGCTTACATGCTAGCTAATGAAGCACCATGGATGACATCTCAACGGTACACCAGCCTTTACACCACGGTTACATACAAAGACAGATATACATATATACAGAAACACGCCACAGATTTCTCCCTTCCTTGTAGCACATACAGTTGTTTGAGCTCCGGGGAAGCAATGGTAGGCCATTGGGCAACTCCGGGTTTCATGTCAGTAAGGGATGCACACTCCAATGCATGGCCAGTTGGCCACTGACAGTAGCACAAATAGTTGTTCGGGCATGAACATACTCTGAAACGACTGGATTTTTACTTAAATGTACCAAATGGCCTCTTGATAAACCTGCACCTTTTCCTCCAGTAGAGTTGCCGTGCTGGTGTGAAGTTGCACATCCAGTCTTGTGGGTAGTAGCAGCAGCACTAGTGGCAACTATCTGGTGATGGAGAACAAATTAAATTGTTTCCAGATGAAGGCAAGAGTAAGTAGAACAGAGATACTGGATTGTCGTTTTTCTTAAGAGTTTTACATGATGCCAATTTATGAGTGACTGAACCTCATCAGCGACGCTCCTCAGGCCAGACCGTATGTAACAACAGAGCAGAGCAGCTAGGTGCTTGGTCAGTATTAGATGATTATATACATTGCAGTGCAGAGCTGTTGTTATAGGCAGGCTGTTGCTCAAGCGTAAGCAGAACAAGATACTGAATTTGTTTAATTAGCATGATGGACGATTTCTGGCGACTAGAAGCGGTGACCCAAAGTAAGTGTAACTAGTGGAGATGGTAGCTAGACAAAAGAAACATGAAGGAAGTTAGTGGGATCGATTTGAGGAGGAAGTCTCTGTTTGTTTAGGCTTCTACTTCAGCTTTTGTTGCTTCTATCCCTCTAAAAAGCACTGCACCTCCAGACATGTTTCTCAACTTTATGTGTAAACGGGAGAAGTGCTTTTCAGAGAGTTAGAAGCACCAAAAGCTGAAGCTGAAGCCCGAACAAACAGGACCCAGTGCTCATGGTCCTCAAGCTTCTCGATCTGCTCCGGTTCCTGTCCTAGAGATCTGGATGGCGCCTCCTTGGGTTTTGGGCTGGGGTGGGCTTTCTTTCGTAATTGGCCCGACCCACGTACCCAAGCCCATGAAGGAAAGCTTGCATTAGAGCCTTGGGGGGACCTGGAAATCTCCCTCCACAACGGCGACCACCGGAGACCAAACTTCGATGACCGGCACTACTACGAGCACCCGTGAGGGCCGCTGAGGCCCCCATTGACCTCGGCATGACTTCCTCTGATCCTTACGAAAACTTTGGTGGTACTTGATGTTGCGAAGACTGATACCACTTTGTATTTTTTTAGATTCTTTATCCAAAGCACTGTTAGAGATGTCGAGTTTGAATAAAATTACAGTTGATACTCAACAAAAAAAACTTTATTTCCGATTAATTCTCAAAAAAGAAAAAGGAAGAATCAACTTTATTTCTGAATCCGGCCAGCTAAACAAATATAATTGGCTGATGGATGGATTGATCTACTAGGCAAGGCAAATGCCAAATGGATGGATAGCAAATTAAATGGATGAGTTAATGGGGAATGTTGTACGTGTTGTTGAGGGTTAAGCCGACGAGGCCGTAGGCGGCGGGGACAGCCATCTGGATGTCGAGCGGCCTGTAGCCGCTGTCGTTTGGGCGGCACTTGTTGTGGCAGCAGAGGTCCCAGGCCTGGGATCCGGATGCCCCTCCAGGACCAGAAGAGGTCCCGGTGAAGTCAGAAGCGGCCGCCAGCTCCTTGGCCTTGGACCCAATGTCCAGGATGAAGCCCTGGCAGGTCTTTATGCAGTTCGCCTCGGAGCCATACTTGTCGGGCATGTCTTTCAGCTCGTGCTCAATGTTCCCGCCTTCCTTGTTGGCCTCTGCCTCTAGGCCTGCCACGGCAAGCGTCGTCAGCGCGCTCTTGTCAGGGACGCCGCTCACGTTCGCCAGGAACCTGTAGCACATGAAGTAGTAGGGGAAAGGAGGGGGGCAGATCTTCTTCGCCGCTTCGCTGATCGGCGGCCAAGCCCCCCCCCCTCCCCCTCGTCGTCCTCGGGGAGTCGAGCCTTCGCCGAATTCATGCCGAGGATGACAGACGATGATGATCAGGAGAAACACGGTGCTGCTGGCCTTGATAAGCTTCGCCATTGTTGTGTTACGTGCTTATGTGTAAGTGCTTGGCCTCTGCAGCTAGCTAGACCCATGTTCTTTTCAGCTTCTAAACCAGCTTTTAAGTCCACAACAGATCAAGCGGAGAAGAACTCGATTGCAAGCCGTTTCAATGAGCAACCCAACGTCTGAAATCCTTCGTAAAAGCTGGTCCAAGGTAACTTATTGGGCTTCTGAAAAATCCAAACTTTGTTTGCCCCAAAAAAGGGACTCTATTTACGGACAACATGCCATCGCGGGTACGTACCGGTTCGGTGTTCTTTTCTCCCCCGAACCCCTCGCGATTCCTCGTCGGCTCCTCCAGTCTCCTCTCCTCCTCTCCTCCAGCGGCGATTAGGGTTCTATCCCAAGCCGGAGCCGCCACCGTCCCACGAATCCCTGCCGCGCCGTCCTCCGCGAAGCCATGACGCCGCCACCTTCTCCTGGATAACCGCCTCCGCCTCCCTCCTGTTTCGTGGCGCCCGCGGCCCTGCCTCGTGGGCTCCCGCACCGACCGCTCCGGCCAGGGCGCCGCCACGTCCTCGTGCCTCTCCCATTCCCCGCCGAGATCCCGCCCGGGCTGGAGTACCTCTCCTCGTACCCTCGGATTCGTTCCCTGGCCGCCGCCTTCGTCCCCAAGCCGAGCCGCCACGTATTCGTCCACCTGCCGCCGCCGGATTCATCCCCACGCCGCCGTTCGTGCTGCTGGTTCGAGAGCTGGAGACGGGAGAGACTCGTCCAATCGGGGGACTGCGACTGCGAGAGACACGGTGGTCTGTTGCCGCTGGCCTGTCACCCGCTGCCGCCGGCGGCCCAGAGGCAGGACCTTCCCCTCTCCCCGTCTAGGCCTAGCCCACTCCCCGCACGCTGTGCTAGGGTTACGCCTCGCCGTCGCCGGCCAGCACTCCTGCCGTCGCCTACTCACCGTCTCCCTCCCCGACTCAGCCCCCAATGGTAGTTAGCTGCTCTTCATATGATGAATTGGTGCTTTCTTTCAATATAGAATTTGTGAAGATGTCATCATGGGGGCCTCGGATCACTTAATCCTTTGATTTGCTACCATTTTTTATTTATCATTTATCATGCCATACATTGTCTTTTGCTACGTATTCCATTACCTTAAGTAATTGAACCATTGAATATTATGTTCTAGTTACTATCACTCGTCTGTTTCTTTTTTGGCCCCAACTGACTCCACTGATTAATGCTTATTGTGGATGAGTTTAGTAGGCGGTCTGTATTAGGATCGCAAGTGACAGATGAATCCGCCCGAGGTCTCTGGTTTTTATGCGTTGTCTCGTGTGATACTAAAGGTGTACTAAAAATGAACCAGGATTCATCCCATGAAACAACCGTCGAAGTGGTGATGGCAACTCCGGCAATGTACAGTGGTTGCAGCAATTCCGATGCTAGCTTTGATGGATATCAACATACAGGGATGATGTCAGGAATTCAGGCTGTGGAAGAAGATGAGTTTGGCAGTACGCAACTCCCCAAGGTTCAGCAACATATACATATAGTTAAATTCATCAGTCTATGCAACTATTCCATTTCTGTTCAATGATCTTTTCAGTTAATTGTACATCGTTTGCTTATATCAGGAAATAATTGCCGATTCGGAGGAGGAAGGAAGCTTGTCATCTAGCCCTGAAACTTCATCTACCAGTAATTACGGTATGAGTCGTAGTATGGTAAACTTCTTTGTAATAGCTAATGTTTGGAGGACACTATACTCTGTCAGAATCTGTTAATCATTTGTTGTGCAATTTCAGGTTACATACAACAAGATTTGCAGAATATCTCCAATGCTTTGCATGAAATGGTATGTCTCCTACTCACCTTATATTAAACTGTATTTTTATCGTTGAACATTGGTTTTAGAAGTGAGTTGAGACATTTGGAGAAAATTATTTATCAGAAAAACTGAGATACCATAGCAGAACTTTTACATGTTCAGTTACAGGCTTACAGCTAGCTATTGACCTACTGACATGATTTAAGTGTCATCTTGTAGTATGTTCTGCTTGCAAAACTCCTATCTGTAATGTTGGAATGGATCAAATTCTATGTGCTGCCCTCTCTCTCTTTTATGAATTATGAGCAGGCGCAGAGTTTTATGACATGCAATTTTTTGTTGGCAACATGTTTAAGTTTGAATTAAGTCCTTTTGGTTCTTTTTTTTTGTGTAAAGTTTCTGACATATGCGTTCTCCAGTCATAATAAGCTAATTGGATGTTATTTGCCTTCCCATAGAGATTATCCCAAACTGTTGGGGCGATTCATAATTTTGTAGGCTGCTGTTTAATGTTCACCAACTTTTTTTATTTGACAATACTTTGGACATCATTTCTTAAGTTCGGAACTTTATTACCTCTTTTTTTTCTTCTGTATTTGTAGGTTGACAAAGAAGGACCTGTTGTGCTTAATCCTGATTTTGCATTTTGCGACTCAGCCTTGCATCTTCTGCCTCACCTAACTTTTTCATCAGAAGGGTTCAAGATTGAACATTTTGATATGGCTTCATGTGAAGATGATGAGATGATGACAAGTCTATGTTGGGATGTTTGTGACATCGTTAGCATCGGTTGTAAATGGACTGCGAGTGTAAGTAGTTCTTTGTAATTTGTTGGTACTTTCCTGCTTATTTTGTATAGCTTAATATCAGTTTACCCTTCAAATCAGGTGGAATCTGCCTTTATAACTCTCCTTGTTGGATCCAGTGCAAAAGCCACAAATTCAGGTAATTATGCTGGGCAGTGATATTTATGTATTCATATAGAATATGTGATCAAGATATTGTACTCCAGATTCTATATGCTTTCCCTGTGTTCCAAGGCTAATGACATCTAGTTGTCATGTATGATGCATGCAAGGCAGGAAATAAGGCCCTTTTGTTTTATTGGGTGTATTTTGGTGCCGATTGGATTTTTAGTTTTGCAGGTCTTTTGCTCTTTGCAGAAAAAGTTAAATTGCATCCAGTTTGTTTGATTGGCTTCTGCTGTTCTATATAATTACAAATCCACAAGACATTAGTGGAGCTCAGTCAGTATTTTTTTCTTCTTCTGTCATTGGTACAAAATGTTATATAGGAAATAGTATGATTTGAAAATTAGCCCACTGGTTTGGCAGCGTCAAAAGTTTGATTTAGTGAGTATAGTACTTCTAAGTAGGAAGGCGAAGGGCTGCGCAGGCGGACTGCTCCCATGTCCCAGTGCCAAACATTGCGGTTGGGTCTGCTTGAACTTCCACCAGTAACAAAATCAACAGATCATGGGTCCAGCGCTAACAAAGGAAGTTGACAAAAAAACAGACTCTAAAGCAGACTCCATGACTAAGGTGCTCATCTCTAGGAAAAGCAAGTAGTATAAGTATGGGATGACCATAGCAAGCCTCCCTTTTGATTCTGGCTTGGTGTCCACATCTCTGCTGGGTTGTCCACGTGTGGATGCCGGGGCACTGGTCATTGACACGGGCCACACGCCCTTGCAGCTCCTATGTGCCACTGTGTCCTCCGCTCCTCAGCCTCCGCAACACAATGGGAGTTCCAATCGTGTGCTATGCGCTAGTTTGGTTTTTGCTTATAGAGGGTCAGCTGGATTTGGCCTATATGGTCCAGAGGTTCTGTCCTCTTCTGTCTTCACTTCTATCGGGTTGACCTAGTAACTCTGGAGCCAAAATAGTAGGCGTGGGCTCCTGAACAAATGGGATGTAAACCAAATCTGAAACTGAGTTTATTTTCCATTCATTCGGTTCATTCATTTTTCACATCCTTATTGTTAGCTCAGCTGAAATATTACCGGTTGAATAGTAAGTACTGTAAGCTTTATGTTTCTGCTTTCTATATAAGGTTTATTTGTACTAATGAGATTTGATTTCAACTTGGTGTCTTGTTGTTGCATGCACCTAAACATATGTTTGGTCTCATCTTATGCAAACATAAATGCATGAATGAACTAATAAGTTAACAAACTATTAATTAGTCCTGTTAGAGTGGAATTTTGTCTTGCAGATCCACACTGGTCAAAGAAACCCTGTTCACAACTAGATTGAGATATTCCTTTGCTGTTTGCTTGTGTCAAACTAATTTGCTTGTCTTCTTTATTCTATAGGTCCTGTCAGGGTGGAATTTTGTCTTACAGATCCACACTGGCCACGGAAGCAAGAAAAGATTTGGCATCTTGCATCACGATACCAAGAGATTTGGAACACTCCATCGTAAGATTCGAGCTGATATTTTGCTCTTGCCCTTTCGCTGTTGTATGTTGTGTTGATTTCAGTCAATCAAATTAGTTATCAGAACATAGTTTGGGTTTGGGGTTCGCCCATATTTATGAAGTGATAACTACCAGATATGGCGAAGGATTATGTTTTGCTTATACTGATGGATGGGACTCCACATCTTAAATCAGGATTTGAAATAGTTAAATTATTATGATATCCTATTCTTTATTCAAGGATTGGCCCGATTAAGCATACTATAAATGCAGGTATTTTGAATATAGGTTTGGTTATGGATGCATTATTCTATTGTTCTGGGGTTCGGATTACTTGATGTATACTAGATTATAATGGAGGGATCAGGGATAGTTATGCTGAATATCGAAGGAAAATTCTTATCCATCTCATTTGTGCTGGATTCTGTAGTTGGATAATTTTGCTGTAACTGTATCTTTTTATACTTGTAAAGTGAAGTTTGCTCTGAGTTACAAAATATATGCACAATCTTTAGTGATGATGTTATTGCTTCTCTAACACTTATCTTACGTGTTAGCATATCTATCAGCGAGGATTTTGCACCGGAGAGTTGGAGCATTGAACCCAGTTTATTTTACCCTAAGCAATACTTTTTTGGGTATGTTACGCTTACGAAACTTATACCAGTATGTCATCTGCTGATCTTTACCTCTTTTTGAATAATATGAACTATCTAGAAGAATTGATGGACACTAGGGCACCGCATATTGCTTCTGTCATTGTACGGACAATGTTATACTTGTGAATGATTCTCTGCATGTTTTTATACATCTTGTTAGTTTACGTACGATGATCCGGTGGTCTATTTCCTGAAAAAAAAATTGTTTCTGTGACTGTCGTACTATTGAAGCAACTATGCACTTGGAGGGTACAACTAATTTTGCATTTCTTCGTGGTTACGCTTAAACTTGTTCTGTTATTTGTTTTCATCGTTTCAGCACTTCAGACTTTGAAGACATTATCTATCCTAAAGGAGAGCCAGATGCTGTTTCCATTAGCAGCAGAGATGTTGAGCTGCTTCTTCCTGAAACATTCGTCAATGACACAATAATTGACTTCTATATCAAGTAGGCTGAACCTTTTTCATGTCTGTCTGCATGAGCATCCTTTGTCTTTGCATTAGTTGTCTATTAATGATGCTATCCTACACTCTTATTACATTATGGGTACGACTGCTAGTGTAATATTTGAGACATCTGATATTCTGATCACCTGCACTCGCTAGATGCAGTTATACTTCTATTTTTTCTATAGTTTATGATAAGAATTGTTCTTTTAGTTTTAAAGGTTACTTAATAAAGCAGTTTTTCACTATGAACAGCTGAATGTCTCGAGCCTTGCTATTTTGCACAGCTTGCTAATGGTCATATTTTTTATACTGAAATTCACAGGAATAGTCTTCTATACATACCTTACATGTATGATTTTTTGAAGGTTGACAACTTACAGATGTGATTTTCTATCTTATTCAAAAACATGATCGTATGTACCCAGGTTCTGGGATGTTCGTACCAGGCAATTATTATCTCAGACCAAAACTTCACAATCCCGTGAATGCTGTAATGACCACATGGCTGTGTTCATGTTTCTGTTCCGTGCATCAAGTCCATGAACAGTGATTTTTTCGAATAGCATTGCAGTACAGTTATTGTTGTCAATATCTATTTGAACTGTTACCAAGATAATTAAATAGAGTCCACATTCATTATTTTCCCCCTGTTAGCTTCACAGTTTTCCAGGATGCATCCTACTTATTTAAATTTACAAGTAATCTTTGATTTGTGTCTGCAGATACTTAAGCACAAGAATCGAAACAACTGTAAAGCGCAGGTTCCACTTCTTTAATAGCTTCTTTTTTCGCAAGCTGAAGGATCTTGACAAAGATCAAGGGAGAGCTCCAGAAGGTAGAACAGCATTTTTACGTGTTCGCAAATGGACCCGCAAAATAGACATATTTGCGAAGGATTTTCTATTTATTCCAGTGAACTTCAAGTAAGAACTTGTGACAACTTTTTTTATTGAACAGTGATAATATTTATGCACTGATATATATATGTGTCTGCATTGCAGCTTGCATTGGAGCTTAATTGTGATTTGTCATCCTGGAGAAGTGGCAACATATGAGGGTATGCACATAAATTGAAGTCGGAGAACTTTTTAACATTTTATGGATTAGTGCTTTTACTTTTCTTATTATTTTGCCTCAGATGATGAAACCAAGGTACCTGGTAAAGTTCCATGTATATTACACATGGATTCTCTTAAAGATAGTCATAGTGGACTGAAGGACATTGTTCAAAGGTAAATCCATTTATGGAAGAGTGGTATGTTTTGCTGCTTTTCTGTAAATTAGTTGTATTTTAAAGTTCGTTGTCAAACTTCTAAAACTTCGACCATTAATATACACAGAAATATTTAGATTTGTCAGATAAAAAAATGGTCAGAATAGTTACCAAAAGCACTTTCAAGTAATTATTTAATTGTTAATACTTTTTTTTGGATTAGCTAATGGTCAAATGTGCATATTGGAGACCGTATTGATGTGTGAAACATCTACTACATTTTGGATGTGGGTAGTAACTGGAAATAATCAATCTTATCTAATTTCTGTTGTATTTTTTACACTCAATTATGCCTGTATCTTTTCACTTCAGAGTCACTCCGTGATCGATATCTGCTGAATTGACTCTTTCTGGTGCAGCTATCTATGGGAAGAGTGGAAGGAAAGGCACCCTGAATCAGCATTAGATATTTCAGACAAATTCTTAAACCTGAGATTTGTCTCCCTTGAGGTTTGTGAACATGAGCTTTTACTATCAGTCCCATATGCCTCAGGAAAATTGTTCTCGGGTATTTTTATGTTTGATGCAATTTTTTATCTTATATTAGTTTTGATAACTGAGATCCCTTTTGAGCTTGGTAGAGTGCAATACTACCTCCGTCTGGATTTATGAAGCACACCGTGTTCCAAGATCATCAATTTAACTAGCAAAATGCAAGTTATATAACTGAAAAGTTCATTTGACTTCGAATCTAATGATATATTATTTGTATAATATAATATTTTTTTGTTAGTTAAATCGAAGATCTTGGAACACGTGCGTGCCTTAAACTGGAGGTGGTAATTGTTATCAGCACGTTCTCTACAAATGCATATCTTATCACATAAATTCCTAGAGAACATAATAAATTTCTTGTATTTCATTTTGAAACATATAGAACAGAAAACCAGTAACCATTTGTCCTAGACATAGCATGTTATAGGTATGCCAACTTTAGAATCAGTTAATTATTTGACTATTTTAGTTTTTTTATCAGAGGGCCAAATACTACAGTTAGGTTTAAACTATACTAGGTAAGCAGGAAAACTGATTTCTTTAAGATGAAAAATTGCATCAATAATTTGTGATTTACCATTTTTTTTTCTGTGCACTCATTTGGTTAGATTTGGGTCTGGCATGCATCCAGGTTCATCTAGGTTAGAGTTGTAGCATGTGGGATTCATATGAAGCTGGTCAGGCCACGTGCCTGGAATTGTGCTAACTAGGGAAGCCATTTCAACCTTATGTGCCAGACTAGATTGATTTTAGTCTGGGCGTGTCGACAATTTATCCAGTGGCATTCTTGAATGAGCATGTTAATAGTAACATTCATTATCAAATTATGGCAGCCTGCCCAACAAACCCTTCTGCGTTAATGACAACAAACATTTTACTTTTTAATATATTTCTTTGTATTATTTTAATTGTAATATAGTTGTGTTCTATTTGCATTCCAGCTCCCTCAGCAAGATAATTCATTTGACTGTGGCCTGTTCCTTCTCCATTATGTGGAACTCTTTCTGATGGATGTTCCCAGTAGCTTCAACCCGTTAAAGATTGATGTACACTCAAGCTTTGTGAGTTCTAATCTAATTAATTTTCTTACTTTTTAATGCCATTGCATTTCAGTCCCCAATTTCATTAGCACGATGTAAAGTTTATTGCCCCCTTTAAAATGTTTACTTTTTTGTTATAGTGAATGCCATGCAGTGAGTTTATTTTTTCGTACCATCATAGATTATTTTATTCAAACTATAATTCAGATGTGCACACATCTCTTAGATACTGTCTGGTAAATTGTTAATGAAATCACATCAAAATGTAATGTATCGGTGGCATTTACACCAGCTCAAAGTACAGTTGTGGGGATGTCAAATTTAAAACTTATAACACGGATGTGGCATTTCCCCCCTTATGAAATTGTGGGTGGTTGGGGCTGATTTCTTCATTATATGATGGGGATTGATATAGTGTGAATAATTCTCAGTTTTGATACAAAAAAATTCCTTCCGGTTGGAGCAGCAGGTGTTCTGTGAAACTATTACTCCTGTAGCCTTTTTGAGTAAAAATTTAACAGCACTCATCAGTATATTGAAGTTTTAATTACCTGTATTTTTTGTTTGGGTGAGTAATCTTTTGCTCAGCCATTTCATTCTGTTTTTTAATCACATTTTTTTGATTGATGTTACTCTTCAGCTCAGTGATGATTGGTTTGTACCCGCTGAAGCTTCTCTGAAGCGCTCACTGATACGAAAGTTAATCCATGAGCTAGTGACAGAACCTTCTCCAAATTTTCCAAAACTAGCCTGTGGTCTCGAGCAGCTTAATGAAAGACATCAAAGAAGTGAACATACTGAACAGGAAGGAGCTAGAGAGTTCCCTGCTCTGGGGTGCTCTGTTGGTGAACCCGACACAGTTTGCCAAATTCCTGAAACATGTCCACAATCCACATCCATCTGCTTGAATGATTCTGAAAGGGGTCTACCTCTTTCAGGAAGCATTTTGGAGACTGGAGAGGTTGCAATGTTTGCTGTACAAAATATGCTGGTATATCGTTAGCTAATTGATATAACAATTGATTGGTAGTTATTAACTTTTCTTGAGCTTGTTTTCTAATGCCATGTTGGAACTGGTTTTCCATTGTTTTTGGTAGGTATGTCCACCAGACAGTGATAGTGTCGTCTGCCTGCCAAGCCCGGGTGCGAAAAATAAGTCACTTCTTGCAGATTTGGATAGTCAACTTGATCTGAGATCATGTGCTGAAGCGTTAGAGGGTGATGGTTGTGTGGTAAAAGACAAGGACACTTATGAGGAATCTGTTCTCGATTCTTTGCATAATAACCAAAAAAATTCCAGCCAGGCAGAAGTTAATGTGCTTGGTGTTATGGACTCCAAAGAACTTTCTTTAGAGGCAAACGGAAGTGAAGTTGAGGATGATTGTGATGATTCCCAAGATATGGATTCTTTCATGATGCTTGATGCCAGCAAAGATGACACTGGACCTGATGCAGAAAGCACCGGAGGCGAAGCTGAGCATGGCAGATGTGATCTTCCTGATGTCATGGATTGTGTTGCGACCGGTGATATAAACGGGGATTCTGAGCAAATAAACATTGCTGAAGTCGAGAATGGCAGCAGAGATGACATGGGTTCAGTTGCGGAAGGTGAAATGAGCAAAGACGTTGATGTGCATTCTGCTGAAACGAATATTGTTGCCGAATCTGAGGACACGAAACATGAAGATACTCGTGTGGATGTCAGGGCAGAAGATGCTACGAAAGAAGATGACACCAACGAAACCAGCGCAGCTGTGAATGAGCAGCATGTTTCATCCGAGCCGAAAGAGGGGAGGAATACTGACAGCAGAAACGGGACCAACGAAGCTTGCGCAGACGGCGAGGACAACGCTCGCGATAACTTGGCAGCAGTTCCTCCTTGTGAAGATGATGCGCCCCGCAGCGCCGCCACTGAGAAGCTACATCTTGGTAGCGGCACCTCCAGTGCAGGGGATGAAACTGTTGTTGCCGAGGGCAGCAGCAGTAGCAAACCTTCAGACGCTACTAAAAGAGCTCTTCCCGACAAGTGCTCACAGGATGATGCAGCAGCAGCAGAAGAGTGCGGCGAAGCAAAGCTGCAAGAGCATTACTACAAACGCCGCAAGGTTTCGGCGCCGGAAGAGTAGATTAGCGACGCACCGGAAGCTCCTCCTCCATCAATCCTCCGTGTTTATAGATTAGGAATTTGGAATGGCTGACTAGTTTTATCTTGTGGTCTTTTGCAATATGGTGATGATTTTAACCTCCCGTGTCACAGCTTCTGTATGTTATTCTTGTGAGGGATATCTGGGTAGTACTCCGTATCAATCTTGGCTACATCCCGAAATTTAACTTTGACCAGCAATTTATGTACATTGATTTCTGTACACCGCACAGGAGTTCCTTTTTTTGCACTTGGAAAGAACTTTGTTGAGTCGTCGTCGTCGTTTGTTAAAGTTAAAACGCATAATGACATTCACGCAGCATATAATCGCAATTAAATGACATAAATTTGTTTAAAATGGACGTATCTATGTACTAAAATATGTTAAATTGAAGTACGTAAGCACCGAGAGACAGACACTGATTCAAAATTGGCAAAGGGGATATGTGTTGTGGTCATGGCGCGCTGCGGCTTCTGGTGTGGCAGCCGTCGCTCACCGGCTCCCAGCTCCGGCAGCTCCACGCCCAGCTGCTCACATCCTCGCTCCTCGCCGACCGCTTCCTCCCCAACAATCTCCTCCGCGCAGCCCCCTCGCCTCTCCGCCTCTTCCCCCGCCTCCGCCGCATCCTCCTCCCACACGCCTTCCTCCCCAACAACTACACCTTCTCCTTCCTCCTCACCGCCGCCGCCGCTCTTCCTGCTGACGCGGCTGCGGCGCCGCGGCGGCTCGTGTGCACGCTCCACGCGCTCGCCGCCGTCTTCGGCTGGGACGCGCACGTCTACGTCGCCAACGGCCTCATCCACGCCTACGCCTCCCACGGCCTCCTCCGCCACGCGCGCCAGGTGTTCGACGGCAGCAGCCGCAGCAGGGACGCCTGCTCCTGGACCTCGCTACTCACCGGCTACGCCAGGGCGGGGAGCCTCCACGATGCGCGCGCCCTATTCGACGAGATGCCGCACCGGACGCCCGTCGCCTGGAGCGCCATGCTCAGCGCCCACGTCGGTGCGGGCGGCTTCGCGGACGCGATCGAGGTGTTCGACGAGATGCTCAGGGCCCGGGTCCGGCCCAACAGGGCGGCCGTCGTCGGCGCGCTGGCCGCGTGCGGCGCGCTCGGGGCGCTGGAGCAAGGGAGGTGGCTGCACGCTCTCGTTGCCGGGAGGAGAGAGGTGGACGGCGTCGTGGCCACGGCGCTCGTCGACATGTACGGCAAGTGCGGGAGCCTGGACGCGGCCAGGCAGGTCTTTGCGGGGATGCCGGAGCGCGACCGCGACGTGTTTGCTTACACGGCCATGATCTCGGCGCTGTCGGACCACGGCCGGTGCCGGGAGGCCATCGAGGTGTTTGACCGGATGCAGCAGGGCCGAGGGGTGCGGCCCAACGAGGTGACATTCATCTGCTTGCTCAGCGCCTGCGCCCGCACCGGGGGGCTCGTCGGCCGGGCCAAGGAGATGTTCCGTAGCATGTCCGCCGTCTACGGCATGGATCCCGGCGTGGAGCATTACGGGAGCCTGGTGGACGTGCTCGGCCGCGCCGGGCTGCTCTCAGAAGCCGTGGACGTGGTGCGGGGGATGCCGATGAGGCCCGACTCGTACGTGCTCGGCGCGCTGCTGAACGCGTGCTGGGTGCACGGCGGCGTCGACGGCGTGGAGGTTGGGAAGCAGGTGGTGGAGTGGCTGGCGGAGCTGGGGCTCGACCACAGCGGAGTCCACGTGCAGCTGTCCAACATGTACGCGTGCTCCAGTAAATGGGAGGACGTGGTGAAGGTCAGGACGGCCATGGAGGAGAAGAAGGTGGCCAAAGTGCCCGGCTGCAGCATGGTCGAGGTGGACGGCGTCGCCCACGAGTTCGTCGCCGGCTCGCATGACCCGTGGATCGCACCGGTCGTCCGAGAGCTCGATGGGCAGCTCAGGCTGCTCGGCCATGACTGTAATTATTATCTCCAGGAGTTTGCTTGATTGCTCCCATCAGCCGCTTTGCTTGAGCCCCGCAGCTGCTAATTAACTAGCCTGCCAAGTCGGTGGGTTGTAATACAGCTTGTTTGATATAGCGTTGAATGCAGTGCTTTCGATTCCACTGTTTCAATGCAAATTGATCTTACATACATATACATTCATGAACCAGACGACATGAACGCGGGATTCAGATACTGGAACACATCTTTGTTGAAACGAAATAGGAACACCGGCATGGTGATATAACGATATTATTATTGATCGAATTAACTAGTTGGAACTGTTGTACTGTCTCATTGGCATCACACAGAAACTCCTACAAATGATCCACGGTGTAGCAAATGAAAAATAAACGAATGACTGCCCACGCTACGCAGCAACAGGGAGCAGGCCGTTGTGCCTGAGCAGTGCTTCAGGCGAAGGCTCCCGTCCTCGGAACGAAACAAAAACCTGTGATGAATTTCCCTGCGTTAGCCATGCATGTTTTCCGATAAAGCAAACACGATACTACAAGAGTCGTAGCGCGCCTAACCTCGAGCGGAGATTTTCCACCTCCAAGTGCAAGAACTGTTTCTCTGAATCGTCTGCCAGTTTCCTCAATGGCCTACAGACAGAGCATTCATCAGCGCCACAAATAAGATCAAAAGCATTGCATTTTTCTGTTTTGCGGTCATGGAAGCACTATCGGGTCACATTTTGACAGAAGAATCAAGTGAAGTCGAGTAAATGACTACTGAACATGTGTTTCGGTCACAAGCTAGCTTGTTTCCTCTGGGTTAAAAAAAAATGTACCTTCTCATTATCGAGGCCCACATCTTCAAATGCTGAGAATGCATCGGCTGAAAGTACTTCAGCCCACTGTAAGCAAGACATGAAAAAGATGCTAGCTTTAGTCATGTTCACAAGGCAAGTCGAAGGAATAAGGTCAGGACAAACAGATATCAAAACTGCCGTGATGATTTACCTTGTAGCTGTAGTACCCAGCTGCATAGCCACCTGCAGATTGCCCATAGTGTAAATGAGAAATGAAATGACGAACTAGATGGGTGTAAACGTTTTGAAGCAAGGCAAACCTGCAAATATGTGGCTAAATCCACACAGGAATCTGTCCTCCGGCAGAGGAGCAAGAACTTGGGTTCGTTCGGCAACTTTTCGGTCAACGTCATATACGGATACTGGTCCACTGGGATCATAAGTTGTATGCAGCTCCATATCTACACTTGCGAAACGTATCTGCAGAGGAACATTTAAATAAAAGATGATGGAATGGAAAAGATCAAAAATCACTAACAACAAATAGCAAGGAAAAACACATGAGGTTACAGCATTCACATGTTTATGATAGAACACTGTTCTTCCATTGCTCAAAGCAGGGAATCGTATCTCCCATCATGTAACTGTAACTGTTTGTGCAAGCATTTAAATCACTAATACAAGTCTGAGTACATATATGTCCAGTTATCAAGTTCATCGACCTACTTGACCCAAAGACACAGGTTTAAGGACATATGGTATAATTGACTCTTATGAACAGTAACATGTTCTTATGTAATGTAACCATGACCCGACAGTACCAAATAATGATGAAAACATAGAAAGCACAAGAGCGTAAGCCAACATACCTGACGCAGACTGAAGGTGCCAGCACGGAAATTCTTTGCAGCCACAAGCTTGGCATAGATTTCCTCCGGAAGAAGTTCACCGGTTTCATAATGCTTTGCAATGCTCAAAAGAGTATCCCTGTTACACCAATGCACAGGCCATTAGTTTACCAGAACAAGGCACGATTCAAGCTAAACCTAACAGGATAGATCCATCGTACTTGTGATAGCACCAGTTTTCCATGAACTGAGAGGGTAACTCTACGGCATCCCATTCTATCCCACGGATACCAGCAACAAAGGCTTCATCTTGTCTGGTAAGCATATGCTGCAGTGCATGACCAAATTCGTGGAACACGGTTTCAACCTACAGAAGACATGCACAATGGAATTTAGTAAGGATAGAGAAGTACTTTATCATCCTGGATATTTGACAGAATACAGATGTATCATAACTTTTTTATGCATGTAACAGAGTGATTAAAAGTGCCCAGAAAATAGTAGGTCACAATGAGCATATTGCTTACCTCGCGGAAGGTCATAAGACTGGGCTTATCACCAACTGGAGGCATCTGGTTACACACCATATGGGCAATAGGCAGCCTGACAGGCGATCCATTGCGAGCTAGCACGCGACTACGAGAAAAAACCACATTCATCCAAGCCCCACCACGTTTTTCAGATGGTCTTGAATATGGATCAAAGTAAAAGTAAGCGACAGGGCTATTGGAAGAATCTTTGACACAATAAAATTTGACGTCACTGTTCCAAACCTGAAAAGGTAGTGTAGGTGGTCAACATTAGCAGAATATGTAGTCAAGTTCAGATAAGTGAACAAATACTTACCGGAGCCAATCCATCTGCTGGCTCAACGCTTATACCAAAGAGCTTATTTGCAAGACTGAACAGGCCATCCATAACCTTTGGTAGTGCGAAGTAAGGACGCAGTCCTTCCTGCAATGGAAGTGCTAAAGTCAGCTCGGTGGCACATGATCACAGTGTGTAGTATTTTCTTTCAAGTAGAGCACATTTAATTTAGCAAATATATATTGGATAACTTTTTGAACCATATATCATGCAATGAATCTAAGCAAAATGGCATGCAGACAAAGTAGGCAAAATAGTTCCGAAAGCAGAGTAAAGAGAAACCTATCAGCTAGCAGCAGAAAACATTCAGAGATACTTATGTAAAGCAAACAAAAAACCTCATCAATATCGTATTTAGATTCTCGCAGTCGCTCACTCCAGAAGCTAAGGTCCCAGTGTGTCAGATCATTGGCTTCTGCAGAACCAGAATCTTTCACAAAGACCTTTAGATCTTCCATGTCTGCAATTAAAAAAGTAGCAGTTAAGATATGTGTGATATTTCAGCCTACTCCTTAGTCTTCATAAAAAGATGCATGAGAAAAATATTTGCCGATAGAGATATCATGCTGATTGATAGTTGCTCCTTCTTTTGTTTGGGAGCACTTAGAGTGAGTTGAATTAGAGGCAGCGATACAAAAACGAGGAACATAACCTCAAAAATAAATAAAATAGAGGAATCCAAACTTCTGGTACCTTTGGATGGTACAACCCTAAAAAATTATAGTAAAATTGGCAAAACTTCTGGAACTCCAGCTAGAAAGGGGATATGAATAATCTGATGTAAGGGGTATCAATGAGAACAACTTGTCTGGTTGTACCTTGAACTGCATTATCCCAGGAAGCAGCACGAATTTTCTCAAGAAGCTCTTGCACTCTATCAACAGTTGCCATTTTCCGAGCCATGCTTACCTTCAGGATTGTGGTCAGTTTGTTAAAACATAATAGCACCGAGCACTGTTTTAAATGTGGCGGGGGCAAAGATAAGCACACACCTCAGCATAGTTCTTGTAGCCAAGTAGTTTAGCTTTCTCTAGCCTCAACTTTAGAATTTGACTTATGATATTGGTGTTATCAAGATCACCACTTGAGGCACGGGTTAGATAGGCACGATAAACTTCTTCACGAAGAGCTCTGTTCTTAGCATGTTGCATAACAGCCATATAGCTTGGTGCATCCAATGTTATGACCCAAGGTCCATTTTCAGCTGAAGCATTTTCATGACCCTAATTTTTTTTGCTTGTCAGCACAGAAAATCAAGGGATGAAACTTCTAAATTTCCATATTGATGTTTATAGTTTGTAGAGCACACCTTTGACACAGCAGTCTGTGCTGCTAAGCCGAGGGCTGTAGCAGGTAAACCATCGATTTCCTTTTTATCAGTAATTAATTTCTCAAATTTCTTTGTTGCATCCAGCACGTTCTCACTGAACTTCTCTGTCAACTTCTCAAGCTCCTGAAAAAAAAGTTAGCACTCCGTTAACTGACGTACATCAGGTGAAATATGAAAATAATAGATGAAGCAGCACTATGCCAGGCATCGGAAGTATTATTAAGTAATTAACAGCATGCACTCGTCTGAAGTATTAACAGCACATAAAAATTATGAACTAATAGAACTTTAAGCATATTACAGATTTTAGGTGATCTTTTTTTAAGGCACAAAGGCTCAGACACCATGGTGAATGACTTGCTGCATTATCAATGTACGTATAGTAGCGTTTCCAGTCAGGCAGCACCACTTGGCGTATCTCCAACAACAACTAGAACTTCCCAAGTTTTGATTATAAACAAAGAACTTACTTGTTGGATTTGATTAAATTTCTCCCTCTGTTCATCCTCAAGTGCAACTCCACCAAGAACAGCATCCTTTATTTGGCCTGACGAGGGAAAAGAAGAAATGCTATTAGGGATGTTGTGTAATATAATATCATTGGTTCAGTGTGGCATGCGTTGTGGCTATAGAGAATCTTTACCTTCTACGACACGCTTGCGAGCATCACTGAGGCTGTCCCAGGCCGAAGAATTCCTTATGGCATTGAAAGCTTCATATATAGGCTTGCTCTGCCCCAGCCTTAGTTCGAACTTGACTTTCTCGGGCTGTTTGGATTCAAGATCGATTCGATCAGGGCATGTGGATTCAATCAGGGCATGTGGGTGGGAGAGATGAATCTTAGGCTGGCCAGATGATCTGATTTGCAAAAGGGTCTAGTGCAGTACCTGGACGTCTTCGACGGCGGCACGGAGGTCGGCGGAGTCCTTGACGGCCTTGAGGTGGTCGACCATGCCCCAGATGACGTCGAGCCTGTCGACGATGCGCTCGAGCGGGTCGACAAGCTTCCCCCACGCCGGCTCCACGCCCTTCTCCAGCTCCTCCAGCTCGCCCTCCTGCAGCAAACAAGTCGCCACTCAGATCTACGGAGTAGACTCCAACCAGACAGACGGAAGGAATGAAGGGAGGATTAAGGAGTGACGTACGAGGCGGGAGAGGAGCGCGCGGATCCCGGGGCGGACGTGGCTGGGGTCGACGCGGTCGAAGGGCGGGAAGTCGAAGTCGGCGAGGAGCGGGTTGTCGGCTTGCTCCGCCATGGCGGAGGCGGCGTGGGAGGAGGAGGAGTAGGCGGAGCAGGTGGCGGGCGAAGGGCGGGAGGCCGCCGGGCAGAAGGCGCGGAGCGGGGACGAGGACGGGAGCACGGAGAGGAGCAGGAGGCGGTGCGCCTGCCTAGGGTTTCCGGAGAGCGCGGCGGCAGGGAGGCGGGCGGAGGTGAGGAGGAAGGAGACTGTGGAGAGGAGCATCGTGGAGAAGACGATGACGGTGCTGCGCTGACATCGTGGGCCCATCGCTCAGTCGCCCCCGTATGGGCTTTCCTCGCGTTTCGATATGGGCCTCCCGTCCAACGGAAAATATCTACTCCAATTTCCCTAGTTCCTCTAAATAACAAATTCCAATTTCCCTAGTACTTACTGGATTATTAAAATCCTCTCAAAAAAAATACTGGATTATTAAAAAAGAAGGAATATACAAAAGCGTAGGGTGGCAAGCTCTCGGATTCAACGTTTTCACAACATGTCTTGCAAGAGATGGGTTCACGGCCACCGCGCATTCTCGTCCCGTACTCGTGTGGCTCTATAAAACCTACATGGTTAGTAGAGCCTGTGAATGTTTCGTCATCAGAAATTTGAAGAAATATCGAGATACGAATGACGCAGTTAGAGAAGTTGGTTTCAAAGGTTTTTGATGTATCCAAATTTTTTGTCGCCGTTCTAGTTTTTTCAATCTATTGTACTTAGTTCGTTGGATGAATAAAATCTAAAAAGAGAAAATCTTTCTTCTGTATCAAAGATATTCTCTCTCTTTAAAAAAATCTCTCTATTTTTCTGTAGAAAAAAAATCTCCTTCTAAGGAAAAAGCCAGATCATTATTTAAAAAAACAATCTTATATTTCCTAAAGGGATTATATGAGACATATTCCTTGTTAAAATTGCCAAGGGGAGCAGGTACATATATATAGCTTGATTTATTTATTTATTGCTGCCTTAACCATGATGGATATCACGCATGCACTAGTGTTGATTGCAGTTTGATCTATTCAACTTACAGGTAAAATTAAACACCATGCACGTATTTAGCCAGGCGCAGGCTATTCTCCTGCAACTGTGAAACTCTACATACATGCATCATCATCTATCCGCGGCCTGATACTTCTTCGTCAGTAGTCTAAGTAGAGGATGATCAGCTAATTAAGCATTAATTAGTGGTACACATGGATGCACGGCCATGCATCATCATCATCTCCTACATGTCATCGTTACTTTGCTACCGCATCGCCATGGTCATGGCCACGGTGGGCAGCAGCAGGCTGCAGAGGCGCGACACGTCAGACGGCCGCACCGGCTTGATCAGGAACTCCTCGGCGCCTTCCTCGAGGCACCGCCGGATCCGGGCCGGCGAGTTCTCGGACGACATGATCACCACCGGGATCTCGCGGAGCTCCGCCGTCTCCTTCACCCGCTTCAGCAGCTCGTACCCAGTCATCTCCGGCATGCAGTAGTCCGTGATGATCATGTGCACCTCCCGCTCCTGCATTGCATTGCACATTTAACACATATCCATCTGATTCTAGCTAATCCCATCCATCATACAAAACTGTAGTTAATACAATTTTACACTTTTAATCATGTACTATAGTCCAATTGACATACCAGGCTGAGAACCTCCAATGCTCTCTTGCCACTGTCCACCGTCGTAACTGCAAAACCAACCAATTTAACTGCAATCAGGGAAATGACTATGTACACCTTTTCTGCTACCCTTGGTTGCAGAACAGAACAATCATGGGATGAAACTACAAGTGGCGTGGCAGTACCTTGGTATTTGGAGCTGCGGAGGAGCCTGGAGATGATGGCACGGTCAACGAGGCTGTCGTCCACGGCCAGGACGTGCAGCTCCGGCCCCGTCGACATTGGACGTAGCAACAAAAGCAGCTAGCAGAAGAGATTGAATGGAGCTTCAGGGTTCAGACGATGGTTACCTTTCCTTTCCTGTGGTTTGGCAATTAAGTAGCTGGGCAAAGTGGCAACGAGATGCTGCACTTTATATGCATACATATATATAAAGGGGTGGTTAGTGAGGGACCGTCCAGAGAGTAGAATAGAAACAAGAACGAAAAATTAAAGAAGCAAACCAGAACTGGAAGAAAGAAATTAATGAGATCTAACCAAATCTGGAGAGCCGGTGATCGATGCAGCGCTGGCCGAGGCGCCTAACCGAATATATACTATCCAAATGCCCCGCTTCTTTTATATCCAAGCTTTGCCGGTCCCAAGGTATTATACTAGTACCTGTTGCACATGGCACAATTGAGCAATGCAAAACCCAGGCAGATGATAATGATGATGATGACCTCCATGTCTAAAACAATGAGTATAATTAGCAAGTCAACACGAGCTAGTGTGAGCAATTAGGAGGGGAGATATGCATGCTTTGATCTCATCCGTTTCGTTCCCTCAATAGATAGGCACATCATGTGGTTTTGTTATACCTACACAAGAATACAAGATCCAGATCCTGCGTGCTAGTATATTTGATTTGGTAGGCTAGGCTAGCTAGCCTCTAGATAATAGGCATGTTTGTTTTCACTTTCATTGTTTTGCCTCACATTTTACATGTCTAATTTGCATATTTGAATGCTAGGTCCACCGTCTCTTGTTTCTGCAAACAAAAACTACGAACCCAACATCAATTCAACAGTCAAACAAAAAAAGAGTCGAGGTATGCAAACGTGAGGCGCTAAAATTGGAGAGGAAAATTCAAAAGGAACCTAAATAGAAGGCTACTCTGAACGGCAACCTGCCCACCCAACAGTAGGTGCACTAAACCATCCACGTCACGAAGAGTTTCAAAATTCTGAAGCACCACAGAAAAATTATTAAATCATGCACGGACTATGCACATTCATCCAGTGTATAAAAAATGCACCCAAGAAGGGTATCTTGTGGATATTATTCTTTTGTGCGTGGCAAGTTGGCAACTACTACTCCCACCTCTGCTTCTACAATTGAACTGGCAGAAGCATGCAATAATTCATGGATAACCAAAAATATATATAAGAGCCCAGAGATTCTGAAACATGATGTCTGACCTGAAGAAGCTGGAGGGTGGGGGAGTAACCCTTTTTTAACTTCTGGAGTCAGTTTCTCTGCATCTGGACTGCCATTCAGATTTCAGAAGCTCACATCCAGGCTCCAGCAAATGGCTTGTGGTAGCAACGTGATTGGTTGCAGATGAAGGATTGCTGCTGCTGATCGATCTCTGGAGCTATTTTCTGTTATTGAATATTTTACTAGACTGTCCAAGTGTTTGCTGTTCAAGCACGAGCTGCTGCTCTTAAGTAAAGATGAAGGATCAGAATTAAGAAACAAAAGGTCAGCTCAAGAAAAAAAATGCAATTCATCTTTTGCTTTTGAGAAATACAAGACTTAGACAGGCTAATGTCAACCAAATGGTATGGTACCTTCCTTTGAGCTTCCCTTCAGATTTGCTGTCTGAGTGTAAACTTTTATTATTATTAGTTAGTCAGTGACACAAATCAGATCTGGTTTCAGTATCCGGTACTGGTGAAACTTTTTTCTCTTTCCTACACGTAAAGAGCAATCAATTTCATGAATCACAAGCACTGAAAATAGTACATGTTAAGGATCTGAAGCAATAATCAGAGGGAGAAGTTCCCATCATATTTTGGCATGTCATTTCAAAATTTTATTAGGTTGACATACACTTAACCTCGGCACTACTTGTGATCGACAAGATCTTTAAACGCTGGAACCAATACTTTATGCAAGTCAACCATGTTACTGTGATTTGAAGCATCGAGATCTGCCGACCAATGACCAGGGACAATGTTGCACAACTAAGATTAAGAGGTTAATTAAAGTGCAGGATATCAGACAAGTAATGACCAATGAGATAAGCCCCATGAAACATGGTTCATCTAGAGTGAGCAGTGACAGACTGACAGTTCTTAGGAAATTCTATCGCACAAACCATCGAAATATACCAAATTTCATATATGACAAGTGAATGACCGTATAACAGCAAGTAGAGAGTTGCCCAACGTAAACAAGACCATATATGGTAGGATTAATATGAACTGAGCTACAGTTATACATATCAATGCTGGACTGTATCAGAGTCAAGATAGTATTCCCTCTGATGCATAATAAGTGTCTCAGATTTAGTACAATTTTGTACTAAGTTAGTACAAAAGCTGAGACACTTATTATGGATCGGAGGGAGTATTACACATCTAATAACACGAGATGTACCTATTCGAGTTACCAAATGTAGTATCTCTCCGGTGGTGCAGTACCAGTTATGCAGAGAAAAGCAAGTGGGAAATTAAAAAGGATATGAGCATATGACAGAAGAAAAATACTCCCTCCGTCCCATATTAAGTGACTCAAATTTGTCCAAATATGGATGTGTCTATGCTTAAAAAATGTCTAGATACATGTAATAGAAAGTCACTTAATATGGGACGGAGGGGGTATCTGACAAGATATATGCTGTACCAGCTTCAAATGCACTAGCATAATCTCTCTTTTGTATTCATTACCAAAACAGAAACTTCTGCTACTTGTGTATACTAGTACTATACTTGACACAAAAAATGCAACCTTTAATACCCTTCAACTCATAGATATTGTAACAGCTTATACAGGGGCTACTGATAGCAGAATATTTACCCAGATATACAGAATAACAGAACTATACATTTGTATACATGTGCAACTTCAAACCATGTTCAAAAAAGAAAAGGAAAAACTCTGAAAGATAGCCTTCCAAAAAATCCTAGATTCTTGATAGCAAAATGCAAGAACTAGGATGATGACACTACAAGCGCAAGCAACTCAATCCAGAGGCGGTTCAAAAATTTCACCTCGGGAAGACGACTTTTGTGAACTCTCATATCACTTTGTACAAAAACAATCCATGCATCGGACTTCTTGCTCTCGTTCTCTGACCACACAAAACTAGTAACAACAATGCTTACTCAAACTTTGATATGTTGCACTTCTCCCGTCTCCAGTATTAGAATCTTTACCAAAAGCATGACAGAACCAGCTCCAGTTGCAAGCTTTTACACACTCTTTTGAGGATGCTCTACTGAAACACGTTTAGTCATACCATTTGATCTGCTTTGAGTATCAGTAGCAACTGATGAAGGTAGAGGAGTACTAATTGGTTCAGTATCATCACCAACAGATTCGGTTTACTGCATGTCAGCTAGCTCACACACTGTACTGTTCTCAGTGTTATTACTGCTTGTCCCCTTTGCTGAATCTCTCCAAGTAGCATCTTGTGCATAAATTTCCAAAGAAGGCATTGGTACCAGAGCAGTTGCAATTTCATCTACACCAAAAGGATCGATGGGAATATTCTGCAGCAATCATATCAAGCCAGTAAGTAGAGTTCAGCTACCTTGTTCAACCAGGTTTCTAAGAAAATCATACAACTCACCTCAGTAAAGAAGATAGAGGTTCAGAGCAACATCTGAGGGAGTGCGACTCACCACATGGTCGCCATCCAAGTCTTCTAAATCCTCTTTCATTTCCTCAGGTTCAGCTTCTTTTGGTTCCTTGTCCTTAGAGAAAACTGAAGAATAACAGGAATAAGTTGATAAATATCTTCTTCTCAAAAAAAAAAGTTGATGAATATCCCATTTTATTTTCATTTTTATCTTCCACGTTGAGTAGCACTATCACTATCTCCATAGCAATCTTTTTTATTTCTGATTTTAGGAAGAGACAAACATATTGGACAGTATGCTACCCTCCAACGGAGTGAGTGCACATTGCTCTATGCAAAGCTACTTCAGATCTACAAATATTTTATTTTTCATCAAAGCAAGCAGCAATCAAATCATACCAATAACAGGACCTGATTTCAGAAATTTCTTTTCACAGGCATTCACCTTTTTCACTTCCAGCATTTGTGGGCAGTTCTTGGGGAGCCTCCATGATGCTGATGTCATTACAAGATGAAGCAGAGACAGATTCTGGCTTCAAAGATCCTTCTTGAAGACCAAGAAGACTTGTCGTGTTAATCTGTGCAGTATGCACAGCAGAACCTGAATTGTTAGAAATTTTCTCAACATTGTTGTCACCATCTAGGGATATTGATGTCCCCTCAAAACTGAAGATGCCATCGTAAAGTATCTCAGATGATAATCTATCTGCACCCTGAAGAGTCTCCGCCAGAATGGTTTCTGGAACATCTACGGACTCTGAACTGCTAAAATGATTTTCAGAAGCGTAAACATCCTCAACACGCAATATGGTCTCATCTTGTTGCTGAGTCTCTTCCTGATCAATCCCCAAAGGTGCAGCTAAGTTGACCTCTTTAGAACATGACGGTGACTTCACACTGCCTAAATCATTTGCAGCTTGGGAAACTCCGTCTGGTAAAACCAAAATCTCCTCAAAACTTAAGGGGTCCTGAGGTGATTCTTTTTCGCTGGGGCAATGACTCTCCACTTTCTGGGGAAGATCCGAAGCATAATCATTAGACAAATAAGTCTGAGTATCATTAATATCATCAGGAGACATGTAGGTCCTTGGAAGAGTAAAAATGTCTTCATACTGAGACTCGGACAACCTTGGTTCAGCAGTTTGCAGAGCTACAGTTGATGTTTTGTTGCCATCTTGATCATCATCACTTGTATTGGCCAAATAATTTTCAGCATTGTTGACCTCCTTAGGAGACATTTTAGTCTCCTGAAAAGTAAAATCATTTTCACATTGCATCTCAGAGAACCCCTGACCAGTTTGCAATGGCTCAAATGCATCGACTATTGGAGCAAACGAAGAGGACAGTAAGTCCAACTGTTTATCTGATTGTCTCGTGCCATTGCTTACATCTGGAGCTACAAGAGTGCCCAAAAAGTTTGAAGAAACTTCATGTAGTGAACCAGCAGTTGCTTCTTCAGCAACATTTAGAGTTTCAATCATGTTGGCCTCTAGAATAACAGCAGTCCTCGGGTTGTTTGCATAATTTTCTGTACAGTCCATGTTGGGAAATATCACAGGGTGCCTCTCATCAAAGCTAAAATCAAGATCATTTTCAGGTTCAGAAGATGTGCCACCTCTGAGAATTTCTGGGATCTTAACATCTGAAACACATGAAGATGATCTGGAATAGAGCGAAAATATTTCAGAGTTTATGCCCTCGTCTGAAGATGCCAGACTTCCATCGAGAAGAACTTCCTGTAATGTTTCAGATGGAGCGTGCTCACGGTCACGGGGAGATTGAATTCCATAGCTGTCGGGGATACATTCAGAAGATCCAGAGTTGTCTGGCAATATTTCTGTACTGATAACCTCATCTAGCAAGTTGGGAATATCCAGAGAAGTGAAAGCCATTTCATCTTCAGACTTAGGAAGTCCACCCTGACCACCAGAGGGTGATTGGACTTCGACTTTATCATTATTGATCTCACCTGAAGATAAGAATATTTCTTCGGAATGACAAGTGCTTTCATGTGGTAGCGCAGACAATGCTTCCTGATCACCTTGAAGAACTTCTTTTACATTGACGTCTGGGACACACTGAGCAGACATTGAATTGCTTACCAAATTTTCAGTGTTACTACTATCATCTGGAGACACGACAACAAGCTTTTGATGATTAAATGCTCCCTCATCTTCTGATTCGGACAAAACTTCTTCGGAAACTTCATGAAGTTCGGCCATCTTGACCTCTTCACTGCATAACAAAAACTCTGGTGAAACTAATGAATCCTCAGCAGCATCAACTACAAGTGTATCCAGAAAAGGCTCATTCTCCAGATTAAAAGGTAGGCCCTTCTGCTCATTTAAGTGCAGGTCAGACGTTTCATCCTCCTTCGAGTCCTCATCACCCTCCGCGAGTAACTCTGGAAATGCAGGATAGTTCAATTCAGGACTGACTGTAACAGAGCTGACAATTCCAAGAACTTCCGTCATCTTCGCATCTTGGCTGCATAAAGAGAACTCTGAAGTTTCCAACCACTTATCAGTAGTACTGGCCACATGCTCACTTTGCGGAGCTTCATCCTCCAGATTGACAAGTGTATCATTCTCCTTCTCTGTGTATAATTCACACATTTCTTTCTCCCTAGCATCCTCACCACCCTCTTCAGCTAACTCCCTAACATTTTCAGCAACTTCCATTTTCTCAGTCCCGTGACTGCTTAAAGAGAACTCTGGAGTCTCCAAGCAATGTTCAATATTCTTTACTGCATGTGGGCATATTGAAACCTCCTCAACAAAATTGGATGGCATCATGTTTTCCTCTGCTACGTGAAAGCCAGACGATTCTAGGTCCTCGATTCCCTGATCAAGTAACCCTGGAAGAAGGTTCAATGTAGGACTGACTGTATCAATGTTCACAATAGCTGCACTGCTGCGAATATTCCTACAGACAGATGGCAATGGATAGGTCTCTTCATCAGAAGAAATTATCACTCCGCTGTCAACGACAGAACATGGAGTAGGGATGTTCTCTGAAGTCAAAGGATATGTGTGCAGCGGTGCTAATTTGTATGACTCAAGCAACGATTCCTCTTTGACACCTTCTGCAAGCAACTTCTCGGAGGTTCCTGATGTAGATAGTACTACATCAGATGGGTTAAGGCTCAAGGCATTTAAGATACTATGAGCAACAAAGTACTCCGGTGGAGATGCAGGAGCTTCGTCAATAAAAACAGTAGAGAATTCAAGATTTTCTGGTAGAGACAGTGAATGTTCCTCACTAACTTTGTACAATTCTACAGGTGGCAAGGATGAAATCCCATGTTCGCTTAAGCGTGAATCATCACTGTCACGGAAACTACTATGAGAACCAACTGGGGAGGTGGGATTCTCCTTGCTGGGACTGGAACGAGTGTCCACAGTGTCACATAATCCACCGAATCCTTCTTCCTCACCATCTCCTGCAGGCAATTCATGAGGGATATTTGCAGGTTCAGCAAGCATGCTGGATATAGCAGATCTTGAACGGTGATTATCACCAACATGTACATGCTGGTTTGAATGTGCGGAGACAGATGGTGTTTTCTGTGTCCTTTCCTCACTGCTTTCTATAGCACTGCTGTTGGTCGTGTATGTTTTTCCACTTGAGAATCTTCTCTGTCGTAGGCCATCTGATGGCATTGGCTGGAAGTCCTTGCTATGACCCCAAGCCATATCTGCTTGAACATCATCTCTCAGGTTAATACTCGACTGGCACTGTTTACTAAGCTTAGGAGTTTGTGCCATGAAATCAGTTGCAACCAAAGAATTAGTAGCGTCGTTCATATCATCACAGTTCTGCACCAGCACAGAAATACTGATTATGTTGAGTATAAGGATGATATCAGAAGAACAGGACAAAGATGACTAAACCCACATAAAGCCAATACTGAGACAACAAAAGGGACACTTGGCAGGTAAAATTTACATGCAGAGTATTAGGTTGGTTAAAACAAACAGACCTGGATGTTTCTTTGGTTGTTCTGATCGAACTCCCTTGGTTCACTATCAATTTTCTGCTGCTCCTCTTGAAGCCTTTCAAGCCTTTTTTTGTACTTGAGATCAACTGCAGTGAAAGATGAGCTGTGGTCACTTAGGACATACTCCTATTTGGCAACAACACATTCTCTATGTAAAGAAATTCATGTAATTACTGGCGGTTCAAGAAGATTTTGCTACTCAAACTTTAATAAACAGGTTTCCCACTCCAGATTGAGTGACCAGGGAGGAAAAATTATTTTGATCTAGCAACATCATTCATATATATTGGGTATGTGGAATAAGAGTGAAGTGTACGAAGGAGATGTGCGAGGAAGGTAAAAAGCAAGAAATGGGATAAGTGATGATAATTACGCATTCTGGTGAAGCGTACGAAGGCAGCGTAAATGAGTGTAGCTAGAGCAGGGATTACGAGCATGGGCAGTGCTTGGATGGGTTGCCTCCAGCTCAAACTCCGCCTCCTTGCCCTCCAGAAAGCATATACGAATACAAGCACCTGTACGATAGATGGAAAATCCATACAAACCCTGAGCCGAGACAACAAATAATGAAACAAATATATCCATGCGGCCTACTCCACCAAAGAGGGGAACAATAAACCCTAAGCCAATAATTATAAAATTCTTCCGAAATGGAAATCGCATAAGAGGTTTCTCCGATCGGGCAGTTCATGAATGTGTTGGAAGTCGGTCCGGTGAGTAAGCAAGAATCTCATATGTGACTTTAGTTTGAAAGTCCGCTTGTGCATCGCTACATGCCAAAAGAGGCAAGAACTGACTGATCGTCAGTAACAAATATCTCTAGTTCCAAAGATGCCAAAATTGGAGGGCAACGAACTGCGCATGGAATGGATGGATAAATGATCGCTAGTAAATAACTCCTGTTTCTTAATTCTCGATCAAAAGTACCCATACACGATCGTGATTCGCGAGCACTAGCAACTACGAGTTGACTGCTGGCGTTTGCGTGCGCATAGAAGCAAACACCCGAAGGCCGAAGCGAAGCCCCCGCTCCTGGGTCAATCTCTGTCGGGAACGAGAGGCGAGCAAGCAAGCAAGCGAAAACCAGAGAGCTCACCTCGAGGTTGAAGGATACGAAGGCGAGCTTCCGGCCGACCCGCCGCGCCGCCGCCGCTCGCCTCACCAGTCGCGACCGCACGGCTTCCTCCCCTTCGTTTCCGCCGTCGCCTGTGGCCTCTCCTCGCCGGTGGCGCCAACTGGAAGCCGCGGCGTGGAGGCGCGACCATACGCCGGAGAAGAGCCCGGCCGGGGCGGCGTCGCCGGCGGCCGCCATGGATGGGGGCGGAGAGGGTGGTGGCTGGCTGGCCATGTCTCTTTTTTGGGTGGGAAAAATGGAAAAGAATGGATTTTCCTGACCAATTAGAAACGTGTAGCCCACCACTACAGCACTGCGCTGCCTTTCTTTCTTTTTCTTCTTTTCCTTTTTAGCTGTCATTTTTAGTCTTTATCAGAAAATTTTAAAAAAAGATATCATTTCTGTATGGTGAATTCTGGTAGAGTGCCATCTGAAAATTGAAGAGAAAATACCTTTTCTGTTTTCTGCTCTTCTTCATTTCATACCTCTTCTTTTAACGAAAAAAATGGCATCTTTGGTTCTATAGAAGTGATGATGTTTTGGAGCTAGGAAAATCAAGTCAAAAGTTGCTGGATTTGCCAGTTCATAAACGGATGTTTGCAGTGGTTCTATATCATGTCTTGAGGATTGATATGTCAAAGATTCTAGACAGATCATGCATATACAGTACAGATAGACTCCAACCCACTAATGCCAACCCACAAAGGCAAACTTTGTCTAGTGCCAACTAACTGTAACTGCCTATTAATCTGCCAACCTCAATTTCAGCCAAATGAAACAAACAAAAATTGCATCCCAATAATGTAGCATGGTAGTAGTAGTAGCTTTGGCATCTGCATGCACTAGTTGAGGCTGTATTTTCTTACATGAGTTCCATATGTATCTCCAATCTTATTTTGTCAACAGGAAGGCAGAATGAAAGCAATTTTTTTTTGTCAGAACTCTCTGTACAAGGTCCAGTATGTCTCGAGACACTCTAGCAGAATTAATGGAGCATCGAAAATTCACAATCTGAATTGAATCAATAGCTAGGCCACTGTTACATTGATTAACGGCACTGCATTTCGTATAAAATTTGCAACACCATGCAGCTGCAAAGGCAATCATGGAGTATAATGCACTTGTATTACATTACAAGAACAGAAGGGGAAATTAAAACAAATCAATATCCCATTGCTGCATATACATGTCGATCGTCAATTAATGGCGGATAAGATCGATCGTACGTATGCGACAAGCTAGATTTTACATCATTCATCGCCGATGTGGAAGCTCAGTCGCGATTGAGTCCTCTTGAGCTTTGCTGCTGCTGCTGCAATCGGCTCAGCAGCAGAAGAACTAATAGCACCATCAGCATCTGGATCATACTTCTGCATCCATCTAATATACATCAGGGTACATATACATATAGCATGTAAATTAGAACTATATATACTTGTGAGAATTCGTGATTATTTCATTCTATATATAAATGTAATGTGGATGCAGACCTGGATGAGCATCTGCATGTTGTGGTGGCTGCCCCTGAACTGCCCGATCCTGGCCTTCCTCTCTGCTAGTAGCGTCTTCAGCTTCTGCTCGTCCCTCGCATCAACTGCATCCACGCATACAAAATGAATTATCAAGCAAGACAAAGATTAAGATTTGATATGCCATGGCCAAGGCCTTACACATTTTCTGGAACCTTGCAAATGCTGCCAAGGCGACGGTGGCTACGGCAGGGACAGCGAGCAGAGGAAGCAGAAGCAGCTTCTTCTTGCTATGCCGGCCGGCCGCCATGCGCCGTCTTCGCGCCGCCCAGTACGCGTGGATGAATGCCACAAACTGCTGGCCGGCAATTCAGCAGCATATATGTATATCAACAAGAAAGAGTGGCTGAGGAAGAAGAAGAAGATGAAGGAGGGGACCTCGAGGCTGAGGGAGGCGAAGGCGATCCGGCGGCGGACGAGGCGGGCGGCGGCTTGGCGGCTGTGGATGGCCGCCCTGACGCCGGCCTCCTCGTCTCCGATGGCGCGCAGCCGCCGCTCTACCGCGGCCGGGTCGCCGGCAGCGTCGCCGAGCTTCCACCAGACGCCCGAGAAGGACCCCGCGCGGGCCAGCCGCTTCGCCGCCGGCGCCGCCTCCTCCATCGATCGATAGCTAATCAAGCTTTTTTTTTCAGAAAGATATGTATAGCTAATAATTAAGCTTTCATTTCTCTTGATGGAATTATTCAAGTGCTGGTTTTTATATGTGTGCTTGCCTGGAAAGGCTTTCTCTTTGCCGGATGGAAAATGGAGTTGTGCATTCATGTCAGCAAAATAGGCACCGACCACTCGGTACGTGCAAGAACGAGCTTTCATTTGTTATTTTCAAAACGTTCGTTGTCATCACTCTCAATTTTTTTTATGTCAACATCAGTACGAGTGTCACAAATGTATAAATTATATGGCAGTTTTTCAACATCAAATATGGCGATTGGTCAGCACGTCAGTGAGTGGCACTACTCAAAACAAGCAAAACGTGAGCCCCAGCCAACTACATGACATCTTTTCAATCGAATCGAAAGGTCATTGCATTGAAACATCAAAAATCAAACAATACAGATAAGAGTGATCCAAAATTCTAATAAATTTAACAGGGTGTCATGTCCAAAGCAGAAAAGGCAATGATCGAGTGTTACACGAGCCGGTCCACTCTTGAAAATATATACACTTCATTCATGTCAACCGGACAAACCGCTTCTTAGGTTACAGAGCAAATACAGCCACGGCCAAACATTTTTTTTCAACCCAAACCAAACAAAGACGCAGAAAGCTTCCAGTAGTTCGCACGCCACCTTTGCTCAGATAAGATCGGCGACATTCATCGGCATCTCATCAATCTGTGTGCTGTAGTACTGCTCAATGTCCCTCAGTATACGGATGTCGTCCTTGCGCACGAAATTGATCGCCACACCCTGCAACATCACATACACATTTATCATGACATCAAAATCTGTACATCATACTGCTGCTGTGTAAGCAAAACCATTGGTCTTCAACAGCATAACTTGACTAGGAAACTTTTGATATGCAGAGAACAAACATTTGATTCAGATTAGTCATGCCTTATATTATGACAGCTTTCTCTAGAATTCAAACAAATACATGTGATAAAGTATAGGATTTACTCAAATAGTATTCATTCATTACTGACACTGCATTAGGACTTGTAATTATTGGTTTGATTCTGGTGAGCAACAACAAAATTAGAACCACAAGTACGTAGATCACGAGATGCAGGTACGATAAAAAGGTGCCTAGCTTTTGCAGCAGGAATGCGAAACTTTACCTTGCGCCCAAAACGTCCAGATCGACCGATACGATGGATGTAGAGCTCACGATTATTCGGGAGATCATAATTAATGACAAGAGAGACCTGAAAATGATAATAAATGCAGCCAGTAAGCATCATGCAACCACGTTTAAAGATACCAACATCTGGAAACTAAAACTGTATACGACAAGACTTGCCTGCTGAACATCCAGCCCTCGAGCCCAGACATCTGTTGTGATTAGAACACGGGTTGAACCACCCCTGAACTCATTCATAATGGCATCTCTTTCCTTTTGAGGCATGTCACCATGCATAGCTGATACAGTGAAGTTGTTGGTGCGCATTCTTTCTGTAAGCCAATCCACCTGGCACAAAGAAAATATCATTTAGCATGTTAACCATCGATTATGTCAACTGTACATAGTTAACAAAGCTGGATGACCTACAGAAGAATAGCTTGGCAAGACTGTATATACTCCAGAGAAGAAGCAAATCATTAAAATTTAAAAGAGTAATCAATAGATACCAACTGATACAGGGTTAGAAACAAGTGAAGTTCCGCAGTAATCAACTTATGGATCAGAAGAAATGAAGTAACGACCAGATACAGCAAAACAATATTAGACACATGATATGACCATATAGAAAAACAAGAAATTGGTGGAACAAATGCCAACTGGAGTAGAGTGAGTAGAAAAACAGCAGTTCATTGGGGGAAAGACAATGAACAATAAAAAACAATTAAATCCCCCCAAACATTACCTTTCTCTTAGTATTGCAGAAAATGACAGCTTGGGTGATGGTCAGCGTATCATAAAGATCACACAATGTATCAAACTTCCATTCCTCTTTCTCAACAGCAACAAAGAATTGTTTGATACCCTACAAGCATGACAGGGAAAATGTAAGTAAGTGCTAAATAAGATAGTGTAATGAAGCGAACCAAGTGATGATATTTACCTCTAAGGTCAACTCATCACGCTTTACAAGGATCCTGACTGGATCAGTCATGAACTTGCTAGTTATCTCTAAGATGTCATGGGGCAGAGTTGCAGAAATCAAAACAACCTGTGTACAGTCCAAGAATACACAATTAGATTAGTGTGAGATCTCTGTCACGTAGATGGTACCATTGACGGGCATCAACTACAGGCTTACAACTCCTAAAAATTTATTTTTTCCCATTATCAGTTCACTACTTCAGGAATGTGCCAAATTCAACCGATAACGTGCAAAGAAAATAGGGAATGAATAACGAAAGGGAACAAAAAATGAGGGGGCACAAAGCTGTCTTTGTAGGTGAATAACAAGCAGGGATGTCTAGCTACGGGCAAGATGATTGTAGTGTAGCAGAAAACGTGCAAGACATGGGTATTATTGTGCAGGGGAAAGCTCAGTCAGAAAGGAGAATAGAAATAAAAATACAGTCAAGTGACAACTTGAAAAACCATGCAGAAGAGAAGTTTGGTAAAAGTTTAAACTTGGAGACCAACCTGAAGTTCTGGGGGGAGATATCTGTAGACATCATATATCTGATCCTTAAAACCTCTACTCAACATCTCATCGGCTTCATCCTGTTATGAATGCATATTAGGATCAGCAGAACATGAGGAAATAAGAAAAACAAATGCAATACAACAAGAGTAAAACTAACCAGAACTAGGAGCTTGATGGCTCTTGTGCGCAAGGTCCTCCTCTTGATCATATCACAAACTCTGCCCGGTGTTCCTGACACAACTTGCACTCCAGACTCGAGCTTCCTAATATCCTCACCGATACTTTTGCCACCAACACAAGCATGCACATTCACACTCATGTAGTTACCAACAGCTTGCATCACTTTCTCTGTTTGTGTGGCAAGCTCCCTAGTGGGCGACAGTATCAATGCCTGCACCCTACAAAATCACGGTTACCCAACAAAAACTTGAGCTTGACTATTTCGAAACAAGCACTACATGCATTGTACAAAGCTGAAGCGTGGTAGGAAAAAAAGAGTCCAATTAATGATGGCAAATCGAACTCAGACTAACAGGCATAAGGATAATATATTCTCAAAACCACAGAATCGTCTAACATATACGATAAATCTGTGTCAAGACGACAAATTGCTACCACAAATCTATTATAGTAAACAGCTGGGTCAGTGCCCTACCTGGTTAGCATAACAAATATATGCGAAAAAACTAAGTTTCAGTGATGAGTGATAAAGTAATAAAACCTAAAAATTACCTAGCAAGGGCAGGGTAACGAATTCATCCAGCGAACCAGGCTATGCAGTTGGAAATAAGAGAGTTGGCAGAGATAGGCAGAGGGGGGGGGGGGGGGGGGTCGTACTCGTGGACAGAGGTGTCGACGATCTGGCAGACGGAGAGGGAGATCATGGATGTCTTCCCCGTGCCGGACTGCGCCTGGGCGATGACGTCGCGTCCGGTGATGATGGGGAGCACGGCGCGCTGCTGGATGGCGGAGGGCTTGTCGAAGCCGTAGCCGTAGATGCCGCGGAGGAGGTCGTCGCGGATCCCCATGGCGTCGAAGCTGGTGACCACCTCGACCCCCGCCGAGGTCTCGAAGGTGAGGTTCTCGTCGTCCATGGCGCCCCCGCCGCCGCCGGGGCCGCGCCTGGAGGTGGTCGCCCCCGCCGCCGCCATTGTTGGCGAGGAAGCCGAAACCCTAGAGGACGTGGGGAGCAGCAGGACTGGACGGAGGGAGGGGCGGAGCTTTTGCGCGTGGGTACCTCGCGAGTTGGGGTTTTGTTGATATATATAACTACAAGGCCGGTTTGAGATTGTGGTGAAGGGATGAGAAAGCTTCGTGGGATTTCAGGGGGGTTTATGTAAAAGAGAAAGTAGCTTGGTGGGGCCGCTATTGGGCTTCATTTTCACCGAAAATCGACAAAATTGACCCAAACTCGAAAGGAATTTGAAATCTGGATTCCGTGCGAAACTAATTCACAAATCTGACCCTTCTTCTTAGCGCCTGCACACGAGGCGCTAAACCCTCAGCATAACGCCCTGCAACGTGGCGTTAAACCCGTGCCAGCATGGCGCAGCCGGGCCCCACGCGCGCTCATGTAGCGCCTCATGCCGCGGCGCTATACCCTGGGCATAACGCCTGGTCACTCGGCGCTATCCCCCCCGTGCCCTAAAGTGGCCAAACCGTTCGGGCCGGAGGCACAGGCAGACAGATAGAAGGAGGCTGTCCATCGGCTGGCGGGTACAAGGGAATTACCCAGGTTCAAGGCCCTCAATGAGGTAATACGCCTGCGTCTTGCTCGTCAGAGATGGTATTGATGATGAGATTACAAGGATGCCGCGGGGGCTTAGGTGCGCAGATTAGATCTGGCGAGTGAATATGAGACGGCTTATCCTCCCTGGTTCCCCCTCCTAGTCCTTTATATACAGGAGTCTAGGTCTTGGGCGTGGAATCTAGGTTGGTTACAACAAAAAAAGAAACTCTAGATTATCTTTCTTATCTTGAGCCGCAATTCCAGGTGCTCGGGCTTCCTGGATTGTAGCGGGCTTCTGAATGGACCTTCAGTTGGGCCATAACGGGTATACCGAAGGTGAGGACCCAGTCGGGTATAACCATGTCAATCGACATGTCCTGAAGAGTCACGGTCATCTCCCCGGTACGGAGGTGAAACGTGTGCGTCTCAGGCCTCCACCGGTCGACAAGCACTGTGATTGCAGGAGCGTTCATCCAAGGTGTCGACCGGGTCACCATATGGATGAATGGGAGGAGCCCTGTCCTCAAGATGTAGGGTGTGTACCGCTCATCGTAAGACATGGCGGCGGGGGAGGCCCCGTGAGACCTAAGTTTTAGGGGTCCAAGATCCTGCAATTCAGAAGTACGATTGTGTTACTTACACTTGCGACATAACAAGTACAAAAGGAAGCAACATGCTAATTTTCATTACCATTTGTTCGTCCCGTATCAAACGCCCACGGTGATGAACATCGTAGTGATCTTTCAGTAGCGCCATCCTACATATTCCAATTAAGACTACTAATAAGTCCGAGAAAATTGCTATGTGTCCAATTTGTAACACAAATTCATCACATTTAACAAGTTGCTATATCAAGTTGCAAAAATACATCCATAGGACCTAATATAAGCAAAAGCACTCACCATATATGCCTCTATATGCCTCATCAAAAGAAAATATAACTTACGACCACATACAACAAATGAAACTTGTGCCTCAATACGCCTCAACTACAAAATTAATTGATTGTGCCACAATATTCTAAACATGATCAATGAGAATACTAAAACATAAAAATAGACCACACATTGTCAACATGATATTTGTGACTCCATTTTCGGTTGCATTCGAGCCTAATATAAACTTGCATTCAAGCCTAAAACATAAAAATAGACCACACATTGCATTCGAGCAACAATAATACCCATGTAGGCTCTAAGAAACAAAGAATCATGGGATTCTTCCATGGAAAATCCCACATCCACACATAACCTAGGTTTTGCCCTAATTTGAGAAATGTAGGGATAGAAGAAACAAAAAATCATGGGATTCTTCCATGGAAAATCCCACATCCACACATAACCTAGGTTTTGCCCTAATTTGAGAAATGTAGGGATAGAAACGAGTAGGTCGGAGGAGATTACCTTTGGGGGAGGAAGGGAGAAGAATTCCACGAAAAATTCCTTCAAAAGATGAGGATTTGAAGGGGAGATTTGAGGTGGGGGAGAGAGGAGGAGCCGCGCCCGCCCCTGTGTTCAACCGACGGCCTCCTTCTGTCTGTCTGCCTGTGCCTCCGGCCCGAGCGGTTCGGCTACTTTAGGGCATGGGGGGATAGTGCCGAGTGACCAGGTGTTATGCCCAGGGTATAGCGCCACGGCACGGGGTGCTACATGAGCCCGCGTGGGGCCCGGCTGCGCCACGCTGGCACGGGTTTAACGCCACGTTACAGGGCGTTATGCCGAGTGTTTAGCGCCTCGTGTGCAGGCGCTAAGAAGAAGGGTCAGATTTGTGAATTAGTTTCGGGCGGATTCCAGATTTCAAATTCCTTTCGAGTTTGGGTCAGTTTTGTCGATTTTCAGTCATTTTCACTCCGGAGTAAATGGGCCGTAGTTATGGTGCAGTTTACTGAGTTCAAATACCGAGCTGAAAACCTAGACGTCGACGCAGCTAAGGGTTTTGGGAGGATGACGACAAAGTTGTAGCCATCACAGGGATTTATCGGTTCTCCTCCTCGTCACCGGCCGTCATCTTGGTGTTGCGATGTGGGGCGAACCTCGGATCCCTCCTTTTCTTATAGCTTGGCGTGTTTAGTTTTCCTGATTTTTTCTCAAAGGTTGGAGCGGACGTGCGATCTCCCGAAACTGCCATGCTCCTCTCCTCGTCTTCCCGCATGTGAATTAATGCTTTTTCTCTCCCCTTCCTTTATTCTCTCCCGCATGCAACTCCCTCTCTCTCCTTCCTTTATTCTCTCGTCTTCTGCCCCGCATGCAACGCTCTCTCTCTCTCGCTCCTCTATTCTCTTCTCGTCTCCTTCCTCTATTCACTCAATCTCCTTCATCATTTCCCATTTTCCCCAATCTTGGCTTTCTTTATGCCACCATTGTTTGCAGAGAGAGAAGTAGAGGGAAAACAACCATGGTTAAGGAGGAGGTCACTGGCGACCTGCATGCATCGGCGACGACACACTGCGGCGAGGGAAGAAATTGCTTAGACGCTGCTAGCTATGCGCGCCCAAGCCATGGCGGACAAGCATAAGCGCGCTGGCGAGGAGATGCGCGTCGATCGGTGTCGCGCAGCCGGCAGCCCTTTACCTGCGTGCGGCTGATATGTACGTGTGCGTGCGGCCGAATTCTGCATCCGCGCGGCCGACTTGTACGTGCGAGCCGCCGGCAACGCGCAGCTGACGAGGTGCGAGCCGTCGCCGACGAGTTCAAGCCTGCTAGTGACGCGCGTGGCATCACCAGCTAGCGTCAAATCGCGTGGCCCTCTGCTAGGCGATCGAGCACGGCCGCAAGGACGATCTGCGCCCCGCCGACGAGGTCAAGCCTGGTCTTGCCGATGTGAACAGCTAAACACAATAGGTTAAGTGATTAACTGAGCTGCGGTCTGAATATTTGTTAGCAACCCCAACTGGATTCACTAACAACAACTCGATTCAAAGTACCAGATACACCCAAGTACGAGATACAGCATGGGCCGACGAGGTCCCAGAGAAGATAAACAGTAACATATACTCTATTTGATAATTTGGTTGATGCCTCCTCGTTGCTCCCCCTGTGCTCTTCTTTTAAAAAAAAAAAATAACCCGTAACTTTATTCAAACTTGATAGTTGCTACAGGTATGGTGATTTGGATCATAAATTCAAAAAATTACAAAGCAACTAAGAACTACAATGAAATCTTCCGAAGAAATCTTCTTCACGATACTGATGTTTGCACCATTAAATACTGTCGATGCTTCAGCAAAAAGACTGCAATTAGACATGAGCGGCAACACTGTCACTCGTACCCCTGCACGAAGTTGAGTACCTTCAAAGGTTTCAAAAAGCCCCTTGAGTCGCCCATCCAAAAAGATGGGAAGTCATGAACGTTGAACGTACTTGGGCCGGGAATGATCCCCTAAAAATACAGGTCATCGAACCGCAAGATCTTCACTAGAACACCAAATAAGCACTTGAAAGTCACAAAAGACCATACCATCGAAAGCACCATGACACATTGATAAAAACTCATCAAATCTGTATGAACAGATCTGCAAGGACACAAACTAGAAATCTCTGGCCTCGTGGCACTGCCCGTTAAGACACCACCGCAACAGAGGAAGAACCAGAGTAATTTTATTCTTGACGGCGTCGCACCCTCCACTATAACGTTGCCGATGAAGACCACACAACTCAAAATACTAAACACTTCAGGAAGAAAATATGAGAACCAAGGTTCCCCCCACCTCACAGCACCAAGATGGCGACAGGAGGCGAGGGGAACCAACAAAATCCGGCGAGATCTAAATCAAAACCCTATTGTCTCGGGTGGCGGCGCGGAACCTGACTAGTTATTCATTTAGAGTGGAAATGGAACCGTGTCCCCCTGTGCTCTTCTTGTTGTAGATGACCCTCGGACTAGGCACAAGGCCTCGGCCCATATGAAGGCCCAACTGTAGATCCCTGACAATATTCCACTGGGCTGATAAGCCGGCTGATGTCAATTTGTTGTGAGAGAAAAATACTGTATCATGGCTGATACATTCGAGCGAACATGATGTATGAACCAGAGATCAGAGATGATGGCAACATATATAATATAATTGAATAAACAGAGCTGCTAAGCTCTCTGATTTCGTAGCTGAACACTACTCCAGAAGGGAGCCGTTGACATTCTACTCTTAAAAGATGCAGGAAGACCCGCCTCCTCAGCGATTCCAGCGCTCAAGCTGCTTCCGCACCGTTCGATGGGTGGGCACAAAAAGTGCTGGCTGATCCAGAACGTCTGTTATAATTGATTTTTGTTACTCCGGGCGGGCTGGGTGGGTGTGGCTGCAGGTGGTCCAGTGCGCCTGCGGGCCCGATGTGTCTGTGGATGGGTGGAGCCGTGGAGTTTGGTTCACCTTGCCCTGCTCACCTCCCCTTCGTTCTTATCTCTTTCCTGTTGTTTCTTTGACTTTGGCCGCGTGGTAAGTACGACGTGCTACCTGCTCGGTATGGCGTCGTGGGCACTGTGCCGGATTCGATATCGCGAGCGACGAATCCTCGCCGATAAAGCAGCAGGTCAGCGACGAGGAATCCGCCCGAAAGGCACCTCCTCCGCGTTGCCCCCCGCGCCGTGCGCTGCTCGCATGGCGCCTCCAGCCTCGGTGGCGGTGGTGGTGCCTCCACCTCCACCTCTTCCCCCTGTCGCTAGATCCTCCAGCGGCGCACCACCTTGCCGCCCCGGCCCTCCGCCATAGCAGACGCCGCGTGCTCGGAGTCCCAGAACCTGCGCCTGGACGGTGAGGATGACTAGGACGAGGTCCTCGACGCGGGCTAGGGACCGGTTGCTCCGGGCGCCTGCGAGGCGGAGGGGGACGACGACTACGGGGTGGTGTTCTGGTCCCCGCCCACCGGGACGAGGTCCGCTCCGCCTTTTCCGGCATCCAGGAGTAAGATTCGATACGACAATCTTTGATTGCTTGATGGCGACAACCTGTAGGTCTAGAAGTCCTTTGTACACAACACCGTGTCCTCCGCCGCCAACCAAAATCTGTATTTTGTGATATTTATTTTTGCAGCAACAGCCTATGGTTTTGCTTGAAACATCTTTCTTTCAGTTTGTTTACTCTGACCAGCTTGATCTTGCGTGTTATGAAAGGAGGAGCAAGCGCCAGAAGCAAAAGAATCGAGCCACCTCTAATCAGGCCTATGCTTAAACCTGCAGAAGAAGTTAATATTCATATATAAAGAGACGAAGTCATTACATTTTACCCTATGGAGTTTAATTGGGAAATATTGAATTAGTAAATGATTATCAGCAAGGTTAGCGGTGGACACAAAGATCACAATACCTCTTGTTCCCTTGATTATTTTTTATTGCTCTGTGTTCATGTACTGACGTTCTTGTTCTTGTTATACAGATCGTATCTTATGATTGCAAGGTTTAGGTTTTGATAATTGCTACTGATGCATTGTGCCATTTAATTGGTTTCCAAGATTTGATCGATCTGCATTGTACTTGGGGAAATTTGATCAGAGGAACTTTTACTATGACCGGGTTTCGTGGGAGGATTACTGCATAACGCTGCTGCCTAGGAACTATGAGTTTTACTGGAGTTTGCTAATATTTTCTAATTACCTAGATTTCACAGTTTTGTGCATAAAACGACTATCAACCTCACAGACTGGCATTAGTGTCTTTGAATTTGAACAGACATGCAACTCCGGTCCATAAACTTGAGAATCCCACATGTAGCAGTATATACCTAAATTAAGTTATAGGTCGTGGGTTTTCATAGCTCGGATATGTGTGACTGATCTTACACATGCGCTTCTGCAAGGAGAGAATGAGAATCAAATGAGAGAGAAAACTGACAATGCCTTGGTTCATTTCTATGTCTCATCTATCTATTTAAACAATGGCTCGATCAGTTTAGATACATTGATGTGTTTGTACTTTTGAGCAGGAGTTGCTTTATTTAAATTATCATGCATTTCCTTTGTTTCTCCTTTTTCTGTGAAAAAAAAAATGAAAATCATGTAAATCTCCACAATCACTTTAGCATCTATGCCCTTGTAAATAAAATAGGTACATATAGATAGTTTTAGTTGAAATTCCAGTGGTACTAACCTATGTATAGCCAGTTTTATGAGTATATCCTGATCATTTGTTGAATCCTCTATTCTGGTTTATATTTGTGCAGAAGCTCTAACTGCTGTCGCATTGGTGTGCAGTATGTGCTTTCTCCATGGAGTGCGTTCGAGGACAGGATTGATGGGAATAGGTTACCCTACTGCTGCATGGCTTTACAAGTAAGCGCAACATTGAGTTTACCATTCTGCTTTCACTAGCCATGAAGCTATACATTTTACCCAAACATTTTTAGCGAGCAGATTATGGGATCTGAGTAGGACCTTCGAATGATACTATTCATTCTGAACCCTTGTGACAAGCTGATTACGGAAACAGTTCATTTTACCCAAAAGTATGTTCTCCTTAGACAGGATAGCTAAATTACAATTTTGACCAATACTGTTGCATTCATAACACACTTATGGTGGTCTAAGAATGACATGTAATACATGATATATTTTGGTCTGCTGCTTTCTGTTACTTCAGACAATCATATTCAGTAGTAGCATAATTTTAATCTAATGATCTGAATCTAACTGTGTTAGGGACAATTAATTGCATATGCTATCAGAAGCTGCATTGCCAGTGCTATGGGTCGACTTACAGCTTCCATGAGGTTGTCCTCACTTGCAGTTTGAATCTAGCTATGCAGAGATTGTTCCTATAAGGCGTACACAGTCAACTCTGTGGATGATCTCTACAATCCTTTTGCATCAATGTACGTTGGAGCAGCTTACTTGGGATGGTTGTCGCAATATGAAGGAAGGTCAGTGTTAGAAAATTAAACACATTATATTGTACAATATGCCAATTAACGGTATGGTTTTTTGTGAGATGAAATTGGGTGACTGAGAAGCTAGACTTCTTTGCTTCTTTCTTTGGTTCTTCTCACGATTTGTGAACTATGAATTGGCAGCATTTACGAGGAGCAACGGCTGGATATTCTGGAGCAAGCGCCCAGACCAAGTTGATGAGTTACCGCAGGCAACCTATTTGATGAAATGCATACATGTATAAGGTGTTCTCATTATTCTTGAGTTTTCCATATATTTTTTAGGAGTTTCAAATCTAACTCTGCGGCTCTCAGTTCCCTCTGTGTAACCTTCCTCACAATTTCAAATCCTATGTCTGACGATGTTTTGTTTTATCCTATGAGCTGTTGAACTATGTATGGATTTGTAGAATGTTGTGCTTAGTACCCCTGGCTTCTTGCTTCTCGAAGACCCTGGGATTCCTTTTGTGCAATACAAGCTGAGTACAAACAAATTTTGTGCCCAGTTAACATGTTTTAAAATTATGTCGGCTATTACTTACTGTGGTGCATTTTCTACGCAAGATCCCCGCTTTGTCCCGTGCGCCAGGGCGCAGACAGGCTGCTAGTTTTTATTATACTTACATTGCTCTAGCAACTTCCCTCCCCATGGCATTCTGTTGGATAATATTATATTATACTTGGTCCAGTGTCGATCTATACCACTACCGCTGCAAATTTGGATGCTTCTGGTTTTGACAACAGAAGCTACAAGGCATGTTGCCCAAACGAAACCAAGCATCAGAGGCCTATAAATACCCCTCCACTTCACTGCCATGTTGGAAGCAAAGATGGATTTTGGGACTAGTTTCCATTACTCTGCCACACCTCAACAAAGGCTGGCTATTGTGTACATATAGCAGTAGCTTCTTGGTCCTTAAGAAAGGATTACAGCATATTCTATAGATGCCAAAGTAGATGCTAAAGTAGGGATAAAGATCACCAACTACTCTAGATAAGTATCATAAGTAGATAAGCACAAGACTTATGATGTCATTCTCCCCCTAAGTCTTGTGTGATGCCTTTTGGGGAATTTGAGCCATCCCAATCCTGGCACACATCTCCTGGAACTTGACTCGCCCAAGAGACTTGGTGAGGAGGTCCGCGAGCTGATCCTGGGTGTTGATGTAGTCGGCCTTGATGCTCCCCTCGTCCAAGCAGCTCCGGATGAAGTGGTACTTGATGCGGATGTGCTTGCTGCGCTCATGGAAGACGGGGTTCTTTGCCAAGGCCAAGACGGACTTGCTGTCCACCCTGAGCTCCACTGCTTGTGCTTCCTTGCCTAGGAGATCACCAAGCAGCTGAGCCAGCCACAAAGCCTGTGTCGAAGCGGTAGTAGCAGCGATGTACTCCGCCTCGCAGCTGGACAGGGCCACCACCTGCTGCTTGATCGACTGCCAGCTCACGAGGCACTTGCCGAGGAAGAAGAGCGTCCCGGTGGTGCTCTTGCTGTTGTCGATGTCGCCGGCGAGGTCGCTGTCGCTGTACCCGATGAAGTGCTCCGCACCGGGGGACCTCGGGTAGTGCAAGCCGTAGTCGAAGGTGCCCGCAACGTAGCGAAGGATCCTCTTCACGGCCTGTTGCTTTCCTACTCAAGGCATCCGCAACCACGTTTGCCTTGCCAGGTGTAGGTGACCAATCTATGTAGTCCCATACATTGGTCCTATGTTATTTGCACTAGCTCTCGGGTTACTATTTTTATAAACACTACGACACCATCTAGAAAATACATGACTGAGAAAAGTACAAAGAGGAAACTAGCTACTTAGTTAAATCAAACATAGTCTAAATATTATAAAATATTATAGAAAGGACATATATAAATTTATGTGTCCAAAGTAGTTTAATTTTTGCGAACTGAGCCAGTGGATGCTCGCATTTTCTGGATTTATTCTAGGATTTAACCGGTGTTGTGTTTTCAGTGGGAGTGACGTACCCGTCAACTACGAGGCACCTGTGGTGACTTCGTCAATTTCAAGATGATCTGCCGGACCAGTCTCTCGGAGGGGTAGGGTGTGCGTGCGTGCGATCTTAGGGGTAGAATGTGCGTGCGTGCTTGTGAGGGTCTGCATCTGTACTGTGTTTCTTAAAAAAATAGTTTAATTTAACTTGAACTTGTAAGCATGTGTCACATAGGCCTCTCAACAGTAACGCCCGCCTACGTCGGTAGGCACGCTGTGCGTGCGCATGGCATGGCACATGCGACCGAGGCTCATGCATGCCCATATAAAGTCACCATGCACACACTTATATATATGTCGTGATAGGCTCGTAGCATGTATCTCCTGGAGCGTGCATGCAGCGGCAGCGCTGCCGTCACCCGCGCACCGAGAGCGCGGCGCGGCGTGCCGCCGCTTGCCTCCGTGCCCGACGACGACTGCGGCAGCTCGGACACGGCCCAGGTCGAATCAAAGATGTTGCGATCTCCGTGTACAGAAGTTTAGGTGGTTAACAAGTTTAGGCCATCCTAAAGCGACTTGGACGCTCCTCTCCCCTGTCACTGTAGCGAGAGAGGCGATTTCTTGAAACTTCCCCGTCTACCCACCTCACTCGCCGGCGATCTGTGGTTTCCCCCGCCTCCGGCGGCCGCTCTGGCGGTGGGAGGGTGGGGAAACTGCGGATCCTGGCCTGTACATAGCGTAGGGATAGGTAGGGTTCCGGCCGGCGGCGCCTTGGAGGCGGAGGGGCAGCCGGTGCGTGTTTTGGGTCGGCGTGCTTCCCCTCTGGCGGCGGTGCTCTCCGGAGCTCCGGCGTGGTGCGGCCGACTTCTCCGTGTTGGGGCTGCCCTCCGGCGACACACGCCGAACAGCCCTCCGGAGACACGAACGCCGGACGACGGAAGAAGAAGAACTCGAGACACGAGTATTTCGAACGACATACGTCTCGGCGCACAAACGCCTCCGCCAACGAACGGCTTCTCTTTACTCAAATTGGGCACATACCCATACATCATGAGACTAACTGGAGACGAACTCCGGCTACTACTCTCGTCCTCTCGTAGCACCTAGATTACAGTGGCTTAAATAGGCGCACACACACGCTAACAACCTGGCCACCATGCACTCCTCTAACCACTAATCTAGGCCACTAACTTGACCATGCCAGCACATGCGCACGCAAACGCACGCTGCCCACCTCGCTCGCCTGGCCGCGCGCACGACGCGGCTGCCTCCAACAGCCAGCAACGGCCCCTACTGCATGCAGCCGACTTGGTCCACACGCCTGAGCAACAAACCCATGCATGCCACTAATTAATCACTAGTCTAATCAAGATTACTACTAACACTCCGGGCCCGGCGGTCTTCGGATCTGCCGAGTTCTTTGTGCCCCGTCCGGATCCAGCTCGACCGTGGTTCTGGGTGTTGAAGTTGAAGTTGAAGATGGTGCTGATTTGCTTCGCGACGACGGCGGCGGTCCTTGGCGTAGGTTCTTCGGATCCGGCGATCGGCGACTTCCCCGCTGCCATGGGGCGGGCTCTAATCCAAGGTGTGAAGCGGAGCAGCGGCAGCGGCACGCCACCGATGGCGCCTGCTCGTCGCCTGTGTCGGGTCCAGAGGGGCTTCTTTGTAATTTTCTTTCAGTTCTGGGCCTTTCTGTAAGAACGGAGTTTTAATATTATCTTCACTTCCGTGAAAAAAAACAAGTTTAGGGGGCCAGAAATGCATTTTCAAAGTTCAACTTCAGGGGCTGTGGTGCATTTAACTCTTTATATTTTTATTTTATATTTATCTTAAGATCTCATTTTTAATTTTATATTAATGACAAAGTAGTTTTATTTTTTATATTTATATATCGCACGCCACATCCCAAATTCCAAAATTTGGCAGCCTCCCGCGCGGCCGCGACCGAGAAACCCTAACTTATCTCCAGCCGCCCCCACTCACGGGCCTCAACCACCAGAGCCCACCACACATAGCTTCCTTACGCAGACTCAGTTCCGGCCGCTCTCCCCCTATCCTCGGCTCGCTCGAGCCCCTCCCCGCCATCGCTAGACTGAATCCTGTCTACCGTCGCTCGTCCGTCCTCCACCCCGTCCTCCGCCCTCCTCTCCTCCGCCCACATCTCCATAGCCCATCGCCCGAACCCCTCCCGCCGTCGGCCGTCCGGCCTCCTCTGCTCATCCCCTCTTCCTTCGGACCAAGACCCTCCACTCTAGTGTGGCCTGAGCACAGTGTAGAACGTCGGACCCTCCTTCGTTGAGGTAAAAATGACACCTTCTATCTTAACTCTTGTAAGCTTGCTGTAGATTAAATGGCTATTAGCACGGATTTGTATTTTATGGAGATTTAAATCACATAGGTTTGGGACTTGATCGAAGGTCCTTTTAGAATTACAGCAGCTTGTTTTTATTTTCAGATAGTCTTTTAGTTATTAGTTACAGCAATGAGAGTTTGTGTTCATTTAATTCATAGAAGTTGGAAGTGATAGAGTTTTGATGAAGCTGACCTAGGTGGTGGCCATGCCCCGACCACACACTCATTTGTTTCAGAGTACAATTCGTGCGCACTTTGAAACAAACCTAAAAACTGTCAAGGAAACTAATTTCCCTTAGCTTCTATCCTTGAGTGTGTTTGCTTGACGGTTTGTGGTCAAGGACTATTTCCTTGGCGGTTTTACCCCTTTTTTTGGCGGTTTTTGGCACTCAAGGCTGTCTTTTTATTTCATGCATGGCCCCGAGTCCATAAAATTTCATACACTACCTTTTTTTTTAAAGTCTGCCTTAGTTTAGTGCTTAGGAGTTGGAACCATTCAAAGTAGCTAGAACAAGGATCGAAGAAGTCACTCTGCTAGTATGCGTGCGTGCTTGCTGCTCATTCTTCACTGTGCTAGTATGCTTGCTAGTCCTCTTTTTTTTATTGAATCTTGAAACCATATTATCAATTATAGTTTTTTAAGATGTAAGCTTGATTTTTTTAACATATTTGCTTGCTACTCTCTTTTTTTTATTGAATCTTGAAACCATATTATCAATTATAGTTCTTTAAGATGTAAGCTTGATTTTTTTTACGTATTTAAGATTTGTTACCTAAATCATCATCTATGGTTTCCTCTAGCCAGACGCATTCTCACTAAGCACAGCTCGTGGAACATCCTCTCCCCATCGCTCGCCGCAGAGGAGATGGGTATCAAGGTGATTGGTGGATCCTATCCTCCCTTTCCATTCCCACTTGGATTTCGGGTTTGGTGGCGAATCGGCTAATGGACCGCCTTCGGTGTGTGTAGGGTTTGAGGCAACTGCTGCAGACCAAGACGCCCAAATCGATGAAGGATCGCACGCTGAAGGATTACTACCACAAAAGAATTGCAATGAATGCTAGCATAAGCATCTATCAATGTATGGTATGCTGCCCCCAACACAACCCTCATTCTAATGTTAGGGAGCTACTTGGAATTTTGCTATTAATTTAGTTTATGGTTTATATGCCCTTTTTTCTATTTTCCTAATATACCCAAGTGTGGAAATGCAAAAGTCACTAGCATTGTGTATTGCATTGTTCCCTATTTATTTTTTCGGGAAAAAAATAAAACTTTATGCTCCTTTTAACAGATTTCAAAAACGCTACACAACAACAAGGATGAAGAAACAAGGTACAAATAAATATATTTCAAGCACTCATGTTCTGCTTATAACATTTGTATTTATTTTGGTTTTGTTATACAGTCATATTCATGGCATTTGGCAGAAAACTATTTGCTTTGTGAAAGCTGGGATCGAGCCCATGTAAACAATTATTTCTTCATTGATTTTATTAGAGACATCCGTAAAAGTATGCTTAAATGGATTAGAGATATGCGTAAAAGTATGCTTAAATGGATCGCTTGTATGCAGCTATGTTTTTGATGGCACGCCTCCTGATATGAAGCAAGGAGAGCTTGCTAAAAGGTACTTCGATTTAATAGCTCTTGTGGTGATTGTGGTACTCCTCATGGGGTGGGGAAGCACCCCTATTTATAGTTGTACAAGACCATGGAATGTATGACAAGTGTCATCATCCTAAACATCCTACTACAATTCTTTAGAGTACTCTACAAGTATTTTAGTTTTAGAGAATTTCTACTTACTCATGAAGCTTCTTTAAGACCTTCAATGGTAGATAGCATCCCTCTTCATATAATCTCTCAAGCCTTATAGAATATTTCAATCTTCTCATATTCACTAGAAGGCTCCTTGTAAATCTTACTCCTCCAACAATCCAAAGTATTCTATAACCTTTTCAAGTATGCATTGCTATTTTTCAACACTCTCCAATTATCTAGAGTATTCCAGAATATTCTCAAGTATGCATTGCTATTTCTCAACAGATGCTAATTCTCGTAAGAAAACACAGACCGTTATGTCGGGCTTACTACTAACTACTACTAGCTACTGCGTATACATCTAGGAGGGGGCCTTGGCTGCTGGGGGTCCCTGGGCAGTCGCCTGGCTGCACAGCCCCAGGGCCGGCCCTGCATGGAGTAGCATGGCAGTTTCATTGCTTTTGTCGGAGAAGTACGCCAGCATGGAGGAGCCCAGGGCAACCCCTTGCATGATGTGTTCACAGCTCATAACAAGATGTGTGCCGCTCATGGAATATACAATGAAGCCATTGCCCGTTGTTCCGCCTGGAGAATGCAACCTTACCATAGAACGCTCAAAGTTGGCAAATTTGGTCTCGTCCAACCGAGACATTGTTTGTGATGCTGACAAAGAGAAGAAAAACAAACGAATCTTATCAGCATTACTATTTCTTATTTAACTTAACACTTAAGTTTCTAACTTAAACTAGAACTACAAATTCCAGCAACGATCGAGCATCACATTAAAAATCATATTCATGTTAAGCATACTCTAAAATAGTTTCTGCCAACCCAATTATTTACTATGTATTAAGTACAAGTGGTGGAGGCAGAAATAATTTTCAGGTGTGGCAAGATTAACAAAGATCAAATATGTACAGTGAAATGTATATATATATATATATATATATATATTATAGATGGATCTAGGTTACTTTAGCAATGATAGTCTTCAAATAAATCTGTATAAAAGAGTCAAATGAAACAAAAAAAAACAATTAATTAATAATATATTGAACTATTAAAGTATCAATGAATAGCCCTAGGTAAATTAATTAATAGGAAACTAGCTAGTAGCTGCCGGACATATATTAGCTTCTTTATGCTTTTTAAGAGGAGATTGGCTTCTTTTTGTTGAGTTTGCTAATTGGTATGTAGGCCAATCACGAGCCCAGCCACCAGATACAGCAAGTCAGCATGTATTCTCGACGTATGTTATGTATGTATACTATATATACTAGGTATTTTCTACATGTATGGCGGCCGCCAAAGCTAGCCACATAGTTGGCTCCGCCAGTGTTAAGTACTAAGTTAGCTACACCATTTTAAAATGCAGAGATATGATAAATTGCTAAGAAATTTACTGAAGATATATACTTATAAGCATGTGATACAAAGGAAAAATATGAGATTCTCGCGAAAAAAAGGAAAAATATGAGATGTCATTTCGAGGCACCAGAAATGTATTTATGGCATAAACTAGTTATTAGGCATGAACACTATTTTTTACTTGTCTTGTGACTAAACAAGACTGCATGTATGTGTACATCTATTCGTGAAACTCAAGGAATTTTGGGTTACGTTTTTTGCATGTGCATGCACAGAAATATATTTACTATGATTTATCTAGAGTAAATTTCAGAGAACCACACTTTTTGGGGCAGTTGTGTCGCCGAGTCACACTTAACGAAAAACCGTCCGCAAAAGCACGGTTTTTGAGGCCGTTTGTCTCGCTTAGCCCGAAACCGGGTTTGTAAGCAGTTTCACTTAAATGCTGACAGGTGGGACCTCACCTCTCAGAGACGATCGATCGTCCAGGTCGACGCGGGGCATGGACGCCCACAGGTGCCGCCACCGGCGAGACAAGAGGCTTAAGCCCACGGCCATCCGCACGTCCAGGAAGCCGAAGACGCGATGCAGCAGGTCGTCGGGGAGCGCGCTTAGCCTGTCGAGCTCTGGGGCCCCAGCTGGCATGGCCGTCCTCTATGCTGGGTCTCGCGCGAAGCAGCGCCTCGGCCCATTCCCGTGGAACACCGGTCGCATTACGTCGAGCAGATGGTGGGCGTCAATCGAATGAGATCATCCGGAACCTGCTTGGTTTGTACTCCGTAAACCGGAAGCCGGCGGCGAGAAGGGAAGCTGGCGGATCAGCCGTGGGACTCGGGCGGGTTGCTCATGACGAACAAGTCGTCGCCGGCGGCGAGCGTAACGGCGTCGTACTTGGGGTCGCTCATGCTGGGCAGCGGGGAGACGTCGCGCAGGATGTCGTCGTAGAGGAAGGCACGGCCGAGGTGGTCCGTGGCCACGATCTTGTCTTTGCCGCGGCCGGAGAGCACGAAGTTCATCGGGCAGATCCCTGGCTGATGGGTACAATGTAAGGACTGGGTTAGGAACGGAAGCCTTGATCTCTACTGCTGCCGGCGGCCCGGATCGCGCTCGCAATTCTATAAATATTGTACTGTACCCTCCTCTCGCGGTTTCACTTAAGTTGGGGGCTGATGTGGCGACCGACAGGTGGGTCCCACCTGTCAGGATTTAAGTGAAACCGCTTAGAAACCCGGTTTCGGACTAACTGACACAAACTGCCTAAAAAACTGTGGTTTTGTGGATAGTTTTTCGTTAAGTGTCGCTCGGTGATACGGCTGCCCCAAAAAGTATGATTTTCTTAAATTTACTCATTTATCTAAGTGTGCTGCCTATTTAAATGGAAAACCTAGAAAAACGACTTTGCAAACCAGCCCCTACACTTGTCTTAAATCAGGGAAGGATAGATCTAAAAGCCCTCCACTCTAGGCAAACTTTCATCTGGACCCTCGAATCAAACTCAAATCTAATTTCTATCCTCTTCTTCTACCTCCCGATGTGGAGCTCTCGGGAAAGCTCAGATGGCGCAGGGGCCGTCCAGCGCTGGCCGGCTAGGGCCAGCCGGCGGCGGCACGCTCAGGAGGGGTCTGGCCGTCCAGGGGGAACAGCGCGGCGCGGCGCCCTGTGGAGATGGGCGGAGGCGGAGCTTAACGCGCGCGGAGTAGTGGAGCTCGGCGAGAAGCAAGGGCGCTCACCGGCGGCGGTTCGCAGACTCTTGGCCCGGCGGCGGCTTGCGTTGGCGCAGGGGCAGAACGAGGCGTCGAGACGGCGCTGTGCGGCGGCGCCGGGCGAGAAGCTAGAGGCAGGGCAAGCGGAGACCGAGGAGGCTGAGGGATGGAGTGGAGAGGAGCTCGGCCGGGCGAGTGGATAAAAAGAAGGAGCGGGGGCAGCATGGGCGGGCGCAAGGCTGACGCCTGTGGCAGAGCTGCACAGCTGCAGGGAGCAAGGTTACACGGCTGGTCGATCGGCGACGCAGCAGTGCCGCATTGCTGCTCAACCGCTTCATGCTGCGATGGCATTGGAAGTCGGGCTAGGAGCCCTAGGCTATTTCGCAAGAGGAATCTAACGAGGTATATTAATCCATGATTAGCACATGTTTACTGTAGCATCACAGTCACTAGTCATGACGTAATTAGGTTCATTAGATTCGTCTCGCAAAGTAACCTAGGGGTTATGGAATGGGTTTTGTTAGTAATCTACGTTTAATACTCCTAAATAGCAATCTAACCCAAAGCATCCAAACAAGGCCAATGTATACACATGCTTCGCTGTGCCGGCCATGCGAAAGCTAGCTCCATCACTGCCCTGAAAGCTACTCTTACACCTCCACGGCCGAGGCAATGGTGTCGACGACTCTTGGCACGAGCGATCGCACTTCATCCTCGGTCTTGTTCGCGGTCCACATGAATCCCGGAGCGATCGTAAAGGGCGGCCGGAATTTTGCATTGTTTCCAGACCTAAAGATTACAGTTCCACCAGAGATTGATTTAATTAGCTAGGCCGATTGTCGTTTCGAACAGGCAACAACCCATGGAAGATCTCAGCGAAAAGGCTAACTTTTTTTTTTTGTTAGCGGACGGAAGCATCGTCGATCGTCCCGTGCCACGAACTGACGACCGTCGGCCGCGCAGGAACATTGCAGTGTCTGGTCAGAGAATCAGACGTAGCGATGCTGCCTTTTCCGTGGTCAATCAACAGGGACCGGGTGATGGTTCCGGGCGGTCGAGGCCCACACCACTACGGCGACTGAGCTAGCGCCACGTACGTACGAGCCCACGCTAGCTCTTGAGCGAAAAAGTGTACGATGATCTCTGAGACAGACTGACCCTCAAGGCATGGAACCTACCGGGCCCCAACCAAGCCTTGCGGTCTTGCCCGGGAGTGCCGCTTGCCAGAAGCCGTTGCGGCGCGCGAGCACTACGCCAGAGAAGCACGTCACTGCCGGTTCTAAACCCCCTTCACTACCGGATTATGAACCGGCTGCGGTCTCCAACCGGCAGCACACTCTGAGATAACAATACCGGTTCTGTTAGCGAACAAAATACTGTCGGGTTCGGAGCTCAACCGACAGCATTCTGCGAACAACACTGCCGGCTGCCGGCTCTAGGACCAAACCGACAGAATACTCTGAGATAACACTACCGGTTCAAGACCCGCACCGGCATTGTTAGGAAACAAAGACTGTCGGTTTGTAACCAAAACCGAAAGTCTCGGTGACGGCTGCAATAACACTGCCGGTTGTTCATACTGTCAGTGGTTTGTAGAACGACAGGTTTATATATAATTGCAACATAGAATGACAAGTTTATCAACAAAACATTACAAAATGTTCTTATCCCCCCACAAATTACAGCACACAGGGTTACAACTCAAATGTTTGATTGCACTAGTCTTCGGATCTTCTCTAGCCCATACTGATTCTTGTACTTCACGGACCGTGCAACAGAAAATCTTCCATTTTTTTCCAATATCTCAGCTAATATGAACTTGGCCAGCTCCCCTTGCAGTGCCTCCATCTCCATATCTAAGAGCCGGTTGTGTTTGAATTTCTTTTGCTTTTTTTGACTAGCTCCTTGTCATACTCCGCAGGAAAAGTGAAATACTGTGGGATCTTGTTGTCCCATATGGAATCCTTCTCACTTTCAGGAACCCTCCATGGCTTCCCATTCCACCTCCTGTACTTGATCGGGATGAAATCCCTTACAAGTGCGCCGAGGACAGTCCTGTATTTTGCCAAAGCTACTGACGGTTGGATCGGGTCACCGTATTCATCCAACTCTATGATGTGCCAGTGACCAGTAGGAAGCTGTGTAGAGGCTCACTTGGTTCTGGGCTTCCTGCTTCCCGAACCTTGGGCCCCCTCGGCTGGTGGAACCTCCTCCTATAGACAACAAGTAAGCTAAGAACCTAGTTCCTATCTCAATTAATTAGCGTGTCTGGATAACTAAGTTACCTGGTCAACTTGGTCATCTTGATCCAGGTCTAGACAAGTGCTTGGGCTTCATTCCTGCTCGCCGTCACTGCCCTCATTGACACCGACACCGTTTGTCGGTCCTAGTGGTATCAGCTGCTTCTTCTTGCATAAGGGTTCTTCGGCGACGGGATAACACACGACGACTAGTCATGGCTGTGACACGATCATGGTCAGTTTTGGGCACTAGTATGTCCAGCTAAAAATAAGCACACTAACTCAGGAATTGGGCACTACATTGTTCAACATCTATCTCATTTCAATCACACTTTTGGGCATTGATATGTTCACCATAGATCAAGAAACATTTGCTATTATGGATTTTGAACTGTTTGTACACAAAATCTAAATAAAAGAGGGAATAGCTGGTTATAGTTATCATCACGGGCATTTCAACGCACACCAAAGAGCAATGACGGACGCACTCACTGTGGTACGGCGTTGGGCATTGAAGAAGAGGATGGCGTGAGGCCTGTGGATGGCGGTGCGGGGGGTGGCGGTAGTCCTCCGTCGGCGTGGAGGAAGACGACGGCGCGGGCGACGCTAGGACATCAGCGAATTAGTTCTCATATGCAAAAACTCGAACACCTAAAGGGCATTGAGAGGGAGGCGCTCACCTTGAAGGTGGGAAAGACGCTCTCCGCGCGCTCCTCGAAGTCCTCGCTGTGATTGTCGACGTTGAGAGTTGCAGGAGCCTCGTTGGGAGCACGCGAGGGGTGCAGGACGGCGGCGCGGTGTGGGGAACGCCGGAGTGGTACAACGCAGCGTGGGCGAGGACGGCGTCACGCATCGATTACGCTGGCACAGGACGCTCGTGGATGCGCGGACGACACTGATGAAGAAGACCACGCGGTGATGCGAACGGACGGCGTCGCGGGGGGCGGTGGTGCTCCGTCGGCGTGGTGGTGCTCCGGCGGCGCGTAGGGGAACGACTGGCGCGAGGTTCAAATGACTTGCGAAAGTTTCAACCCGCGCCCGCGGAGTATATATATGGATTGTCAATCACTGCCGGGGCGAGATTACAAAAATCACTACTGGTACCGGGTCTGGCCTCGCCCCGGCTGTCGGTTCCATTGTATAGGGTCACGACTCTTGGTTAAGTAAATATTCTATTCCATTCTTAACGAAATCCTCTTATAGCGCAGCGGTTAATTCCTCTATTTGTGTACCCTGAAACCCGCAATCGAACTCCTTCTGTTAAAAGTTTTTAACTTTTATTATTTTGTATAAAGACACTAGCGCACTCTGCACACTAAGAATTCCTTTTATAATATCACTGCTGGTTCTGTGTATATATAACAATATTTTCCTTGTAAAAATTAAATATGAAGAAGCTTGTGAAGCATGTCGAACCTGACTATGTCCAAATGGCTTGAATTTTTTTTAGCAAGCAAGTACATCCAAATTATGTCCCCCACACAAGATATTAGGTTTTTCTGCTCAATATTTTAATTATTATATTTTTCTTGGTGCTAAACGGGGCAAACGAGGGTTCATTACATCTTGAAAACACAAGAAATTTGCATCGAACTCTGCGGTGATCAGCCTCCTAGGGCACATGAGACCCTGTGGGATAGTTTAGCACCATTCCGGAACTGCTCGGCGCCACGCTCAGTTCAACCTATAATTACTCGGTGGCATCACGCAGAAATTTGATGAAACTAAAAAAAGTGCCAAACCAGCTCCGAAAAATCTCAAACTTGGTGCTTGCTTCACAAGTTACAAGAGCAAGCCTTAGAAAAAGTTTGAGACCAATGCGACACCGGAGTTCAAGCGGACCACAGAAAGCTTAGGAACCTATGTCTATAGTCATGGTTCGATGGAAGGGATCATGTAGCTTTGTGAAGCATGTTGAACCTGACTATGTCCAAATGGCTTGAAGTTTTTTAGCAAGCAAATACACCCAAATTATGTCCCCACACAAGATTTTAGGTTTTTCTGCTCAATATTTTAATTATTATATTTTTCTTGGTGCCAAACGGGGCAAACGAGGGTTCATTACATCTTGAAAACACAAGAAATTTGCAAAAAGTCGATTAAACTAAAAAAAGTGCCAAACCAACTCTGAAAAATCTCAAACTTGGTGCTTGCTTCACCAGTTGCATGTAATTCACTAGTTGCCAAACCAACACGCATAATATAAATTAGTTCAGTACAAAGCACAACAACTCAGAATAGTTCATTACAACCAACAACCAAGACTAAATTAAATTCCTAGAACTTCATGACATCATACCACGTACTCGGAGAAGTGCAGGTCATTAATTTCGTAGGCACAAATGTCACTGATGTAGATCATTGTATTTATTAGTGCACTCTCCTTTGCTTCACAAGATCGTTCACAAGGTCTACTCATTACCATCAGCAGTGGTCCAGAACTTCCCCTAGTCACAACAATTCTTTCCTAGATTCCCTCTGAAGTGAAAATAGGTTCACCAAAATGCCAACTATAACCACCCAATTGATGAAGGGCTTGGTTTATAATGGCTCCAAAGCTACAACTTGCGTATGTTAAGTCATATGCCTCCCTCTACAATGTTGACAAAAATGTGGTGGTTATCAGAACCTTGCATATATACATAGACATAACAATGAATCTAAATTTAGATATAAGTTGGGAGACTGACCACATCATTTATGTTGTTGGCAGCAATAGATTCACAAAAGTTGTCAATATCATGGTGAAGGCCCCTTCCAAAGCTCCCATTCTAGTGGAGGAGTATGTTGGAATATTGTACCCAATCCTTTCAAGTGCCTTTAAACATTCATGCAACATATTTTTAGACACTAATTAAGTGATATTGGCCGCTGCCCCTCCTAGAGATGTATAAAATCTCACCTCGCTGATTACCCGGCCGCCCTAGCGTAAACAGTGAAACCAATTTTACATTGTGTGTGTCCATTCTCCAGAGGGAATGTTTCGACAGCAATGTGATCAACCCAAAATGTAGAAGTGTCTCTCTGAGCCATGGTATAGGTTGAATGGTCTACATTTAACAATTATATATCAGAACAAAATATTTATTCATATATCTTTAAAACATGTTACTTACTATGCTTGGATACGGGAAGTTTGCCCTCTGCAATGCTGGTTCGAAGCCCATTTCAAATGCATAGTTAGGTGGCAGATCCGGTGAAGGTAGCTCCCCGGCCATCTCTTTTCCTAAATTATGCTGGTTTTAGAGTAGTTGCGAAACAAAGAGCAGCACTAGCCGTTTTATAGGCGACGTGATGTGGCACTGTTTTATAGCCGTTTTACTGGCAGCAGTGCTCATGCTGTTGGCGGGAGCACTGTTTTGCTCGTGAACATCATCACTGTCAATTAGTATTAGAAACCGGCAGTGATATGGAACATCAGTGCCGGATATCACAAGTATTAGAATCCGGCAGTGATATGGAACATCAGTGCCGGATATCACAAAGCCAAACCCGCTACCAGGTGCCGCACGACCAATACAAGATGGGGATCACACAAGCCACGAGCATTCCACTAGAGTTGGAATTCGGCACTCCGCCTGACAAATATAAAACTATACTACTGCCACCGATTGAGCTAGCAGAATTTTGTTAACGCCGTTTGAATTAGCAGATAATTCCTTTTTTCTGCCAGCTTATCTTAAAATATTATACTTTACTCCGTTTCAAATTATAAGATGCTTTGAGTTATTATCTGTCTCAGGATTAGCAGAAGTAGAATCCAGGTTAAGAGAGATTTCATGCATAGGCAAGATGGCATCAGGTATACACTGAAGATTTCATGCATAGGCAAGATGGCATCATAAGCTTGACAGGGTGATCTAGTGTGATCTTGCACAGTGAAACTAAGCCACTTCTCTTTCCATTCCATTTGCATTGGACTGAAGGCTTCCAACCATTCCATACCCAAAATAGCATCATAACATTGCAGAGGTAAGATCTTGAATGTGTTAGTGAATAACACACCTTGAGCAGTCCAAGAACAGTTGACAACTTCATGGGTGCATTGCAATAGAGTACCATCGGCTACCTTGACAGACATAGGTTGTGCTATAGGTGTCCAAGGTTTCAGTGTTGCAGCTACATGTTCACTAATAAAATTGTGTGAACTACCAGAATGTACCAGAATAATGGCAGGTTGTCTCTTAATGAATGCATATAGTTTGAGAGTGTGTGGAGCATTCAGACCTTTTGCAGCTTGGTCAGATAAAGCCATGAGCTCATCAGGATTAGAGTCACTGAACAGAATCATCGTAACAATCACCCAGAGCATTCCAGACTTCTTCAATAATATTGAGGGGAACATTGGCTGGACACTTGTGTTGAGGACCCCATTTGCCTCCACACTTGAAGCACAACCCCTTGGACCTTCTGTAATTGAGCAATGCAGCGAGCTTTTCATCAGGCTTGCCTTTGGGTGGAGTAGCTTTGGTATCCACCTGTGGGATTGGAGCAATAGCCTGAGGATGCTTCTGATAACTTCGTGGAACATTAAAGTTGTGTTCCGTTCTTTTGTTCTCCTTGTTTGAAAACCCAGCCAGTATTTCCTCCTGCAAAATGGCAAGAGAGCTCGCAGTATCGAGGCCTTTGGGTCGATGTAAAACAACAGCAGCACGGATTTTAGGTTTCAGACCATCCACAAACTTGCTAGTGAGAATAGCTGGATTGACTAATGGATCATGAGCTAACAGTTGATGCATAAGATCATCAAAGGATGAAATGTACTCAAGGACTGAGCCATTTTGGGATCGAGGTGTGGAAAAATTGACGAATGAAATGGTTAAATTGGTCTCTATCAAAACGCTCAACAACAAGCTGAGAAAGCTGTTCCCAGGAGCATTGTTTCAAATTGAGTTCTATGGTTTGCATCCAAAATTTGGCTGGTCCAGCAAAATTAAGTGACCCAATTAGGCTGAGGAATATGGTAGAGATCAAAATATGTATCACACTGCTTAATCCATAATTTGGGACTGGTTCCATCGAATTTGGGAAAATCAAATTGAGGAATAGCAGGGCTCATATGGTGACAGCGCTCATGATTGCAGAAATCAAAACCAGTGTGATGATGAGTAGGGGATTCATGCGTAATACCATTGGCCGGAGGCGATTCGTGAGTCCGAACCTGCACCCCGTGTAGTCTTGTCCACGCCATGGCCATAAGGCCCAGGTGCTGCCTGCGAGGAGGACGGGCCCAGATGGGCGGACCCCAGCACCTCAACGACACCGGATCCGTGCCCGTGTTTGCGATCGGACGCCGTAGGTGAAGTAGACTTGAGCTCATCGAGTTGCTGACGAAGCTCGTCGACACAATCGCGTAGATCGGCCACTTGACCGTCCACCTTGGGGCGCCAACGCTCGCGGAGGTCATCGACGATGCAGTAGACGTCGTTGAGCTCGTGATTCCCCGTGGTAATGGTCTTCGATTTCTCGTCCATCTTTTTTTTGCGAGGAGCAACGGCAGCTGATCCTCCATCTTCATCTTCACCTGGAGACGGGTGCCGTGCTCGTGCGCCAGGATCAGAGGCGACGAACAGAGCGGAACGGAATGGGGAAAACTGGATGGATCGAACGGCAATCTGATACCAGATGTAACGCACGATATAGGGTAGCTACTACATGTATCACTTAGAATTGGTAACTAGAGTTTACACTCCGGTGGCGATGGTTGCCGCCGGCCATATCTCGAGCCGAATCCCGCCGCCAACGTTTAATCAGATGACAACCAAGACGAAGGCACCCTTCTCCCCTCTCTCTGCCTAAGTACCGATCGTTACAACGGATCGGGCTCCCGACGCAGCGGGCCGGCGTACTTCATGTTGGGCCTTCTTTCCCTCTTATCTGTGGGCTTCGGTCCTGGTGGTGTTGATGCCGTGACGCTTCAAAACTACTACCATGTGCCAATTCGGATTATTGAACCTCGACAGCTCTGCACAGGCTGATCCATTTGCTAACCTGATCAATTTTGAGATGCAGCTTAAAGAGTTCTTCATGGAAGTCATCATCTTAATGTGTCGGAGAATTTGGACGACTAGAAATAATCAAATCCTCAAAAGCATCCCAGCTTGAGTAGGCTGCAAGTCCATGTTCTGTTAGGAATTTACTTCCTTTGGCGTGCCAAGTAAACATCCATCTCTCATATTCAAGAATGGGTACAAAACCGGATTTAGTTTTGACTTCTATTCTCGTTGTATTGATTTTTCCCTTCTCCTTCTTTGTCTCTCGGAGGGGTTACACTGATTATTTTGTACTCTGTTTTCTTCCCTCATATATACTCCCTCCGTCCATAAAACATGCAATTCTCACATTTCGAGAAGTAAGACGCTTTTAACTTTGACTAAAATTATATTAAAAAAATACTAACACTCATGGTACAAAATAAATACCATGCATTAGATTATTTATAGAATATATTTTCATAATAAATTTATTTTGAGACAAAAGTGCTAATATTTTTTTACTATAAACATGGTCAAAGTTGAGCTAGTTTGATTAACAAATTTCCCATAATTGCATCCTTTTTGGATGGACCCTTCATGTTTTCCATAATTCCAAAAAAGGAATCTCATAGGAATCTGTCGCATCCCTGTTCCTTCGAATCTCATAGGAATCTGTGTCTGATTTGGATCAACAGATTGGTCGTCATTTGAATTATCTCGGTTCTTGCATTCTGCCATGGCATGTGGTTTTGCCAGTATCAACTACTCCAGATTTGCAGCAGCAGAGGTGTGTGTGCAGGATCAGCACCCTGGTTTTCAAATGAAGGCAGGAATGTAAGGTTAACGCCGCCATCTCAATTTTGCACACAAGTTGTTCCTGTCCTCCAAGTGGTGGCTGCATGTGGCTGCATGCGAGCGCAGCCTCACCAGCGTCAAATCGCGTGGCCTCGTGCTAGGCGAGCACGGCCACGAGGACTCAAACCTGCCGACTAAATGGAGGAGCTTGAAATCTTCAAAAGTTTTAAGTATATGGCACCAAACAGTGACCACGAAACAGCGCCCAGCGCCTCACATCCATATTCTTTTGTACTCCACGTACGCAATCTTGTGGAGGTGAAAGGCGCATGCTGCATGCGGCTAATTTTTTTTTTTTTGAGATAACAGGCAGCATCTTTATTCATCTGAAATTTGTTCATTACAAACAATAGTCCTGATGACATCAGGTGACTCGTTAAACCAACAGGACACTGCATCATGCTCAGCAGATTTTGCCAAAGCATTAGCTGCCTCATTACATAAACGATTACATGAGTAAATAAGCAAGATACAAACATTCGAGCCCTACTCTTGATATCGAAAACGATGGCACCAATATGTGATCTGTCATCCACCGCACTTTTCACTTTGCTGATCAAAGTAGAACAATCAGATGCCACAATGACCTTTTGAAAACCAGCTTCCTCGGCAAAGGTCAAAGCATGGCGCATTGCGATTGCTTCACCTAGCTCTGGTTGCACGATATGATCAACGACGCATCTGCACGCAGCTAGAACCAGTCCCAGGTGATTGCGAATAACCACGCCAATGCCCATGCGTTTGGAATGTGTAAAAATAGCCGCATCCACATTAATCAGGACCGACTCGGCCGGCAGCGGATACCATTTGTGCTTTGGAGAGAGGGTCTCACGCCTAATGGAATCAGTCGTCCTGAAGTCATACACCAAAATAAAATCAATATAACCTTTGATCTTGCTCACCACATGGGAAGGATGGGGCACCTTTTCACCATTTCTTATATTATTCCTATTATCCCAAATGTACCAAATTGCAACAGCGAGAATCATTGAATGCAGTTCTGAAGCATTTTCAATCCAATCTAATAACCATTGTTGCATATTGACAAAGCTTTTCAGATTTAGAGACATATCAAAGGTTTCTTTTAGAAGAGCACTCTCGCCCCCCGCGTCGCCCTCCTCTGGCGACACGGGGGGAAACCCTAGCCCCGACCTAGGCCTCCCCCCCCCCCTCCTCTCCTCTGCGCCGCCGCCGCCGGAGGGACGCCGGCGAAGCCGCGCGTGCCCTGGGATGGTGGCGGCGGGGCCTCCTTTTCCTTCCCGCGGCGTGTGGTGGCGCGAGGCGGCGGGGTGCTGGCCAGGATGGAGGCGCGGCCTACGCACGGTAATGCAGGCGCGCGGCGGCGGCGCAAGTGGCGGCCCGATGTGGGCGCGCTGGCGCGGGGCGGCGGTGCTCCGACCGGGGTGGAGGCGCGGCCTGCGCGCGGTGGTGCAGGCGCGGCCTCGGTGCGGGGATGCCGGCTTGGCTGCGGGTCGGGCCCGATCTGGGTCGGCCTGGGCTGGGCGGGTCCTCGGCAGGTGCTGGCGGTGCGGGTCCCCAGCGTGGCGTCGGTGGGCTGCTGCCGGTTGGCCGGATCTGGGCCGGTGCGCCTGGATCCATGCGGCAGCAGCTCGGTCTGGCCTTTCGGCAGCCAGATCCGGTGCGTGAGGTGGTCTGGCTTCGTGGCGTTGGCGGCCTCCGGCGGCGTCCTGGAGCGGTGTTGGTGAGGCTCTAACCCTTGTCTCGCTGTGTGTTTGTGCTCTTGTCCGCAGTGTGTTGACTGTGGCTACGGGTGAAAACCTTGCATCGATTGCGTCGGTGCCGGCGATGGCGGCGTCTGTGGACGTCGCTTCTTTCTTGAAGGCATCGCCGTGTAGTTCCACTGCAACCACCCTTTGCAGTCGAGGTGCCTCCGAGCGAAAGCTTAAGGCTCGGTTTCATCTGGGTCGGGCAATGGCGGCGTTTTCGGACGTCGTGCCCTCCTTGGAGGCATTGCCTTGGAGATCTCGTCTGGCGGCGGAGGACGCGTGTAGCGCAAGTCCGGTTTGGGCCTGGCTAGTGTTGTTGACTTCGAGCAGCGCGGGCTCCCTTGCACAAGCTGTGCCTTTCGGGGTGGCTTCTTCCTTGCTCCGGTCGTCGGAAAAGCCTAGCTCTGCCTACCTTCTCTGGCTTTAGAGTGCTGCGGCCTATTCGTCGTCGTTGGAGCGGGCGGAAGTTTATCTTGGTAGTTGCATTTTGTTCGTTGGTAGCTTTGTGCCTAGCTTTGTTAGGCTGTTGCTCAGTGTTAGGGCTTTTGTACGGTTTTTCTTAATAAGTCGTGCTCTTTGGGTCTTCGCCGGTTTTCCCTTAATTAATCGAACTTGTATGGTTTTCGGGTCCGGTTTCCTCATAAACTGGATCACCTTTCCCGCAGTCGGATTCTTTCGGCTACGTCTATTGACAATAAATAACCCGCTGATGGTTGTTTCATCAAAAAAAAAAAGTTTCTTTTAGCACTGCCCAGATTTCCTTAACATAATGGCAAAAAAAGAAACAATGTTCCACTGTTTCCATCCTATTACAGTAGCTGCAGTCATACCTTGTTGGAATTGAACGCATGTGGAGTTGATCACCTGTAGGAAGGCAATTCTGTGCAATCCTCCACAAAACAATTTTCATTCTATTTGGGCACTGAATTTTCCAAAGATTTCTCCACAAATACTCCATAGTGCTTTGATCTGAGGGCGACCCTTTACCAGCTGAACTTCGATTTTTCCAGAACAATTGTGTTCTTGCAAGATTATAGCCTGACCTGACTGTGTATGTACCAGATTTTGTGAATGGCCAAGAGACAAAATCACAACAGCCTTGGGAACTTATAGGGATCTTAAGAATTTTTTCAGCAATGTCATCTACATATAGGCCTCTAACAGCAGCTTCGTTCGAAGAATTGTCATTACTTGATATTAGAGAGCTCACTGTTTGGTCGTCGTACAAGGGTCCGAACCGTACCAATTATAGTATCTGGGATCCAATTATCTTTGGTGATCGAAATTTTCTTGCCATCTCCTACTCTCCATAGCAGACCCTTTTGCAGGAGTTCCTTTCCATACATAATGCTCCGCCAGGTATATGAGGCTGCTGTTGGGCAAGCTGAATTCCAGAAATCACCATTAGGAAAATATCTCCCTTTCAAGACTCGATGACATAGAGAATTGGGTCTCAGCTAGGGGTAAAACTGTCCAGAATTGAGAGAATAAGAGTTCCTTGGTTTGTGTGCGCAGAGCAAACACGCCACTCTTTTAGAAATGGAGGATAAAGAAGGAAGGCATTCGCATTTATCCCAGATGTCTAGCTAGTTCTTCAAGGCAAAGAAGGAAGGCACTCGCTTCCGGCCAGAATCTAAGTTTAGAGGCAGCCCAAAACTTAGCCCAGTGCTTAGAGCCCCCTCTAAGTCCCTAATTAGTCATTTCTTGGAGTCCGCGAGCGAGCACGGATGTGTCGCAGTGGAAGCGCGACGGACACTTCGATGGTACGTACATGGGGATTATCTAAAAAACCATACGATGAGAATTCTCCGACACAACCAGCACAGGCTTTGACACGTTTCATCCTTTGCTTAACCGTACGTGCATGCAAACTCCAAAAAGGAAGCTGTGAGGGAGAGCAAAGGACATATATACCAAACCCTACATTCCCCTCCATAAAAAGAGAAAGATACCAAACCCTATACTCCGGTTACTCTACTCCCCTCCTCACCCTCCATTCCCTTGATGCCACTCCATCTTCTCCTATATTAACCCGATATATAGGTATATTAAATCGGCCCATTGTTTATAGATCGTGAGCAGAGCTACCGCTCTGTCTCTCGCAATGTCCTCGGATATTCACAATGAGGACCAGAGCGTTCCTTATGCACATTCACCAGGAGGTACACGTTTTATTTCATTCAATTTTTTATTGGAGGAATATATTGAAGCATCATGCATGCATTTCTGAACATTGAAAAATGAATCATGATGAACGTACGATGCATGCATGCATGCAGGGACCCCTCAGGAGGACAAAGTCGGAAACATGCGGCTGGTGTCGCACAGCAACGACAAGGCGCCACTGGAGGTCAACAGGCAGCAGGTGATGCTGGAGCTCATCGATGAATCTTCCCCCGGCGAACGCTTCGGGCTGGACCTGGTGGCTGTCCTGGACGTCAGCGAAAGCATGGGGCAGTGGGATAGGCTCGCCAAGGTGAAGACCGCCATGCAGTTCGTCATCAAGAAGCTCAGACCCATCGACCGCCTCTCCATCGTCACATTCTCCACCAACGCCAAGAGGCTGTGCCATCTGCGTTCGGTGACCAAGGCTTTCCAGGCACACCTGAAGGAACTGGTCGACGGCCTCAAGGCCGGGGGCAGCACCAACATAAAACACGGCCTCCAGACTGGCCAACAAGTCCTCACCGACCGCCGCCTCACCGGCGGCCGCGTCGCCAGCATCTTTGTCTTGTCCGATGGGGAGGTGAACGATGCTAAGGTTGGTGATGTCAGCGATGTGGCGGTCTACATGTTTGGTTTTGGTGCAGACTGTGACCACAAGGTACACATGATCCCTCCCTCCCTCCCTCTATTGATTGATTGATTTGTTAATTAGTGTGCATGATCATGATGCATGCATGGAAAATTTTGCACCTTGGAAAAAGTTCATTTTTCTCCCCTAAACACTAATTTTTTTTGGGGGGTTCCTTAACCTCTAAACTATTCAAATTGGGAGCATTTTAATTGCACCCTAGCTGGTTTCAGGAAGGAAAAAATCGCACCCACCCACATCATCGGAATTATTTGTACGGTTGGATCACCGTACTGTACGGCTGTGATTAAATGTGGAATAATTCTATTTCAGTAAACATTAATTACATTTGATCCATGTGCAAATAGGACTATACGTGAACCATCAGACGAGTCATATTCAACTAACGTGTGTTCCACTACGGTCTCGAAAAAAAAAACCACTTGTAGTACTACTAAACTAACAAACCTATGGTATACAACAACTTCAAATGTCCTCCTGATTTGCATGTATGCCTGCCCTCTTAGGGGCTGTTTGGTTGCTACCCTGACTCAAAATGCCTGACCTGAACATCTGCCTGTAACTAGCCTGAGGTTTGTTTGGTTGCAATCCTGAGATTTAAGCCTGAGAAATATGCCTGTCCAAACGTGCAGAGTCAGGCCTAGCAAATTGGAGGCCTGAGATTCTCTCCACTCCACCTCCATCGTGCCTGAGTGTGAAATCACCATCCCCTCACACAGGCAAATATTTGATCCAAACAAGGCCTGGAGCTTTAGCCACACAGGCATGTTGCTCAGGGTAGCAACCAAACACACCATCAATTTTGCATATGCCTGATCAGGCAATTTATCAAATGGACTCAGCTCATTCTCAGCATGGAAAAATCTCAGGCATGTTGCTCAGGGTAGCAACCAAAAAGCCCCTTATAACTTAGAAATTGATCACCAAAAAGAGAACCCAATTCGTAGAATAGAAACAAGAAAATAATAATTTCTCATTAATCTATTTACCAAATAAATATTAATATATTCCCATGCTAATATAAATAAATCAATCCATGGAAAGATTGATCTAATCAAGTTGATGGCTATGTTTCAATGAACGATGCATCAATTATTCTTTCTAATAAGAATGTTTTTCTTCTCATGTTCATAGTCCGGACGTGCATGTATGGTGGGAACAAGAATGAGTTGCGTTATCCTTCGTGAGAACCACGGATTATCACTGTGGTCTGGAAGAATGAAACTCTAAAATGATAAGTGTGATGTGTCTGTATATATATGCGTGTCTATGGGAAGAAAACTGGAAAGTTCACATATGTTACGGATTTCAATTAAGTCCAGCGTGGAACTTGACGCTGAGTCTCCACCGCGGATCTGATGCCGAGTTCATTTCAACGAAGCCATAACTATTTAAAAATATCGATGTACAATACACATTTAAGTTAACGGGGTGTAACACAAGTAGAAATAAATAAATAAAGTTGTGCTACCAAAATATGATTTTCCAGAAAGCATGCGATAAAACTTTTCTGAGTTTGACTACTATACATAAAAAGTTAGGTTGGTAAGGTCAAAACTATAGCATTAGAATTGTCATGAAAAATATTTTCATAATATAAAATTCATAATTTTCTACTAACATATATGTACAAGAAATAACGGTAAAAAAATATTGTAGACTTTTTCAATGTCTAAAATGTCATGTATTTAAGATCAGAAGAAGTAACACGATTTGAAAAGGTACACGTGAACCGTCCGATTAAACAAATAATAATATATCCCTTTAGGTAACCAATGAAAATTATCACATGTTTTCAAGATATAATGTTCACAATTATATTACTAAGTCTTTTGTACAACTTTTCACTGCACGTTGCTAGTCCGTGCGGGTGCATGGGTTGATGACTAGTACATATAGGTTGTGGGGTGAAGTACATACATGTAAACTTTGATTGAAAAATATGACAATTTGCAACCTGTGAAGAAAAACAAATTTGTACCATAGCAAATCGTCATATTATTTTACCAAAGTTTACATGTATATACTTCAACCCAAAACCTACATGTATGAATTATTTTCAGATTTTTCAAATACTTCTAGAGGCGATTTTGCCCTTCCAGAAAACAGCCGGGGGTAAAGTGCTCCCAATTCCAATAGTTTAGGGGGTTAAGTGAGTCCAAAACAACTTTAGAGGGTAAAGTGAGCCAGGTCAATAGTTTAGAGAGGAATGTGGACTTTTTTCTTGCACCTTTGGTCCTCCTCTCTAATGCTTTTGGCTCCCTCCTAATATTAAATACAATTTTGTCACCGCGACAGGCTCGCTAGGCGCCGTGTCCGTGTCGCGTGTGGACAACATGGCGCCGAGCGAGTCTATGGCAGTGACAAAAATGTATTCGAGCGATGTTAGGAGAGGGCGAAAAGTGCTAAAAGCAATAGACATCGAGAGAGGGGACCAAATTAAGGGGCAAATTAAATTTTCACATGCATAGCTAGTAATTAATAATTCCGTATGTATATTTGAAGGTGCTGGAGGGGATCGCAAGGGAGAGCAAAGGAGGAACGTTCAACTATGTGGATGACACGGAAAACATGATCGAGCCCTTCTCGCAGATCCTGGGTGGCCTACTCAGTGTGGTCATCCAGGACCTCAAGCTCACTGTGTCCCCACATCCAGGCGACTCCACGATAGAGAACGTGCAAGCTGGTTTCTACCCGCAGACCAAGGTCCACGGCTCGGTCATCGTCAGCTTCGGCGATCTCTTTGCCAGAGAAGTACGCAAGGTCATCGTCGACGTCCTCCTCCTCGACGTCCCGTCCAAGAGGAAAAGCATGATTGCCCTCATCGCCCAGTGCTCCTATAGGTATGTATACTTACTGCTCCCTCCTTTTTAGTTTATAAGGCACGCACAAATATTAAGTTAAATTTTTACCGTCAATTTGACTAATATAATATTCCCTCCGTCCCATATTAAGTGTCTCAGATTTGTTCAAATATGAATGTACTATAGTTTAAAAGTGTCTAGATACATGTAATATTTCGACACTTAATATGGGACGGAGGAAGTATGAGTTATATGGCACAAAAAAGTATACCATTGAATTCGCATTCGAAAGAAGTTTCCAATGATAAAAAATTTGTGGCATATAACTTATATTGTGTTGGTCAAATTGACGGTCAAAAGTTTAACTCGAAATATCGTGCGTGCCTTAAGGAGGAAGTATATATATACACAATGAGACTCCCAACGTACGTCTCCATTAATAATTATATTTGCACCGGCCGGCCGGCTAATTAATACAGTACATACATACACGTGCAGTATCCAAGGAAAACCCTTCTTCTCCCGTAAATTGACGGTCACTATAAGCCGCGTCACCGGACCAGGAGCAGCTGACCCGAACAGGAAGCCGGAGGCCGTGAGGATCGAGATAGCCCGCGTCGGTCTCGCAAAATCCTTAGAGGAGGCGTGTACAATGGCGGACCACCACGACCTCGACGGCGCCCGCGAGAAGCTGGAGGAGGCCAAGAACGACCTTAAAGTACTTGAGCAGTCCAACTCCATAGTTGACATCCTCATGACCCAGCTGGATAAGCTCCTAGAGATGATCTGGAACAGCTTGCCAGATCTCCGGCTCCGGCTCCGCCTCCTCGGCTCCCTGCGGTCGTTGAAGACGTCGCATGATCGGCAGCGCCCCGCGGCGACCGGCTACGTCAATGGTGTCAGGCTCTTTAAGACGGAGTTCACGGAGGCGTCACGGGAGCAGGGCAAATTTTTTAAGAAGAACCGCAATATGGAGGTGCCGCCGGTCGAGGACGACTTCAAGAAGGTGAAGCAGCAGAGACCCGTGAGAGATGAGCAGGGCCAGGGCATGGGCATGGATACGCCGCCGGCCGTGGCGACGGAGGCGTGGACCTGCAGCTGGTGGCCGGGGGACTTGGAATCACACCAAGACAGCAGGTGGGCATGGGCGATGGTGATGATGTGCATGGTGCTCGCCATCGGCGTGACCGTGATCGGCGGGGTGCTGTTCGCTGTGTACCTCTTCTACGCGCGCAAGATGCCGTCCCTGGCGGTCTCCGACGCGCAGCTGGGTGTGCTCCAGTACGCGGTCCAGGGCGGCACCATCCAGCACCTTCAAATGTCCATCACCATCCTGGCCAAAAACGACAAGTCCGAGGCGGATGCCTCTTTCTCCCCCGTCGACCTCGCCCTAGAGTTCCACGGAGCCGTGGTGGCTGTCCTGCGGACGCCGGCGCCGTTCGTGGTGGCGCCGGGGAGCTCCCTGCCGCTGCACTACAACGTGGTGTCGGCGGAGCGGACGCTGGACCAGGCCGGGATGCGGGCCATGTTCGAGTCGCTCAACGCCGGCGTGGTGCCGCTCCAGCTGCACGGCAAGGTGCGCACGCGCTGGAAGGTGGGCATCTTCCTCAAGACCAAGTATTGGACGCGCATCTCGTGCCGTCTACGCTTCTTCTACCCCGGCAACGGTACCGTCATGCCCACTGATCGCCACAGATGCCGCTCCAGGTCGCCATAGCACTGCAGTCATCTGCTCGTCCTCTGTATTCTGCCATGCATCGTCCACTTAATTGTATCAAACAAAACACATATACATAGCCATGCTTTATTTCAGTTTTGCTTGGGCTCAGTCGCCTGAGACTGTATTTTTCTAAGTCGACGCCTTCTGAGAAATTGTGTTTCTCGGTCGACTGAGCCGTAGGTTCTGCAGCCACTTGCTTCTGAACTTCTCCTTATGAACGACTCAACTGCTATGTGGTATCGAGTGAACTGCGGCGCTGACTGAAAGGCCCGTGCGCAGAGGAAGTTCGCGGCGGCGCTTTATCTCCAACCCGGTGGGTGCTGAGAGGCTCGCGGTGATGGGGAGGCGGCGTGCGGCGAATGCTGGGAGGTTCACGACAGTGTGGGAGGGGAAGGAATCGGTGCCACGGTGGCCCGAGCTCACGAATCTCGCCGGCCCGCGTGTGAAATTAGACGCAACGGTTTGAAATTGGCACGGCTAGGTTGTTCGGGCGTGTTGGAGTGAAATTGGACTCATATTGTTGCTAATTACGCGCGCCGGAGATCGATTTGGGCAGCCGGAGCTCCTAGGGATGAAGTCGATGTGATGGATTTCCGCCCCGAAAAAACAGAGCATCTCAACTTCTCCCGATATGCTTGTCAACTTCTCTGTATGTGTGAGAGAACTGCCGGGTGCAGTTCTGAAATTTATCCCAAATGTCTGTTCTTCAAGGCAAAGAAGGAAGGCACTCGCCTCCAGAATCTAAGTTTAGAGGCAGCCAAAAACTCAGTGCAGTGCTTAGGGCCCCCTCTAAGTCCTTGGTGCACTTGTTCGAGGTAGTTTTTGCGATGACCGTGGATGCAAAAGACTTGATGCTGGACACTTTGACAAATGCACTGTGTGTTGGTTGCGGATTGTCCTTGACGTGTTATCACCGCCGTGAGGATGTACTCGCTGTAATATACTTCCTCCCATCCAGTTTACAAGGCAAATCCTAAAAATTCAAAACATGAGGCCATTCTTTCTTTCTTTCTTTTTTTCTTTCCACAATTATCATCTGAGACTAGGCGAGGCATGTTTTTCTAGATCTTTGTCAGCCAATGAATAAATCATAAATGAGAGATACAGTTAATGCATGAAAATTAATGCTTTGCACAACACAATATTAGGACGGACTCTCGTGATTTTAAAAATAAGTCTTGTAAACCGAAAATGATGTAGTAGCAATAATTTTTTTTCAATAATACGATTTTTTAATTTATTTTTAAAAATAATATGCATTTTTAAATTTTTTCAAAAATAATACACCCTCGGCCTGGGCCGGGCCGACCAGGACCCGTTGGCCAGGCCCTGGCCGACCAGAATCCCATCGGCCAGGCCTGGGCCGACCGGGATCCCGTCGGCCAGGCCGTGACCGACCGGCTCCTGGTGGGCCCGGCCGAGCACCCCTGTCCCTTTCCCTTTCCTCTTTATTCCTTCCCTGCCCGTGCCCCCAAGCGCCCCTGCTTCTTCTTCCTCCCGTCGCCCGAGCCGCCCCTGCACGTGCACGCACAGACACGTTTGCTTCCTCTCTGTTCTTCCTCAAGTCCAAAAAAGACCCCATTTTCTAGCCCAAATTAGTGCATTTTGATCCCATTTGATCCACAAAATCGCATCCCCTATCTCGTTGGCACCCAAAGACACCTCGATCTAGTGTTTTCACTGTGCATTTTCATCACATTTTGTGGTTCTAGGGTTAGAGTTCAAAGTTGATTTTAGCTTGATTTGGAGGAGTTTGGAGGTGGCGGTGGTGCTGATCCGGTGACTACGTCGTGAGGGCTTCACACGCTTCAAGGGTAAACCCTAATCCCTCACGTATATGATTATCCTATAATGTATATGTTTATTAGGGTACGTGTGTACCAGTATCTTATAGGGTTACTGCTTAGTGTTTGATGCGTCTAAATATTATGGCCGGTAGTAATATGTTTAGAAAGGCTAGATTTTTGTTATACCGTACTGTTTTAGTGTTTCACGCGTATTAATATTTTTTTCGATTTTGTACTGCTTATTATTTGACATGTATTAATTTTTCTAGGAAGCAGAGATGTCCGATGTAGTGAAGTTTGTTTTTTACTACGGTTCTGGTAGTGTGTTAACAAATGAGCACAGAGCTGATCGGAGTCAGTTTAAGCATGTGGAGTTGGATATATCTGCCCCTCAAACATGGACGTTTAGTCAGTTACAGGAATGGTTGGTACGTTGTTTAGGGCTTAGTCCTGAAACATACACCGTCTCTGTGCAAGCATTGTGGACTAAGTCAAGTTCGAATATTTTCTGACTTTTGAGGCCGATAGACCGGACATCAAAGTGGATTCGCTGGTTACAAAGTTGCGAGCAAAGGGGAACTAGACCCCTCGCCTTAATCCAGGTTATTCGTATTGAGACCAACCCACCTGAAGGCGAGGGTGAATCGAGTTATGACTTGTCCAATGCAAACTCTGTGTCGAATGTTGACGGTGGTGGTTATGAATCAGGCCAGACCTCCGGGGCAGCAGGAGAGGATCAATACAGTGGCGAGGTAGACGCGGGCGAAGAAGATGGAAACTTGCAGGACCAGATGGAGGATGAAGATACAGATGGTCGTAGTTCTTATGACGATGAGTCGCATGAGTCGGACGAGGATGAAGATATAGAGGAGGAGCCGATTCCTGCATCATGGAATCAGGACTTCTCTACAGCTATGACCGTGAACGATGTGCATGACTCTGCGTGGCAATATCATCAGAACAACATTGCGAAGGGTGCCAGATATCCTGACAAGAAACATCTGCAGGATGCAATAATTTCTTGGGCAATGTCCACGCAAAGGGGGTTTTCAAAACAACAGTCTCCTCACAAAAAAATTTGACAATGGAGTGCGAAGTAATAGATTGTCCTGAGGGTGCATGCCTATATCCCTAAGTATGACACAGATTGGATTGTGAGTGACCTGGTGTTGCACACATGTGTCATTCCCAGTATCCGTCAAGACCATCATAACCTCTCGTCGACGCTTCTTGCTCGGTTGCTTTACACGGAGATAGTGGAGAAGAAAGCAATGGAAGTGAAGGCCATCATGAATAATGTCAGGGTCAGGTTTAAGTACAACATTTCGTATGGCAAGGCTTGGAGGGCTCAGCAGAGAGTTCTTGAGGATAGATTTGGTTCTTTCTTTGACTACTACGACTCTGTTGTCCGCCTCCTCCATACACTGCGAGCCCGTAATCTAGGCACCTATGTCGACATTCAACACTTCCTGCACCCAGAGTATCCAACGGTGAGGGTGCTGCATCGAGTGTTCTTCACTTTCGGTGTATGCGTCCAAGCTTTCAGTCATTGCCGTCCAGTGATATGTATAGATGGCACTTTTCTCACTGGCAAATACAAAGGGCAGATCTTGACCGCCATTGGTCAAGACGGCAACAATCAAATCGTTCCGCTCGCATTCGCTTTCGTTGAAGGTGAGAACACTGAAAGTTGGTTATGGTTTTTGAGGAAGCTGAAGATAGTAGTTGTGCATGATAAGCCGAACGTGTGCATCCTTCATGACAGACATGCAGGCATACTCAGCGCGATAAGGACACTGACAAACCCTGGTCTTGATGAACAAACTCCATGGCAGGACATGCAGAGTCTTTGGTGCATGCGGCATTTGGGGGCCAACTTCTTCTCACAGTTCAGGAGCAAGTCACTTATGAATCTATTCAAAAAACTCTGCAAACAGAACCAACAATGGAAGTACACTATGATACACGGTTATCTTGATGAGTTCACGAAGAAACATGTTACGGAGAGGAGAACGGCACGAGCAGCGGCGGTAGCAGCACATGTTGCAGCAGTGGCTGCACAGACAGCAAGTGGAGCAGGACCAGCTGAGGAAGAACCTGTTGGGCTTTGTGACTTGCCAGGGTTTGATCCACCCGGTACTAGGAGAAGGGCTGAAAGGCAGATTAAAAACTTTCAACAGTGGATAGAGCACGAACCTCTAGAGCGGTGGTCTTTGCTGCACGACACACATGGCGCTAGGTATGGCGTCATGACAACCAACCTGGCAGAAACATACAACTTTGTCCTAAGGGGAAATAGGGCTTTACCACTTACAGCCATCGTCGAGGGTATTTTCCATGGCACGGTGAAGTATTTCAGAGATAGACGGCAGAGAGCTAAGCTGCATATCATGAACAACCCGAATACACGCTACTGTGAAAAGATAATGAAATACATGGATGAGAAGATGGAAAAGGCTAGGACTCTTACTGTCGTCACCATCGGTAATCAAGAGAACATGTTTGAGGTGCGCTTACCAACTGACAAGTTTGGTTGTGGAAATGAATTGAGGACGCAAGAGGTGAAGATTGGAAATGAAGCGTGGCCAACGTGTGAGTGCACCTGCAACAAACCAAAGTTGCTTCACCTACCTTGCTCACATGTACTTGCTGCTTGAGGGCAGCTAGGGATGGACGCAATCTCATTTGTGTCTCCCTATTACCTGAAAGAGTCTGTGCTCCGCACATGGACGGGTGAGATGTTAGGGTTCCGTGCAATGGGCAATTTCAACAAGGTAAATCCAGGTGAAAGACGGTATATCCCTGACCTCGGTCTCATGTGGACAGGAAGAGGCAGACCCCCGTCCAGGCGCATCCGTAATGATATGGATGAATCTGAAGCCGGAGGACCTTCACGGCAATGTTTTCTATGCAATCAATTTGGCCATAGGGACACTTACTGTCCAACTTTTGGTACTGGCGGAGCTACTGCTCGTGGAAGAGGCAGCCGTGGACGACGAGAGAGAGGAAGAAATTAGACTATGATGAACTATGTTATAATTTGTAATCTATGTCCATCTATGTATTAATTTGTACTCTCGGTTGAACTATGTTATAATTTGTAATCGTGGTTGAACTATGTTTTAATTTGTACTCTCGGTTGAACTATGTTTTAATTTGTAATATTTTTGAACTATGTTTTAATTTGTAATATGTGTTGAACTATCTTTTAATTTGTAATCTTCTTTGAAGTATGTGATAATTTGTAATCTGTGTTCAACTATGTTATAATTTGTATTATGTTTTAATTAGTAACTGGCTAATTCTGTTTATGTATGTTGCAGGTGCAAGATGGAGAGAGCATCCTTGCTATTGCCGGAGATTGAGAGTAAGCATCAGGCTGCTCGGTTGCAGGTGGATCCTAGTAGTATCGAGCCTCTTGTCACGCGCACTCCTAACGTAAACTAGATGATACATCCTGCCTGGGTTCAACGGTACTGATTTATTCATTCCTTGCATGTTCATCTTATCAATTCATCCCTTGCATGTTCACTTTATTAATTCATCCCTTGCATGTTCATTTTATTAATTCGTTCCCTACTTGTTCATTGTGTTTATGCAGTTTGAAGTGGTCTGGGCTTTTACCTTTCGCACGACTAGTTGAGGCAACTCGTGCGGAAATGGTGGAGGGCGAGCGACAAGGCACCAACTCTACACGGCTACAAATGGACCACTTGTTGTTGAGCTACTTAGTGGACAGATAGAGGCCCGAGACACACACGTTTCACTTTCGCTGGGGAGAGATGGCTCCTACTCTGCAGGATGTGTCGATGCTGTTGGGACTACCATTGGCGGGTGATCCCATAGGGCCGTTGCAGGCACCAGTTGATTGACAGGAGGGTATGTCACTACATTTTCAGGGTATTCTTGATGGAGCTGGACCTTTCACCTCGGAGGCTCACGGACCTAAGCTAGATTAGTTACTCAACTACCAGGTTAGATGATGTGTTTTACGTTTACATATCTAGGAGCATACCTCATTTACTTGCATAGGTTTACTAACACTTGTTTCTTGGTTTATGCAGATTCAGAGGTTTGGGTGTCCAGAGACCGAGATGACTCAGCCTCAGATCACTCAAAGCCTTGAGGCATATATAATGTGGCTTCTCGGGAAGTGGATGTTTACGGAGAACCACGTCACCACCATTACCGCGCGCTTCATCCCTATTGCAATGGAGATCGCGAATGCAACTTGCGCTCAAGACATCACACAAAGGAGTTGGGGTTCTGCGGTCTTAGCGGCTAAGTACCGAGGTATGTGCAACACTTGCCAGCTTGCGGCGCACAGACCCGCCCTGCTAGGATGCCTTTTGTTGTTGCAGCTCTGGTCTTGGGAGAGGTTTTCTGTAGGCCGACCAGACGTTACGGGTGGTCTCGAAGGTGAGGTTCTCGTCGTCCATGGCGCCCCCGCCGCCGCCGGGGCCGCGCCTGGAGGTGGTCGCCCCCGCCGCCGCCATTGTTGGCGAGGAAGCCGAAACTCTAGAGGACGTGGGGAGCAGCAGGACTGGACGGAGGGAGGGGCGGAGCTTTTGCGCGTGGGTACCTCGCGAGTTGGGGGTTTTGTTGTTATATAACTACTGGAGCGGTTTGGATGGATGAGAAAGCTTCGTGGGGTTTCAGGGGGGTTTATGTAAAAGAGAAAATAGCTTGGTAGGGCCGTTATTGGGTTTCATTTTCACCGAAAATCGACAAAATTGACCCAAACTCGAAAGGAATTTGAAATCTGGATTCCGCGCGAAACTAATTCACAAATCTGACCCTTCTTCTTAGCGCCTGCACACGAGGCGCTAAACCCTCAGCATAACACCCTGCAACGTGGTGTTAAACCCGTGCCAGCATGGAGCAGACAGGCCCCACGCGCGCTCATGTAGCGCCTCATGCCGCGGCGCTATACCCTGGGCATAACGCCTGGTCACTCGGCGCTATCCCCCCCGTGCCCTAAAGTGGCCAAACCGTTCGGGCCGGAGGCACAGGCAGACAGATAGAAGGAGGCCGTCCATCGGCTGACGGGTACAAGGGACAAAGGATTACCCAGGTTCAGGGCCCTCAATGAGGTAATACGCCTGCGTCCTGCTCGTCGGAGATGGTATTGATGATGAGATTACAAGGATGCCGCGGGGGCTTAGGTGCGCAGATTAGATCTGGCGAGTGAATATGAGACGGCTTATCCTCCCTGGTTCCCCCTCCTAGTCCTTTATATACAGGAGTCTAGGTCTCGGGCGTGGAATTTAGGTTGGTTACAACAAAAAAAGAAACTCTAGATTATCTTTCTTATCTTGAGCCGCAATTCCAGGTGCTCGGGCTTCCTGGATTGTAGTGGGCTTCTGAATGAGCCTTCAGTTGGGCCATAACGGGTATACCGAAGGTGAGGAACCCAGTCGGGTATAACCATGTCAATCGACACGTCCTGAAGAGTCACGGTCATCTCCCCGGTACGGAGGTGAAACGTGTGCGTCTCAGGCCTCCACCGGTCGACAAGCGCTGTGATTGCAGGAGCGTTCATCCAAGGTGTCGACCGGGTCACCATATGGATGAATGGGAGGAGCCCTGTCCTCAAAATGTAGGGTGTGTACCGCTCATCGTAAGACATGGCGGCGGGGGAGGCCCTGTGAGACCTAAGTTTTAGGGGTCCAAGATCCTGCAATTCAGAAGTACGATTGTGTTACTTACACATTTGCGACATAACAAGTACAAAAAGAAGCAACATGCTAATTTTCATTACGATTTGTTCATCCCGTATCAAACGCCCACGGTGATGAACATCGTAGTGATCTTTCAGTAGCGCCATCCTACATATTCCAATTAAGACTACTAATAAGTCCGAGAAAATTGCTTGGTACAACATGGTTAATGCTTGGTACAACACAGCATTATTAGGACGGACTCTCGTGATTTTGAAACGGGTCGGGGATGACGTAGCAGCAATGAAATTCCAACTAGAAATTTATCAGGACACAAAACACACGGCTGTTTCATTACTATCTGAAAAAACAAACAGTTGTTTGTCAATTGTCAGTAAGGGAAGGAGATGCTTCCCTCATCCAATTCCAGTCAGTCAACAAGCAGGGCTGATTCATCCGAGGTAACTAATCGAAGATGGACTAAGAACTACTAGCTGATGTTGCCGATGGATCAGTCATTCAGTCCCTGTCGGCGCCATGATCCCGCGGCGGCGGCGGCGGCGGCAGGCTGACGACGGCGTCGGACCAGCGCGCGGGGGAGCGGTCGCTGCTGTTGGAGGACGACATGGCCTCCGCCCTCGCCTCCCTGACCATCCGGAGCACCTCGGCCGTGGCGGGACGGCTGGAAGGCTCCGCCGCCACGCACGCCGCCGCCACGCCCACCAGCGCGCCCAGCTTCTCCTCCGCGCAGCCGACGCCGCCATTGGACGCGGCGGACGAGTCCCCGCCATTGGACTCCGTGGTGGTCTCCTCGTCGCGGGCGGCGCGGACCCAGGCCGGGATGTCGTCGGCCTGGAGCATGTCCTGGAACGGCGCCCGGCCCGTCAGCAGCTCCAGCAGCAGCACCCCGAAGCTGTACACGTCCGACGCCGCCGTGAAGAGCCCACCGCCGGCGGAGCGGGTCTCCGGGGCGCGGTAGAGGAGCGAGGCGGCGGCGGCGTCGGCGGAGGAGGGGCTGTGGAGAGCCGGGACGAGGCCGTAGTCGGTGAGGCAGGACTCGAAGTCGGGGCCCAGGAGCACGTTGGACGGCTTCAGGTTGCCGTGCACGATGCCGATGCCGGCAGGAGAAGAGTGCGTGTGCAGGTGCAGGAGGCCGGCGGCGATGTCCTCGGCGATCTTCATGCACGACGTCCAGTGCAGCGGCTTCCCCTTGCTCGACGGCCGAGACCCTGCATCCAACCAACCATGCATCAAGCGCCAACAGTTTCAGAATTATTTACACAAGCTGCTTGCTTTAGCACAAGTAAAAAAAATTAGAAGGCGACAGGTGAAAATTAACGGAGCAGGTGGTACATGGAGGCCTGGTTATTTATTTACTGATTTACAGTCACTGATCATCATCAGGAGGGCATGCTTTTGCATTGCTAGATGGAGTTGCAGCCATGGCGAAAAACAGAGCAGGGGAGGTCCTACCATCTCATGGCTTTTTGACTGGCTGGTATAACTAATTCTGGGACAGCTACACAGACTGCACGAGCACCATCATGGTCATGGACCCCGCTACACAATACATTGACACCAAGATAGCTAGGCATGGAGTTGAGAGCATCATGGGTTTCTGAACAGCAGAATTATGTAGGACAACCAATACTAGATTAAGACAACACCTTCTTTACTTGCAAGAAATAAATTTATTACTACTGTGACAGTGTGACTCACATGAGCCTCCCCCCATGTTCATGTGTCCAAGGTTCAGTCAGAGCTAGTGGTTTATTTATTTTTGGTCCCTAGATTCATGGCAGCGTGTCTCCATGAGAACATGTTCCCGGGATCCTCTCCTCTGCGGGCAACTAATGGTGTAAGGTTTCTTGTCGATCTTGTTTGTCATGTATGGGAACCAATACGGGGATTCGCATCAATCGGAGGCCGGAGATTATCCTCATTTCCGGGGGAAAGATGAAGCTAATAAAGCTAATTTTGTTCTCTTCTTGCACTTCACAAATCTCACAACTCTGTGATACGGAGAATTTACCGCTGTTGGTGCTGGATCGATGAAGAATTTACCCGTCCAATATAGCACTCAAACAGCACAGTACTGGCTAGAACTTCACTTCATGTGGGACACTGGGACTCAACCTTATGCATGGAGGATGAATAAAGTTGGCTTTTAAGCTAGGGCCATGCCGGGTCTTGTTGTGTTCCATTTTTTCACATGGCTTGGCACTGTACTCCTGGTACACATGGTTTGAATTCTTTCATCTGTTTCTGTAAATAAATTCAGAGGTGGACCAAACTAGAGAAGGTACTAGCAACAGCTGGAGCATGTATACATACGTACGTATGTACGGGGTATAATGTACGTGCAGAAGAGCCCAGATTAAGCTTTGGATTTGGAATGTAGCAGCAGCAGCAGCAAGCTAATAAGCTCCATTAAGCTATGGAACGGAGGCAACAGAAGAGTCCAAATCAAGAGCCCTTCTTCTGCTTCTTCCTTGCAGACCCGGCCTTTTTGTTTGCAGTGATTGCAATGCACGTACGGCAGATGACAGATCCATATATGCTGCTAGATACTCCCCAGCAAGAAAGACAGGCAAACATATATGCAATGCAAATGCAGCTTTAACTTATGCATTGCTCTATACCGTGACACGAAGAAATTTAAATTTTCACCCCCTTTTCGTGATCCGATTTGACATTTTGATTCGTACGAACGAGAGCACGGGCAGGGAGGATCAGCTGCCTGCCAGCACTTAATCAGCAGGACTTGTTCGTGTGTGTCGACATGAATGGAATGGAAATTAAATCAAGCCGTGTGGATTAGCAGTAGGAATTTCCGCATTTGGTTCGTAACAATTAAGGAGGAAGAAGAAGGCAATGGCAATGGAGACATGGAGTACTGACCGTGGATGAGGGAGAAGAGGCTGCCGTTGGGGTAGTAGTCGTAGACGAGGAGCCGCTCCTCCTTGGCCTGGAAGTAGGCCCGGAGCGCCACCACGTTGGGGTGCCGCACCCGCCCCAGCTCCTCCGCGCGCCGCCCGAACCCCGCCGCGTCGCCATGGCCGTCGCCGCCGCCGCAACGCATCCGCTTCACCGTCACGATGAACCCCGTCTCCATCACCGCCTTGTACGTGCTCCCGGCTTCCCCTCTCCCCAGCGTCTCCGCCGACGCCCGCAGCAGCTCCTCCAGGCTGTACATCCCGCCGCCGCCGCAGAACACCAGCTTCCCCATCCCCCCCTCCCGCTCCCACGAGAACTCCCTGGCCGCCATTGCTGCTGATGGTGCTGCTGGTGGCGGCAATGGCGCGCTCGCCGCCGGCTGCTCCGACGATGAAGGAATTGCTTCGGCCTTGTTGTTGTGACCCTCGTCGCCGGCCACGCGCTGCTTGCTCCCGCGCCCGCGCCGCGACGCCATTATCACCGCCGCTGCTAGGACTCCCAGCAGCACCGCTCCGGCCACCGTGGAGCCTGCAACAATCGCCGCCTTCTTGCGGCGACGGCTGCTACTGGAGGAGCCGCCGCCGGGCGGAGGGAGCGGCGAGAAGGCCGCCCTGGCAGGGGACAGCGGCGCTGCGGCGTCGCAAAGCGTGGGGAGCGGAGGCCCGCAGAGCCCGCCGCCATTACCGGCGAATGACGACGCGTTAAACCTCGCGGCTAGCACGGGCGGGATGCGGCCGGAGAGCCGGTTCCCGGAGACATCGAGCACCCGAAGCGTCCGCTGCGAGAACCCCGGGACAGGGCCGGCGAGGAGGTTCCCGTCGAGCATTAGCGCGGTGAGCCGGGGCGGCGCGTCCGCGAGCTCCTCCGGGATCTCCCCCGTGAGGCGGTTGCCGGAGAGGACGAGGACGGTGGCGCGGCGGAGCGAGGCGAGGTCCGGCGGGATCTCGCCCGTGAGGCGGTTGCCGGAGAGGTAGAGCAGCTTGAGGTTGGGGAGCGCGGCGGGGAGGCCCGCCGGGACCGGGCCGCTCAGGGCGTTGTCCTTGAGGCTGAGGACGCGGAGCTCCGGGAACGGGGAGAGGAGCGCCGCGGTGAGGAAGCCCGTGAGGTTGAGGTTTTCCAGGACGAGCTTCGTCACGCGCCCGCCATGGCCGCACTGGCGGATGCCCGGCCAGGAGGTGCAGAGGGTGGAGGCCGTGTCGGGCCGCCATGGGAGGCGGTTGGAGTTGTCCAGGGCGGATTTTAGGGCTAGCAGCGCTTCCGCTTCGCCGCCGGTGACCGGCGGGGCGAGGTGGTGGAGGAAGAGGAGAATGAGCAGCGGGGAGATGGCTCTTGGGTGGAGCATGGTGGAGTGAGCTTTGGCGGTAGAGCAAGAGGAGTGAGCAAGTCAGCAGCAATGGCCGGTGGGCGGCATTGATTATTTTCTTTGCTTGTTTGTTTGTTGGTGGAAGGACGGATTGAGTGAAGGGAGCTGTAAAAGAGGGAAGAAGAAAAGGGGAAGGAGGACGAAGCAGAGGCAGAGGAAACCTGAGTCGGGAAAGGAAAGGAAACCGCTTTGAGGTCGCTGCTCAACTAAATGCAGCTGTGTCCTGTGTGCGTGTGGTGTGGCTGGCGGCGGGAGGAGGAAGAAGAAGAAGAAGAAGAAGAAGACAGCTAGCTAGCCGGGTGGGATTCAGACGAAGAGCGTCAGTTATTGAGTTCGCAGTTACTGTATTTGTTTCAGACGAAGAGCGTCAGAAACTGATGGGAAAATAAACCGACAGCTTTGGTCTTGGTCTGAATATCTGATGGCGATGCAGCAAAGCAAGCAAGCTCGGCTGCTGAGGTGCAGCAATGGCGGCTAGCGAAGGGAGAAAGAATGGGGAATCAAGTGTTGGAGTCTGAGCTACAGCGAGCTTTCTCTGTGTCGCTTTAGCTAGCTGATGATTTCTACTCTTGATAACTTGGCGGTAAGCTAAGCTAAAGCAGCATGCACAGCGATTATACCCTCCAGTGGGCAGTCAGCGCAGCTCCTCGGGGTCGTGAGGGAAAAAAAAGAAAAGCCTGTGTCCTGGCCATTTTACTAGTCGCGTATGTGGCCGGCAAAGAGCAGCAGAGGGAAGGATTACTATCATCCCTTCTCTGCTCTAGCCCTTGACTGACAAGCTCCATTATTTAGTCTCCGGTGTTGTTTTTCGATTTGAAAGCTTGTTTTGACGGTACGGAGAGCGAGCACGGAGTAGTAAATCAATCTTATCTGGGTGAGAGATACTGAGATGCTCAGTCAATGCCATTACGCACGTCGTAGCACCCTTTACTTAATGATTAACCATGCTGCTGCTAGTTAACTCGATGGGCTTCGGAGTTGAGACGAGCGAGAGAGAGAAATCCAGATCGTGATGCAACATGGAGAGTACTACTCCCACTATGTTTATGTATGCCCGTGAGAGAGAGAATGAGATTGGGTCGCAGGAGGAGGAAGAAGAAGGAGGACGAAATGGGTGAAAGAATTCAATGGTGCCACGTGCATACAGTGCACTGCTGCTCTCTCTCTCTGCAGATCCAACGCACTTCAATAGGACACTGCCTGTACTATTAACGCCACCAACAAGATGAAGCTATAGAGTTTTTTGAGAAACAGTTTTCCTTCTTTTGCAAAAAGAAAAAACTTTCGATGGGCCTCTCTCTCGCCCGGGGCTTTCTTCTTTGTGGAGCAGGCCTTATTGACTGCTTCGTGGTGTCCGGCCCAACGGCCCGTATATAACACGAGAACATTCTACCAGGCCCCAAAAGCATTGCCATTGTCCGGCCCAGTGGCAACGTGCGAACACTAACATATGGGACCCCATGTTACCCTGAGTACGTCATAAAATCTTCCTCCTCCCAATGGAGCCAAAAGATAGTGAACCACGATCAGAGTTTTGCTCTTAGACGAACAACTTGCAGCGTTCACATATTTCTTTCCTCCTTGTCGCTCATCTCCAATCTTGTTTTGTTTTGCATGGCCTGCATCTCATCTCATGACGTCCGCTGAAGATCCATTATATCGTCGCTAGTAGTGATAGCCTTTGTTTAAGCCTGGTGCGAGTTTGTAATCGAAGGATTATGCTCACTAGTATCTTGTTAAGACATATATCGTCTCTTGGATTGGCATCGGTCTTAATGAGCTCGGAATCGCTGATCGACACAATCTATGGCAGATCTATAATGTTATTCCGAGATAATAAAAATAGTTGCAACCTACATTGATCCCCAAAAAATAGATCAGTATACTGAAACAGTGAGCAAATGGAACACAAGGTATGAATGAAAACAAAGGGTGTGGGGTTGCCATTTTAGGCTAACTAAGCAGGCTGTCAGGCAGAAAGAAATACTCTTGACAGATTAGCACACCACAGCGAGAGAGAGAGGGGAAGGGGAAGGAGGGGGAACCCATCGGCTGCGGCGTGGCGATCTCGAGCTGGCGACCCCGCGCTCCTCCCACCACCTCGCCTCCGCCGCCGCCCTCGCGGCAGCGGGGGTCTCCTACCCGCCGCCGCTGCCCCCCACCACGCCCAGCGCCGCCGCGCCGCCGCACGACCCCGGCGCCGGCGGCGCCGCCAAGCAGATCGTCGACTCCCTCCTCGCCCGCTTCCTCCCGCTCGCCCGCCGCCGCATCGAGACCGCGCAGGCCCAGGTGATTCTGCCTGCTCCTCTCCCCCCCAACTCCTCTCCCCCACGTTCCGAATTCCGGCTGATTCCCGTTCCCGCGAGAGGTCAACGAAAATCGCACCACCTAGGGCTGCCTGTCCGCATCGCGTCCATGTAGATTCGGGGGAGCATCGCTTAGGGCACGCTGGTGGGGTTCAATTTAAGAGGCACCTTCTACTTTGCTCAAGCACACGTCAATTCAATTAGGTTAGAGGTCTGACCAATGCTCCAAGATATCGCCTGCCCGCCTGCCCATGGTGCTACATTTCATTTGCTCACTGCCACGCACCCACCAATTTGGAAATGCTGCTGGGATTTCAATCGGTCTTGCATACGCGGGTTGTTACTGAATTCACGTCTTCTTGCAACAACTCACGTGGCATTGCAGTATGGATATAGGGTTTGGACTTTTTATTCTTTCGGATAGAATCCAAGACCTGTTTATGCCCTTTGCTACTAATAATTAGCCCTGCTTTTACAATCCAGATCGGCATGATGCCATTTTTTCCCTATATACTGGCTAGCCAACGTGTTACCAGAGAAAATGCTATGCTTCGAACTCTGCGGAATCCTACATTTATAACTTTGTAAACTAGCAGGATGGGCAATACCTACGGCCATCTGATCCAAGCTATGAGCAAGTACTGGATTCACTCGCGATGGTTGCAAGGCACACTCCTTTGCCTCTTTTGGAGGCTCTTCTTCGGTGGAGAGAAGGGTATGCTCATTGACCTTAACTCTTGAAAAAACAACAACCTGGTAGCCTTGGATTTCCATTATTTTACATTGAGTTGAGTCTTCAGTAATGTTTCTTACCCCAACTCTAGAAACTCAGCAGCCTTGTATTTTCTTTTACTGAAGTTGCTGTTCACCACTGTTCCACAGTGAATCGCCAAAAGGGGCCCATGATGCCTCAACGTACCAAAAGAAGGTTTGTTGTCGACCGATCATGTCTTTTCCTTGTAAAGAGACACTTTGTTTTCCACTTTAGGTTTCATGCCGAATAAACAACCAACAGATATGCATTCTGTAGATTAACCTGTAGTTACAAATAGCCAGTCACTACAAAGTATTCTCATCCTGAATTCTCAAACTTTTACTTCCTCAGCATTTTTCAATTGCCTTGTCTAAAATTTTCATCATTTTCTCTTGCCCTTAATCAGCTTGCTGTTGAGTGCATATTCTGCTCAGCTTGCATCCGGTTTGCTGAGTTTTGCCCACAAGAGGGAATAACAGGTTATCTTTTTTGCTGTTGTTCTGTGAGTTATTTGAATAGTTAACTGCATTTAAAATAGTTGTCTCACTTGCATTTTTTTCTCTCCAGAGAAACTTTGGATTGGTCTGGAAAATTTCGTATTTGATTGGCTAATTAATGCAGACAGGTGAGACTTTGCTGCCTTCTTATTTTGTCCAGAGAAACTTTTGCATGACATTTCTGAAATAATATGTACGCAAGCACAACAACTATATGCTTGTCTTATTTTCAACATGTTAGAATTCCTTGAAATTATTGTGTAAAAATTGTTTATTGATTGCTGAAAAATCAAATTTATGTATCTGTGGAAGCTGAGTCCCTTCCTATCTTATTTGCTTTCTCCAGAGTTGTCAGCCAAATAGATTATCCTTCATTGGTTGATTTGCGAGGTCTCCTCTTAGATCTTGTTGCTCAACTTTTAGGAGCTTTATCACGTATCAGGTACGCTTCTTATTATCCCATTAACTGGATAAGATCTGCTCTTAGAGGTGAAACAAAAGCTGTTACATTTTTCTGTGATCTCTGTCCAAGTTACTGAAGACTGATGATTCACACAGGTTTAGTTCTGTGACGGAAAGGTTTTTCATGGAGCTTAATACTCGTCGTATTGACTCCCCTCTTGCTAGAAGTGAGACACTCAATATTATCAACGGGATGCGCTACCTCAAATTGGGGGTATGATTATACAGAGGCTACTTCATTATTTAAATATCTGTGCCAGTTGATAAATATCCAAAGTGCATGATGTTGCCCATCTGATTTGTTCCGGCATGCAATCATATATAGAAACCTTTTGCCGTAACCATGCATTTATCAAAAAAATGTAGAAACTTCCAAAGAGTTATGTTTGCTAATATGCCATTGTGCTTCAATCCCTAGGCTACCCTCCTCTAACCAAAATGTAAAGCAAGTGATATTACCAGGGGTTCTGTTTCATCTGAATCATCTAAGTTTCTACTTATATACACTGAATTCCTGGAAGCTCCTTTGGTTTCCAAATATGTTTTTCCAATAAATAAATAAATTCACTTACACAAGAACAATGAGAAGATCTCTAATCTGTTCATTTCATCATCTGTGAATCTGTTTTCTGCACAACAAGACTGCACGGAATGCCTCGATGCTGTTTCTGGTATGTAGGGCCGTATGTACATCATATGGTTTCCCCCTTATTTTATTTTTCCAGGTGAAGACAGAGGGTGGGCTGAATGCTTCAGTATCCTTCATTGCAAAAGCAAATCCTCTAAATCGACCTCCAAACAAAAGAAAGAGTGAACTGCAACATGCTTTGTGCAACATGCTCTCAAGTATACTGGCCCCACTTGCCGAGGGAGGCAAAAATCATTGGCCTCCACTGGGTGTGGAACCTGCATTGTCACTTTGGTATGATGCTGTTTCTCGAATAAGAGTCCAACTCATGTATTGGATGGATAAGCAGAGCAAGCATACTGCTGTAAGTTGACGACATGTCATTTTATTTTAACTTAATCATTTGCACTTGATTTGGTTTCTTAATCTTCTTGCTGTGATCACTTTGAAAGCTGCATAAGTTTTTTTCTGCCTGGCAAATTTTTTTATGAACACTGTTGTATAGAATTGTCTTTTCACAAGTTACTTTTTCTATTGTTTCCTGATGAAATATTAAATTCCATAAATTGCCCTAAACTCTTTCTGAAATATTTATTTAACTTGCACTCCTTATCAATCAAATCAGTCGGCTTATTCGAATTTATTTAGATGCTTATTTGTTAGCTGGCCTGAGCATTTAATATCATAGGACTGGGATTTTGTTAATTTGTGTGTGTTAACAAACCGTGGGTTCTAATTTTCGTTGGTGAATGTGTTTAGTGGTTGTGGGTGAGTTAAAAGAAAAAAAAATCCTCCCATTCTCATTATTTTAGGGACGATATCAGTTCCTGACTCGCTGCTGCTCCACATATTTGTATTTTTATTATGTAATGCCAAATCTTCTTTGCAGGTTGGATTTCCGTTGGTCACCCTTCTACTTTGTCTTGGTGATTCGCATACGTTCAATACCAATTTTTCTCAACATTTGGAGATCCTGTATAAGTATCTTAAGGTGATTTATGTATCCACATTTGATTTAATCACGAGGACAAGATCACCATGTCTTAAATGTCACCAATTAATATTTTCAAGTGTTTTTCTTTCATGATACATGTTATGAATAGATACCGATCTATGAAACCGATATTCTTTGTGATGCATGAAGCATAATTCTCATTGATTGTTTATTATGCAGGACAAGAATCATCGATCAATGGCATTAGATTGTCTTCACCGGCTAGTAAAATTTTATGTAAATGTTTATGCGGATTATCAGCCCAGAAATCATGTGTGGGACTATTTAGATAGTGTTACCTCTCAATTACTGACTGTTTTGAAGAAAGGACTGCTGACTCAAGATGTCCAGCACGATAAACTCGTTGAGTTCTGTGTGTCCTTAGCAGAGAGCAACCTGGACTTTGCAATGAATCATATGATACTTGAACTGTTGAAACCAGATAGTTTAAGCGAAGCAAAGGTTGTTGGTCTTAGGGCTTTGCTTGAGATTGTTGTTTCTCCGTCAAATCGACAAATTGGCCTGGATGTTTTCCAAGGTAACATGGCTTCAGGAGCAGTTACATTTTTCCTTCTTCTTTCAAGACAATACATTAAGCGCTACATATTTACTTTGTTATTTCAGTGTATGGTCTTGGCCACTATATTCCAAAAGTCAAGTCAGCAATCGAGTCAATATTAAGGTCCTGTAGCAAGGCTTATAGCTTAGCCCTTCTCACATCATCAAAGTCTACAATAGGTATGTTGCTACTTACCATCATATACATAGCAAATGTTTGAACGACTTGTCAAGTGCTATTGTTTCTATATATTGATTTTGGACCATCTTTTGGACTTTATTGATACTGAAATTGTGAAAAGGAGCACCAAATGTTTTTGTCCATTCCCCTATTTTATATTTCTCTGTGATTTCTAATATCATGTTTTCAGATAATGTAACGAAGGATAAATCTCAGGGATCACTCTTCAGGTCTGTGCTTAAATGTATACCGTACTTGATAGAAGAGGTGGGCCGTAATGATAAAATGACTGAGATTATACCTCAACATGTCACAAGTATTGACCCTGTTGTCCGTGAAGAAGCCGTGCTAGTGTTGAACAGGATCGTACGATACCTCCCTAATCGTCGGTTTGCTGTGTTGAAAGGAATGGCTAATTTTATCCTGAAACTTCCAGACGAGTTCCCTATTTTGATTCTCAATTCACTGGGACGCTTGGTAGAGCTTATGCGGTTGTGGAGAGGTTGCCTATCTGAGGAACTTCTGGTGAAAGATATGCAAAATCCTAAGCGTTCTAGTCTAGGAGGCGAGCTACAGAGATCTCCTTTTCATAGGCCCAAAGATATATCTGAATTTCGTGCCTCAGAAATGGATGCAGTTGGCCTTGTCTTTCTCAGTTCTGCTGATGTTCAAATACGGCTTACAGCTCTGGAGTTATTGAGATGTGTTCGGGCTCTTAAAAATGATCTAAGAGATTACTCAGCAAACGAATGGGGCGACAATAAACTGAAACTTGAACCAGAACCAATATTCATTATTGATATCATAGAGGAAAATGGGGTGAGTTCCTTATATCGCTGATTTATGTGTGTTTGAGCCTTCAAAAGATTTGTTTGAAATGGAACATATTTTGTTGAAAATAAAATACCTAGTGACTAAATGTTTCTTTCCTCTAATATTCTTGCAGAAACTGGAATTCCTAGTTTCCTGCATTCCCAACTGGACCGTAAAATTTGTGAACCTTTTCATGCTTAATCATGCAAGTAACTCGCTATAAATTTGCAGGAAGACATTGTTCAGAGCTGTTATTGGGATCCAGGGCGACCTTATGACCTGAGACGCGAGATGGATCCCATTCCTTTGGATGTGACACTTCAATCCATCTTGGAGAGCGTTGATAAAAGCAGATGGGCCCGCTACCTTAGTGAAATTGTGAAATATGCAGCCGAACTTTGCCCAACATCTGTGCAGGATGCAAGGCAAGAACTCTGGTCTATTCCTGGAAAAAAATTAACAATAATTTTTTTTTGACAATTTGGCTGGGCATCTTATTGACTTTATTGTATGACTCAGCAGATTAGAAGTTGTCAGGAGACTTGAACAGATCACTCCGGCTGATCTAGGTGGAAAGGCTCAACAATCACAAGATAATGAAACTAAGCTTGACCAGTGGTTGATATATGCAACGTTTGCATGCTCTTGCCCTCCTGACAACAAAGAATTTGCCCTCAAAGCAGCAAAAGACATCTTCCATTCAATTTTCCCATCATTGCGCCATGGTTCAGAAGGATATGCAGTAAGTTTGTGCAATGATTATTTTCCCTTGTGTTCACACCCACGTTGCATTTCTGCAATTGCATATTCCCTAGTGTTTAAATATATAAAGTGCAAAATCCACATAAGTTCTGTTGTGCATTGTTGTGGCATAATGTGCAACATACTAGTGATGTCATTTTTATGTGTAACCCGAATCTCCTTTCAGCATAGTACATGATTAGTTGATTATGGCATCAATAGTTCAGTTCACAGGAATTGAAGTTTCCTTTCGGTCTGTTTCTGTTTCTGCAGCTTGCTGCTACGGCTGCCCTTGGGCACTCGCATCTAGAAGTATGTGAAATCATGTTTGGTGAACTTGCTTCTTTTCTTGAGGACGTTTCTTCAGAAACAGAAGGAAAACCAAAATGGAAGGTGCGGTGACTTAACTTTCTTCCAATGTCAGGATATCGACTAAATTGTTTGATTTGTTTAGGTCACTGTGCATCTTTTCTTTAGACTTCTTCATTTAAAAGGTCAAGTATTCAATAGACTTTTTCATGTTGCTGAAAACTTGATCTTTGTTGTTTGCCTGACATACATTATTTGATTCTGTTGACATTCATATTTATATTGTTTTAGCTACATCGCTATATAAGCAAATAAGCAATGATCCATGTTTCAGTGGGTTTTCTCTGCTCAAGGTTATGTGCTGTAATCATGATTGTCCAGTGACAGCAAAAATGGAATTTCAGTGTGGGGCGTGCTTTCTTTTCTTCGTATCAAGCTTTCGTACTAATATAGCTTCCTCAATGTACAACCCTTTTAGTTAAAACTGGAAGCCCGTTACTTTTTGACCATATTCCATCTTTAATATCAATATCGTAAATAAACCTGTTAGTTGACATTGTAGTTTACATTGCATTTTCTTTATGCAAGAACGGGCACATCACTTGAAAGTTTTATTTAGAAATAATCAATAAGAGAATGAGGATTATAGGCACAATGGTGCGTACTCTCTTTGTAATGAACTAACGACTACCGTACGTGTTTGGTTCTGCAGAATCCTAGGTCCCGCCGTGAGGATCTGCGCACCCATGTTGCAAACATATATCGGATGATAGCTGAAAAGATTTGGCCTGGGATGCTTATTCGGAAGCCTGTTCTCCGTTTACATTTTATAAGATTTATTGAAGAAACATATCGCCAAATCAACATGTCATCATCTGATAGCTTTCAGGAATTGCAGCCTCTCCGATATGCGTTAGCATCTGTTCTAAGATATCTAGCTCCAGAGTTTGTTGATGCAAAGTCTGAGAGGTTTGACCACAGAATACGTAAGAGGCTTTTCGATGTTCTCCTTAACTGGAGTGATGATTCTGGCAGCACGTGGGGACAGGAAGGCAGTAGTGATTATCGCCGTGAACTTGAGCGATATAAAGCCACTCAACATAATAGGTCAAGGGAATCACTTGACAAGCTTGCCTTTGACAGGGAAATGGCTGAGCAGATGGAAGCTATCAATTGGGCTTCCATTAATGCTATTGCTTCTTTGCTTTATGGGCCATGTTTTGATGATAATGCTAGAAAGATGTCAGGCCGGGTAATATCATGGATCAATAGTTTGTTCGTGGAACCAACTCTGAGAGCACCTTTTGGGCATTCACCAGTTGATCCTCGAACACCGTCATACTCGAAGCATACTGATGGAGGACGCTTTGGTGGGAAGGACAAACAAAAGGCTAGTCACTTCAGAGTTCTCTTAGCAAAAACCGCGTTGAAGAATATTTTGCAGACAAATTTGGATTTGTTTCCTGCTTGCATAGATCAGGTAGGTTGTGCTTCTATTTTTTTTATGTTTGCATTCTGATATCTGCCAACTAACTGCACCGTGTACACCCTGTTTTATGCATCAGTTGCACGTGCTGCAAAAAATCATTCATGTTCAAATTTTCTTCTTGAAGTGGCGTAATAGTTATTTGGTGACTTAATATATTGTTAATTAATTCTGTTTAACTTCGGAAGACATCAAGGAACCTTTGTGGCATTGTTACATTTTTTTTGAACTAAACACTTAATAAGCTATTAAGCTCTTCTCATTTGTCTCAAGATTTGGATGGTGTTATGCTTACAGTTTTTTCAGTTCTATATACGCTTTCCATCACTGTTAAATTTTGATGGTGCCAATCATTTGCAGTGCTACTCTCCAGATGCTTCAATAGCAGATGGGTATTTCAGTGTTCTGGCTGAAGTTTACATGCGTCAAGAGATTCCAAAATGTGAGATCCAGAGACTTTTGAGCTTGATCCTCTACAAGGTGGTCGATCAAACAAAACTGATCCGTGACAGTGCCCTCCAGATGTTGGAGACACTTTCTCTCCGTGAATGGGCTGAAGATGATGCTGATGGTGTTGGACATTATCGAGCTTCTGTTGTTGGCAACCTTCCGGATTCCTATCAACAATTCCAGTACAAGCTGTCCTCAAAGCTTGCCAAGGACCATCCTGAACTCAGTGAGCATCTGTGTGAGGAAATAATGCAGCGTCAGCTTGACGCAGTGGACATCATAGCACAGCATCAGGTCCTCACCTGCATGGCTCCTTGGATAGAAAATCTCAACTTTGTGAGATTAAAGGAATCTGGATGGAGTGAGAGATTGCTGAAAAGTCTTTATTATGTGACATGGAAACACGGTGATCAGTTTCCTGACGAGATTGAGAAACTATGGAGTACCGTTGCAAGCAATACTCGTAATATTATCCCTGTTCTTAACTTCTTGATTACCAGAGGAATAGAGGACTGTGATGCCAATCCATCAGCAGAGATCACTGGTGCATTTGCTACATACTTCTCAGTTGCCAAGCGTGTCAGTCTATATCTAGCTCGAATTTGCCCACAGCAGACCATTGATCATCTGGTCTGCGAGTTATCTCAGAGAATGCTTGAAGACAATGAAGAACTAGTCAGGCCTGGGAAGGTTGATACTTCTGCAAATGTTGTATTGGAGTTCTCTCAAGGACCTACGACCTCTCAGGTAGCATCGATAGTTGATAGCCAGCCTCACATGTCTCCCCTGCTTGTCCGTGGTTCCCTTGATGCTGCAATCAGGAACGTCAGTGGAAACCTGAGCTGGCGGACATCGACGGTTACTGGACGAAGTGTGTCTGGCCCATTGAGCCCATTGGCTCCCGAAGTGACCAGCATTCCAAACCCAACTACAGGCCGGTCAGGGCAGCTCCTTCCAGCATTAATGAACATGTCAGGGCCGTTGATGGGTGTTCGAAGCTCGGCTGGTCATCTGAGGAGCCGTCATGTTTCCAGAGATAGTGGTGACTACTATTTTGATACCCCAAATTCAAATGATGATATTTTGCATCAAGGGGGAAGTGGACTTCATGGGATTAATGCTAATGAGCTCCAATCTGCTTTACAGGGGCACCAGCACTTGCTTTCACGTGCCGACATAGCTCTGATTCTCCTTGCTGAAATTGCATATGAAAACGATGAAGACTTCCGTGAAAATTTACCCCTGTTATTCCATGTTACCTGTGTTTCCATGGATAGCTCAGAAGACATTGTGCTTGAGCATTGCCAGGATTTGCTCGTGAATCTCCTCTACTCACTTGCTGGGCGGCATCTTGAACTGTATGAGGTTGAAAACAGTGAAAGGGAGAATAAGCAGCATGTTGTGAGTTTGATAAAATACATTCAGTCTAAAAGAGGCAGCCTGATGTGGGAGAATGAGGATCCTACCCTTGTCCGGAATGAGCTTCCTAGCGCTTCACTCTTGTCAGCACTTGTACAAAGCATGGTTAGTGCTATTTTTTTCCAGGGTGATCTACGTGAGACTTGGGGTGCAGAAGCACTTAAGTGGGCCATGGAGTGCACATCTCGTCACTTAGCCTGTCGATCACACCAGATATATCGTGCGTTACGTCCCAGTGTTAAGAGTGATAGCTGTGTATTGCTTCTGAGGTGTGTCCACAGATGCTTGGGTAACCCTGTCCCAGCTGTTCTGGGTTTTGCAATGGAGAATTTGCTGACATTACAAGTCATGGTTGAGAACATGGAGCCTGAGAAGGTGATACTTTACCCGCAGCTCTTCTGGGGCTGTGTAGCACTGATGCATACCGACTTTGTACACATCTATTGCCAGGTGCTTGAATTGTTCTGTAGGGTAATTGATCGCCTGACCTTCCGTGACCGGACAACAGAAAATGTGTTACTTTCCAGCATGCCACGTGATGAACTTGATGTCAATGAGTATACAAGCGACCTCCACAGGCTAGAGTCGAGAACTACTTCAGAGAGACTGCTATCTGTAACTGAGACTGGAAAAGTTCCTGCTTTCGAAGGTGTGCAGCCGCTTGTACTGAAAGGGCTTATGTCTACTGCTAGCCATGGATCTGCAATCGAGGTGTTATCTAGGATCACAATACCCACATGTGATTCTATATTTGGGAATCCTGAGACAAGGCTATTGATGCATATCACAGGTCTTCTTCCATGGCTTGGGTTGCAGCTCACCAGGGAAGCATCTACCTTTGGGTCAGCTTCACCTCTACAAGAACAGAACCAGAAAGCTTACTACGTGGCATCCAATATTTCAGGATGGTGCCGCGTGAAATCTTTAGATGTTTTAGCCGAAGTCTTCAGAGCGTATTCTTATGGGGAAATCATCTCACTGGAAGAACTCTTTGCACGTGCTTCACCGCCAATTTGTGCTGAGTGGTTCCCAAAGCACTCATCTCTGGCCTTTGGGCACCTACTTAGGCTCCTGGAGAGGGGCCCTCTGGATTACCAGCGAGTGGTGCTTCTGATGCTTAAATCACTACTGCAACAAACCCCCGTGGATCCATCCCAGATACCTCAAGTATACAATGTCGTGTCTCAACTCGTGGAGGGCACACTATGTGCAGAGGCATTGAATGTATTGGAGGCACTTCTGCGGAGCTGCAGTGGTGTAAGTGGCGGGCAAGCCGATGATCTGGGATTTGGTGAGAACGGTCATGGGATGGGGGAGAAGGTTCTCGAGAGAATGCTTCTTCCTCAGTCTTCATTCAAGGCAAGGAGCGGGCCGCTTCAGTACGCTGCCGGGTCAGGATTTGGGTCTCTGATGGCCCAAGGCGGTGGAAGCGCTGCCGACAGCGGACTGGTCGCACGGGATGTGGCGCTACAGAATACTCGCTTGCTGCTCGGGCGCGTCCTTGATACCTGCGCCCTTGGCCGTAAGAGGGACCACAAGCGCCTGGTGCCATTTGTGGCAAACGTTGGGTAGACACTGTCGCAGACAGACACGGTGCAATAGTATGTTGTTATGTGCCAACTTGACACGGCTTGTACAGCTACAAGAGCAAAGTACCTGAGCTGACGTGCACATTTGCACAGATGAGGATGGCTGGCCGGACCGTGTGTGAAGCTGAGAAGGGTTGTGCTGCAAAAGAAGGAACAGAACACTTGCTGCCTGTCTTGATGATGAAGAGCTCCGAACCGGGCAACACAATTTTGAATTTTGGAACGTTTTGTTTATCCTGCGACTGCATAAGGTTGCAGAGTTGATATGCTTGTAGCTGTAGAATTTAGTCGACTCAGTCAGTGTACAGTATGGGTAGTACTCTTTTTTTTTCCTTTTCTTTTTGGGCTGGAGCAGCATGTCTATATTATTATTAAGGTTCAACATATTGATATCATGTATTGTTCTTCTTCTATTAGTGATATCTCCAAGAGCTGGACAAGTTTACCTTTTCTTTAGTAAAAAGGGAGAAATGTTTTTTTTTTACCTTCACTGGTATAAAATTAACAAGCTAGTAATGCATGCACATTGCTCCTCGCATGGCTTCTGTGGTGACGCCTTGAGCCAGGATGGGCATTGTGATGTTGGCACAATTAAGTTATATATAAATAGGCTAGGGAATGGTCTTGCTCTCGTCTGTATGATTGCTTTCCTATATATAATCAGCAATGAACCTACGTATACATTATTACATCTGTGTGGTGTAGAATGTGGATCGATCCCTTTGCTGATATTATTAGCATGTGATATACTAGAAAGAAAATAGATGAGTTCAAGAGAGTGTCCATCACGTGGCCTCGTCAAAACAAAGTAGATGCATGAGAAGTACTCCCTCCATCCCAAAATAATTAACAGACGCGTCAGTTATTTTAGCAGTGCTTAATTCCTAAGTGTCATTTGGAGTATGTAGGAACTTAATATTTCTCCGGCCGTCTGTAAGTCGAGTCCTGAGTCCTGACCTTTGTATGGAGCCGACGATAGCTAGCTTGTCCGATTGGTTAGATCCCTTTTTTCCTGTTATCGGACACACATTCTGATGACATCATGGTCAGTTAATGGTGAGAGCCGCATGTCCAAAAGCTGCATGCGGTACATTCATTCCCGATCGAGAAACAAAGAAAGGTGCGTGTCAGTCACTCACTGCCAGCATGGGGAATCCATCCGTCCGTCCATTCCTCCACGGACGCATCCGATCTGATCACATGAGCTGAGCTCAACTTGGAGCTAGAGTAGAAAGGCTTGAGAGTGACTGCTTTGCTTTGCCCTCTCTCGGCTAGGCTCCACCCATTTTTCTCTCCTCCTAGCTCCAGCTCGCTCGCTCTCTCGGGGCCATGGACTCCGCCGCCCCGCAGCCGCAGCAGCCGTCGGCGGCCGACGACGACGAAACGCGCCGCCGCCGCCGGAGCACCGACTGCATCTACTACCTCGCCTCCCCGTTGACCTGCAAGAAGGTATGCATACAGATTCGAATCCATTCCTTGCTTCATTTTTGCTTAGCTTGTAGCTTTGGATGTGCAATTGGTCGCCCTCGCGAGCCTGGGTGCCGAGATTCGCTCCCGATTCGGGCTTCCCCTGCCGCTCGGCGTCGATCTGGAGCTCTTGCTTGTCCTCCGTTTCAATTAGGCATGATTTTCCTGCTCCTCCGTGTCTAGGATTTGATTTTGATGTCCCCCGTTTCGAGCTGTCTTGGGTGCATACATACAAAATGCTGTCTTTTGGAGAACAAGCCGGCGTTTCCTTAGCTTTGCTTTAGTAGTGTTGTGTTGGAAAACTAGCTTACGTACAGATGGTGTTTCAATTGCTGTTGCTGATTAGTCGAGATCTGTCTGATTTAAGCCTTGGATTGCTCCTACCTGCTGATTTAAGCTGGCCTTTATTTGCTGCTGCTGCTGCTGGGATTAGTTAGCTCACCTTCTCTTTCTCCGGTAACCAGAGCTAGCTAGGTTAACATGTGCTATTTCAAAATTGATGCATGCTAGCTTGTTTCAAGAGCTAAATTGCCTGTCGTCCTGATTTACTGTTTAGTTAACTTAGCTCTAGCTAGGAGGTGCTGCTGGGGCAATTAATTTTCTCTTGTCTGGACTCTGGATATATCATTCTCTGTTTGGAAAGAGGTTGGTGTCTCCTATGCTCATCCTTCGCACGTTTTCTGAGCTTCCGTGGAGTTCGCAGCAGTAGGACAGTCTTGTTACTCGTTGATTGGTCTCAACATATATTCCAAGTTAATTGCAAGGAGTCTGTATACCAGCACCACCAAACAATTATGACGTTATGGGGATTTCTGTATACCAGCACCACCAAACAACTATGTGACGTTGGCTAAGGTGGTGTTTAATAGCTAGTTTCTACAAGATGTTTTATGTTTGCATCTTGCTTTATTTATCTCGGTGTTACTGCAAATGCGCAAAGTAGTACCACTGCAGAGGTGTAGCATCTTTTATCATCAGTTCGTTTTATAAATAATGCAGTAATGCGTTAGGAATGTAGTCTCTCATCTATCAGACGCATATTCACATGACTTGCCTATTTAATAGAAATAACTAATGTCTATGAACAAATTAAGCATCTCGATTTTTGTTGCCAGTTGGAGTAAACTTATGTTTGTAGCAAAAAATGACTTCAAGGAAGTTTGTGACTTGGTTTAGAGGATTAACCAATATACTCCCTCTGTTCCATAATATAAGGCGCCCACGCATTTCGAGGTCCAACTTTGACCATCAATTAGACTAACAAAATGTGAATTATGTGAATTTTTATAATACATAATTCACATTTTGTTGGTCTAATTGGTGGTCAAAGCAAAATCTTGAAATGCGTGCGTGCCTTATATTATGGAACGGAGGGAGTACTTCTGATTGACACTGACATGTTCTTTTCCTTCATCCAGGGAAGCGAATGCGAGTACCGTCACAGTGATGCTGCCAGGATGAACCCTAGAGACTGTTGGTATTGGTTTAATGGCAACTGCACGAATCCTAAATGTTCATTTAGGCACCCGGTACTACCTCCTCTTCTGATCTTGAAGCAAAAAATTGCTGCAGTTCTAGTCAGTTTAGTACTTTATTGCTTCAGTTGAAATAGAATAACACCGAGCTATGGAAGTTTGTGACTCATCCTTGTGGCAACAGTTCCTGTACTTTGAATCATACGCATTTACTCAAATATTTAGTTCATAAATATTAATTTTGCTTCAAATACATGATTAGCTAGGATTGACAATGAAAAAGTCTGATTCCTTTTCAGCCATTGGACGACCTGCTCGGAGCACCAGCAAATCCACGGGCATCTCAACAAGCTGGATCGCAGGTTCCTGTGCCGGCTCAAGCCCCTGGATCTATTCCTGCCAGCAGCACAGCCAAGCCTGGTGTTCCATGTTATTACTTTCAGAAAGGCATGTGTGCAAAAGGAAACATGTGTGCCTTCTCACATGTACCACAGGTTGCTGGAAATCCTGCTTTGCAGCAGTCAGCAAAGGTTTTTGCTCCTGCTTTGCAGCCTCAGCCTCAGTTGAAGAACTCGAATTCGTGGATTAAACCACACAATTCGGCCCAACAGAATACTACTCGCACCGCACATGACGAACTTAATGTCAGTGCTCACAATGGCAAGCCAGCTCAGAAGCAAAATCTGACAAGCAGAGCTTATCACTCGTCAGGAATTTATCAGAATCACAATAATTCTTACTTGCTTTCTGGTGCAACAAAGAGTTACCAAACTCAGCCTTCAGTTGAAGATGACTCCGCTGAGAATGTTATGGAGACAGGTGAATTTGTCAGGGAACCTTCTGCAGGTTCCAGTGTTCTCGTTGGCAGTGTTGATGAGGATGCTGAGCGGTCATTCAAGGAAGATCACAGCAGTTACCCTCATACTAGTCTGGAGAAAAACACCGGCATGCATAGGCAAACACATGGTGGCTATGAATTAGAAAGGCCACACAGAAGCTCAGCGAATAGGTTGCTGTCCGAGGGGAGGCTTTCCCAGAGAGAGCCTTTGCCTGCGACTGCAGACAGTTCAGATTTGCGGCACAGGCTACTGAAGCAAAGAAGGCTCAATAATCCAAAAACGACACAGGTTCCCGATAAGCAGGATAGCTATCATGAGGAGGAACGCCACAACCATCATCGTCGTCGAGAGGAAGAGCAGGCTACCCATAACGGCTTCTCGCGCTCTCGATTACATGGTAGAATAAAACTTCCAGGGGAGTCATCATTGGACAGACTTGGGCCACACCCAGAGAAAGAGAGAGGGCCTAGAGCCAGATTGTCTCCACCGAGGCAAAGAGACCTTCGAGGATTGTCGCCACCGAAGCAAAGAGACAGCCGAGGGCTGTCGCCACCGAAGCAAAGAGACCGTCGAGGGCTGTCGCCACCGAAGCAAACAGACCTTCGAGGGAAGCTTCATGATAGGCTGAAGGCTAGATCAAATGAGGATGTCCCTGGTCATGTAAGAAGCTCAGTGGTGAAAGCAAATAGTGATGAAGATGCTGGGTCGTTGAACTTTTCTGGTCCAAAGAGCCTTGCAGAGTTGAGAGCAAAGAAGGTTGCTTCTAGCTCAAGGGAACACACTTTGAAGAGCGCTGATCCTCGCATTGCAGAGCCAGTTCGTATGACATCCGAGATAGTTGCCAACAGGGACTCACCGTACCCTGTTCCCTTTGACAGTCCAAAGCCATTAAGTGACATCCTGAAGAGAAAACGAGAGGCAGCTTCTGCCGATTCAGGTAGCATACAGGAAGAACAAGCTGCAGGTGAGGAGGAGGAATCTCTGAATAAGTACAGAGCCATTGAGGATGATCTAGTTGTGACAAACACCGAGGGCAAGGAAGAAGAAGCCTTCCACCCCGAAGACGACGTGATGTACGACGACAGCCTGTCTCCTGCTGATAACAATGTTGCAGGAGATGCAGGTAAAGAAGAGCTGGAGCCAGAGCAAGACCTAGAGACAGCAGAAGAAGAATACGACTACGAGGCCAACGCCGAGGATGACAATGACTACCAGGAGTACGAAGACGACGACGATTTGGAGGACGATGACGACTTTGCGCGCAAAGTGGGTGTATTGATCTCCTGAGGTGCCCTTTGATTAACGCAGGGTGTGATTGGAGCAAAGAGGGGCAGCTATTAATTGCTCCCCCGGAAATCTTGATCTGTGTTCTTTCCGCTCTAGATACTTTTTTAGTACACGGTGCCAAAGACTTGGGCTAATAAAATGTTTGGAGAAGATGAAACGAGGGGAGAGTAAAAGTTGGCTCATGCTAGTTGGGGCAGGAGGGCTAAGCTAGCTACTTGTATTCAAGACTGTCTGTGTGTGTGCTGAATGGGTCTCCTGTCCTACCTGTGTTGTAACATTATTATTAGTTGATGAACAGATCACAAATTGTATTGCAATTTATATATCTTTAGTGCATAAGATGGTTTACAGGTCAATTTTATATACTTTTTAATAATCGGTTGCAGAAACATACATTGCCATTCCCTCCAATATTAATTTGCATCTGTGGTGTTTGATTTCCTGGTAAGATCAAATTGAGTTGTACTCGGAATTGAGTTGTCGTGTTAACAGGAAAAAAAACGTTTTTGTCTCGGACAGGGAATTGAGTTGGAGTCTGGATCTGAATGCATTATATATAAATAACGTATACGATCTATCACATGTAACAGCAGCTGCTAGCCTTCTTTTTGTTAATTATTACTAGCTCCATACTAGCAAAAAGACCCGGGTTTTGCTACGGAACAACGCGAGATGTTTGACGTTTCAAGAACACACGCACCTAGAATGATTACCATATGTTTATTGCCATGTGGCTATGCTCTGATAACTGCCCACTCCACCTCTCTGACTCTTTCCCTCTGGCCCATCTCCTGGCCGAGCGCTACGCAACCCAGCACGAGGCTCCTCTTCATCTTCCTCCTGGCATACGACCACGAACAGGCACACAGACGCAGGTGCAGCCATGGCGCCACGGGTTTGAATCCTACCAAATTGGTTGGTTATCTCTGAATTAAAACTGGGAAACTAATCCCCACTGATTGACGAACCGATCATGTCCATAAGTTCTTCGTTTGCCATCCTCTTGATCTCCCATCTAAAACCGCTGCCATTAATGCCCGGCAAGATCCCTCTAGCCCCTTACCGTTTTGGGATCGAGGAGAGGAGGCTGGTTTGATGATGGATGCATTTTGGGATCGTGGAGGGGGGTGGGGGGTGGTTTGGAGATGGATGCGATCTGATCCAGGAGGGGTGGAGGAGGCGCATCGCGTGTGCGTAGGTGGGGGACTGTTTTTTCCGATCTAGAGGAAAGAACGGGACTGAACGAGCTCGTTGAGGAAAACAAAGAAGGGACGACAACGAGTAGCGAGCGACATGAGTGCGGTGAGCCGGAGGAGAGACGTCAGTCGGCGGGCAGAGGTGGCGTCAGAACAGGTCGGCGAGGAGCGATGCGGCGAGAGCTCAGTCTGGTGGCCGACGTGGGAGATGAGACAACAGCGGAGACGATGAGGAGGTGGCGGGGTGGAGGAAGAGAGAGCTAGGGAGATGAGGCGGTGGGCGGGAGAGGCAAGTCAGGGAAGGGTGCCATGTGCACCGACGGGAGGCTTGTAGGGTCGATATCGGTGGCATATCCGTAATTTTGATGAAGTGGCGTACGGCGACGACGTCCGTGTTTTTTTCAAGATAAATATTTAAATTTATCCGCTATGGCGTTTTAAGGTGCGGGCGTGCCAGTATACCTTTGTATACAATTAAACTGATATTAACACATGGGAATAGAAAAACTTGTATTTTATCGATTCTTGAGAATTTACACATTCCCTTTTCACATGTATTTTCTGAAATGCGCCTTGATAATTATCTGACTTTGACGATTGCAAGGATTCTTGATTCCTGAAATCTCGAAAGAATTTCAGTTAATTACATCTGCGGTATATATACTCGCAGAACACCTCCGATTAAGCTACACCAAAGTGTCAATGGTCATCTTTATAAAATCTTGGGCTCGGATCATCGCAAGATTATGCAGCAAATAATATGAGTCGTCAAGCACACACAGGAGACACAGATTTAACGTGGAAAACCCAAATCGGGTAAAAAAACCACGGTGGCACGAAGGCCAAATCCACTATATGATTGTTTGCATACAACAGGTGTTACACATTGATCTTTAATCCTCTGAACATTATATTCATAATCACCACTCAAACTGGGCATGGCTTTGTAAGTTCTTAATGACGGCAACTTAATTCCATAGTAAATGACCATGATGGCGAGTTAATTCCACAGTAGATGGCCACATAGCTTCAGGTATATGCGCATGAAGAGGCTTGATGTTTGTAGCTTTGTAGATTCATCACTTCCAAATTCTGACTCGATAGCACCCTCACAAGAGAAGATGTACTGCCTGATTCTCCTTGCTTCTTGCATCTTGGTCGAACTCATCAAACTTCCAAATACCGAGTCGACAGCACCCTCACGAGAGAAGATGGACTGCCTGATGCGCATGGCGACGATGGTCCATCCATGGCGACCACACGGCGTCGGGTAGAGCCACGGATGCCACATATATGAACCCCTTTCTTGTATCCAATGATCATCCGCGACGACGACAATGCGCTGGGTAGAGCCGCGGATGTCACGAGTGCAGCAACATATGACGACGGTGGTCCATCCATGGCGACGACACGGCGCCGGGTAGAGCCATGGATGCCACAAATATAAACATATTTCTCATATCAAATGCTCATCCGCGATGACGACACGGCGCAGGGAAGAGTCGCGGACATCATAACTGTGTAGAACATTCGGCGACGGTGGTCCATCCATGGCGACGACACGGCGCCGGGTAGAGCCATGGATGCCACAAAATACCTCTTTCGAGATGCGAGATCCGACTCGTTCCGGCATTCTGAACCTGGCGGCCAACCTGATGGACATTCAGGCCAATCCTGGCGATCTTCTTCCTGTCGGCCAGCTTCAGCTGATGCTCTGCGATTGCCAGCCTTCCTTCTACTCTCTTCTCTGATTGATACTATGCTGCCCCCTTCGTTGCTGCAATTTTGTGCGGTCACCGCCTGCCGCCTCTGCTACTTTGACATGGAGCTGTACCTCCTGTTTTTTCCCAGCGGCCGCCGCCGCCGACTGAAGCTTCAACACAGCCTGACGAAGACTACTCAATGACAAAGATCGATCAATGCCGCAATCTGCATCGACAGACTGCTGATCCTGGCGTCCCACAACCTACTGCACCTTCCTTCTGATCTCAGCAATCTTCTTCCTGCCCGGCTTCCTCTAGCAGTAAACTTCAATTGGTCCTCCTCCTTCTGCATCCCTGCAAAAATAAAAATTGATACCACTGTACCTATCGCAGGTCAACCCAAAACAAAGCAGCTGCCTGATGCGATCTTGATTGTTGGCAGCTTGCCACGGACGATGATGGCTTCCTTGTTGCAGATGCGATGCGCAGGCTATGCCTGACCGTGCTGCCCGTTTTCCTGCCGATCAGCCTTTTTTATACTCGATGTCCATGCTTCTCTCGAAGGACTCTCCGCTGCCGTTTGAGTAACAACTCTTTTCATGATTCTCGGTCAAGGGCTCTCCAAGTTGTTAGGCTTACGTACTTATCCAACTAACTTTCAAACGGTTGAGTTAAATCAGCCAATGGACCCCGGCGGCCTGCGTGCGTGCGCGTTTGGAAGGGCCAGCGGCATGCACACAGGTACATGATGTAGATGATGGACCAAGTTGCTTAAATTTGAAACTCTGATGGATGAAAACATGCATGGACATCTAGCTATAACTGGTGTCTCCATGCATGGCTAAAGGATAGATCTCTCTGAACATTTTTCATTCTTGCTTGCACGATCAGATGCATTGTCTGATATATGCTCATTTTATATTTTGATGTATGTCAGTAGCCTCTTCTGGTGTTAATTTGCACTCATTATCATCCATTTCTCAAGCCTATAACTAACTTGAATTTAAGCTTCTTCTTTTTTAAATGTCGTGACAAAAATCCATCAAACAGTCCGTACCATCACCACCAACTCCAATTTAATATATTGGTGTAGATATGATGCATAGGGGGCGGAGGCAGGAAAATATCATAAGGAGGGCCGAAATAGAGAATATAATTGTTAGGGGGGCAAACCATAAAAATACATTATTTAGAGCACAAAAAATTAAGGACCTAAATAGAATATGTAATCATAAGGGGGGGGGGGGGCAGGGCCCCTACTGGCACCCCCTCCGCCTCCGCCACTGTTGATGTATGCGCATGTTTGCCACTATCCATATGAGCGCAAGATGTTCAATGTCACCAAGGCGACCACCATCCCGAGCTACAAGCCATCATATTGTCAGCCTTCGTGTGCTATCCAGGCAGACGGGCAGTGTCAAGCCAGACCACTAGCTCATGCTAGAGCTGCATGGTAATGGTGCAAATCAGATGATGTTGGCGATTCGCAACGACAACCTATACATAGAAGCTTTTGGCAACACCAAAGGTACCTGGCACGTTTTCAATAACGTTGGTCAACTCATTCCCGGTGCGACAGTCTTACCTTTCGACGACGGATACGGTGGCCTCATGGTCAAGTACACCAACGTCGCAAATCTACCGCTCGGTCAGGCCACAACGCTTTAGGCTGTGCATGAGCTTGGAACCTACAAGCAGCAGTCGTTGGGTTCCACCAGCGTTGTGAAGCATGCCCTGGCAGTTATGGTTGTTACAATCTTCGAAACTACACGCTTCAAGAAGGTGCAGGAGGAGGACATAGAGCGGAAATGGGTCTCTGGCGCCAAAGTGGAGAAGATGAAACGAGGGGAGTGTAAAAGTTGGCTCATCCTAGTTGGGGCAGGAGGGCTTAGCTAGCTACTTGTATTCAAGATAGTGTATGCCTGTGTGCTGAATGGGTCTCCTATCCTACATGTGTTGTCACATTATTAACAGTTGATGAACAGGTGACAAATTGCATTGCAATTTATATATTCTTTAGTGCATAAGATGGTTTACGGGTCAATTTTATATACTTTTAATAATCGGTTGCAGAGGAAATAAAAACTCCCTTCCCTCCCCCCCACATCGCTCCTAGGGAGACACGGGCGGGCCGCCCAGATCCACCGCCACCGGTCCCTCCCACGCCTCCCCTCCCATCGCCGCCGCCGGAGGATGCTGCCGGGCTAAGCCCGTGCTGCGGACGGCGGAGGCGGGGCTTCTCCTACTATGGAAGCCAGATCTCCCCCCGAGTGGCGACCAGATCTCCCCCTTGTGTGACGGCGCCCTGTACCGGCGACGGTGCGGGGTCCTCTCGGCGGGTGTGGCGGCGTCCATGGCGGCAACGGCGGCAGTTGCGTGCTGGTAGGCCCGATCTGTGTCTCCTTTCGGTCTGGCAGGCTGCGGTTCGTTGCCGATCTCCTCCTCTGGTTACGGTGACGACTTCTCCTTGGCTGTGTGGGCAGTGTGCGTCTTCGGCCGCCAGCCTGGGATACCGGCTGTCCTTAGCTTGCGTCCTTGCTGCGGGCTTCTTGGAATGGGTGCAAACCTAGGTCTTTTGTGTGACGACCAGATCTCCCCCTTGTGTGACGGCGCCCTGTACCGGCGACGGTGCGGGGTCCTCTCGACGGCTGTTGTCGGCTTCGACAATGATTACGCGTGGGCGTCGTTGTCCTTCATGGAGGCATTGTTGTGGTCCTCCCAGTTTCCAGGTGAAAACCTAGGTCTTTTGACCGGGCGGCGGTGGCACTTCTGCGTCGCAGGCTTCTTGGAGCCGTCGTCTTGGAACCGTGGGATGCCAGGCTTTGGATTGTGGGCGGAGAACGGCGAGTGGCGACCCTCCCTCTTCTCCGTCGTTGGAAGCCTAGATTTGCGAACGTTGGGATCTCTGTCAGAGGACGTCTTTTGGGCGCGTGCTTGTCGGTGGGTCTGGCTTGCCTCATCGATGCCAAGTCTACCAAGTTTTGTACTTCGATCACTGTTCTGAAGATGGGTTGGTGGAAGACGGCGGCTGCTGATCTGATTCTGGAACGTGCGCATCGGCACACGTCGAGGATTTGCTTGACCGGTAGTGCCTTCGTGGTCTCCGGATTTGTGTTGGGTGGTGGTGTGCGGTCAGGACAGGACATGCGGCCTCGATATTGTCACTCCCTTCATCAGGCCGGTAGGTATAGCTTGGTTGTTTTGTGTTGGTTGGTCGATGTTTATCTCGTAAGACTTGTTAAATAAATTAATAAAAGAAGGCTGCATGCGCCACTCTGATGCAGAGGCTGGGGTTTCAACCTTTCTTTTCGAAAAAAAAACAAGAACAAGTGGCAGCATCACGTTTAAATACTAAAAAAAAGAAAACAGGTTGACCGTCCGGACGGCCGGCTATTCATAGGAAAGTTGATCCCGGCGAAGCCATAAAAGATGAACCATGGCAGCAGAGAGCGTTGCGACGTGCCGCGTGCGCAGGCGTGCGTGTCAGGTTGTGACGTGGCGAGCCATAATTGCAAAGAACCACAAGCTCGGTTTGTGCCTCGTAGGAAAATCCGACAAGTGCTAGTACTAATTAGGAAAGGTAACAAAAATATGGACGTTGTATCACCACAAGAAAAAAATAGTTTATCGGAAAAATCTTATGAAATATTAACGTGAATGTCCATAACCCATATATCATTAAAATTATAACCTTCTATTTCAATGGTGTATCTCTTCTATCATCAATGCTTGTAACTCCATCGTATTGGAAAGTGAATAAGAATTATAACTTCATCTCTCACTCTCTAACGCGGAGATAGTGACACCGGAACTATCTACCCCCACCTTCATAGTCACATGTTTCATCTCATGCCCACCAAATTAATTTCTTTTGTCTTGTACTGCGGAGAGATTACTAGGGAAAATAGTACTTGTGTTAGGCATGTATTTTTTCTGGTCCTCTCTCATCTCTGTCCCAATTTCAAGTACATTGTGGTGCTTGATATGTTTTTAAGTACATATTTAGTACATTATGATAAATAAACTGTACCTTACTAGTTTTTAAATATCTCGTGTACATGAACTTATGAGACGAGTACATCGTATGGTACATCACATGTGCTTTAGCACTTTTCAGGTACCTCGTGTGTATGAACTTATGAGACGACTACATCGTATGGTAAATTATATTTATCCAGAAAAAAAAACCACAGTACATGACGGTACATGACAAGTACAACAAGGCACATCACAGATACATACAGGTACATCACAAGTACATTAATAAGTACATCACATATACATAGGTACCTCGTCAATCCTCAATCATAACAATAATATGGACGAGGTCGTGGTAGAGGAAATTGTAGTGCTCTCTTCAAGAACACAACTAGACCTCAAGAAAGACAAGAAAAGGGAGATAAAGAAAATGGTGAAATGGATAAAACTAAACATCCATGCCATCGTTGTGGAGGAAATTCCATTGGACACGAAACTGCCGTACACCAAAGTATTGGATGTTTCTGATTTCTTCATTCAAGAATAATTTATATTGTAACTTCCTAGTCCATATAAGAATAAATATGTTTTAATTATAATAAGAGTTAAGTATATGTTGTAACTTCCTTTGCTACATAATAAATTCATATATGTGTTTAATATTCCTGCATGTAACTGCTTAGTATTTAATAAATTTATTTTAATAAACTAATAGTTATTGGTACATGTTTCTTTTGAAGTATATATGTAAAACTCTTTGGCTCAAGATCTTCCAAAAGAAGAAGACATAAGCCTTATAGACGGTGCAACATCGCATACCATACTAAAGAGTAAAGTATATTATTCATACCTTGTGGTACATGACGCAGTTGTTAATACATATCTGAAAGTGCTAAATTGATAGAGGGCTCGGGAAGAGCCACAATAATGTTACCTTGTGGGACAAAGGTAAACGAAGCACTTTATTCCCCAAAGTCTCAAAGAAATTTGTTGAGCTTTAAAGATATACGCCGAAATGGCTATCATATAGAGACATTGTGTGAGGGTAATGTGGAATACCTCAACATTACAAAGATGTCATCGGGGAAAAATATGTGTTGGAGAAATTACCATAATTATCTTTTGATTTATACTATACAAGTCTCAAAAGGAATGAGTCATATATGGTGGTGGAACCGAAGTTCACCAACCATAGCAATTTTATCTTCTGGTTTATAGGCCATCCCGGATCAGTAATGATGTGAAAATTTATTAATAGTTCATGTGGGCATAAACTAAAGAATGAAAAGGTTCTCCAATCGAATGACTTCACATGCATCGCATGCTCTCAAGGGAAATTGATTGTGCGCCCATCACCAGCTAAAATTGAACATGAGTCCCTCGCTTTTCTGGAGCGCATACATGGAGATATATGTGGACCAATTCATTCACCAAGTGGACCATTTAGATATTTTATGGTTTTAATTGATGCATCAACTATATGGTCTCACGTCTCCTTACTATCAACCCGCAATCTAACATTTGCGCGGCTGTTAGCTCAAATAATCAAGTTAAGAGCTCAGTTACCAGATAATCCGATCAAAGCTTTACATCAAATAATTTCAATGAATATTGCGTGTCGATTGGAATAAGTGTTGAACATCCAGTTGCACATGTTCATACAAAGAATGGTCTTGCAGAGTCATTTATTAAACGTCTCCAATTAATAGCGAGACCGTTACTTATGATGTCAAAACTCCCAATGTCTGCATGGGACATGCTCTTTTGCATGCAGCTTGGTTTTGAGTCTTCCAAAGCTGATATGTCCTTGTTCATCTTCTCGCTGGAAGGAGTTCAGATCTATATGCTGGTCTATGTTGATGATATTGTTATTGCTGGCTCCACATCGGCTGCTGTTGATGGTCTGGTCAAGTCGTTGGCTGCTACTTTTCCTATCAAGGATATGGGCAAGTTAGAGTACTTTCTTGAATTGGAAGCGTCTTACAATTCAGGGGGGATGACCGTCACTCAACGGAAGTATGCGTTGGATCTTCTTCATAGAGTTAACATGGAGAATTGCAAGTCCACTCCCACACCATTGCCGACGTCAGAGAGTTTGTCGCGAAGTACTGGCACGTTGCTTGGCACCGAGGATTCTTTCAGGTACCGAAGCATTGTTGGTGGTTTACAGTACTTGACACTCACCAGACCGGATATCTCGTTCGCTGTGAACAAGGTGTGTCAGTTTCTTTCACAGCCCACTAATGTTCATTGGGAGGCAGTAAAGCGTCTTCTGCGATACGTGAAGGAAACGTTGCATACAGGCTTGCAGTTTCGTAGATCCCCTTTCACTGGCATTAGCATATTCACTGATGCTGACTGGGCCAGGTGCGTGGACGACCGTCGATCCACGAGTGGTTTTGCTGTGTTTGTTGGACCGAACTTGATTTCTTGGAGTTCGAAGAAGCAACCTACAGTCTCGAGATCGAGTACCGAGGTTGAATACAAGGCACTGGCAAACGGCGCCGCTGAAGCTATCTGGGTAGATTCGTTGCTCAAGGAGCTCGGCGTTACTCAGCAGCGTACACCCATTCTTTGGTGTGATAACTTAGGGGCCACGTACCTCACGGCGAATCCTGTCTTCCATGCTCGAACGAAGCGCATTGAGATCGACTTCCACTTTGTGCGAGAGCGGGTTGCTGCAGGTGCACTCAAGGTTCGGTTCATCTCCTCCAATGACCGGCTGGCTGATGTGTTCACAAAGCCAGCGACTCGACAGATGCTAGACCGTTTCAAGTCGAATCTAAATCTTGTATGTAATAGTTTAGATTGAGGGGGTGTGTTAGAAACGGACTCCATTACGTATACGTGTGGTTACGTACCCGTATCGTATTGTAATTGTATTGACCTGTCTGAGTATATAAATAGAGGAGAGGTGGAGGCTTAGACCCCACGAAACCCTAAACCTATTCTTCAAACTGGGACCTCAAAGAAGATTGGGAATATATGTTGGATATGAATCCCCTTCTATAATAAAATATCTTGAACCATCAAATTTCACAACAACAAGGGGAGAGGATAAGCAGCTAAATAAAGAAACAAGCTAGAATGAATTATCACTATCTCACTTTGATCCTCGTACAAACCTATGTGAGCAAGAAGTTCAAAGGATAATTCATTTACAAAGCTTAGCGAATAATTTGCCATATGCCCATGTTGGACATCAATTCTTTCAGGAGCATTAGCAGTTGGAATATATGACTTTGTCACTCTTTTTTAGTCTGTAAAAGCGTCTACCCCAAATGAATCAAAACCTACTATGAAACGAGGTAGACCATTGGGTTCCAAAGATAAAAATCCTCGGAAAAGAAAGGGAGCAAAGGATCAAGATGGTCAATCTGAGGAAATAATAAACCAAGAAAAACATGACAAATGCTATTGCTACAGAAGAGACAAAAGGTACATGATTGTTTAGAGAATGAGATCTCATTAAACTATGTCTTGTCGGGAAAAAATTGGAACCGTGACAAAGTTATCATCAATGATGCATTTGCATATAATCTAGCACTAGAAATTATGGATGAAATTGAGGATCATGAATCTCGATCGGTCGAGGAATGCAAGGAAAGACAATATTGGTCAAGATGGAAAGATGCAATTCAAGCAAAATTAAATTCACTTACAAAAAGAGAAGTCTTCGGACCCGTAACCTGCACACCTGTTGAAACCTGTTGGTTTGAAGAGAGTCTTTGTGCGAAAGCGAAACGAGAAAGGGGAAATTACGAGATACAAAACACGAATAGTTGCCCAAGGATTCTCCCAAAGACCTGGTATAGATTATGAAGAAACATACTCTCCTGTGATGGATGCAAAGGCTTTTAGATAACTTATTAGTCTAGCAATAAAAGAAAATCTTGAACTGCATCTAATGAATGTTGTTACAGCATACTTGTATACAAACCGGCTTCGGAATAAAAAAAGAAATACAACTGATCCACCTGAGCCGGCCCAGGTCGTGCAAAGCTGCGCAAAAGTCAGCCCGCCAGCGAAAATACCGGGCCATACGGTAAGGATTCTGTCCGTGTACTATATTGGACCGGCCCATCTCGTCCCTTCGATGGGAAATTGAATGGGTACGATACCAGGAGCCCTGGGTTACGAGAGCCGAAAAGAATTTTCGGAGAGAAAACACATTTTATTGAGATAATGGATATATACATGGAGAGATAAAACACATATCCTTGAAAGAGAATATATATGTGTGGTTCAACAGTGGATGAAAAGTGAATCAAAAAATTGAGTTGATCTGTATGCACCAGTGAATCAAATAGTGGTTCAATAGTGGATCAAATAGTGAAACTCTGTGGGCAGTTAACATCCCGTCCCCAATTCTCTGTTGTTGTCATCAGGACGATCGTGTGGCCACCTGCGAAGGAATTGACGATCGGGATACTTAGAGCAACACGCTCGAGACCAGAAAATCCACACTCACATACTAAGTAGCCATGAAGTGTGAAGTATACAGTAAGTTAGCATTCCATCAAGTTATCAATACATTATGATTAAACTACCATGTTATACAAAGTCAAGTTGCTAATCATGGGCCAAATTTTTTATCATAATTAAGCATTGTGATTGAAACTGTGTATATTATTCAAATTTTCCATGTAGTAGTTTGTAGTTGTCAAGCCTAAATATACAAAACTGCTAGCGCACTGTGATTGGATTTGTCATGCAACATGGAGATAAGATGATGGACAGTAGACAGTAAGTTACCACCTTTAAATGCATCTAAGTGACCAGGCTGGTCTAATTGAAATTACCATGTTATATAGAAATAAGTTGATTGCAGTCATGGGCGGAGCCACCGCCCGGCGACCCCGAGTAGTTGCCCAGGCTCCCATCTGATTTTCTTATTAAACCAAATAAGGTACGGTGTTTAAATTAGGAAAAAATTATGTGCAAATGTTAGATTAGGAGGAAGTTCTTAGACTTTGCTCAGGCTTCACAAATTGTCTGACTCCGCCACTGATTGCAGTATACATAAAGGAACCATGGCTGCCTACATGCATCAAACTGCCAATGTGTAAAAAAATTGTGCTCGCATCTAATCTAAAGCTAAGTTGCTATGAAATTGACAGTAAGGTGTCATGTGTCATCTCTAAATGTATAAATGAAATTGCAGTGTTGTTTAATCCTAAGTTGATAAGCAGTAAACAAAAAGTAACCATGCATATATGCATCAAGCTGCCAGTGCATGTGTTGTGATGCAGGTGACAATGGATCTGCAAGGCAGAGATCTGTTCGAGGGTTGTAATCAAAAAAATACATCCCAATAGTGCCAAAATCACAAAACTCCCTCCACCCATGACACAATTCCTAAAATCAAATCTAGAACTGTTTAGACTGCGCCACAACGAGGTGCAAAAAATAGATGTAACACCAACGAGTTTGAACCGGAAAAAAATAGATGATGCTCCCCTAGATAAACCAAAATTCTCATCCAGAAATTAGATGACGCACAACCAAATGGTTCCTCCATTTGAAGCTCCTCCGCCCGAACGAATGTACATACAGCAACATGAGATTTCAAATTTGAAAAGTAAAATGCCCTTCCCTAGCACCCACACATACTCTCATCGGAGAAACAATTAGCTCCATCCCAAACATGAAAGAGGCCACCCCCTAAACAGTAACAAATCACCAACCACAGCCGCATAGAAATCAAGTCCCTAGTCCAACAATAGGCAACCAACCCGTTTCAACAGGAATCTGCCACAAAGCCTCACAAAAGAAAGAAGTCCATATTTCACCCCAAATGTATCTCTTGAGATGCATTAACTGCTGCAGTTGAAAACCGTTTATTTTTAACCCTTAAATCCAAAAAACCGGACAAATCACCCCATTAGGCGGTTTTCATGCTGACGTGGCCAATTTAGACCGGTTCTGTTGCTGATTAGGATTTTTTACCTCACTTCCTGCTGACATGGCAGTTATATATTTTGTTTATTTCGAGATCAGGTGATACCCACGTGTTTTACACACATCTTAAAGCGCTTCTTCCCGAGTCGCCTGTGTTGTACTCGCACCTGAAGTAGTTCCAAATTAGAAACACGGATCAGGCCAAGGTACTTGAAATCTCCATGATTTTCCCTTTGTCCCATGCGGCCATGGCCACAGATGCTACAGAGACAAATTAGAGATGAGCCGATGGTGGGATCAAAAACAGATAGGAGTGAATTTGATCCATACAACTCCGTATTTGCTTTGGCCATTCCAAATTTCCAATCAATTCCAACAGTAGTGGTGTACGTTGTGCTTGTTGCCCAGCGCGAGGACGGCGAAGAGCTGCCGTGGGTCTTCCCCGTGCGCCCGTGCCCCGGCAGAGAACCAACCGCAGACCGTCTGCCTGCGTGTGAACCCACGACGGTGACAACACGGACGGGGAGGAGGAGGGGGTGGACTGCGACCCCGAGGTCCTCGACATGCGTGCAGCGGAGATGACGGCGAAGTCCCGGCGGCGGCGGATGGAGCTCCCAGCATCCCGTGGCGTTAGGGACGAGTCTTCGGAACCGCAGCATGGAGGCAAAGCTCGTGGAGGCTTTGTCTTTGACCGGGAGGCGGCGGAGGAGGCTGCCGACGGCGAGGTCGGGCGCCGTGGCTGGGTGATTCGGGGCGGCTGGAGGCCATGGAGTTCGGCTCGAACTCGTGATCGGCCAGGGGGCGTGGGTGACGCGGGAAGGACCACGGTCTCATGCACAGAGAAGAACGGCAGAGAGGAAGAAGAAAGAGAAAAGAGAAAAGAGGAAAAAAATAATCTAAATATGGACTTAAAAGCGCAAAGCCCGGTCTGAGGCCCGGCCCGTTTAATGTCGAGGCCCGCAGCCCACCACCAGTGAACTAGTCTACCCTACCGGCCCACCGTCGTCGTTGGAACAGGATGGGGCGAGGCTGCGCGATTGCTCTCGCGGCGGCGGCGGCGGCGCTGCTGGTGTCGCTGCCTATGCTGCTGGTGTTGCCGCCGGACGCGGACACGTACGAGCAGGAGAGCCGCCGGATGTTCGTGGAGTGGAAGGCCAGGTACAAGAAGACCTATAAATACGCCGGCGAAGAGGAGTGCCGGTACGCGTTGTTCAAGGAGAGCCGCTGCCGCGTCGCCTGGGCCAGGGCCGACGGGGTGACCACATCTGGCCTCAACGGTCTCAGCGCCCTCGCCAATGAGGAGATCCAGCGCGGGTACAGGGTCCGGAAGGGGGAGAAATCGTACGAGCAGGAGACTCGACGGTTGTTCGTGGGGTGGAAGGCCAAGTACGGCAAGACCTACAGAGACGTCGGTGAGGAGGAATGCCGGTACAGGTTGTTCAAGGGCAACCGCCGCGTCGTCGTCCGGCTCAACGCCGGGCAGAACGTGTACGGCATCAACCAATTCGGTGACCTCACCAACGAGGAGGTCCGGGAACACTGCTACCCGGAGATGGTGGACCAAGAGCTGAGCGCCAGGTGCCAAGCCGCCGCCCCCGATCCGGACCCCGACTCTTTACATGTGGTTGTTTACCATGATAAGTTGGTGTGGTGGATCCATAAGTCCTTTTTCTCTAATAATTGATGATCTCACCATCTGCTGTCATTTGACATGATGCTAAATAGCCTGTTGGTCTTGGAAACATCTCAAGTCTGAATCTCGTGTGGATGTTTCTTAATTCTATTGGTACCAGTGTTTAATCATATATATAATTCTCATTCGCTACTATTTACTTTTTTTATATATAGGTTTGCCGGTGCATTGCTACGGAAGCGGAGTCTGGAGGAAGCGCTGTTCCTGGAGATGAAGCACACATGTGGATCTGAACGTCACTTGTGTGTGTTGCTGGAGAATTTTAGAATAAAGATGTTGCTAATGTAATATGGTAAATTTGAGATGAAAATGTGTGTATGCTTTTCCAAACTATGATTAAGATTGTTGTTTGGATGTGGTGTTTTCGGCTGTTTGCTATGTCAAACTGGCGGGCCTCCTAGGACAACCGTTCCATCATCATGACTCTTGAAAAGGCCTCTCTCTCCTGTAATCTTAACAGTGGGAGCCTTGACTGTCATGTTAAACCAATCTTTGATCATCGGGCAAACAAGGCAATGCATTTACAGTCAGCTACTTTTCATCTTTATCTTTGAATTGACTACTATGCGATAGGTTGGAAGCACCGTTCTATGCAATTGCTTCTTTTCCTGCTGTCTTTCCTAAACTTCTTCGAATTTTGTCTTGCTTATATAATGTTAACTTTTACAGGATGTTTAATTGTGAATTGTTGCATATTATCATGGTTGTGTGAACCCATGATAATTAGGTTCTGTAGTTTAATAGCAGTAGTGATTAATTGTCATTATCCACTTATGAATTTTTGTTCCTCTCTGTCAAACAGGGGATTGTATCCTTTTGGGGAGTAATTACTTATACCAACCAGTCACTCGCTATTCATGAAATCAAACATTTGTGCAGGAAACATCGCTGTGCTAGGACATATGGTAGAAATCTGAATATCAGAGTGGACATTTTTTTAAATCCAGCTGAGACGAATGTTCTGTGTAGTGACTGGAATGGCTGGAAAGATCCAATTATCTGGTTAGTACTAAAGTTACAGCCTAGAATAAGTTTTATGTTTTACAGTATTTCTCTTGGCATGACCTGCATATATTATTGATAGGAATAAGTGCAGAAAATAGCAACGGTGATAAGTTTCCTAATTTACTCCAGAGGCACACTAGATGATGAAGATATCTGTCACATCTTGCACTTACACATGGCTTAGGGTTTAGAGAACAAGTTCAATAATGTTTTTTTTATTAAGCCTTAGGTGACAACTAACCAGTCATTTCCGTCAGTGTGCATTTCTTATGTAACTAATCATTTGCCGTAGTGCATTTATTCTTTCTTGTTTGTTTAGTGTTTTACACACTAGTGCAGTTGGTTTACTTTCTTTTCTTGAGTCATTAGTTTTCATCATGGTTCGAAAAAGCATCGCTTAAGCGACGCTTAAGCGGGCAAAAGCTCTGATCGGTGGGAAAACACCTCACTTAGGCCCTAAGCGCCTACTTAAGATAAGGCGCATTAGCAAAATTCTCTTCTGCACTGGCGGCTTCTCTCCCTCTCCCGCCTGATTCCCATCAAAGATCACTCCAATTTCTCCAATTTCCCTTGATTTCCTCCAAGGATCCTGCCAATTTCTCCTGGGCGAGCAAAAGAATCCTGCCAGTTTCTCCAATTCCCCTTGATTTCTTTCAAGGATCCCGCCAATTTTTCCTGGGCGAGCAACAGAGTCCCTCCAAATTCTCCAATTCCCCTTAATTTTCTCCAAGAATCACACCAATTTCTAAAAAACAGAGTCTGTACGGAACGCTTAAGCTCCGCTTAAGCTTCAATTCCTTTGAGTGGTGCCTCACCGCTCGCTTAACGCTTAGCGCTTTTTTGAACCATGGTTTTCATACAAAAACTACGTGTAAAAAGCATGCTGAATGGTGCTACTTATTCCCAATTCTAGGTTTGATGGCGCAACAGATGCAGTTGGGATTCAGTTTTTTTTCTGGAGAATGTTCATCCTAGAATGAAGCTGCTGCATCGGCTCTTTTTGGATTGCCAGACTCATTGTATGCCAGACCGAATACATTTGGTGAACTTATGCGAGCTATCATATCTCCATCCAGCAAAGTCCAAGAAGCAGTTGACTGGGCTTTGAAGGGTGCGAATCCAGATATTGTTTTGCACACGGCCACACGCGCATGATGGCGAATAGGTATGGCCCACTATTTGTGGATGCTTGTGTAAATTGAAGTAACTATATAGATTGCCCCATCAGTTGAAGAAGGAAAAGTGCAGTATAGTAGAATATTGGCATCATGCAATTTCACCTGCCTACTTATCTCGTTCATCAGTAGTCACTGAAAATGCTTCTTTGTAACCGAAATTGTTATTGTAACCTAAGATAGCTTCGCATATTTCTTTTATTTCTGTAATATAGTCTTCAAACTTAAAGTTCGAATCGGTAATAGTCAATTTCAATATTTTATTAAATATCTTCCAGTTTCAGAATGTCCACCACATTTATCATGCAGATAATTTGTTAGCAGCACTTAGTGTTGTACAACATATCTGGCGAGCTAAAGAGCTAATCAGTAATGAGGCGATAGTTGGCTATACGCCTATGTTTTAGAACACTGATATCATGTGTTTTGAACAGTTGAAGATTAACTCCTATCATTACTCTAGGCCAGTCCGAGCAAGAAAAGCTGCAGTTCTTTGTATTAAGAGAGCCCTACAGATTAGGAATATCAAGGGTGCACCTCTGGTGGCATTGGTCTCAGACACACCAGCATTTGTGAAGGAGATAAAGTCAGACATCAGAGAGTTTGCAGAGGTTAGCTGCTAGATTGAATTGAATACTACAGGGTGAACTTAGCACCATATTTCAAGCACCATGGAGATTGATTATGTATTTCTGGAAATATTTGCCACACAGCTCTGAGGAAAACTGAAGGCCTGAAGCCCACACAGCTTTCAGCCCATATACGCACCCGGCTCCTATTAAGTTACTAACCCAAGCTCGACTCCACCCGTCCACCATCTATCATTCCCCATTTCCCACTCTGAAAAAGTTGCGGCGGCTGCTTGGCGACGTGCGGCGACGAGCTTGGCGACTGGCGGCGGCGACGCCGTCGGCCAGTACTCCAGGCAGCAGGTCGCCACCGGTGACGAGGGATGCTGAACCAGAATGTCCTCCTCAAATCCATCTCCTACTCCACCGGAAGGCAAGTGCTATGTCTGAAACAGTCAAGCTCTTAATTTGTTTGCTTTGCTTCTGATCTCCCTGCTGTTTGCTCGAGGATCTCCCTGCTGTTTTATTTTACTTCTAAAGTTGAAGTTGTTGTTGAGTGTTGGCCGATTATTTTATTTATTTCTAAAGTTGGAGTCGTTGTAGGCTAGTTTGCCTATGGTGTCCAGGATCATTATTGCAATCTTGTAATATGAGCATAGATGATTATTAATTCTCTGATTTATTGCTTCTCAATGTAACTAATTTATTGCCTCTCAACGTAACAGTCAAGCTCTTCTAGTTCGTGCATATATTCATCTCAATGTAACTAATATATTGCTTGATTCTCAATGTGTTTATTTGTCTTGTGTAGGTGCGGTTGGCTCAAGCAGTGCATCAATAGCACAACCACCTAGTACTGCAGTTGCTCCTTCAGGTGATCCAGCATGGAAGTACTGCTCGATACCAGATATTAGCAAAAAGGCATCTTTGAAACGCAAGTTCTGCAATGGTGTGTACACCTTGCCTCTGCAACCATGTTCCAAGTGATGTAAAAGAAGAGATGAGGCAGTTGCTTTCAAAGAAGGATGAGGCAAAGGAAGAGAAGGCCAGGGAAATGGCACTACGTTGAGGATATGTGAATTTGAACAATTCTGATGCGTCAGGTGATGAAGGCGACATCTTGAGTCGGCATGACGGGGTGCTTTCTTCTGTGAGAGTCCAGAGTAAGAAAGGTACAGAAACTTGTTGTTCTTATGGAATTATGGATAAATTCTGCACAAAAACACCTGAGGAGATTGTAGCTGCAAGGAAGAGCAACGGGTACTCTTCAAAGGTCCAATCGAAGTTGACCACTCAGAAAAATGAAGAGAGGAGGGAGGTTGCTTGTGAGTATATATGCCAGTTCTTCTATGAAGCAGGCATTGCACACAACACAGTCCTGCTTCCAAGCTTTGACATGATGGTTGAAGCCATTGGAGCATATGGCAGAGGCTTGAAAGGCCCTTCTCCATACGAAATGGGAGGCCCTTTCTTGCAGAAGAGTCAGAAGAAAGTGCAAGATGTCTTTGCTGGACATAAAGAATCATGGCAACTCACTGGTTGTACTGTGATGACAGATGTATGGACAGATAAAAGAGGAAGAGGGGTAATGAATTTGGTGGTTCACAGTGCTTATGGTGTGGTGTTCCTTGATTCTGTGGATTGTTCAGATGCGAGGAAAGATGGCAAGTAAATATTTGAGCTTGTTGATAGGTGCATAGAGGAAATTGGGGAGAAGAATGTTGTTCAAGTGGTGACTGAAAGCAAAGCGCCCCAAATTTTTTTGGAATGGTTGTGCAGCCCACACCATTTTTTTGACTGAAAACTGTAGGAGTGTATATATATATATATACATAGAAAAAGATATAAACACATACAAGCAAGGTTACAGGGGGGGACACATCAGAAGAGAGAAAGAAACAAACCCTGTCAAGACACAGAGGCAAGAGAGACAAGCCAAAACATTCGCAGTTGCTGCAGCCCACACCATTGACCTGATGCTAGAGGACATAGGAAAATCGCCATTGGTCGACCAAACAATTGTGAAAGGGAGAGCAGTGACTGTGTTTCTTTATGCTCACACAAGAGTCTTGGCATTGATGAGAAAATTCTTAGTGGTCTTGTATTACCAGGTTTGCAACAGCATATCTAAATTTGAAGAGCTTGCAGGACAACAAGAAAGAATTGCAGAAGCTGTTCAGGTCAGAGGAACTTCAACCTTTAACTATGTCATAAGATACATCTCCTAAGGCCGAAGAGTTATTCGAGCTCTCGGCACTCCACGTATGCGCAACCGTGTTTTCGTTTTGATTTGAGTGGTTTTCTGCCGAGCTGGTGTCGTGGGCGGATTGCCTTGTGCGCTGGTACTGCAGACGCGTGTTCCCTGCGTTGTTACTGCATGCATGCGGACGCGTGTTCCCTGTGCCGTGTGCTGTCCACATAGATCTCTCCAGAGTAGTCTCGTTGGCGTTTCTGAGTCCATGTGTCTACTTTCTGGTGCTTTTTTCTGGCTGTATATATAGGCCTGGGCCTGTCGAGTGTTTGATTGACCATGCCCTGGTTTTTTGGAGTCTGCTTTCTTGCTGCAACGTTTTTGGCGTCGCCAGTGTCATCTTTTCGGCGAGGGCAGAAGAGACCCTATGCCATCAAAGTTGAGCATGGAAGAGATAAAACTTGCAAAAATTAATGTCTTATTTGCTGCAGGTTCCTGGGTTGGTTAATATTGTGATTTTGCGGATATGGGATGAGTTATCTTGTAAGATGAAGGGTAATCTTTGATGGCATAGGGTCTGTGTTGCAGCCTTACAAGTATTACACATGAAAAATGGTCTAATGACTGCTTCGTACCCCGCTACTGCATTTGATCAATCTTTGATTGCTCTCTGATCCTTGATTAGTTCATGTGCGGTGGTTTAGTTAATTTTCTTGTGGTGATGATGTGATGCGGAGCCTGGGAGGAGGTGTGATTCTTTACCAGGGTGCTCTTTAATTTTTGTTTTGGCATACACGATCGTGAAACATCTGATTTTTGTGTCAGATCATGGCATGGTTTTCGATAGTATGGACATGTGTAGAATATTGGTTGGCGTGGTAGCGTGTAATGTTCCCTTTATTAGTAGACGTTTACTGATTCTCGAGTTTTCTGCGCTATATTGATTCTAACTGAAACTTCGGTGGCTTCTCTCTCTCAGGGGATCTGCGTGATGTTGCCCTTGGCTATGACACCATTTCTCGGTATGTTGCAAGAGTGTAAGTTCAGGGACCCTATTGTTCTTATAACCTGGTTTTTCTTTGTGGCAGTGCATATGCATCTCTCTGTTGTTTTGGCAGTTTGTGCCAGAACTTAAGAATTCTTCATTTTTTTACCTCCTAGATTGATGTCGATTGTAGAATACATAGCTGAAGCGTTTATAATTACCCACGCATAGTGGTATTTTTATGTGCATTAAACAATGAGCTGATTGAATGGAAGTGGGGATACCATTCCATTATGTGTTCCCAAGCTGAGAAAAATAAACTGAACCTAGATGTGTGGCAGAATGTTTGGTGATGTATACCATGAAAGAATGGCATCAACCAATCACCAGTGGCAGGTTTCATATACTCCTACACAGTAGTATTACATGAACACACATAGCAAGAGCAGAACAAGAATGAAGAAAGATCGGTGGTAGGAGTACTAGATTTGGAAGTGGGAATACCGTGTTCCAACTCCATGTACTCCCTCCGTCCAACAAAAGATAAAAGATGTCTCAAGTTTGTTAAAATTTGGATGTATCTAGACATGACTTGGTGTATAGATGCATTCAAATTTGGTCAAAGTTGAGACGGAGGAATAGTTTATTTGCTATATTACCACGTGTGACCCATTCTGTTGCCAACTCTGTCAACCGAGTGGTGGTCACTGTGCCATCTGCTTACTTCTCCAGAATTCCAGTTTCACCTATAAATTCCTTTGGTAATGCCTCTCATAAGGTCTGAAATTTATTTTTTCCTTGCCTGTAGGAACTGGTTTGCTCTACTTGGAGTTGTACTGTGCTCAAGATTTGAGAAAGCAAAACCGAAGGCGCAGATTGCATAAGTTAATTACAGGAGGGTCAGGATCTAGCTGCCAATTCATAGGGGAAAATGTATTTAAATTTCCCTAATGGATATTTAATATTCCTGTTGGAAATTAGGTATTTATGCTAGCATTGTTACTGAAGCTATCTCCGTGCTAGAGAGTCAGCTGGCATGGTCATCCGCCCTCTCCCTTTGTTTCATCTAACAAAAACTTGGAGACGTGAGCTTTGAGAGGATTACGAAGGAACCCAACTTCATGTAATAATTTACTTTCCCTCCGAAGGTTAATTGTTAGCTTGGTTCTTCTACTGTGTATGATTTAGTTTTTCAAACCAATGCAGAGAAATATTTTAAGTATTTTGTCTTTAATTTGTGGCCATGAGAGGAGAATCTGCGTCGGCCGATGGTGACCGACCTCACCTTTCAGCAATCTCTAGAAAACGCACGGTTAGGATAATGTGTGGGATGCGGTATATGCTGGGGAAAAGGTTTTCGTCCAGGCCATATATTTAACGCCAAAGAAATCCTCAAATGATACGGAAAAATAAGTAGATATAATGATAAGAAAGCGGGCAAATGTAAAAGAGATGTGATCAGCGGCGGCGCAACACACACGTGCGACCGACCAGAACAGAAGCAGACCTCGGCAAAACGTGGCAAAAGTGAGTGTCAATCCAACTCTATATACATGTATGCATATACTAAGCAAAACCTGGAAAAGAAATCACTACAAAGTGCACAAGTGTTGACCGCGCGCTTATCCATCTAGTTCAGGATGATATGGACATGGATTCTCCAAGTTGTTCAAGTTGTGGTTAACTGAAGCAATTGCATTCTCCGGACGACTTGGGCACGAGACGCGACGCGGACCGCCGTCTCTTTGAAGATGAGGAATCGGCTGCCGCCTGACACCTTGTAGCCCTAGTGCGCGCCCCACCTCTGGTAGAGGTCCAGCAGAGCCAGAAGCAGCACTGCTGCATATGCATTGTCCCTAGATCGACTCGTACGTAGCGAGACGTGCTAGCTCCCGTCTCCCTCCTTTTATAAGCCAGCCTCCTCTGTTCTAGCCCCTCCCTCCTCTGCTAGCTGCCGGCTCCGTGATCGCTTCTACTACTCTGTTTAAGCCCCTCCCTCCTCTGTACCTCTTTCTTTTGAAATAATAAAGATTTTGATTCAGCCCCAACCGTTGACTGGCCAAACAAAGAAACAAGTGAAAAACCCTAGAATTAATTTAGACCCCTTGTGTTTTACATAATTTGGTCCCAGGCACAATGAGAAACATAAGAACATCACTAGCTTCAATGTAATAAACTAATCAAAATTATCGGTGATCACAAGACGAGATACAGGTGATCATGCCTAGAATAGTACTACGATCTGGTTACTAATAATGAGAAGCCCCATAACCCCTTCCCACTCTCCAGACGTCACTGAACTACTACCTCTTTTCTGCCAGTAAACTAAGCTCCAAATCAACATACCACCTCGTTTCTGGAAGTAAAATCAGGCTCCAATAAGGATTTTTTGTCCCTTATTCCTCTCCCTTACTAAAACTTGCATGATGAATTGGATGTGCTAGCTGTTGTTGTGCAGTTATAAGAGCATCTCTAAGAGATGCCCTATCTCATACCCAAATAGATAAATTTGGGAATTTTCTCAAAAAAAAAAGAGCCTGCAGCAGATGCCCTATCCCAACCCCATCTCCAAATCGAGCTCGAGGATCCCCATATGGAGCAGATGCCCTATTCCTTGTTGTTGTCGTCGTTGATGTAGGTTTTACGTGGAAAATAACCACCGGGATGTTGCACATCTGAGAATGTTTATCGAGTAGTGCATCTCTTGTCATCTTGTGCTAATTGTGGTGGTGAGCATATAGCATGGTCGATCCTGATTAATGTCCATCTTCATCCTCTTCATGTAATCTACGGTGCATGTGACCAAGACTGGCTTGCATCTGGCCAGCTGCCCAGTATGGCCAGCAAAATAGGGAGAGAAGATATGAGGCTGCTCTTAAATCTACTAATAAATCAATTATTTAGACATGAGGTTGAGGATGAGCAAGTATCTATGGTCATCCATTTTTTGTATGGGTTAAGAGACTACCGAGAATAAACAAGTCAATCACGTGCATTTTTTTGCTTCACGAGAATTGCTGGTTAAGTTAAAATTTGGCGATTCTCAGACTGTTTATAGGACTCGTCAGTATTAATGAAAAAACGTCCATGCATCTTTAGATTGAAACAAATAGAGTAAAATATACTCACAGTCACTCAACTTGTTTCAGATTCTCAATTTAGTCACCGTATTTTGAAAACTAGGACTTGCGGTCATTAAACTCGACGAAATGTCCCACGTGTGGTCACCGTTCCTGTATTTCTACCGTATTTGTACAATCACGTTGCCATGTCAGCGCTGCATTTTGCAATTCGGGCCCTGAAAAAATCCTGACGGACCTCGGATGTGGAGAGGCGGGAGTTTTGGATCGCGCATACGCGCGGCCCTGAGGATGGACGGAGGTTCTGAGTCTGGCTCTAGGGACCCCGCTCAGCCCTGGCCGGAGCAGAGACGCACAGGTCGAGAGGGCACGGACGCACGGCCACCCAGCAGCAGCCGGCAGCTCAGGGTGCGCTGCGCACAGGTGTAGGAAATCTGATCTGTTTATAAAATATTTTCCCTAATTGCCAGAACTTGGAAACAGCCATGTAAATGATCAATAGCTTCTGTCAGTTTCTTTGAATGTCCTTGTCGAGAACTATAAAGTTTGTTCTTATATAATTTCAAAAGTATGCAGGAAACTAATTGTAGAATTTATTTAACCAAAAGTTCTTAAACATACTATTAGTGCTACTTGCATGGTCACTTCAGAAATGAGAAGATAGGAATAGCAGGGCATAGAATTCAGATAAATGGATCTCTAGATTATGCTACTTTCAGCTAGAATTTGTCATGGTGCAAGCTTCGCCACCAGCTCCTCTAGAACACAAGGGCATCTGTTCCTGAGGTGCACAAAGCCCTCGCTCGCCATGACCACCTTCAGGTTGCTCGGAGAGGTGAAGAACCTGAAGCAAGCCTTCTTGGCCGGAGCAGAGACGCACAGGCCGAGAGGTAGCCGACGCACAGCCAATGCCGAGGATGACAATGACTACCGGGAATACGAAGACGACGACGATTTGGAGGACGAGGAGGAGAAGACGGCGGCTTGGGAGGAAGAGGGAGGCGTGTGGTGGAGGAGGAGCGAGGTCAGGTCGGCGGAAAGGGAGGGGAAGTCCTAGGAGCCGCCGCCGAAGGAAGGGAGCGCGAGGTCGGCTTGGACGATGGCATCTCCGGTGCCGATGCCGCCCACGTGCTGAGAATAAGAGAGGAGTTAGCCTCGGGGAGGAGGATACATGGATGACTTGTGCCAGCGCGGCAGTCAACGGGTCAAACCCATTTTTAACACAGCAAAACAGCCAGATACAAGGGAGACGGGGCTCGGTTGCCTGGTTTCAAAAGTTAAAATGAACTTATTTCTATTTGGGTTTTAACTTATGGTCCGGCTCAACCATCTGTTTTCTTGTCTCGCTGACTCGAAACCCTCCCTCGAGAGCTGGGAATGGCGGCGCCGGCGAGCGAGGACGTGGAGGCCTTCCTGGCGTCGTGCGCAGCATCCGCGGATGGCGCCGCCGAGGCCGTGCTCGAGCGCCTCGACGCCCCCGCCTCCCGCGCCGCAGCACGGCGCCGTCCGCCGCCGGACAGGAGTGCTTCCGCATCCACGACGACATTCTCGACCCGCACCTACAAGGTAATCTCCAGACCTATCACCGTTCCTCCCTTACTCACTCCTCGATTTCCTACAGATTTTTCCGGGGCTTAATTTATTTTTGTTTGTTTGTATAAAAAATATTAACTGCTGTGCTGTCTTTGTTGACACAATGGTAAACAGTTCCATAGTTTGATACCGTCTTTTATTTGCTTCTCATGGCTTGATTTTTCAACTGCTTCTAGGATTTCACCCAAGAAAGAAGCTAACAATGATGGAGATACCTGGCATTCTCATTCCTTGGTCCGTCACGTTCTACGAGGGCCTCAGTCGGCAACCAGATACCATTTTCAGGGACAAGACAGTAGCACAGCTGGGATGTGGCAATGGATGGATATCCATTGCACTTGCACAAAAGTGGTCTCCTTTGAAGGTTGGTATCACTTCTCGTCAGATCAAATTGATTGTGGTAAAACTGATAAAATTCTTCCAGCAAAGCTCAGGGGCACTTTGGTCTCATCAGATCAAATTCAACAGTCAAACGCCTTTGACTTGATTTGAGATGAACGGAATGGCAAAATTGATAAATCCACTAACGGAGCAGTAACATGGTTGAGGATTCGCTTAGTCAAGTGTTTTTTCTTGATATTTCGTTTGGTCATAGTGACAAAACTGATAAAAACCTTTCTTTCAATTATGACCAAAAAAAAAGAGAGGGACAATCACTTGATTAGTATTTGGGCCAATTGTCATTGAATCAAATTAGTTTTCTGTCATCGACAATAGCTTAACAGTCCAGCCATTTATTCTTAGGATTTTCTCAGAAAACCAAGCTGATCGTTGTTTGTTTCTTTGAAGGTCTATGGTCTGGATATCAATCCAAGAGCTATCAAGATTGCGCGGATAAACCTTTACTTGAACGCACTAGATGATGATGGTCTCCCAATCTACGATGGGGAGGGGAAAACATTGCTTGATAGAATTGAATTCCATGAATCGGATCTTCTTTCTTCCTGTAGAGACAGCAAGATAGAACTTGATTGCATTGTTGGATGCGTACCACAGGTATGGTCACATGTTTGGTGAAAGGAAATTATGGTAGACCAGAACTGAAGAAAAACACTTTATCTGCTTTTCAGGTTCATAACCCCAATCCAGAGGTGGTGCCAAAGATTATAATTCACAATTCAAGTGAGGAGTTCTTGTACTCCATGTGCAACTACTGTGCTTTTCAGGTCAGTTAAGATACATCTTGTATGTGTTCATCAATTCACGAAAATGTATTGACATGCGTTGAACACTAGAAGTTAAGCCATTCAGTTTACCTAATACTAATGGTCTTCGCTATTTCTCTAGCTTGAGTAAGAGTATCAGATCAGGTGAGAAAAATCTTCTATGTGTACATCACTTCATGAAATTGTACTGACATGCATTAACTTGACCCATTCAGTTTACCTGATACTAATGAATTTCTACACCGTTCCTTACTGCAGCTACGTTTTTTTATCTTGTGGAAACATTTTGTTAATAACCTGATTAATAACCAGATTAAAAAGTGTGTTTGGAACGTATGCAATTTCGTGGTATGTGTGCATGTTTGTAAATGACGTATGTTATGTACTGATAACTTGGTTCAACCACTATAATCAATTTAACTCCGGGGTTCTATATTTGCAGACAACCAGGCTAAATGCTGGATACTAAGATTAATTGTTTGACTAGTGATCCATATGTGAAATTTCCTAACCTCAAGTTCCAGCTATCGCATAACGAAAAGTGTGTGATTAATAAAAAAAAATACGTGTGAGGTACTAGCGCCTCGACAAATGTGATTAGTTCTCCACTCTTTCATATAACAAAGGACTGCTGGAGTATGGTATTATTATTTATTAGTAGTAATAATGTTCATTTTTGGTCTGTTTAGATACAGAGGTTTTGATGCTTTTGATACATAGTTTGACACTTTGACTCAACTTAATCTGTCTTGTTTGCTGATTGTGCTATTCCAATTTCCTTGTTTTTTGTCTGTTTTAAACTTATTGCATATCTTACTGCATCCAGGGTTTTGTTGAGGACCAATTTGGCCTTGGGTTGATTGCTCGGGCAGTTGAAGAAGGGATAGCTCTCATAAAGCCTACGGGTATCATGATATTCAACATGGAAGGCCTGCCAGGTCAAGTTTTATGTGAACGCCTATTTTTACGCCGTGGATTTCGCATCAGTAAGCTCTGGCAATCAAGAACCATGCAGGTAGGAATGCTATGACAGACCAGGTGTTGATTTACCTGGAAATCTTCTCCATGCCAGCATGTCCTGATTTGGTCAACAATATGAACTTCAAGTTGCACCACCGCATTTCGTTTTATAATTTAGTTTACGATGGCATTTTTCTGTGGCATCATTACCAACTAGGTGGGTTCTTTGCAGGCTGCTGACACGGACATTTCAGCTTTACTTGAAATCGAGAAAAATAGCCCACATTGATTTGAATTTTTGTGGATCTTGGTGGGGACCAACCTGTCTCTGCACGCACAGCATGTGCATACATGAAATCTGGTGGCCGCGTTTCACATGCTTTATCTTTGTATAGCTGTCATCCTCGCCAGCCCGACCAGGTTCGTGTATGTTCTCTTTAGATTTGTCAAACGAATACGTAAGGACTGAAAGTTTATTAATTTGGAGAATTTTCAGGTGAAGAAAATATTTGACTTTCTTAAAGATGGATTCCCAGAAGTCAGCAGCTCCCTCGATTTGTCCTTTGGGTTGCTGATGAAAAACTTACCTTCCTAGCATGCCTAGGTAGCTTTTTGAAAGAGAACAAGTCCAGTCCTTGTGTGCCTCCAGCTGGATGTTTAGACTTCCGGAATCTTGTTACTGGATTTATGAAGGGCTACCACCATATCCCATTAAATCCTGATGTAATACTTCGTTCTTTTCCCTTTATAATTATGTCCGTTTATACTAGAAATTCGTATAATCGACCTACTCGGTGCATCTATCTTATGCTTCATATGGTACTGATTTTTCTTTTCTGGTGCACCAGAATGTCGTTGTATTCCCTTCTCGTGCTGCGGCAATAGAAAATGCTCTTCAGTTGTTCTCGCCGGCGCTTGCAATTGTTGATGAACACCTGACCGGACACTTGCCCAAGCAATGGTTAACATCTTCAACCATTGAGGTACTTTGCAGTTTGCACAGGCATGCATCTGAAGCTTGTGCGTTTTAGAAAACACTTATTTGGGAAGCACATATCTTTTTTCCGTGAAGAAAAATGCTGGTCTTTTCCGTGAAGAAAAATGATGCTATTCTCCGTGAAGAAAAATGATGCTATTTTCTGTGAAGAAAAATGATGGTGACAAGAATGTTGATGCTACTGCTTCCTTCTTTTTTCTTCAGGGAAGAGCAGATTGCACCGAAGCTGAAAACACTGACTGTTATTGAAGCACCACGCAAATCTGATTTGCTGATTGAGTTTATCAGGAAACTGAGGCCTCAGATTGTTGTTACTGGCATGGATCAATTTGACGCTATCAGCAGTGCTGCTTTTGTGAACTTGCTAGGCGTAACTAAAGATGTTGGTTCCCGGTTATTCTTGGATATTTCCGAACATCTGGAGTTGTCTCCTCTGCCAAGCTCTAATAGTGTATTGCGATATCTTGCTGGAAACACCCTACCTTCGCATGCAACTATACTGTGCGGTTTTCTGAAGAATCAGGTGCCATTAAGTGGACTTGCAGTGCCATGTTATATCGATCAGCCGGGAACTTTATCCAACCTTTATGTATCCTTACTTTAGAAACAAGTCGTAAATGTTCCCATTTGCTTAATCTTGCAGGTTATTCTGATCTGGAAGTTGCTGTCGTCATTTCTGAAGAGGCAGCTTTCTGTGAGGCATTGTCACAAACTATTGAACTATTGGAAGGGCATACTTCTGTGATCAACCAGCAGTATTATGGCTGTCTTTTCCGTGATCTGTTAGCCTTTCGAATTTGTGAGCCGCATGCACAGCGAGAGGTAAACAGAACGCGGTCTCCAATTACCCACCTCACTCATCCTCACGATGACCTCTGATGTCTAATGGCCTTTTTCTTAGTTGATATTTCCCTCATCGTCAGTCTGAGTCAGCTACTTCTTGTTTTTAAATTTTTTGGAGTAGATCCTCCTTAGTTGGATAAAACCTACTGACATGAACAGCTAAATTTAATACTAGGATGTTTCATTGTGTTTTCATCTTATGTCTAATTCTGAGTAAAAATAATACTGTGGCCAGGGACCTATGGAATACTACTCTCAGAAAAAGTGGGGCCTGTGGAGTATTTTGTGGCCTTAATGTTTGTCTTGGTTCGTTGAATTCTAATTTTTCCTTGCTCTTTTTTCAGAGACAACCTGCAGTAGTGCTGCCTCAGGGGATTATTGGATTCTCTAATTCAGCTATATCTACCAGAAAAGAAGCTGAATTTTTCATTTCCGATTCCAAAGAATCTTGTGTCATTCATATGGATTTAGATCGCAGCTTCTTGCCAGTACCTTCTGCAGTGAAGGCCTCCATTTTTGAAAGCTTTGTTAGGCAGAACATCATGGATTCTGAAACCGATGTTTGTTCCAGCATTCAGCGGCTGGTGAAGGATAAGTATGGTTACCCAGAAAATTCTTGTTCTGAAATTGCATATGCCAATACGAGTCTGGCACTCTTCAACAAGCTTGTTCATTGCTGCAAACAAGAACAAGGCACCTTCTTTTTCCTCATGGGCGCCAACGGGCATTATGTCTCGGCAGCAAAGTTTCTGAACGTAAACACCTTCATTAAGTTCAGGCTTTAAGATTGACTCATGGGTTCTACACGATACACTTGATAACGCATGTGAGAATGACGGCGTAATTTATCCTTGGGTGTATATTTCTGGCCCCACAATCAACCCTTCTGGTTTCCTGTACAGTCACGAAGAGATATACCAGCTGCTTTATATCTGTGCTAGAAATGCAGCTACGGTAGTGATAGATACCTCCTTCTCTGGTCTTGAATTCCAAACCGATGGCTGGACTCGTTGGGATTTAGAAGGATGTCTTGATGGTGCAATTTATATTCATAACTGGTTCCCTTTTTATCTGCTCGGAGATCTGTCCCTTGAGCTGACCATGGCTGGGCATAACCTTGGGTTTCTGATTTTGTATAGACGGTCCTTGGTTGAATATAGTTTCCCAACCTTGAATCAACCACATAGCACATTGAAGTACACTTTCAGAAAACTGTTGAGTCTCAAGCACGGGTGGGATCAGCGTTTCATTAATCTCATTGTGGAGCAAAAGGAGACAGTGAAGAATCGTGCCAACCACTTGATCTTCAGTTTAATTCCATTTTACGAGTTGCGTTCCCTTCCAAACTCAGTTTGTGGAGAAAGGTTGGCAGAGCCTTAGGCCCTGTTTGGTTGGACTTAAAACTGCTTTCTGACTTTTGGCTTATAAGCCACAAAAGCACCAAATTAGGTGCTTTCAGCTTTGGTTTTTGACATTTGACTTGATATTGTTAGATGATGGTATAAGCAAAAAGCCAAAGTCAAAAGCAACTATTTAGGTATTTTTGTGGCTTATAAGCCAAAAGTCAAAAAGCAGTTTTAAGCCCAACCAAACAAGGCCTTAGTCTAATCTAAGTAACTTGACTTCTTGTTGGCAATCAGTGCATCCAGAAATTTGGTGAATCCGTGGTAGCATTTCATTATTTATTTATTTATTTATTTTGATAAAACTGCAACTAGCTAGACATGCTTTTGCAGAGCTATGTTGACTTTGAATTGAACATTGTGAAGTTGGCCAGTCACGTTTGACAACTTTCCTCTTGTTTTCTTCTCTGTCTTGTTTCCTTCTCTGCGATGAACAGACACTTGAGAGCTGCGGCTGGGATGTGGTCGGCTGTCATGGTGGTATCTTGATGCTGGCAAAACCAACAGCCTACATTGGCAAATTATTCAGGGTCAACGGTTTCGAAGGCGAGCTCGATGGCTGCAACATCAGGGAAGCCGTTCTTAGATCCACTGGATTGTGTATAAGCAGCAGCACATGGACTGGAATACCGGACTACTGCAGGTTCAGCTTTGCTCTCGAGAGTGGTGAATTCAAGCGGGCGATGGATTGCATAACTCGGTTCAAGGAGTTGGTTCTGGGAGGCTGAGATGAATGGTCGTGGAAAGTGAAAAAGGGGATAAAACCTTAAGAAATGTAAGGGAAGCCTTAGCTAGTCTCAGGAATCTAAGTGATTTGTAAGAAATAATGATTTTGTTTGCCTTATTCCGGCCTCTCCCTTACTAAAACTTGCATGATGAATTGGCTGTGTGATGTTGTACCACAAACAAATTGGGAACAAGCGTGATCTGGAATTCAGTTGTTGTGCATATATGTGAATGTGCCGTTGGGCGGTGAACATTAGAATTGCATGTGTAGGAAAAGATAGGCTAGTGGCGTACAAGGCTCCGTCCGTAGTGCAGATGCAATACAAGTAAGGAATCATTTGTCTTGATTTCTGCTTCCTCAAGTGAATGGTTTATGGTTTCTGTAAGGAATCATTTTCTTCAGTCGGGTCGTAACCAACTCGACACACACACACACACACACACACACATATATAGGTTCCTTGAAAAAATGATGTTGGAGACAAAAACCGGAAAGAGAGAGCGCATGCTTTTGGATGCTGGCCGTACCCAGTCCCAGCCACCAGCGCCGTGAATGTCAGTTCTGGTTGTTAAAATCACCGAAGCGACACGCTTCAAGAAGGACATAGAGCGGAAATGCCAAAGTGGAGAATAATGCCAAGTAGGACGGAGCTGAGGCTCAAAGCCGCCCTGGGGATAGAAACTCTGGATCAGGTCGTCGGCAACGTGTCTGCTCATTTGGCCCTCACGGGTGGTCAAGTATTCATATGAAGTTCTTCGCAAAAAAAAAAGTATTCATATGAAGTACTCCTCTTGACGTCTTTCGTGGTTGTTACTGTGCACAGATTACATCGAGCTAGGCATCAATGGAGAACTTACTGGGATGCAACTGTAGAAATTGCGGCTCCAGTTATGCCAAGCTGGAAACCATATATAAGTAAAGGAAGAAGGACTACGGCTGAAAGATTCCCCGAACCTACAGATGTTTTAAAGAAAATGATAACAGAATCATCAGGTTGAAAGAAGGGAGATATTTGACATCTGATAACTGTCTGCAACGTCACAAATCAAATGAAAGTTGCTTGCCAAGCGTGAATGATTAACTATCCACTAGCTTTGGCATGAAAGAGTCAATGTATACAAAAAAGTTAGTACTTGTGTATCACTGCAAGGACAGTACACCATCATCTGCATCAAAAGATAATTTACACTCACAAGTCACAACTAGTGAAGAACCAGGCCAGTATTTGTTTGTAGTTACCTATATATATTACGGGAGTCTTGGTATCCTTGAATCCACGAAAGATACCCTGCATTGCTAGCATAATTACATTTGCAGGTGCTCCCAAGGCTCTCAGCGAAAGAAAGAGTTGTGCAGATTTATGCATTGGAGAGGCCTGTGTAAGAACTAAACTGAGAAATCCTGGTAACAGGCACAGGTGGAAATTAATGCATTGAATAGTCTTGAATCCAGTTAAAGATCCATTGTCCACTCATAAAAGAGGGGAATGAAAAATAGTACTCCCTAAAAAGAAAAACTCAAAGATGATACTCCCTAAAAAGAAAAACTCAAAGATGATAACAGACGTCATCATATAAACATACATGTGACACGCCCATTAGTTTAAGAAACAATCCTGATCCTAGGAACAATGCCAATGCTTCGATTATACCAATACCAGCAGCTAAGATCAAAGCCGATGAGACAGATGGTAGCTCCAATTTAGTGAGATGTCATCAGAAAGTCAAGTTCTATTGCCTGCATAAGCAAACTGCGCACAAACTCAATTGCTATTTACCAGATGATCCTGTTACCTGAATCAGTTCAGAATACTTGCTACGCGATGCTCAACAACGGAATGTTGAAAATCTTGGACAGAATATTAAAAATCGCCACACCAATACCAGACGATGCTAGCTCCAGAGCACCTTCAGAACATATGTCAAAATTGAGCCAGAAAAGAAATAGCAGCTTGCTTTCGTGCAGCACAGATGGCTACACAGTGCTTTAAGAGGGCAATCTGGCGCCGAGTGTATGCAGCTACCATGCCTAAGGCTCCCCATATGACATATGTCAATCTGCATGCTAGCTTTTCACAAAATAGAACATCCTCATACTAATAAACAAAGTCTTTTCTCATTATCAACATGATATTGTGATCTGCAACTTTAATTTCCAGACACCAAAATCATCTGCTGTTCAAGTAACCATGCACAAGATTGGTGTGAATACCAGATTTGATGGATCGTCGACATTGCAACAGAGATGGGATCCTTGCTGTGACTGCTGTGACAGAAATATTAGAGAAACCAGAGATCACCTCTTCTTTGGTTGTGACTTCAGTAAGGATTGTTGGCACAAGATTGGTGTTAACTGGGCTGGTTTAGGCCCTGATCCCCCCCTCCTGGCTTATCTTCAACACTCTAAGAACTGCTTGCCAAGGGATGTGCATAAAAAAATCTTCTTGTCCGCTTCTTGGGAGCTTTGGAAATGCAAAAACGAGCTCATCTTCAACAATGTCACCCCCACTGTTCAGGCTTGGCTCTTAAAGTTCAAAGTCTCAGGTCTCAAAGCTGTAGATTTAAGGAGGGCGCCAGGGCAGGCGCTTAGGGCTTGGCTCGTCTCTAGTGCCTCGGTGCCCTGAGTTTTTTCCTTTATGCACCCCCCCACACCCCCCCCCCCCCCGTTGTGCTGGTTGTATGTGTTCTTTTAACTATATATGAAACCCGGTGTAGTTATTCCCATATTGAATATTCTACCATTTCTACTTTATCATTTTTAATAAATTCATATGCTATTTATGAGATACTTCAAAACGAACTCCATGAAAAAATTGCAAGTTGGCCCGTAGTTTTTACTATGTTTTACAAATGTCTTCATATTTGTGCATACAATAGAGTATGTTAAAAAACTGCATATTCTACCTTTTTCTATGTTCTACATACTACTCAATATACTACATTCTACATTCTCCCAATTGCGCTATATTCTCCCAAATTTGTGTGAAACGTACACGAGAGTATACCTAGGCAAACCCCGGGCCGGGCCGGGTTTGGGCCGGGCTTCATAAAAGCCTGACGGTCAAACCTGAAGCTCGAGCCCGGCCCGAAGCCTGAAAAAAAGGCTTTTTAAGTATTAAAATAATTATTTTCAGAATAAATAAATGTATTTTTATACCTATTTTTCCTAAAAACACTCATTTTAAGCATTTCGGACTTTCGGGCCGGGCTCTGGGCAGAAAAGTGAAGCCACAGGGCTTCAGGCCGGGCTACCCATGCCCAGGTATACGCGCGTGTAACTATGCCCGGTAGTACGATAAAGTCGAACCCTACCGTGAGAGCTGGGAATGGCGGCACCGGCGAGCGAGGACGTGGAGGCCGTTTCGCATCCTTGGCCTGCTTCATGCGGCTTCTCTGCTTGAGGTTCGCGTCGTCTTGGCCACCCGTAAACCAAGGGGATTAATTTGCTCCTGTTCTGTCTTGTTCATACACGCTGCCGAGCCGAGGTCAAATCGAGTTGGACTCGGAATAGACTTGTCGTTCGTGTTAACAGGGGGAAAAAAAATAGAAGGAGTCTGGATGGAGTCTATATAAACAGAGGAAAGGAGGGGAAATTGGAAACAGAGCAGAGCAGAGACTTGGGAGGAAAACTAACTAGGTCTCTCTCGCATTATCCTTTCCGTCGAACCGAATCGAGGAGAGAGCGAGAGCGGACGGCGGCCATGGATAATATCGAGATGATCACCCTGGGTTTGGAGATGGCGGACACAAGGATCACCGGCCGGTTGTCGGGGTCGGCGAAGAGGAAAGCTGCGAGGAAGAAGAAGCCGCCGCCGTTGTCGGATAGCGACAGGAACAAGCAGCAGCAGCGTCCACGCTATGTGTATGTGGCTGAGCCTCTGAATGACGAGGAGCCTAACGAGGAAGACGAGATTGTCGACTACCGTGATCTCTGGGACTGCCTCTTCTCCGACCACTTCGGTTCCTTTGAAGACGAAAGTAAGTCTTTCTTGTTCAAACTTCAAACAATTACCCGCCCAAATCTTGTCCTTTCCTTCACTCAATTAACAACCTAGCTCCTTGCTGATGCAGCTTCTCTTGGTCCCATGCGCCACACGTTTGGACCCATCCCATGGTACGCCGTCCCTGATTGCACTCTGCAGATCTTCTACATCCGAGTCGCCGACATCGACAGAGGCGGCCTCGAGTGGCCATTGCACGTCCATGGCTTCGTCGCCAGCAGGGACTCCATGGACAACAATCGCAACTTCCTCTTCAGACGCACAAGGGATCACTGCCAAACCCTCACCCAGGAGAACCCATGCTTGCTGTTAACTGGTCCGTCTCGAGCCATTTTGCTGATCGATCCCGTCTCCTTCGAAGTTCAGCTCAAAGTGAAGAGCAAAACAGAGCCTGAACAGGATGAGCTCTTGGCTTTCAGAATCTGGCAGTTCCACCAAGCGTATCAGTCTGAAGAGGTGCTCTCTCAGTGTGACCCTGGCAACTGCTGCTCGCTCCAGCTTGGATACGCACCACTCAAGCCGTCGATCGAGGCAACCGTCACTGTCCGACTCGTTGATCAACAACAAGAAGAAGAAAAAGAAGAAGAAGAAGAAGAAAAGGAAGAAGAAGAAAAAGAAGAAGAAGAAGGGCCATGCCATCTTCTTGGAGGACTCCATGTTACCTGCTGCACCGCCAGCATGAAACAAGCGTCGATGCTGTTCTTGCCGAGATGGGAAAGTTCCCGTGGATGCAAAAAACGGTCTGGTCGAGCTTTCGAGGCGTGTTGTTTCTGTGGAATCAGGAGGGCAACTGCTGGTTTCTGTGGTGGCTACTCGGTCTCGGATGGGTGTTGAAGATGAAGAAGAAGGCAATTCGGTTGCAAAGGATACCGCTGTATTTGCACAAAGGAATGCTGGCATGAGTTGTTGCATGTGCGATCTTGGTTTCTGCAAGATGGAAGTCACTGTTGCTTGGTCTCTTCTTTCTACCATCACAGACATGTGGCTTGCCGCTGGCCACCACGACTAGCAAATTTGCAATGCCAATGCAGCAACAAATGTACAGTAGCAGATATCACGATTACTTTGGAGAAGCACACAACACAGATAAACTGAAACAAAAAACCAGGTCTGTTAGTATTTCAAATTATGCGAGTGTTGCGACCACTTCTCTCGTTACACAATACATTTTCACTGGACTCCCAAGTTCGTTTTTATCCTATGAGATAACCCCATGCGCCGCTTGCATCATCATCACCTTCTTTGCATTGGCTTCAACATGTCTTTGAGAGATCCTGGCCGTTTCGCATCCTTGGCCTGCTGCGGCTTGTCTGTGCCGCAGCTACAGCTGCTTGTGTTGAGGTTCGCGCCACAGGCGAGGCAAAAACCTTTGCAAGTCGTGTCGCACAGGGCATCCAGCGTGATCTCTAGGTGGATGATGTCCCGGATGTGCTTGGAGATGTCAATCTCCTTGTTGCCAGCCGGGAAATGCAGGCGGTCATCCCAGTCTATGTCCTCATCGTCTTCGTCTTGGCTGCCTGTAAACGAATAGGATTTGGTCTCGTCTTCTTCATACATGGTGCCGAGGTCAACCACATCAGGCTCCTCTACCGGATCTTCCATCAGTAAGAGGGAGAAATTCGCAAATACCGCTTCCGGAGCCGGCTCAGCACACCTGGAAAGGAAGCACATATAAGAAATGGCCTTGCTAAAGTTGTACTACCACAGATAAGCCAAGTCAGATATAGCTAAATCACTTGGGGTTTCAGATAAGCCAAGTGAAAAATAACTTCAGAGACATTTCTATGAACCTTTGTACTAGCTAGTTGTAACAGAGGAATTGTAACGTAATGTACTAGAGTTGGCTGTTTGCCAATGGCCAAACCGGGGAGGGTCTGTCAAGTGAAATTTTGAGAAAAATCCATACTGAAACTGCAGCGGTATCTAAATTTTCTTCAGTAGGGCAGTAGGGTGCAGGGCAATTAAGGCAGCAGTAGCAGGACTGTCAGTTAGTTGCCTCTAAAATTCGTCCCCATATTGGGGCAATGGTTTATTGGTGGTTGTTAAACACTTTGCTCTGCAATTTCTGTCCATGATACTACATGCAAACAAACAGTAGGAAGGATATGACAGAATTGGGAGGGGCCTGCCTGTAGCAGCCGAGGGTGATGACGGTGCGGACGATGCCATCGAGGCGGAGGCGTCCCCGGCGGCGGGCGACGTCGAGGGAGACGAGCACGGGCGTGGTGCCGTCCTGGTCTCCGGCGGAGAGGAGGATGCCCATGGCGGCGGCGCGCGCCCGGGAGTGTGGGGAGGAGAGGTCGGCGAGGCCCAGGCGCTCCAGCGTGGTGGCGTACTCCAGGTGGAGCGCGGCGGCGTCGCGGCGGTACACCAGCGCGCCCTCCCACGGCGAGCCCTCCTCGTCTTCGTCGGGGTCTTCTTCCTGGAAGTCGGCGAGGTCGAGGGTGAGGAAGCCGTCGTCGTCGTCCGGGTCGATGGCGTGGCGCCGGTGCCCCCGTGGTCGAGCTGAGGACGTGGGTGGTTGGAGCTGGAGCTGGAGGGGGCGGCGGTGGAGGAGGGTCGTCGGCGTGCGGCGGTGGGGGAGGAGTGGGCAGCGGCAGCGAACAGCGACCGGATAATACAAGACGTCCATCCTCTCCTCTCCTGCTTTGCTTCCGAGCTGCGGCTTTCTGATTTCTCTTCTCCTCTCTCAAAACAAGAAAGCGTTACCAAAGCTGATATCTTCAAGAGTTTCTTCTTCTTTTTCACTTCAATTCATCAGGGCTAAAATCAGAGATTTTTTTGAACAACATTTCTGTCATAGAAAGACTAAATTCCTTATGTTTTCTTAGGGGGGAAATTTGCCACATCGCACCCAATTTTAAGAGTGTTAAACATTTTTTTTTTGAGCTGGAGAGTGCTAAACTTTCTAGCGTGGGGTAAGATGCCAACAAATATCCTTAGATTAATTAATTATCTGAGAACAATAAAAAAGCTTTTCCACATGTGGACCGACACAACATCAACAAGTATCGGAAGCTGGCATGCCGATACAGCAGCTAGTTGTACAGAAGAATGCTCAAATGAATTACAGATCGATCATGATAGCCTCCTATCGCCTTCCTATGGAGATATTCTCAAGGTTTTACAGGAACAAGATTTTGATTTACATCTCACAAGGCAGCTATGATTTCCTTGGTACGCCCTTGCGCTCTTTCCTTCTCTTCAGGTCCATCCAAGTCACCAATGTTGTCATGGTACTCCTGCATTCAAATCAAACACAATTAAGCTAGTAAACAGCAAATACTACATCAAGAATACATCCTCTAGCATTCAAGACAGAAACCGGCGTAACACCAACCAGCCACACTAAATCGCATCACAAATTTAACATGAGGAGCAACTGCTTAAAGAAAAGAAAAGGAATGACATGCCTGAAGTATATCCTTAACATCATCCTTTGTCAGCTTGTTTTGTCTAAGAAGCAACTCTATTCGTGTCCTCATCAGTGAATTCCTGAAAATGAGTGGCAGGGAGGACATATCAACACTGCACTGCAACCTCCTGCTTCTGTTGCAACAAGAAGCACTAGCCAGTGAAACAAAGGCTGAAGCTTTACTTACCCAGAGTGCCAGACATGACCAAGAATAAGCGCGACTAACTGAAACATAAAAACACTTTATTATTATTTCAGTCACTTTGGTGGAGTGAACACAAAGTCAACAAGGATAAGCTGAAAACATCAGATACAGCAATTTCATGTCATTATGATAATACCTGAAGCGTGTAAAGCCCAGCCTCAAGTTTCCGGTTGTATCTTTCGTCATCATCCATCTGAGAGAATAGCGACATGTACTTTCAAAAATTGTTTGTTCAAATTGACATGAAAGTCACCAGATAGAAAAGGCACCTCTAAATCTTCCAAATCAAGACTTTCAAACCTTTCCATCTCAGCTTTCACTCTGTCTGAATACCTGCATGGTATAAGCAGATAATGCAATTAGCAGAATAACATGAAAATGCAAGCAGTTCCCTTGCTGGTCTTGAAACTGGATATACCGTGTGTACAGCTCCATCAGACGGTCTATCTTTTCGCATTCATTCTCAACAAACTTTCCTAGTAACCTGTTCCTTCGTGAACCTTTTGTAATGCCACCTAACAGAAGTGCAATCAAATCAACCATCAGGAAATCCATAGAAAAAGAAGAAGATAGCAATGTCATGACTTTTTATTACTAACATGTTTTGTTTCAGTATTTCGGGGACAAAGAATTGTAGACTTCCGATGGTGTTGTGAAGATTGAAATGATAGTAAACAATATGGAAAAAACATTGAATCTTGAAGTGCAACCGTAGTCTTCTCAGTGGTATTACATGATTTACATAGGATCTCAGGAGTGTAGATATCAAATTCACACATGCCAGAGTTTAAAATTAATCAGTAATATATTAAAGCATTTTTTTTCAAAACAATAGAAGTGTCTGGGGAAGACAAGGTTGCACTGCATACTCAGTAACCTCTAGGAAAATAGTTCAGAAAACTCATAAGCAATCCTCTGTTGCAGGTTCATATACAATCCAAAACAACAACATATTACTGATATCAGAATAGACTTGCCTGCTTACCAAACAATGACGAAATTAGTGAAATGATGCGCTCTTCTAGCTCCTCCTGATAACTCTCACTTTTGTTTTTCTTGTTCACAGGAATCTGAAAACCATATCACAGTGAACTTTAATATGCTTTCGAGTATCTCAGAGAAGAGTCGTAAGGAAAAAATTAACAACAAAAATGGAGCAAAGTTGTTTTTTAGTCAAGATCAGCTTGAGTTAAAGTATACTCGAAACAGAGAAACTACAACATCACATACGAGCTTATCAGTCAATTCTCATATCTATTTCTACAACCTTGTATTTTCCATTGAATCATGAACCACTCTGCTGAATCACACCATTGATCGATACTCAAACATTTGAAATATTAGAAGATGGAACAAAGGGTGGGAACAGTTGTCACTTGCCTTACCCATGAAAGCCGCAAAAGCAGTCTTAAGGCCAAGCACATCAACAAAGCGCTCGCAAGCAGGCGGGAACCTCGTCATTGCAAAATCCAGTGTCCGGATAGCGGAGCTGTAGGCCGACTTCTTCTGCTTCATGATGATGATCATGAGCTCCACGCCCTCCGCCTTGACAAACCTCTCCTTGTTCTCCATCGGCATGAGCACGCAGCAGAGGCAGTCGAACAGGTTCTCAAGCATCTCCTCCTCGTCGGTGGTCTTGGGGTCCCTGGACTTGTACATGGCAACGGCCTGCAGCAGGCCGTCGACCCCGTTCATCTGGCCGAGGCGCTTCTGGTTGGCAGGACTGTTCTGTAGGAGGATGGCGAGGATCTCGGAGGCGTACTGCTTGTTGGCCTCGAAGTCGCGGGCCTTGAGGCGCGCGAGGAGCCACCGGAGGATCTTGGTGCGGTCGCAGACGAGGTCGGCGAGGTGGGGGCGGAGGTCGATGAGGTTCTCGAGGACGGCGAGGGAGTGGTGGACGGCCTCGGCCTCGTCGGGGTCGGTCTCGGAGAGGCGGGAGAGGTTATGGACGAGGAGGTCGAGTGCGTTGGCGTCGACGAGGGCGTCGGCGAGGGACTGGACCCCGGCGAGGTCGGAGGGGTCGTCGGAGTCGGTGAGGTCGGCGAGGAGGGACGCGGCGGCGGCGGCGAGGTCGGCGTTGTCGTGGGTGAGGAGGGAGGAGAGCGACGATGCGAGGCCGAGCGGGACGAGGTCGGGGAAGAGCTCGGGCGCGCCGGCGAGGAGGCGGAGGCGGTCGGTCTCGGCGTGGAGCGCCAGCTCGGAGTCGGCGAAGCGGGACGGGTCGTCGGGGTGCTTCATGCGCGCCTCGAGGTTGTCCCGGAGGCGGCGCTCGAAGCCGAGCAGCAGGCGCTTGGCGGCCCGGAGGTCGAGCACGTCCAGCCCGTCGGCCGGCTGCTCGTCGTCCTGCTCCGGTCGCTTGCGCTTCTGCGCCGCGGCGGCGGCATCCATGGCTAAACCCTAACCCTAGGCTCCTTCCCCTGGGCTCGAAGAAGAAGATAGAACGAGCAGAGTGTCTCTTCTTACTTCAGTGATGGGATTTTGGGGAGGCTAGAGCCCTTGGATCTGTTCCAAGATTCGCGCTCCTGCTAATCCCATGATTGCACCGTTGCTCTTATTGGCATCCTCCAATATTTATTCAAAGAATCTCTTATTGGTACATTCACAAACAAGCAGCACTAATTCACACCATCAGGATTGCTCTGTCGGCTCCTCAACACACCATGGATTCGATCAAGCTTGGTGATCTTCATCTCAAAAAAATGCTTGGTGATCTTGAATGGGGGGCCTCATCTTACTTCTTTGGCCCTGGACAGGTTACTGGAGTCGTGCAGCCGCTTCTTCTTGCCATCGTAGAACCTCGACAGACCCCTCCTGGAAATGAAATCCTCAATCCATGATCTGATCATGCAATACGACGACAAAAATGACAACGGTTTACCTCGAGAGGAGGCAGAGGCAATTTGGTCCATGAGGCTAGACATATCATACATTTGCTCGTTGGAGCTTTGCCGGCTCAGCTGACAGCCACGGTGACTCGACGGAACAATCATCGGTGATGCCGCTGCTGCTGCCGGACGAGAAGGAAGACATGGAACGGCGTTCCTCCCCACCTCTTGCGTCCTATCTACTGTCTCAGTGTAAGCATTTCCTTTTTAGTGCCATAGGTCATTCCAGTCTAACCGCGGAGCACAAGAAAAAGTGGAGCATTTCTCAGCCATTAAAAATCTGTTGACATTGCAGTTAATCTCTTTCACCTTGCACTTTTACCCTCCCAGTCTTCTTCTTGCCACCTCACCTGTGTAGCGTGGAACATCTACTGGTACTGCTGCGTACCTTTCATCAGTCCCACCACCAGTAATAATTCATAAAATGGACATGCATGCAAATAACATGTGTTCCTCTTTTTGTCACCCGCAAAATATGACTACTGACATGGCCAAGGAGTAGGCAGCTGAAGAAACACAGAAATGATGAACAGACACAACAAACTAACCACGATTAGGATCGAATTACTGCTTCCATAATAATCTCTTACACATTACCACAGGCATGAAGCAAGCGGTGAGCTCGACAGGCCACCTTCCGGAAAGTAAGATAAGTTTCTGATCAGAGGATCATCACAGCTACCAAAAGGAGAAAAAGAAAAAAAAAACAAGGCTAGATGATTTAGGTTCTACCAACAAGAACCCAACAAGTTAGTAGGATCAGGTAAGCAGCACGCTGAAACCCTCATGATGCCAGAGGATGGATGGATGGATGTTCAAGCCATTCAAAGTAAGTTTCAGAACGTTCGGCTTCATTTCTTGTGCACCCTGAAGTCTGGAGAGTTTGGGGGCAAGGGTGACAACGGCTGCCTTGATGCATCTGCACTGTTAAAATCGATAGCCAGGCTGACTGGGCTTGTGTCCTTCAAACTTGACGATTTGCGCTTCTGCTGCAAGGAGAGAAAAACATTATTGCATCGTAACAACCTTCTAATCAACATATTAAAAAAAGAGGGTGGTCATAGTTTCTACCAACAATTCTACTTGGCATATACTAAACCAGTAAAACTAATACTTGACAGCTGCCTTATAGTTGGTATTTCACCTTGGTGGAGTTGCTTGCAGAATTCTTTCTTTCAGATCGATGATGCCGCTCTTTCTCCAACATACTCAAAAGCCTTTTGTTTGCTTCATCGAGCATTCTGTTTTCCTCAAATAGAAGCTTAACCTTGAAAGAAACACGCGGGAAACTTCTAACCATCAGAACCACAGTCGAAATCCACAAATTGATTGATAATCACTGACAAGACAATAAGTTGAGGGTAGAAAATATAGCTGCAAGGGAGTGAGTGCTTTAATATCTTACCTCATCCTCTGCTTTGTTGAGATTGGCCTTCAGGTTCTCCTTGTCCTTCTGCAGAGCTTGCACTTCATCATTTAGTGCTGTAAGCTGCATATGGAGAAAAACAACGGTAAGATGATTGCTGGAGGATCAGTTAAACAGAACGCATTAATAGGCAGACAACGACAGAATCAGTACTTGCTATTTTGCCATTACTCACACACGAGCTTGTATCTATGAACTAGGGTAAGCAGACCAGGAGAAAGAAGGCTGATAGCAACAGAATATCCACTGATTGTTGATCTAGTACTGACGCTATGGATGTGAGGATGGTGAAGAGCGGCAATGCTCTGATGCTCCTAAAGTACAGTGGCACCCAACAGTAGACTCCTCATGTTTATGAGCAGCCCTTTGGATGCCAGAAGCACTAATGCACTCTAGTGTACAGTGGCATTTGGGCCTTGAGAAACTAGACAGACTAATGACCATGCTAGATGTTCTGTATAAACATCAAGATGCCAACAGTAGTGAGATTATGAAAATAAATTTTATGGAATTCAGTCCCTTTTACTCTTAACACCAAATCATCTGGTCAGGGCGTATAGATCTCAGATCAAACCAAAACCATACCCTGTAACACAACCAATCAAATTCAATTTGCAGACTAAAACTGTGGATAATAGAATTCTTCAACCATGAAATCAAATAATATGTGCACCTATCCTTTTGGTAAGAAGCAAGCATAAAAAAAATTAAAAGTAGATTGCAAGTTGTGTGGTTTTAGAGGTTTCATTGTATAAAATCTGGATCAATATTAAACTACACCTTTTCACCATACACAGAAAAACAAACTTTGTGCCACCAGGATTTTGTAAAAAAAAATACAGATAAGAAATGATTTGGGATTCCAGGCCAGAGATAGGTGGCAATGCGTACCTCTTCATTTGCTTAAAGCACATTGGTTAATTACCTTGCTGGGACTAACAACAACACCCGAAACTCAAGAATAAAAGACGGATCAGTTAGGTTATGAGAGCAGCTGAACCTAGGTTAAAAAAAGTGTATGTCCTGGTAGAGAGTCCATGTAGAAGTAATTTGGAACACAAACATATGGAAATCGAAAATTCTGAAGGTTGCTACATCACATTAATATTCCACTGTGGGACATATGCTTTGCAGAATTGGTGGTAAGGAAGACCCTGTAGTCACAAGCACTAGTATAACTCTTGTACGATATCAGTTCATTTCATTGTGGTAAAGCTTCAGTTCAGTAACCAACAGTACTTTTTTTTTGGATAAGAGTAACCAACAGTACTCCTGGTCGTGGCAAATACAAGTTCAATTACGCCAATGGAATCAAACCCAAATGGTAGTGCAGTGTAGTGTGGGCCAATCAAGGTCAACAAGATATCAAGTGCGGAAAGGAAAACTTGAGAGAGAGAGGACGAAAGAAGAGCAACCGACGTGGGCGTTGTCGTTGAGGCGGGCGCGAATCTCCTCGTTCTCCCTAGCGAGCTCGTCGCAGGACTCCATGGCGCGCTCGAGATCCCGCTCGTAGAGGGTGCACTCCTTCTCAAGCCTGGCGGACTGGGCGGAGAGCTGGTTGCAGGAGGCGGCGATGGCCTCCTTCTCCTCGACGCAGCGGCGGATCCCCTCGGCGTTCATAGCGGATTCCATCTGCGAGACGGGAACGGAGGTCGCGTGGATTGGACCGCGTCGTTAGGTCAGCCATTCCGATGAATTAGGCAGGAACCGAAATGGATGGATAGGGCAAAGCGGGGAAAGGGAAGGGGAGGAAACCGGACCTTGAGCTGGTCGATGCGGCGCGCGGCGGCGCGCAGTTCCTCCTCGAGGGCGAAGACGTGGTCCTGGAGGCGGCGGCGGAGGTCCTCGGAGGCAAGGAGCTTGAGGCGGAGGGAGCGGTCCGGGACGGGGAGGCCGAGGGAGTGGTGGATGGAGTCGCGCACGTACTCGTCGGCGCCGCCCGGGAGCGCGGGCCTAGATGGAGGAGGAGCTGCAGGAGGGGCATCGTGCTCCGGCGCCATGGAGGATCCCGTGGCTCGCCGCCGACGAGGATCGAGGAAGGAAGGAAGGGGTTCTGATTTTGGATTTTGAATCGCTGCTCGCTGCGGCTCCTTTTGAGTGAAAGAAAGGGGAACCAGACGAAAGAAGAAGGTTGTAACTGACCTGCTGGGCCCATTTAGACTTGTTTGGGCCTTCCTTTGTCTTCTGTGGCCTATAAAAAGGGCCAGTGTTTTCTTGAGCCGTACAGAGAAAGGCCCAGCCTAGTGTTTGCGTTGCAAAATCACACTTGCAGGCAGTCAACCCTTTCAAATTTATTTTTTTCACTATGTTAAACACTATTGCAGCTGATTAAATGATAACTATCTACTGAAAAAATGGTAAAATAAATCATTGAAACGTCATAGATTTCATTTGAATTCTTACATTTTTCTTGAGCGGAAAATGAACTACAGTCCCTTCCAATCTCTTTTATTCCTCCTGGATCAAGGCAGGAATGAGTACATAAATACTGAGACTGACAGTCTTTTTGGGTGCCGTGGAATGGAATGGAAAACGTATATAAAGCTAATAAAGTACTACTAGTAAAGATAAACCCAAAAGGCTGGGCTAGGATAGGCTAGTACGCTAGGTATGCTTAGTTATCTATGCCACCACGGCAAAGCAAACCCAAATAGGGGCATAAATTTGACAAGGAACAAACCTTCTTCCAGCTTTCGACATGCAATTCGCTTTTGCAATTTACAAACAGAGGCACATAATAATTTCATTCGATTTGATTTTTCTTACCATGATGATAGAAAATCAAAATCAAAATGCCTTGCTTGCCTCCCATCCCATTCTATGTTTTCCTGCACCTTTTCTTGCCTCCCTCCCAAATTTCTTCTTCTTCTTCCTCATTGGAAGAGGAGCATAACTAACTTGCTTCCATCTCCATCTTCCTGCTTGCCTATACAAATTTGCCACCCTCAGGAACATTACACAAACAAAACCACCACAAAGGCTAAACCATCCAGCCAGGTTTCCATTGATAATCTTACCTCAACCATGGCATCCTCCTCTTCCATGCCCGGTGGCGGCCTCAAGAGGTCCGACAGCATCGCCAACATGATGCCCGAGGCGCTGCGCCAAACCCGCTACCAAATGAAGGGATGCTTCCAGAGGTACAATACAAACAACCAATTCATCTCACCGCCTTGTTGATCTTCCTTAATTTCTTTCTCATGATAATAATCAACAATGCATGGTCCATCTGATGGCCGTTTTCTGCAGGTATGTCTCCAAGGGCAGGAGGCTTATGAAGAACCAGCAGCTAATGGAGGAGCTGGAGAGGTCGGTGGACGACAACCTTGAGAAGACCAAGCTCGAAGAAGGCTTCCTCGGCTACATCATCTGCTCCACGCAGGAGGCCGTCGTGCTTCCCCCATTCGTCTCCTTCGCTGTCCGGATGAACCCCGGCATCTGGGAGTACATCAAGGTGCATTCCGCGGACCTCTCCGTCGAGCAGGTCACGCCGGCAGATTACCTCAAGAGCAAAGAGACCCTCTTTGATGAAAAGTGGTACCACATTCTAATACATACAGATACGGACCTGGCAATGCAGCCTGATGAGCAAATAGTCAAATACTGACCCAGGCTTAAATTACCTGCTATTGTAATTCTCTTCAGGGCATGCGATGACAACTCGCTTGAAGTCGATTTTGGCGCGCTAGATCTCTCGACACCTCGTCTCACGCTGCCATCGTCCATTGGCAACGGGATGCAATTTGTTTCCAGGTTCATGTGTTCGAAACTGAGCGGCAAGCCGGAGGACATGAAACCATTGCTCGACTACCTGCTCACCTTGAACTACCGTGGCGAGGTAAGATCATCGGTTGATCATTCAGGTTCAGTATGCTCGGTGCTAGGTACCTAACTGAAAATGTGCTCGGCCTTTCCTCAATGTCATGCAGAAACTGATGATCAGTGACACCCTCGACACCGTTAACAAGCTTCAGACAGCATTGCTTCTTGCGGAGGTCTTTGTCGCTGGCCTGCAGAGGAACACGCCATACCAGAAGTTTGAACAGAAGTAAAAGAAATGGCAAATTAATTTATAACCAAGCCAGTAGTTAAAACTTAACATAACACATACCTGTTATGATCGCCGGCCATCGCAGGTTTCAGGAGTGGGGTTTGGAGAAAGGATGGGGCGACACTGCTGAAACATGCAGAGAAACACTGAACTGCCTGTCTGAAGTGCTCCAAGCACCAGATCCTTTCAACATGGAGAAGTTCTTCAATAGGGTGCCATCAGTATTCAACATTGTCATCTTCTCCATCCATGGTTACTTCGGTCAAGAGAAGGTCCTTGGGATGCCAGATACTGGTGGTCAGGTATGGTGATCATGAATGAGCTCATGCTGATATAGATAACCCTGAATACACAGCTATCGACTCATGCTTGAAAATGATCTTTGCTTAACAGGTAGTTTACATCCTGGACCAAGTTAGAGCTCTTGAAGAGGAACTCTTGCAAAGAATCAAGCAGCAGGGCCTAAATGTTACGCCAAAAATTCTCGTGGTAAGCTTCGATCGCCATCATGACACTAGCACAACCTTAATTGACACATACCTTCCAGGGAGGGAGCATCTGATTTTATCATGTTGCAGCTAACAAGACTCATACCAGAAGCAAAGGGTACTAAGTGCAATGTAGAGCTTGAACCGGTCGAACACACGAAGCACTCAAGCATTGTCCGCGTGCCATTCAAGAGTGATGATGGGAAAGACCTTCGCCACTGGGTCTCCCGGTTCGATATTTATCCTTACCTGGAGAGATATGCCCAGGTATGTCAGGAATGGGAACACACTGTGAACTGAATGTAACACTAGTAACAAACATTTATCGTGGTTGTTTCAGGATTCTTCTGTCAAGATTCTTGAAATACTGGAGGGCAAACCAGACTTGGTCATCGGCAATTACACTGACGGAAATTTAGTAGCATCCCTAATGTCAAGCAAATTAGGAGTCACCCAGGTGAACATGAGCCATCAAAATAGAACCCTGCAAAAATGTTCTATTATGCCACCAAACAAATCTGACACCACAACATGAAAAAAAAATCGTCTTATCAACCAACAGGGAACAATCGCACATGCTCTTGAGAAGACAAAGTACGAGGATTCAGATGTCAAGTGGAGAGAAATGGACCAGAAGTATCATTTCTCCTGCCAATTCACTGCCGACATGATCACCATGAACACTAGCGACTTCGTCGTCGCTAGCACCTACCAAGAAATAGCCGGAAGGTCAGACCCTCTGGAAACTAAAATCATCTAGTCCTGTGTCTTGGCAATGTTGCATAGCTGATCCAATAAATCCCCTCATAAAATTGCAGCAAAGAGAAGCCTGGCCAGTATGAGAGTCACTATGCATTCACAATGCCAGGGCTATGTCGCTACGCCACGGGCATTAACGTCTTTGATCCCAAGTTCAACATTGCTGCCCCTGGTGCCGATCAATCTGTTTACTTTCCCTTCACACAGAAGCAGAAGAGGCTGACAGACTTGCACCCCCAAATTGAGGAGCTACTCTACAGCAAGGAGGACAATGATGAGCACATGTAAGTATATATTTGCTTGCCTTGGGAAGAGGCCATTTTATTTTCATTTTTGACGATATTAATTGCTAATGACTCTGAACTGTGATATGATTGAATCAGAGGGTACCTAGAAGACAGGAACAAGCCAATCATCTTCTCAATGGCAAGGCTCGACAAGGTGAAGAACATTACCGGGCTGGTCGAATGGTATGGTCAGAACAAGAAGCTCAGGGAGCTTGTCAACCTGGTCATTGTTGGGGGGCTCCTGGAACCTTCACAATCAAAGGACAGAGAAGAGATCGAGGAGATTAACAGGATGCACAGCTTGATGAACAAGTACCTGCTCAAGGGACAGATCCGTTGGATAAAAGCACAGACCGAACGTGTTCGCAATGGCGAGTTGTACCGTTGCATTGCAGATACCAGGGGAGCCTTTGTTCAGGTACACTGCCAACTTAAGAGTTAAATAAAAACCTCAAATAATCCTGGTTTACCAATGAAATAGGAAAAGCTTTTGCCTCTTTAAAAAAAACTCGTATATGATTATGTTCCTGGTACCTGAGATATGAAACTTAAGCACTGACCATGTGACTGAACTACACGTCTTTCAGCCTGCACTCTATGAAGCATTCGGATTAACAGTCATCGAGGCAATGAACTGCGGGCTACCAACCTTCGCAACAAATCAAGGAGGACCTGCAGAAATCATTGTCGACGAGGTCTCAGGTTTCCATATCAATCCACTCAATGGCAAGGAGGCAAGTGACAAGATTGCAGGTTTCTTTCAGAAATGCAAGGAGGACCCCACCTGCTGGAACAAAATGTCCACTGCTGGACTCCAGCGCATCTATGAGTGGTATCGTTACTTATGTCACCCTTCTCTTCTAAAAAGTATATCCATAAATACAATCCTCATCCAAGAAATCTAAATAAACTTAAACATGCTAAAAGCACAGCTGGACATAGCATTTTTTTCGTTCTTAAATTAATGAAACCATCCTTGTCTACAATTGTAGTTACACATGGCAGATTTATGCAACTAAAGTTCTGAACATGGGATCAATGTACGGCTTCTGGAGGACTCTGAACAAGGAAGAGAGACAGGCCAAACTGTGCTACCTGCAGATGTTCTACAACCTTCAGTTTAGGCAGCTGGTGAGTTGAGGTTCAGTGCTGCAACACCAAAACTACCTGACCCAAACCAATTCTCACTATTACTATTATTTTCAGGTAAAGACTGTCCCAAAACTGGGCGAACAACCTGCACAACCTGTGGGAAGTGCGATGCCTGGTAGGATTGTGCCAAGACCAAAAGAAAGGCAAGTGTGCCCACTCTTACGAAATTTACTAAGGAAAGAGCGGGGAAGCAACTGACTGACCAGTTTGTTGTTTGGGAGCTGCAGAAGGACGCAGACAAGGATTCAGAGGTGAGAACTCTCTGCAACCTGCAAAACAGCAATCAGAAGCATCATGTCAAATGGCATATATTTATTCATGCTGTTCTTGTGCAGAATTGCATCAAACTTACTCGGACCGGTACTCCCAGCCTCCAATTTCTCCAATGATACAGCTTGAAGTGAAGACAAACGTCATAAACCAGAACTGTGTTGTTGGAGTGAGAAATGTATTGCCAATTCTTTTCTTGTGTGGTTCCATTGATTGGGAAAGTTGGAATAAAACTGGAATTATCCACGATGACTGTGAGAGTTTTTTTTTTCTCGAACACACACCTAAGTGTGTGTCATTTTGTATTAGAAGTAAACACCAAGATGGCGCAGCAGTTACAAAAGCCAGACAAAAACCGAAAAGGAAAAGAAAGCAAAAAAGGAAGGACGGCCAAAGCAAAAACAGAAACTAAGTAAAACATACCATTGGGGTCACCTGTTTCTTAAGCACTTGACCAAGCATATTTGCATAGAAAAGGACAGGAATCTGTCACTTTTAGTCTCTCCAACTACGAAACTGGAACTGAACAGAGTATGGCAGAGTGAAATCGTTCCATGTAAAGGAAGTTGCAGATTACATGCTCTTTATGAGTGATGACCAGCCTGAGAGAAGCAATATCAGTTAACTGCTTTTGCGACTTATAAAAACAAGAAAATGGCTGATGAGACGGCATAAGCAAGTAACAACATCATCTGCAGAGCAGAGCTAGCAAAGTTTCAGAAACTGCTGCAGAAGATAACTCGCAAACTTACAATTGACACCTCTTCGATGCACGTTCGTCCTCGATTTTGTCAGGACAGAAGCAAACTTACATTTCAGATCCGCCATCAGGAATCCAAATCCCTTGCCATTTTTTTTTCTCAAATCAAGCACCTAAGTGCATGTCATTTTCATTAGAAGAAACACCAAGAAAGCGGAAGTACAAGAGCCAAAGGCCAAAATCAAGAAAAAGGAAACAAGGCAGAAAGGGGAACAACAAACAAAACCTCAAAACGGCGCCGCAGCAACAAGGAGAGGCCGAAAGGAAAAAAAAATGTACAGTAGCTAAACAACAATAAAAAGAAGAAGTGATCTTATCAAACAACAACAAGAAAAAGAAGAAGGGGGGCAAAACTAGACTTGAAATTATCAGGTTTCTAGCTCCAGCCAAGGGCATATTAAAGTATCCAAGATTCATGAAGGCAACGCCATGAAGTAAACACATAAACGGTACCTAAGCAAACATAGAACAGCATAGTACAACACATGGGATATCAACTGGCTGATTACTACTCTGTTCCACAGTTACATTGATAAGAGGCATTAAGCTCGACCTTCACACGCCTGACGTTAGCAGTAGAACATGACCTTCTTCACATTATCCTTCAGAGCTGGAAGTGGCCTAACAGCTCCACCACCTGGGGCCCGAGTACCACGTGATGTTGACAAACCGGACAGCGGTCCACGTCCTCCAGGCGCATTTGCCACAGATCCACTGTCAGAGGTATGTGGCTCCATGTAGAAACGGGCACGGAAGGCAGCCAGATGAGCATAATATGCAGGTGGAACTGCAATGGAAGAATTGAGAAAATAATGTCATGTTAGTAAGGAGATACTAAAGTAGAACTTTTGTTGTACTCCAAATAAGGAAGTACAACATTGACAATAATTCCCGGAAGAATGCAACTTACCAATTGAGACGGAACGAGTGCACCTTGCGTAGCTGCAGAAGTGATAGAAGTTAGAAACTTAAATTCCAATAGAAATTTGAGCCAACGAAAGAGGACTTACGTGTAGCAGAGGTTGTTGGTAAGCGTCTGCAATCCATCAGCAGTGAAGTTGTTTTCATCCCGCAAGACATGATAATGAGCAGGACGGCTAGTGCCCTACAGAAAGAAGACATTATAGATTGTTTGTTAGACTCTTATAGATAATTAAAAAATCATACTCCCTCCGTCCCAAAATAAGTGATGTGGATCTGTATAAGAATCTATACAAATCCACGTCACTTATTTAGGGACGAAGGGAGTATATAAGCAAATTCTGGTGTTTACCTTGATGCCAGCATGGCTGCACAAGTAGAAATCAAATTCATTTGGATGACAGATCTTTGAATCTACAACTGTGCCTACAAATGTAGAACATGGGAGAAGCACTATTTTAGATTAATCAGCAGCAGCAGAGTTGATGTTGGGTGAAAATATAGTAGCAATATATGTGGTGATAGGTGTTTATAAAATTTACCAGGGAGTATGTTCCCAGTTCTGTCCATTGAATTCTTATCATTGCTATTGTGCGGAAATAATCTAGTGTGGTGGCGTTTCTGAACCACAACGAAAGTAACCGTCGGTTGGTAATCCGCCTCCAGGGAGGCACATGCCTGGGTGACACAAGGAGATCATAATTTACGGTACCGTACGAATATGAAGAAATAAAGAACTGGATATGGGATCTAGTAGATATTTACTCTTCGGATTGCATCGAGTTCAAACAACAGAACTTGGTAAAATTGGCCCTCACTAACGCCATCCCTTAAAAAGGTAAACAAGACTGGGCTTTAGTAAAAGCAAATTGCACAAGACCTGGTGTCCACTTACGGGGTACAAACCTGTAAAATATTATTCGCTGGGGCTTCTGACCAGTTGATTTATGGAAGGATATAAGTAGCTCCCTGCATTTTTTGCAGTGTAATGAGTTGTTTGTGAAGTTCATAAGGAAGAACTATTAAAATAATGAGCAGTGTACCTAATCATGCCACCACTAACTGTCCCTCTCTTTGGATCTTGGTAGACTTTATACAAATCCTCTATCAACTCTTGCCGGTGCGCCTGAGCAGAAACTATCCCAACATACTTTGTAACCTCAGGCCAATCTTGGGATGCTACAACCTACAAGATATGGTTACTGCCTATTGAAGTACCTACAAACCTTTCCAAAAACCAAAAAAAATTGAGACCCAAGAACAGGTAGTTAGGTAATATCCTACTTACAGCAGCAATTGAGGGGCTGCTGTCCTCGCCAGGATGAGGGTGGGTCACATCAGCACCAAATATAATCGTAGGTTTGTCAGTGACCAGAGGGATACGCCTTGAAAGTGCATCCACCAGTACAGTGTTCCTGCCCCCCGCCTTACAAAATTAAACGACAGCAAGTTAAGGAACATAGAAGAAATGCAAATTGCAGGGAGAAGTAATAGCATGAGCAGTAACCTTGACATTTATCTTCAGAGCAAGGTTTGCGAGAATTTGTTTGTTCATTTTAAACACCTGCTTCGCAAGACAGCATTGCGAAACTATTCCAAGATCTGTTTCGCACACGCGCTTCAAATCACCTAGCATCAGATAAAAGACAAGTAGTTGTAAGAAAGAACATCATGTGCACAACAAAGTACAGTAAAGATTCCAATATTGCACTTCTCAGATACCATAAAGTGAGCCATTGTTATCAGGTAGAATTCCAATAAGCAAATCAAGCTCCCGGTGCTGGGGTCCAAGAACAATCATTGCATCGTGGAACCTAGCTTTCAGAGCTCGCTCCACATGATCAGGACGTGCAGGTAGAGGTGGAAGAACAGGCTCCAGAGCGAAGTCCTGTCACGATGATGCATGATGCTGTTACTTTTGTGAAAGACTAGATGAAGACTGAAGTATAAAGCCTACAGTTCATGTTTATGCTTTTATGGATCTTGGTGTGATTCCCTCTCACTGATATGTGTGTTTTGTAAGAAGCATGTAAAGAATACTTGCCATTCCAGATGCTTGGCACATCAGAGCAAGATCATGGCAGAAACCACGAACAATACTTTCTTGCACCTTGTAGGCAAAATTGACACACATCCAGCTTCTGACTTTCCCACCATTTACCAATTTCTGGATAAAAAAACGAAAAGGACATTAAAGATTCAAGCAGAATACACAAACATATACAAAGACAAAATCAGTCTCTTTGGTTAATGGGACTTAAAATCAGTGTTGAAAATCAGTCTACAACTGAACAACGCTGGACAAGTGGATATAATTATATGAAATTCAGAGGCAAAATTAAAAATCAGACTTTTTAAAAAAAAAGTCAGATATATGGCACTATGTTTTTTCAATATCACCAGTGTCATTCTACAGTTCAACAGAATAAGGCACAGGCAGTCTTCGGACTTACCTTTTGTTAAGCTAAGATGAAGCAAAAGTAAGATAGAAGTAGATCAGAAACAAAGGCAGCTAGCTGGGATCAGGTTTTCTAACAGAAACTTTATTTATCAATGCAGCTTGACAGTATCAAAAAAAAAGGTGTGATGCAGGAGGCAAAGGGCAGTGGTCTGCATAGGAACTGTTGGCACGCATGGTACTCTTTGTGCAGCAAGTTTCTTGGCCACAGTGTCTAACTAGGCTACAAGTTATTTGTTTATATTTTCAGTTGGTTTTCCTATTCATTCCATTCAGGTTATTTCCATTTAATAGAGTTAGGGTTATTCGAGGGGAAGAGGGAGGGAGGGACAGAGTTGAGTCCGGCATTAATCAGATACAAAAAGGTATCTAGTATTTGCTTCTTATCTACTTCACCTCCCATTGTACAATATCTTTAATTCTCAAAACAAAAGATAAGTGAACTCTGTGAACAGCACAGTGTTTATGAAGTTACCTTGTTCATCATATTCCACTGACCAACTCTAGGTAAGCAATCCTTTTCTCTACCAGTCTCATTGTACTTAAGCTGCATTAAGAGAAGAGAAAACACAACAGAAAGCATGTTTGTAAAGCTACAAGTTTACAGGCAAAGGAACTTAAGCATCCACATTCTGACATGCCCTCTGTACAGTCATAGAGAGGATCTCACATTCGCTTAGCACACTTGGACCTGATAAAGGGCACGGTAAAATACGAGTGAAAATCAAAAAACTGGGCCAACCTACCCGTGGAGCTGGTAAAATCCGGGCCTCTACTGATGCCAGACGATCGCTAATCTTAATGCCAAACTCTTTTGCATAGGGATCATCCTGATAAGCATTCTGTTTAACCATCTGTGTAACCAAGAAACAAAAGAAAAGATAGACAAGAGTTATATTGAAGTTGTACAAACAACTGTAGAAACACATCAGACATGAAAAACAATAAATTACATGCCTTAACAATATCTTGCTCCCGGTCACGTGGGTGCCGACATGTCTGATCCAAGAGATTTCTTATTTGATTCTGGTTTAATCTCTTGGAGTATCTCTGTCCTTTCACAATTTTGCATACCTGAATAATCTCAACTCCAATCAGCACGTATCAAACTGGAAAGTAATTTTAATATTTGGTGCAAAAATTTAAGCATGAACGCGACAAGACTGTTGTAGGAATCACGGAATCAAGGAGTATAACACTTGGCTCACCTCCATAGGCAAGTAATTTTGACGTTGCTGATTGCCAACTAGAAGGCAAGGAAGGTGTGTGTGTTGGATGTAAAATCTGTATCTGTCTTGAAAGTATTGTACAACTGACTTGATTGTACCCCCGTCATCAACAGGAAAACTGTGGCATGAAGAACAACCCTTTTCAGCGAATATGGTAACAGGATAAGAGGGTTTATTTTGTAAATGCCTTATACGAACAAGATGGAAAATGTTCATACGTTAGCTCACGAGTTGCCTGGGCTGTCAAACCAGATATACGGTACTTTCTCCGCATGTTGCCACGGTGAGTAACTTCCACATTTACTCCTCTCAGCGCCTTCTTGGTCTAAGGTGTAAATACAGCATGAGCATGGAAATAAAATTTCCAAATACATGTATATACTGGAAGGGAGATCTTCAAAAAAAATGTCCAATGTTGACCAGAAAAAAAGTCCCGACGTTTTTTCAATACAATTACAAGCTTCTTTCCTTAATGTGTGAGTGAGTACTTTTTTTTGGCGGATAGTGCGTGAGTAAGTACTGTTAAAGCCTCAAGCAGCAGAATAACAATATACCACCAATCAAGATGTGATCTCTCAATGGAACACGTACACCAGCTGACTCATAAAATACTAGAATACATATAAGATACAATCTATTATATGTGATAATAAAACTAGTCTGCTCTCAAGAATCAAGACAATAATGCACATGGCAGAAAAGTTCTAAATTTTGAAAAAGCCAGCATTGAATATAAATATATGCATCAGTTCAAGAAATCCCCATTTGGTCTTGAAAAGAAAAGTTAGTCCAGTGAGAATACCTTGACACGTTCAGCGTCTGAGAGGGGCCTCGAACGAATGTCAGAATTCAATAGATTTGCGACAAATTCAACTACAGGCAATGGCTCGATGAAAGCAGTCGCTGACATATCTGGAAAAGCACAACAAGAACAACTAGGAGAAATAAATGTGTTTTTTCTCTCAAATGGAACAGATAAAGTTAATGTGATAGAATCATGCAGAACAAAGTACGATATGAAAATTCCACTGATGAGATTATTTTCTGTGTGAGACTAAAGGAGAGAAATATTTTACCAATATTTAGTGATAAACCCATCTGAGTAGGTCGAATGCTCTGGTAAAACCCACTCCAGCTTTCTAATCCATCACCGAGGGATTTCCTCATGTTCGGTTCAGGTGAAAAGAAGGAGCGTCCAATTGACGCGTATCTGTTAAAAACTAAAAATTATTGATCCTCATTTCGTAAATGGTCACTGTTAAGTATAACTAGCACTGGCACGCCATGGCTACCTTGTGGAAGGCAGCTGTCGCAGCACAATATCAAGAACTTGTATTGCCTCCTGAGGAACTTCCGCATGCCTCCCAGCTAAAAACAACCCAAGGTGGTGAAGGTTGGCTTGTGCAGAAAATTTAATTACCACCTTAAATTCCCTCTTCCGCCTGAATCAAATCGAAGAAAAAATAGTTCAGAAACATTGACAATTTGAACACAACAAACTGGAAGAAAAATATTGATAAGAAAAGGCTGACCTCTTGGCCCCGGAGCCATCATCATCATCAGGTAGAGTGATCTGAAACTCTTGTGATTTAAAAGGCAATGGACCTGCTGTGTATAAGCTTTTCCTACCATCATATACTGGCAGCCTCCCACCCAAATAAGATGCCTTGTACAGATTCACCAGCTCATTGATCACAGCTCTGTTAACAGTACTCGATGTAACTTCCGGAGTGATTGAAACCTGCGCACAAATCAGATTAGGACGCATATATAATCTCTGCAAGCTGAAAAAAAATCTAGTTCAAAAGAGGGTGCTATTAAATCAAATTAGAAACAATAACAACAATTAATTAACGCACATCGTAGTGATGAAGATCCTTGTCTGGCAGCTGGGTGAAGAAATGGTTGGCCTTCACCAGAATCTTGGTGCCAATGCTGCCCTTCCCCGGGCGCATAGGAAACCGAATCGCTTTGCTTGACGCCGGAATTGCACGCACAACCTCCTCCTGGCTGCTGCCGGTGCTGGTAGCCTCAGCTTGCGGTACCATCGCTTGTCTGCGATGCTCCCCAGGCCTGGCGACGGCAAGCGGAGCCACGGCTTGCGCTGGCACTGAAGGGCCTGCCTGCATTGGCAGAGCCTGCAGCAGGTCGGGAGGTAGACTGCCCAACGGCCCAATGGCAGACGGGTCAGCCCCACGCGCACCTCTGCCACCAGCAGGAAGTTGTTGCTGTTGCAGCCTCATTCCACCAATGGCATCTCCGGCGCGGCCCCTTGGTGGCGGCGGCGGCGGCGGCTGCCCGGCACGGCTTCCACCAGGACCTTGGGGCGCCTGCTGAGGAAATGCGCCACCGGGGCCACGGCCACCTCTGCCTGCGCCTGCGCCTGGTCCTCCTCTTCCTCCAGGGTTCGGAGGCTGCGAGCCCTCAGAAGAACCAGGATGCTGCTGCTGTCTTCCCCTCCTTGACCCCATGCCGGCCAGGTACTACCTGCAAAAGATGAACAACGCAATAATATCAGTGAAGAATGTATAAGGAAAACTTAAGAGTAGCATTCGCCATAGTAGCAGTGAACATTTATGTTATGGAAGCTGTTCATTAAAAAGTCAACAATTGATGCAAGCAACTGACAACAGGTCGATGTGTTCTTGGGGTAAGGAAGGCCACAGCTTGGCATGTTCTTCGGATGCAATCAGTGGATTGCGCACCTCGCCGGCCGGCGGGAGAAGCCGAAGAGAAAAGGGGTGTGACCGTGTGAGGGGAGAAGGAGGAAGAAGAAGAAAGGGGAAAGGGAAGAGGGAGCAAGAAGAAGAAGACGACGGAGAAGAAGACTACGAGGAAGCAGAGAGAGCAGGAAGGGGGAAGGAGCTGAGTGAGTGAGTGGATGGCAAGTGGGGCCTGCAACATCCTTCCTTGTCTGCTCCGACCGTCGTCGCTCTCTTTGTCCTGCTCGTTGTACACGTGGCACCCCCACATCTTCCCTCCCAGTCCAGCCTGGCAATGCCACTCATGAGACATTGGGGAGGGTAGAGTTTGACGGTCAAACTTTGACCCGTGTGATCCCCTGTTCATGCATAAAGAAAAAAAACTGAATTTACCCTCCACTCTTGTAGGATGACTATTTTCTACCCCTTTCGTTTCATAATTCTTGACGCAACTTTATCGAATGTATCTAAATGCCGTTCAAAGTGTAGATTCGCTCATTTTAAGAAAAAAAATTTACAAGAATTATGAAACAGATGGAGTACATACAAGGAATGTGTGTATGAGCAAAATTAGTAGGAACCAAAACAAACTTAGCCATATTCTGGCCAACTTAGGTAGAACTGGAAAGACGCATGTTGGATCTAGCAAGATTCGGATGAGATCATTGAAGCTGTAAGCCACAATTTCTCTACGGAGTAATACAAGTCTTTTCCGCAAAAAAAAAAGGTTAGTTTGCGGAGCTCCGATAGACTTTTAACCCACCGATCCTAAATTATTGTCGTGGTTTTAGTTCAAATTTGTACTAAAACCACAACAAGAATTTAGGATCGGAGAAAGTAGCTTCCAAATTTGCAAATAAAACAAAAAGGTAAAAGGTACTCGCTAGATCTAGGTCGGTACGAGCGCGACGTCAAGATCCGGCCGAGGAGAGGGAGGGCAGCAGTGACGAGGAGGAGGATGGCGGCGGTGCAGGATCCGAGGCGGTGGCGACAGGGAGGACGACAACGATGAGGGAGGGGGGGATGGCGGCGGTGCGGGATCCGGCACGGCGGCACAGATCTAGCCTCCCTCAGCGTGCGGGACGACGGGGACGCAAGATCTAGCACAGCGGCGCGGATCAGGCCTCCCTCGGCACGGATCCGAGAGAGGGCGATGGCGCTCGGGAAGGAGGAGGGTGGCGGCGGTGCCGATGTGTGGGGAGGAGGACAGGGGCGGTGAAGATGCGTAAGGAAGAGGACGAAGATGAGGGTGTGGTCGAGGGAGAGATAAAAAAAGGAAGGGAAGGGGGCACTTTGCGTGAGTGAGAGGAGTGGGTCGTTGGAGAGTCATTTCGCATACTCATTGGGTATTTGGGCAATATTGCCAATATCTCCCAAATTATGCAATGAACTAGCTATATCTACTTGTACTTTCTACTATCTCTTTCAATTTGAGAAACGACGATTATAAAAATCATACATTGAGATCAAACTACACACACAGAGAGAACACCAATGGATCAAACATTTATCAGAGAACATATGACCAAAATCTTTGATGCAGACGGGAGAAAAAATGAAAAGAAACAAACAAAAGGCTTCTAGAAATATTTGAGCCCCGTTCGAACCCAGGGCGCGTGGATCGACCAACTTACCATCCGCCTCGGCCTCTCGGATCAGTGAGTCGACTAAGTACTGTGTGTAGGTGAAAAGATTTAGATGTTGCCTAGCGAGGGGAGGGGGGCGGTGAACCGAAGGCTCACCTTATTATCCTTGAACCTCTTCCACGAAGTAGAGGGTCCATTCACTTCGGTTAGCTTCTTTCTCACTTCGAAGATGCCAAGTTCCACGACCAATTTACAATTCACCACGTAGGAGAACCTCGAGCCTCTTCACAAACTCGTGAAGAGGTTACTAGGGTAACAACCACCAAGCCGTCTAATAACAAGCTCACAGACTCTCACTCGAACAAATCAAGGTGGAGAGATTAAACCAACGCAACAAATGCAAAGCAAGGACAAAAGAATGATCAAATTTCTCTCTCCCAAATCTCACCCAAAACAACAAATGCAATGGAGAAATTGGAGATGAGAAACAACCGAGGAGGTCAACAAATGATTTCTTCAACTAGATCCTTAAAGTTTCCTTCACTTAGATGAGAGACTTTGGGCTCGGAGAGGTGGAGAAAACTCAAGAGAATGGAGAAATTTCGGATCAAAAAGCATCCAGCCCGATGAAAATAATCAAAGCAGTAATCAAAGCAGACCACGACTAGATCGACATGAAAATTATATTCTCAAGTTGGAGAATGGTGAATATTTTGATCCAATTACATGACAACCCAGTTTACAGAAATGAGAGCTGGGCAGAAGATCCAATAATGTACTACAAGCTGCAAAACGCACAGGAACCTAAAATCATCTTATCGTTGCGGCTGTCCAATCCAAAACAATGTGATTTTCTAAAGGAAAAAAATCATAACTACGGTGTGGTAATAATAACCAAACAAAGTCAAATTGAGTTTCAATCAAGCAATGTCGGTGAATACCTCCTCTCTAAGATCAACCGAGCGACCAGTAAGCTACAGCTCCATCTTCTGGCTGCCCAACTGGCTGAGCATGATTGCCATGTCCATCCCTTGAGTCATGGTGGCCATGGCCAGTTCGTATGGGCACTTGCCGGAGAACCCAACCTTGCCGGCCTTCTTCACCTTCCTCATGCAGTTTTTGAACTTCTCGTGGCATTTGATGCTCATCAGACCTGCCCCAGGATAATCAAGAACCATGGAGGTAGAAATTCAGAGTTGAGATTTTGAGGCTGCTGTGAAATTTGAGAATGCTTGAGACACGATGTCTGAAACAACTGAATATGAATTGTCTGAAACATCTGAAAGTCTGAAACAACTGAATGTAATGTGCGAAACAATTGAAAGTCTGAGACTCTCAAGCCGTTGCAGGCATGGCTCATGGCTGCTGTCACCAGTTGGATTCAGATGGCCAAACAATGCGTAGTGCAATCCAGTGTATGATTGGTTCTCTGATAGATGCCATTTCTGAAAGTGTGTAGTGAAGAAGGTGGTACCTTTCTTGTCGACGCAGTGGTCGTGGTCGCGGCAGCAGGCGTCGAGGTCGTCGCAGGGCTCCTCCCCCTCGCACCCGCTCCACCCCACGCCGCAGAACTTCCCGTACCGGATCCCCACCGCTGCACGCATCAAATCCAAAGATCAGATTTCACCCCAAATCGATCGATTGATGAACCGGGTCAGGATCAGACGAGGCACTACTCACAGTCGCAGTTGAGCGTGGCGCACGACCGGCTGCAGGGCGGCGGCGGCGGGGCGACCGCCGAGGCGAGGTCCACGACGACGGCGAGGAGGAGGAACACGACGAGCAGCGCCATGGCCAGCGGACGAGATTGGTGGGGGGATGAAGATGATCTAATCTGGCCTTTGGCTGTCCGGTGGGCCGTACCTGTCAGGAGTTGGTTGCCTTTCTTCCCCGACCCGTGCGCACTCGCAAAGGTCAAAAACCCCAATACGCGCAAAGGAACCCAACCCCGCACGCACTAAGCAAAATGGCGGCGGCGGCGGCGACTGTACCATCTCCGGCCACCTCCTTCCCCTCCACCACCCGCAAGGCAACGGTGCTGTCTCTCCGCGTCTCTAGGAGATTCAAAGTCGCCGCTTCCGCAGCCGCCTCGCCGGGCCCGGACCCATCCCCGGCCTTCAAGTCCGTGACGGCCTTCGCGCCGGCCACGGTGGCCAACCTGGGCCCGGGCTTCGACTTCCTCGGCTGCGCTGTCGCCGACGCCTCCCTCTCCCTCGGCGACACCGTCACCGCCACCCTCGACCCGTCCCTGCCCCCCGGCACCGTCGCCATCGCCGGCATCACCTCCCCGTCCCGGCCCCACCTCGCAGACCGCCTCTCCCGCGACCCGCTCCGCAACTGCGCCGGCATCGCCGCCGCCGCCGCGCTCCAGGCCCTCGGCGTCCGCTCCCACGCCGTCTCCCTCCGCCTCGCCAAGGGCCTCCCCCTCGGCTCCGGCCTCGGCTCCTCCGCCGCATCCGCCGCCGCAGCCGCCAAGGCCGTCGACGCGCTCTTCGGCTCCCTTCTCTACCGCGACGACCTCGTCCTCGCCGGGCTCGAGTCCGAGAAGGCCGTCAGCGGCTTCCACGCCGACAACATCGCCCCCGCCATCCTCGGCGGCTTCGTCCTCGTCCGCAGCTACGAGCCCTTCCACCTCATGCCCCTCCCGTGCCCGCCGGCCCTCCGCCTGCACTTCGTCCTCGTCACGCCAGACTTCGAGGCGCCCACCAGCAAGATGCGCGCCGCGCTGCCCAAGCACGTCGCAATCAAGCACCACGTGCGCAACTCCAGCCAGGCCGCCGCCCTCGTGGCCGCCGTGCTGCAAGGCGACGCCGGGGTCATCGGCTCCGCCATGTCCTCCGACGGCATCGTGGAGCCGACCAGGGCGCCGCTGATACCTGGCATGGTGGCGGTGAAGGCTGCTGCTCTGGAAGCTGGCGCACTGGGATGCACCATCAGTGGAGCAGGGCCGACCGCCGTGGCTGTCATTGAGGGGGCAGAGAAGGGGGAGGAGATTGCTCGGAGGATGGTGGACGCATTCTTGTCGGTAGGGAAGCTGAAAGCAACGGCAACAATCGCGCAGCTCGACAGAGCCGGTGCCAGGGTTATCTCCACCTCTAGTTTGGAGTAGAAAGGTACCTTGTCTTCTTTGTCTCTTTTTATGTGTGCATTGCGTTCATTCAGCATATCTTTTTTTGGTGATTCAGTGCGGTAGATGTTTGCTAACTAGGACAGCTTTATGTCAGATTAGTATATTGCTTGGTTTCTGCTAGTTTGTTAGAATTATGAATAAGAGAAAGCAACGCCCGGAGACTGATTCGATGTGAAATAGTGATCATATTAGGAGTCCCACGTTGAAAGTTCAAACTTTTATGAATCTAAATGCGTGGTGTGTTTAGCTTCTCCTTTTATTTATATCCATAACCATTAAGATATATTCTTTAGTGATATCCGAGGACTGGGGTTATTTATAGCCAGTCCACAGAAAGTATTAATCTAGGGGTATGGATGATATGAACCATCACAATTTTTCTTTAAATAACAGGAAATGTAAAGCGGGCGCCTGCTGATTGACATGAATGGATCATTTACCCTCAGACTTTTGTTTCTGTGTGCTTTATTTTGTATGATACAATTTTTTATAGCTCATGTATGAACTGTATTACGGAGCTAGATTTTATCTTTCAAAAGGCACTAGTGTTAACTTGTCTGTGCATACTGCTGTTGTGCCTTGTTGTCAGCTATGAAATGCTGGTGGGGGTGTGCCACAGAATCTATCAGCTAACAGCTTATGCGGCTGTGCTTGTTCCAACAGCATTCACATAAGTGCAATAGCTGAACTTACACTAGGAATGCTCTTAATTGAGAACTTGTGGGTATACACGCTCATTGTTAGCGACACCTACCTGTTATGATGTTAGCCAAAACTTTTCCCTGTCTGTGAATATATTTGCTTATAATGAAGCCAAGAGAGTTAAGATACAAAAAATTTTGCCCTTTGGGGTCTATTTTAGGATATTGCATTTTGATTTTATTCTCTGTTTATAGTTGTCTGTGATTTACATGGTTATGGTATCTCCCTTATGATATTTCATAAAACACACCGCCTTCGACAGACAAGTCATGAAGTTGCTTTATGTCATGATGCTGATGTTTATGTTTTGTCTCCCTTGGAGAGGATCTCGTTTATGTTTTGTCTCTCTTGGAGAGGATCTCATTTCCAGGTCTTATTTACACCTTGTTTTTTCCTCTCTGCAGATTTTAGTGCTCTTGTATCCATTCGTGTATTTTCCGGGCCTGATGCTGATGGTGTATGGTAGGCCCTTCCTGGGTTGAGCAAACTGCTGGGCTTGTGCCCCGCATTGATAGCAATAAGTTGGTGTGATGCAGTTGAAGAGAGGGCGCCGATTGGCATGACCTGTCGTCAGAATAATGTGTGCCCAATCTCGTCTTGTTGTAATTTGGTGTTAATTCTTCACACTTGATGAATAATATGCGGTCGATTTGAGATACATTCTGATTGGGAACTGGATTTTAGTGGGTGAAGAAGCTCAAGAGTTCTGGCAGCTCAGTTGATCAATACTACTAGTGTATTATATTAATAGCAAATCTATACATACATGCCACTTGTTCCAAACCAAATTTGCTGCTGCTGCTGCTGCTTCTCTCAAAAAATGGGGAAAAGGAAAGAGAACTGTATGCCGCAGTAGCTAGGATTAATTGATCCCCTCCTGTATGTATGATTGGCAGTTGGTAGGTGGAGTATGGGCCAGTTCTTTTCGTTTCCTAGGAGAGGATGGACATGAAGATGGTAGACCAGAAGGTGAGCGCGAGTGCGGCGACAAGGTAAGTCCAGAGGAAGATGACGGAGCACTCCTCCTGGGCGACGTCGTAGAGCTGTGCCATGGTGCCGATGCTCATCGCGGGGGGCAGCGCGAACTGGAGCATCAGCACGTACTGGTACAGCGGGTCGGCCGGCAGGAACCCGAGCTCCCGCGCCGACTTCACCACCGCCATCCCGATCAACGGCAGGGCCACGTACCGGATGCCGATGATCGCCACAATCACCCACCGCGACACTGCCGTCTTCCGCACACCTGCCATTGACAGATAGTTATAGTACGTACCATTTTTGCTTGCACTTTTCAGATTCAGATCCAGGCAGACAATTCAGGTCACGTACCTTTGGTGAGGTTTCCTCCGAGGATGAGAGTAACACAGGGGATGGTGCCATCTCTGCAATGTGCCAAACATAGTACTAATGTGAATTCTGCAAAAAGCTGAAAATTGAAAGTAGGAGATGCGTTGCACATATAGATTACCCAAGTATTTTTAGGGCGTCTTGGACGACTCGCAGGGGAGCTTCATCGCCTACGAACACCGACCTCAGCCACGGCACGGCGCCGATGATGAACCCTAGAACCTGCCATGGCAACACCAACAACCAGCTCATAGTTTAGCTTCTCTGTTCTTGTATTCTGCTCAGTTGTGTTTTCAAGAGCGACAACTTACGGCGCTGATGGTCGGCGGCCCGGTGAGCTCCTGGAGGATCTGGTGGGTGCCATGCTTGAGCTTGTCCCAAACGCTGTTGCTCATTGTATTCCCACTGGAATGATGATAGGTAGACACCAGTGGCATCAGCAGCTGCAGTAGAGAAAACGCAAGCAAAGTTCAGTCCAGCCTGACCGTACGTGCAGGCGCAAATCTGAAGAAGTGAACCTCAACTTACAGCTTTGCTCTGTTCCTTCTCATGGAGGACGACAGAGTTATCTGACGGCACAAGCCCCTCTTCGTCGCCGCCGCCGTTCCAAGTGGGCTCTTCTAGCTGGTGTTGTTCCTCTGATCTCAGAGAGTCCTTGCTGGGATGATCATGAACAAGGGTGGAGTCATGAACGTTCATCTTGCGGTATATCTCGCTGGACCTCTTCATGACGCTGTACGTGTGCGTCCAGATGTACAATCCTCCAAGCTAGTACACACACATATATATACTCCATTAATTTTCCTTTGTCCTAGATCATGGAGGATGAAGCATCGATGGAGAACGTACGGCCATGGAGAAGGATGCGTAGGAGAGTCCTCGGTCGGTGCAGACGCCCTCTTGGTCGCCGTGGTGGACGACGAAAGGGTTCCCTTCCTCCTGGCACACGGCGGGGATCATGATGAGGAGCAAGTTACCAAAGTTAGCGGCGGAGCACGACGCCACGACGAGTCCCCTGAGGTGCTGCGGGGGCCGGAGGAGGAAGACGGCGGCCCAGCCAAGGAGCCCGCCTGCTAGGAAGATGATGCCGATGTTGACCGGCATGAACCACCATGAGACGGCGTCCCGGAGCGTGACCGTCCGGGAGAGGCTGGAGATCATGAGCGCCGGGGTGAAGACGGCGTAGACGACGCGGTTGATGTGGGTGCGCGCGGTGGGGGTGAGGAGGCCGTGGCCATGGCTGGGGGATGCGAGGTAGGCGCCGACGAGGGCGATGAGGAGCACTTCCACGACCGGAGACGATGCCAGCAGCAGCAGAGACATGAACCCCATGCTTGATGGATGCACTTTAGTGACTGACAGGCTTGAGCTGTGCTGATTATTCACAAGTTAATTGGTAACACAGCTAGCTCAAGTCTGCATCTTTTAGTTCCGGGTGGTGATGGGTATATATAGGCCTAGCTAGCTAGGCTCCGTTGTGTACATTGCATGTGCGGTGGTTTGATGGTTAATTAGTTGAGATCCGTCTTACGACAGTGATCCAGTTTATGGTTGGTGCGTTCACATATATATAGTAATATGCATGCGTAGCACACTGTCAGTGATTGCATCGAGCTATAGGCACACAACAGATCCATCCCAGGGATCTTCACATTCTCCATCACCCGCACCAGCGTGTTGTTACTGGTACTATTCCAAGGAATTACCTGTCCTTAACTTTTCCAAGAAATATCTGCTCACTGGGTTTCTAAATGTCTGTAACATTTTGGATTCTCGTTTCAAAAAAATAATGTTGTCTTAGGTCAAATTTTGTCAACTTTAACCACATTTGTAGATATAAACGCCAACACATGCAATACCTTTTAAACACTTGATTTTCCGTTTCCCAAATCCCTTTCTGGGTGAGTGGTAGTAGGTAGACGATCTCGGGAGAGAAAGACTAGCTAGCTAGTGTACGTACGTACCTGCTCATCACTTCGCTGTCTGTCGACACATGAATTCTTCTTCTGCATACAACATTGGCTAGTTAACTTGTCGTATCGACACAAACACACGCGGACAATTAATTGATCTGACGATATCATCGACAGCGAGTAGAGCTTTAATTCTTAGCCAGCTCGCATCGCATCGTATCGTATCCACATGATCCAGGCATTTGGTGCTAATAATTTATGTTTCCTTGTGAGGAATACTATAGCTAGCTAACAAGTTATTCACCTGCACATATAAATCTGTAGCAAATATATTCTTAGTACCAAATTACGCATGCCGTTGATTATTTAAGGACGGATGTCTCGATCGATCGCATCTCATGCATCTCCTTTCTTGTCCTGATTGATTGGATGGAATTGAATTGAACTCAGCCAATATGCAGAGTGATGCATGCGTGTTATTGTATCTCCTCGTGATCACGACCTGAAAACGAGATTACTGCCCCACAATCTCGTATGGTAGTTAGATATAAATATGTACACTGTATCACTACTTTATTAATCCATATTTTATTTTGACAAAGTTTTTTAGAACTCATGCTACAGCCCGCTCTTAATCTGCAGCCGGACTCTCTTCTCTCTCATTGTCGTCTCACTCTTGCATGTCAATCTACTGCACTGGGAATGATCATGGGATCTTCGATTCACCGTGCGTGATTAAGTGGTCATCCAGAAATTAAGCTAGCTACAGTACTGCCCAACCACCTCGCTAGCTAGGCCCAATAGTCGCAGAGTACACCCAATTTTGTAGATTCGTTCATTTTGAAAAACAAAATTGCGACACTTCGAAGTAGTGTATTATATTTGTATCAAATCTATCATCTAACATACATGCCACTTGTTCCACACGAAAATGATAGAAGAAAATATTGTTTAATGTCCATCGTGTCTTTTTTTATGAAGGGTTACGGATTAATCTGCACCGTCCTTGTGTTTTTCTTTAGAGGAGTAGGGTTGTATTGAATCAGAAGTACTCTCAAAAATGGGGAAAGAACAAGAGAGAGAGAAAACTGTATGCAGTGCAGTAGTAGTTAGGATCAATTGATCACTTGTTCTTTTTTAACTTGGGCTTCTCCAGAAATGGTTTGAACATCTCTACTCTGCCCACTTAATTTATTTTTTTGGAAGCCACTTTTTCTCGGCCTCTGTTGCTAGGAGAGGATGGACATGAAGATGGTAGACCAGAGGGTGAGCGCGAGTGCGGCGACGAGGTACGTCCAGAGGAATATGACGGAGCACTCCTCCTGGGCAACGTCGTAGAGCTGCGCCATTGTGCCGATGCTCATCGCCGGTGGCAGCGCAAACTGCAGCATCAGCACATACTGGTACAGCGGGTCTGGTGGTAGGAACCCGAGCTCACGCGCCGACTTCACCGCCGCCACCCCGATCAACGGCAGGGCCACGTACCGGATGCCGATGATCGCAGCAATGATCCATCGCGACACCGCCGTCTTTCGCACACCTGGCATTGACAGAGAGATATAGTACCATTTTTCACTTGCAATTTTTAGATTCAGATCCAGACAGATCATTCAGGCCATGTACCTTTGGTGAGGTTTCCTCCAAGAATGAGAGTAATACAAGGGATGGTGCCATCTCTGCAAGGTGCAGGTAGTTTTTATCAAATTGCTTGGCAAACTAAGGTGAATTCTGCACAAAACTGAAGAAGAAAACAAACAGAGAACGCGTTGCACATATAAATTACCCTAGTATTTTGAGGGCGTCTTGGACGACCCTCAGGGGAGCGCCGTCGCCGATGAACGCCGATCTCAGCCACGGCACTGCGCCGACACTGAATCCTAGAACCTGCGATGGCAACACCAACAATTAACCAAGTCGATTTTATCAGCTGCTCTGTTCTTCTGTTCTGCTCCGTCCAAATCATATTTGTCTGGATTCTCATGTCATGACGAGGAGGAGGTGCAGCATTTAGGAGCGACAACTTACGGCGCTGACGGTGGGTGGCGCGGTGAGCTCCTCGAGGATCTGGTGGGTGCCATGCTTGAGCTTGTCCCACACGCTGATCTTATTACCACCCGAATGCTGAAGATGGTAGCTGGACACCAACGGCATCAGCAACTGCAGTAGAGAAAATGCAAGCAAGTTCAGTTCGGTTCAGAGACAGCCTGACCGTGCAGCTGCAAATCTGAAGAAAAGGTGAAACTGAACTTACCGCTTGGCGCTGTTCCCGTTCATGGTCTAGGACGACAAAGCTGTCTGAAGATGGCTGGGACACAAGCCCCTCTTCCTCATCGTCGTTCCAGCTGGGCTCCTCTAATTGGTTGTCTTCTTCTTCTTCTTCCTCTTGTCTCAGAGAGTCCTTCTTGGGATCATCATGAGCTGCCTCGTCGTGTCCATGATGAGCAACAGCAGAAGCAAGCGTGGACTCATGATTCATCTTGCGGTATATCTCGCTGGATCTCTTCATGACGCTGTACGTGTGCGTCCAGATGTACAGCCCTCCAAGCTTTATATATAAATAAGTTGATATTTAATTTAGTCGTAGATGATAAACAAACAATCAAGTAAGCAGTATGAAGTAGTGCACGTACGGCCATGGAGAAGGATGCGTAGGAGAGCCCTCGGTCGGTGCAGACGCCGGCGCCGCCGTCCTCCGCAAAAGGGTTCCCTTCCTCCCGGCACACGGCGGGGATCATGATGAGCAGCAGGTTACCGAAGTTGGCTGCGGAGCATGACGCCACAACTAAGCCTCTGAGGTGCTGCGGGGGCCGGAGGAGGAAGACGGCGGCCCAGCCGAGGAGGCCGCCGGCGAGGAAGATGATGCCGATGTTGACCGGCATGAACCACCATGAGACGGCGTCCCGGAGCGTGACGGTCCTGGCGAGGCTGGAGAGCATGAGCGCCGGGGTGAAGACGGCGTACACCACGCGGTTGATGTCGGTGCGCGCGCTGGCGCCGAGGAGGACCTTGTGGCCGTGGCCGGAGGCGAGGTAGGCGCCGAGGACGGCGATGAGGAGCACTTCCACGACCGGGGACGATGCCACCAGCAGCAGAGACACGAACCCCATCTTACTAGCTTGTTCAGACTTGAGCTGTGTGTGTGCTCAGGTAATTAACACAGCTCAGTTTAAGACTGATGAAAACCCAGCTGAGTGGCAGCTGGTGATGCAAGCCTGCTGTAAGTGGCATGCATGCTTTAATTCCGAGATGGTGGCGAGTATATATAGGCCGGAGGAGATTCATACATGCATGTGCGATTGTTTTTTTTCCTGTGATCTTGGTTGGTTCATACCTGGACCAAACATCACAGTGTCAGACACACTGCTAGCAACTCGCATCAAATCACACAGAGGGCCGGGGTCCCGTTTTTGTCGGCGCTCGACCGCTCACTTGGGAAGCCATGATGCCGCTAGCGTGCGCTGTTAATGAAGTCTGAAAACCCAGCTAGCTAGTGTTGTGTTGACAGAGTCAATAAGAAGCCGCTGGATTGTTCCTGCCTGCTCCCGTTTCTAAATTCTTAATTCAAATTTGTTTAAATATGGATGTATCTATTTTTAGCTAGGGTGGCATGAATGCTTTAATTTGGACGGTGATAAGTAGTATAGGCAGGCATGTGCAATTGTATGTTTGTTGGTTAATTTGTTGAGATCTCATTATTATCATGCGGGACCAGAATCGATCTCACTATTATCATGCGGGATCAGAATCGGTCGATCATACATTCTCTCCGTTTCATACTAAGTGACGAAAGAAATTTGGTTGGTGCGACATATGCACTCGCATGGAGTGATTCCATCGAGCTATGCATGCTTCCCCAGTGCTATCGATCACTGGGGAAGCCATGATGCCGCTAGCCAGCGTGTTAATTAGCCACCAGAGTAGTGTTTTTCTTGTATAATTAATTTTTAGGGAATTTGTCCGGGCTCTGCGAGCAGGCCGTCGGCTCCGCTAATGCACGTGGCACACGATCGACAGAGACCGTACGTTCGCGCGCATACCCGCCGACCTGCTCATCATCTCACTGTCCAGGACATGAATTATTTGCATTCCTGGTTTAATAAGGAAATTACCGGTACTAATTAAGCGACGATCCATGGGCCGGTGGATCGCATGCACCTCTCCTCGCTAGGCAGGGGCGCGAAGCAAGAAAAATAAACCACCGGCCGGGGTAAAATAATTTATTATCGCATATTATTAATTAAGAGTATTTTTCTATTTCATTGGCGTCATATATTTGACAGCAATAAATACATGCAGGTGCGAAAATCTCCCTCACTAGAAAAGTACTAGAATAATGAACTTCCTCTACCTCAACATCTTTATTTGAACAGCATCATTCTTCTAGTGTCCTTTGAATTGAAATCTTCAATAAGTATTCAAGTTAACATCAATATGAACTTGATCTACCTCAACATCTTCTATTTCTGTATGCGCCGCTTCTCGTAGGTGAGAGATGAGGAAACAGAGCTCTTAATTGATTGAACTCAACTAACAGGATCGGTATTATTGCGCATCGTGCACCACGAGCTGAAAACGATCTTATATATGTTGCCCTACGTCAGCAGCTTGATTGAGATCGATCGATATGATGGTACTAGTAAAATAAGCAAACGGTTAATTGGCATTGCACGTACACTCGCTCACTAGCAAGGCCAGGCTGGCCAGTCCCTGATTCCTACTGCTACTCCAGCATGCATGTCTACTGCACAGGGATCGATCTTGCAAAAAGAAAAAGAATGATGTGGCTAGGTTGATTCGAGATGGACGATGTTTCATTTAGGCCGAAAAAGGGCCGAATCGTGGTGTCGCAGGAGCAAATCGACATGCACGCTAGCTTAGGTAGGTGCAGCGCACGACATGCAGGCCATTGCCAATTTGGTCTCCTCTTCCTCCCAAACTAATGGAGCACAGCTCTCCTCTTCCTCTCCACCCCCTAATTTCTCTGTGGTCCAATCATCCATCCACGGTGGTCGCCATGGCCGCCGGCGACAATTGACGCGGTGCGCATGGGCAACTACTCGTGCCGCGATTCCAACAGCAGCACCGCCGACTCGGACCCCTTCCATCTCCACCTCCAAGCCCCCTGCACCACCAACACCATGCGCGGCCACCAGCACCACCTCTCCTCCCCGACCGCCGTCCTCGGCCACGACACCCCGCCGCTCACCTCCCTCTACACGCTCGGCCGCAAGCTCGGCCAGGGCCAGTTCGGCACCACCTACCTCTGCACCGACATCGCCACGGGGACACCCCTCGCCTGCAAGTCCATCGCCAAGCGCAAGCTCCTCACCCCCGAGGACGTGGACGACGTCCGCCGCGAGATCCAGATCATGCACCACCTGGCGGGCCACGCCAGCGTCGTCACCATCCGCGGCGCCTACGAGGACCCGCTCTACGTCCACATCGTCATGGACCTCTGCGAGGGCGGCGAGCTCTTCGACCGCATCGTCGCCCGCGGATACTTCTCCGAGCGGAAAGCCGCCGAGATCGCACGCGTCGTCGTCGGCGTCGTCGAGGCGTGCCATTCTCTGGGGGTCATGCACCGCGACCTCAAGCCCGAGAACTTCCTCTTGCTCGGCGGCGCCGGCGCCGGCAACGGAGAAGACGAAGACGACTCGGTCGCCGATCTCAAGGCCATCGATTTCGGACTCTCCGTCTTCTTCAAGCCCGGCCAGATCTTCACCGACGTCGTCGGAAGCCCGTACTACGTGGCCCCCGAGGTCCTCTGCAAGCACTACGGGCCCGAAGCCGACGTCTGGACGGCGGGGGTCATCGTCTACATCCTGCTCTCCGGCGTCCCGCCCTTCTGGGCCGAGACGCAGCAGGGGATCTTCGACGCGGTCCTAAAAGGCGCCATAGACTTCGACTCCGACCCGTGGCCCAACATCTCCCCCAGCGCCAAGGACCTCATCAAGAACATGCTCAAATCGCCCCCTGCCGAGCGGCTCACGGCGCACCAGGTGCTCTGCCACCCGTGGATCTGCGAGAACGGGGTGGCGCCCGACAAGCCGCTCGACCCGGCCGTCCTCTCCCGGCTCAAGCAGTTCTCCGCCATGAACCGCCTCAAGAAGATGGCGCTCCGCGTCATCGCGCGCAACCTCTCCGAAGAAGAGCTCGCCGGGCTCAAGGAGATGTTCAAAGCCATGGACACCGACGGCAGCGGCGCGATTACCTTTGAGGAGCTCAAGGAAGGGCTGAGGAGGCATGGGTCCAACTTGAGGGAGTCGGAGATCCGGGAGCTGATGCACGCCGCCGACGTCGACAACAGCGGCACCATCGACTACGACGAGTTCATCGCCGCCACCGTCCACATGAACAAGCTCGAGCGCGAGGAGCACTTGCTCGCCGCCTTTGCGTATTTCGATAAGGATGGCAGCGGGTACATCACCGTCGACGAGCTCGAGGAGGCATGCCGGGAGCATAACATGGCCGACGTCGGCATCGACGACATCATCCGGGAGGTCGACCAGGACAACGTGAGTTTACAACTGTACATAGCGACATTATTCGTCTTTTCTGAATTTCGGATTGAAATGGGATTCGTGTGTGTGTAGGATGGTCGGATCGATTACGGGGAGTTCGTGGCGATGATGAAGAAGGGGATCATAGGGAACGGACGGCTCACCATGAGGCACACCTCCGACGGCAGCATCCTCTACCATGGAGCAGGAGAACTCACCTAGACGGACCAATTCCATTTCACCTCTGCAATGCACAACCAGATTACTCAACGGACTGATTATACGCACGATTCAAATTCTGGGGAATAAACCGACACAAGATTATAGCACTACGGTATACGTATACAGGCTACATGTCCATGTACGCATGATTGATTATTCGTGCTTATATGCATGTAAACTGAAGAAGAAGAAGGAGGAGGCTAGGATGATGGATCGAGTGCTTGGTTATTGACCGAATAGTAGTATCATTTGTTTCATCAATCGATCTAGCGACCATTAATTATACTCTTTGATTCATCTCGACTTGTATGCTGCAGAAGCAAATCCTGTACTACCTGATATGTATTTTTCAAGCAAATTAAGTACAGGGGATACAGGTTCGGACCAACTGCTTCTTTTTTTTTTCTTGACATCTTGTGTGAATTGCTAACCACGTTTGCCGCGACCAACTGCTTCTTAATTCAGCTTAGCTGACACATGTTTTTAGGAGTAGCAATTCAACATCCGAATCATCAGTTGGAAAAAAGTGAACCAAGCAGAAGTAATACTTGAGGTCCGGTGCAGATATCTCTGAATTTAATCTGTATACTGCACATACATGTTATGTTATGTTTGTATGTTCCAAAATGCTCCCTGGCCGGCCGGCCAGTACACACGTTTAGGGAAGTCAAAAGTTTGGCTGGATTGGGACGGACATTTGATCTCATGATCAGGATCCAGGAATAAGAATTGCCCGATGTGCATGCTTGCTCATACCTTCAGACAGGCACGAAACAACTGAATCTATGTATGTGGTCAATTACAGCGCAGAGACCAGTGCAGGCAACTGCCTGGAGTAGTTGAGAAGACAAAATCCATCAGGAAATAATCGTTGGACATGTAAAAAGTCAAACAAAGATCCCAAGGCGCATGCGTGCTGATGATACGTAAACAGATGAGATTAATTGCTGAACCTGTGGCGGGGACAGCTGATTGAAACGTGAGGGAAATATAGGCCACCAATTTAAATTCCTTTAAATTCAGATGTGCTAGTACATTTGAGGCTCTCTGCTGACAGACAGCTGAGACAGGTAAAGTAGTCGGTTACCACCTTTGCCATGTTGGTAGCGTTGAATGAAGAAGATGAGGATGAACTGAACATGGCAACGACGACGCCCGCCTTCCCATGCCTCGTCATTTCCACATATGTACCTTCCTATCTCATCTAGGAGCATACAGTATATAAATCTGACCACGATAACCAAGCTAAGCATCGCATTCTGCCGGGCATTCATCTGCCTTGATCGATCGATCGGCCGGAGAAGACAGACAGGATGAGAGGCGGCGCGGCGGCGGTGGCGCTGTTGGCGGCGTTGGGGAACATGCTTCAGGGATGGGACAACGCCACCATCGCGGGCTCGCTCCTCTACATCAAGCGCGAGTTCCGTCTGGAAGGCCACCCAGCTCTCGAAGGCCTGGTCGTGGCCACGTCCCTCATCGGCGCCACCGTCGTCACCACCTTCTCCGGCCCGCTCTCCGACTCCGTGGGCCGGCGGCCCATGCTGGTGGCCTCCTCGCTTTTGTACGCCCTCGCGGGCCTCCTCATGCTCTGGTCCCCCAACGTGCAGCTCCTCCTCCTCTCCCGCCTCGTCGGCGGCCTCGCCGTCGGGCTCGCCGTGACCCTCGTCCCCGTGTACATCTCCGAGACGGCGCCGGCGGAGACCCGCGGGCGGCTCAATACGCTCCCGCAGCTCACGGGGTCCGCCGGGATGTTCTTGGGTTACTGCTTCGTGTTCGCCGTCACGCTGTCGTCCAGCCCCGACTGGCGGCTCATGCTCGGGGTCGTCTTCCTCCCCGCGCTGCTGTATGTGGGCGTGGCTGTTTGGTTCTTGCCGGAGTCGCCGAGGTGGCTGGTGAGTAAAGGGAGGATGAAGGAGGCCCGGGAGGTGCTGCGGATGCTGAGAGGAAGGGATGACGTGGATGGCGAGCTGGCGCTTCTCACCGAGGGCCTTGGCGCCGTTGGCGGCGGCGGCGACACCGTCGTCGAGGAGTACGTCGTCGGCCCGGCGGCGGCGGCGGCGCACAAGGATGGCGCTGGCGTGACGCTGTACGGGCCGGAGCGCGGCATGTCGTGGGCGGCGCAGCCGGTGCCGCTGGGCAGCGCCATGTCCGGCATGTCGCGGCAGGGGAGCTTGCTGGGGAGCGTCATGGGGCTGTCGCGGATGGGCAGCATGCTGGATAGCATGACGGACCCCGTCGTCGCCCTCCTCGGCGGCCTCCATGACGACAACAACAACAACAACAAGGATCCGTCCGACGGGGGCACGCTCTTCACCAACTTCGGCAGCTTGCTCGGCGCCGGCGAGGACTGGGACGAGGAGAACAACCAGGACGCCGCCTTGTCCGACGATGACGAGCTGGCAAACGGGGGACTCCGCGCGCCGCTGCTGGACATGCGAAGGCGGCAGAGCAGCCTAACCGGCGGCGAGATGAAGGGGACGAGCACCATGGGCATCGGCGGCGGGTGGCAGCTAGCGTGGAAGTGGACGGAGGGAGACGAGACTACAGGGGAGAGAGGCCAAGTGCAGAGGATGTACCTGCACGAGGAACCCAGCAGCGCCGGCGCCGGGGAAGAAGCCGTGCACGCCGCGGCGCTGGTGAGCCGGTCGGCACTCTACACCACCGACGACCTCTCGACGGGCCCGGCGCTGCTGCACCCCGCCGCGGCGGATCAGAAACCAAGGTGGCGCGAGGTACTGGGTGAGCCGGGCGTGCGTCGCGCGCTGGCATGCGGCGTGGCGCTGCAGGTGCTGCAGCAGTTCTCGGGCATCAGCGGCGTGCTCTACTACACGCCCCAAATCCTCTCCCAATCCGGCGCGAGCGCCCTCCTCGCATCCCTCCTCGGCCTCACCGCCGACTCCACCGCCGTCCTCGTCTCCGGCCTCACCACGCTCCTCATGCTCCCCGCCATCGGCGTCGCCATGCGCCTCATGGACTCCTCCGGCCGCCGCACCCTGCTGCTCTACACCATCCCCTTCCTCGTCGCCTCCCTCGCCGCGCTCGCCGCCGCCGACGCCCTGCTGGCACCCGCGGTGCCGGCGGTTGCGGCGGCGGTGTCGGCGGGGGGCGTGGCCGTGTACCTCTGCTGCTTCGTCATGGGGTTCGGCCCCGTCCCCAACATCCTCTGCGCCGAGATTTTTCCGACCAGGGCGCGCGGGGTGTGCATCGCCGTCTGCTCGCTCGCCTTCTGGCTCTCCGACATCGCCGTCACCTACAGCTTGCCCGTCATGCTCGGCTCGCTCGGCCTTGCCGGGCTCTTCTCCGTCTACGCCGCCGTCTGCTGCGTGGCCTTCGTGTTCGTGCTGCTCAGGGTGCCCGAGACCAAAGGGCTGCCGCTCGAGGTCATCGCAGACTTCTTCACCGTCGGCGCCAACGATCGACTGACGACAAGAGTCTCAGAGTAGTAATAACTTTTGCCATTTTCTTTCTTCACGTGTGCGTGTGTGGAAATGCAATTTTTTGTGTTATCGTGTGTGTACAAGGTACAGTATTATTTTTTCTGCTCCAAAGTCGTGTGTAATGATTAAATGAATTTTTTCAAGAGTTGTATAGCGTACCAAGGGGACAAGAAAAAAAAATTGAACAAGCAATACGGCGCCGTTCAATTCAATTTCTTGCAAAAAAAAAAACGAATCGTTGATTTCAAAATCAAGTTGGGCTGCCAATTTAGGACGGGCAAGACTGCAACAGGCCCTTTATGGGCCGCGAGAGCCTTCTTCTGCTATGTAACATGTAAGCCCTCAGCTGAGGCCCCAGACAGACAGAGCAGAGCCTTTCCCTCAGCTCAGCCCGCGGCCATCAAAGCCCTCCGCCTCCGCCGCCGCCTCGCCGTGAATGGGGCACGCCGACCAGGACCGCCAACCAGTCAACAACGACGGCCTCTCTTCCGACGACGAGCCCTGGAGCGACAGCGACGAGGTCCGCCACTCTCTGCTTCCTCCTCCAACGATTTCGATTCTTATAACAAACAGGGAGGCTCAACCTGCAGGGCTCGCTCTCGTTCGACGACAGCGGCTCCGACGACCCGGACGAGGACGAAGCAGCGGCGGGAGAGAGCGACTCCTCCGAGGATGAGGTGATTTAACTGCTCCAACGAGGTCTGCCTTTTGCCTTCTTTTCTGTCGGGGACTTAACTTGAAGGTTGTTGTTGTTGCTGCAGGTCGGGCCGCGCAACACTGTCGGGCAAGTGCCGTTAGAGTGGTACAAGGACGAGGAGCATATCGGCTACGACATCGATGGGAGGAAGATCAAGAAGCGGGACAGGGAGGGACGCATCGAGCAATACCTCAGGAATGCCGATGATGCTAAAAATTGGTACGACTCCAAAACTCGATGACTTCAGCATCGCATCACCAACTGATGCAGCTCGACTATGCGCCTTTGGACTGGATTAAATCATGGTCCATATGTGTAACTGATATCGCATCACCAATTGAAGAATTTCTTATCAACTTAATCTTGTCATACTCTAAAACTAGCTACCTTATGCTCAGTCCTATGCTCCTAGCTTCAACATATGTGCATTGAACATATATCATGCCAAAAATCCTGCTGGACCATCTCTCATAATATAGTGCTCCAGATTGCACGCTTCTTGCAACATACAAAAAAAAGAAGGCCCATCCGTGCCTATCAGCAGATGCATTTTGCACGGCCATTTGCTTTTCTGCTTACGTTGTCTGATGTTATCTTAGGTTACTCTGCTGTTTTCTACTAATTAAATGTTCCATCCTTGCTTTCCGTTGTTGCTAAGTATAGGAGAAAGATCTATGACGTGTATAATGACGAGGAGGTGCAGATTACCAAGGATGAAGCTAAGATAATCAGTAGATTGTTGAAGGGAAAGACTCCACATGCCAATGTTGATCCATACCCAGTATGTGTAACTATCATATGTCTATCATGTACTCCCTCCATTTCACAAAGGTTGGCGTATTTTGTTTCGTTAAGACAAGCCTTTGACCAAGAATTACCCTATTAATATGTAATTTAAATGATACGAAACCATGATCATTAGCAAGAACTTTTAACGACGAATCCATTGATATAAATTTCATGTATGAAAAAACACATATCAATAGAGTTTTCATTGGTCAAATCCTTGTCTTAACGAAACAAAATACGCCAACCTTTGTGAAATGGAGGGAGTATTGATTTGAGGTGCACAGTTTGTAAGTACTACCTAAAAGGTTACCCTGCTCAGTGGTTACATGTGCCACAGTCACTATATTGTGTATGTGCATTCATCACTAGCTCAGTAGCCTAACTCTTATAAGCGTATCCATGTTGGGCCTCACTGATGTGTGCCTGTATACGATATTAATATACATTCAGTAGTAAAATGCCAGAGGTGGTTATCTTCGTGCATACTGATTGAAGTTATTCTTCTAAAATTCATACATTCCTTTCATTTTCTACACATAATTATAGTGCATCTTGCTAGACATGGACTGAGTAAACTTTTCTTTCAGGATTATGTTGATTGGTTTGAATATGATGGTGAAGGTCATCCACTTTCTAATGCTCCTGAGCCAAAGAGGCGATTTGTGCCCTCAAAATGGGAGCAGAAGAAGGTATGCTCTCAGTTTTGTTCCTTTTCTGCTATGTTAGGCCATTGCATTACTTATATTCTCTTCTTTTCTTCCATGATGTAACTAATTACAAGGGCATATTATTACTAAAGTCATTCGAGATTGAAAGTATCTTACTTAATAAACATAATTTATATGGAAATTTATTAAATTTGTGCCTTTGTGAAGCCATGGATGTTGGCAGCGCACAGGTTCCTGCTTCTGTAATTCATATATGCATGGACTCGAGGTGTTTCTGATTTTTCATATTTGTTCTTCATTGAAGTGTTTACTTTTTAGTCTTTCAGATTTCACTCTACAGGTTAGGGTTTTATTCATGGGGAAATATCAGGTGAAAACAACCATGGGATGAAAACCTGAAAACTCTCGTCCTGAGCCGTTGGATCGAAAATTCACGGCCAGATCTAAGGTGGGATTGGAACCAACAACTTAAAGACGATTTTACACAAATTCCCCTGATGTTACCTCCGGTTACAATGCATCGTAGGAATCCCCGTTCCCTCACCCCTCCCGTCCGATTACATCCCCAATTCGGCGTTGACTGGAGACCACCGGCGACCAACTGGAGCGCTGCTTCGCAGGCGCGCAATGGCGACTAGAGGCCGTAGTGTCTCCACGAAGGGATCGCACCGCTAGCGGCGGCGACGCTCACCCCACGCCACGGCGGCGGCGGCGGCCTGACTCCAGGTGATGGCGCTGGCGGCCCTGACTCCAGGTGCTGGCGCTGGCGGCGGCGGCGCTGAGTTCTCTGTGATGACTACCAACGCGGCCCGTCGACCTGGATCTCCGCAATGCCGCCTCTGCTACCCAACGGTGCAGTAGGCGAGGCCGCGAGGGAGAGATAGAAGCCTCGACGGTGCCCCCATGGCTCGGCGTCCGGTCGGCTTGATTTCCCTGCAGTGGCACTAGCCCCACGCGACCGGACCCGCGCGACGCTGACCCAGGCGAGGACGAAGCTGAACCTGTTGTCTTCTTGCTTTTATCTGAACTTGATGTCATCTGAACTTGTGTTGGCTGGAGAGTGCTCTGGAAGGTGGCCGGCGAAGGGACAGTGGTCACGTACGAGGTCGACATAAGGCGGGCGATCACGGCCGGCGTCCGGCGAGTGCTCCGTCCGCCCGTCGGCGTTTGACGAAGGCCCAGTGCGCCTGAACGTGGCTGGCGGTGGACGTGCGCTGCAGAACGGGATTTATGGACGGCGTGGAAGAGGGCGCGTTGTGGGGGCCGTCAGAGAGGAAGGAAGACGTGCGGCGGCGCTCCAGTCCAGTGCGCTCAATTGGAGGTTGACGAGGACGCATGGATCTCACGAAGTCAAGATCGATTGGAAGACAGATCGTCGCTTCTCGTTTCCTTGTTGTCCAGTTGAGAGTACCAATCATCTCCAAAAGACAGCGGGTTTAATGTAAAATCACGTTTAAGTTGTTGGTTCCAATCCTGCCTTAGATCTGGGCTGTGAATTTTCGATCCAACGGCTCAGGATGAGAGTTTTCAGGTTTTCACCTAATGGCCGTTTTCACCTGATATTTTCCAGCATGCAGTAAGGGAGATAATTTCCACTATTTTTCTGTTGCATAGCTTTCCTTCGTAACAATTGATAAGACTGCATGCTGTCAGTACTGTTTAAATATACCCGATAGCTATAGGACTAGTTTCCTAGTTACTCTCTGAAACTGCTTTGGATTCTGTCGCATGCTCCTTTTTGTGTCGTAAGGATCAAAGAGATCGTGTGCACGGTTCTAGTCAAACAGACTCAATAGCCATGACACTTGATTTCTATATTTTCTTATTTCTATGTGAAACTGCGTTGGAGTTTTATTCAACTAATAATCAGTTGGCATAGCCATTTAGTCTATATCTTATAGCTCATGTGTTTTTCTGGCAGGTTGTTAAACTTGTTAGGGCCATCCGTAATGGATGGATCAAGTTTGATAAGCCAAAGGAGGAGCCTAATTATTATCTCTTGTGGGGAGATGAAACTGATACAGCAGACAATAAGCGGGAAGGTTTGAGCTACATCCCTGCACCTAAACCAAATTTACCAGGTACCGTGCCATCATTTTGCAAAGTTTGTCACGCTTATGTAAAGAACTTTTAGGGCAATTGATTTTACCTGACGACTTTATGTTCCATGGAAAATATTGTGATACTGGCTTGCACTCATGTTACAACATAGTTGAAGTCTATTTGTAACGCAATTAATTTCATATATTCAGGTCATGAAGAGTCATATAATCCTTCTGTTGAATATATTCCCACACAAGAGGAGATAGATTCATACCAACTTATGTATGAGGAGGACAGGCCAAAGTTCATCCCACGACGGTACATTTCATTTACTTGTCGTTATGATTTTTCTTATGTATGGTCTGATTTGTCTGAAGATATTTAATTTTGTGGTCCCTCTGTTTTGTTTGGTTTTTGCTGTGGATTATGCCAGATTTGAATCACTGAGAAGTGTACCTGCTTATGAGAAGGCACTTAGGGAGGGATTTGATCGGTGCCTGGATCTTTATCTATGCCCTAGAACTCACAAAAAACGTGTAAGTGGAGGAATTGTGTTCTTTAAATGAGGATATGCAGTTCTTATCTGGGGGGTTTCAGTTTTACCAGTTTTTGTCATTCTTCATGATGATCTTTTGCAATGCCTGATGATTATTCATTTATTTGACAATCCGCAGATTAACGTTGACCCCGAATCACTCAAGCCGAAGTTACCTAGCAAAAAAGATTTGAGGCCATATCCAAGAACTTGTTACCTCGAGTTCAAGGGCCATAATGGCCCAGTGAAGTCCCTTTCAGTAGAAGCAACAGGGCAGTGGATAGCATCAGGTATATACTGTCGATACACTGATTTTCTGTGTTCATACTGAATATATATGAGGACAATGTTCTGATGGTTCAAATGTTACACTAACTACTGTTAGCAAATGTACTATGAGCTCTGATGTTTTGTTTTTGGTCCATTTCATATTAGGTCCTTTTTGCACTGTCAAGATCATTAACATTGCTCTATGCATGATACCTAAAATAGTAAAAATGATAGTTAAAAACTCAACTGTAAAACCAAACACTGCCTTGATCTCAAGAATTGTTAAAAAAAAGGTGGTCTTATATTTTTTAGAAGGATGGCTAACTCGACAAGCTAATGCCATGAAAAGGCTCCTCTACTGCAGAAATGTTCTCATCATCTTGCGCATGACAATGTCTTAAGTTGCAGCTCTTCTTTTCTGAAGGTTCATCTGATGGAACAATTCGTGTTTGGGAGGTTGAAACTGGTCGCTGTCTTAAGGTTTTGAACGTTGGTGCTGATGTCCATGCTATTGCATGGAATCCTTCACCTGAGAGGCCCATTCTGGCTGCTATTGTGTACGCCTTAGCTATTCCCAAGCATACCTTTTCTCTCCCTGAGCTTTACGTGTTCTTACCATTCATCTTGTTTAATGCAGTGGCCATGATCTTCTGCTTCTTGATGCTGATGTGGGGGATGAAGAAACTAAAATGAGGACAAAAGAGCTCCTATGTGTTGACGAACCGACTCCTGAAGATGACGCTGGTAAGCTGAGTTGTCACCCAACCAATTCTTCTTATGTATCACTACCCTATACAGTGTGTTCTTGAATAGTTTGTTATACTGCAGATGGTAAGAAACCAGCTGTGAGGTGGGTGAAGCATGAAAAATTTGATGGAATTACGTTGATTCATCATAAGGTATAATAATGAGTTACCATCTACATTCTCTTTTCAAATTCTTAGCCTTTTTGTTTGCATGCTTACTCTCTATTTTGTTCAGGCTGTGAAAACCGTGGAGTGGCATTCAAAGGGAGACTATTTCACCACAGTTGTGCCAACTGATATCCTTTGAAGCATATCTTGTTCGGTTTGTTTTCTTTCCAAGTCCTGCATGAGCACAATAACCAAGAGTTTTATTAATGAGTTTTCTCTAGTTCAATCTCGCAGCCAGCGGTCTGATTTTTTTCGTAGTTCTTCCAGCCCAACAATGATGGCTATTTTTCTTGTTCATGGAGGTTGGGTGCTTTTTCTTTCTTTACTGGACCGGGCCTTTTCAATTTGTATTATGTACATACACATGTACCAGTTTAGCGTCTACACAAATCCTTCACGTTTATTAAAATTACTCTTCCGGTTGTCTACCTTAATTCCTATGTACGTGAATCAAGGGCTGTACTGTTGCATCAGCTCTCGAAGAAGCGTTCGCATCATCCTTTCCGTAAATTGCCGGGCCTCCCTGTTGCAGCAACATTCCATCCAACCCAAAAGATGTTCTTTGTTGCCACTAAGAAATTTGTTCAGGTTTATGATCTCCAAAAGGCAGAGGTAGTCAAGAAGCTGGAGTCAGGTGTCCGTGAAATTTCCTCTATCTCCATCCATCCTGGTGGTAAGCATCAATTCAGCCGTACACTGATTACTAATCGATCCTTGAGGAAACCAATGTAAGTGCAATACCGTTGGTTGGATTGGGTCACTAATGACTTCATAACTCCTTCATGTAGGTGACAATGTTATTGTGGGAAGCAAAGATGGTAAACTGTGTTGGTTTGATACCGACCTATCAACAAAGCCATACAAGACGTTAAAGTATGGCTCCTCTTATCTCGACGTCTCTTTTTCCCTCTATGTTTTTCTTTGTAGTACGTAAAACAGATTTCTATATACATTTCGAAGGTTAGTATCATAGGCTGATAGGCCACTGGTCACTGTTTTTTTTAATGATAAATGAGTTTTCTCTTATTCATAGTAAGAATGCAGACAAATTTTGGATTACAGATGACTGAGTAATGAAAACTGGAAATTAAGATGCTTCCAAGGCCTGAGTTTCAACTCTCTCCTGTTTTGTTGACAATAAATCTCCTTTTATGGATCGCTAATGCTTTTGTTTGTGATAATGATTTGTTGTTTTAGTGTTGCTTTGTTCAGTTTTTTATATGCCAACTCAATTGTTGTAATCTGTATTGCAAAGTGCTTCTGTTTACCAATCAGTTAATACTTCTTGAATAGCAATCTACAATATGGGCCACATGCTTTGCTGCCTGATGTGGCCATTGCGTACTCCTTTACGCTGCATTCAAATTCATTCTGAACTTTTCCTTTTCTAAAGAACTATTAAGTGGAGAAGTGATCTCTATTGAAGCAAATCAATTTGTATGTTTTTCGTGGATCTAGTCATATATTGCCTCTTTTCATTTTGAAATCCTTTGGGATCTGGTTCATTTTTGGACAGTACCCTCTAGTTCTGCTGTCCTGGATGAATTTATTACATGTGATTCATTTTCTTAATTGCAGGACCCACAAGAAGGATATTACCAGTGTTACGTTCCACCGGAGATACCCTCTTTTTGCCTCATCTTCCGAGGACTGTACAGCCTATGTATTTCATGGAATGGTCTATTCTGATCTTAACCAGAACCCACTAATTGTACCATTGGAAATTCTCCGTGGGCATTTGAGTATTGATAGAAGAGGTATAATACATCCATACATCCCTTGGCTTCTGTACTTTGTCCTTTTTTACCGGGACCGGGAAAACAGCAGGAGAGGCTCCTACCGTGCTATATAAAATAATAGAGTTACAACAGATGTCGTTCCTTTTGTAGATTACATACATGCAATTTTTAACCCTCACCGAAGGCCAATGCAGTTACATGATACTTTTTTTTTGGAATAAGGAGCTTTTGGCTCCTGATTTCAATAAGTTACATGATACTGACTTTAAACTCTGTTACATTAGTATGTTTTTAGTAGAGGGATGGGACAGTAACAAGTGTTCTGCATCAAAACCTGGCTCTGATAGTAGTTTTTTCAGTCAAAAAAAGTGCTCTGCATCAAACGTCATGTTCTGCAGTCCTCGATCCATATGATGCCATTTTGAATAGAAGCATATGTGCGCCATGTGTTGTGTTCTATCTGTTTATTCTACATTTGTTTATAAGAAAGAAAGTTAGATTCACTCAATTGGAGCCTTTGCATTCTGCAAGGTGCAATATCAATGTTTTGGCAGGATAAAATTTGTATGCATAAATAATGTCGTTAGGACAAATAGTTTTTCTTGCCGAAAAGAAGTTACTTAGTTGCCACACAAGGTTGCTATGTAGATGATACTCTGGGGCATCATCATCTGACCCGTAGTTTTTTTTGGGTGTGCAGGAGTCTTGGATTGCAAATTCCACCCAAGACAGCCGTGGTTGTTCACTGCTGGTGCAGACTCGGTAATCAGGCTTTACTGCGAGTAGACGATGATGATCCTTTCAAGAAAAGGAAGATAGTAGTGGTTGAATTGAGCAGGCGATTTCAGTATTACTTATGGTGATGAATGCCAGGAAGGATGTTATGTCTGGCGCCCGTCCTCAGAGGTCTAATATATTTGCAATCGCAGTTTTGTTAGAAGTGATTGTTGTAATCTTTTTTGTTCTAGCTAGTTACATTGGTTCTAAGAAACATTAGGCAGCAGTGCCGGGACAAGTGTAGCTGCTGTGCAAAACACGAGTAAGGAATAGAAAAGGAGGTCGGTTTGAGCTGCAAGTGACTTCCGTAGTTTTGTGCGTGTGCGAAAGTATTCAAAATTTAGATGAGAGGTCAGGTAAGTTGTTTAACAAAGAACAGCGGTCACTAATAGAAAAACAAGTTAGTTTGAACTATTCCAGATTGATTCCAGAAGCCAACTTTTTCATGGTGTCAATTAGAAATGGTAATCAATATTCTTGAAGTTGTGAGAGTTTGATTCGGTATGTGTGGTGTAGTAATCAATATTCTTGAAGTGGTAATTAACCTAGAGCTGGGAGGTGTCTGTGGCCTGTAAATGGGGTCGACAGAGCACTTGCAACGGCTTAAAACTGAACCTGTGTCTCGTCCGTTTCTTTCTTTCACAGGTCAAACTAGTATTAGGCTGCTTTTGGATTTGATTCGGCGGAAAGCATCGGCTAGGAGCAAAAGGGAATTAACTTCTCGTGCGCACCGAGCTGCTGCTGCTAAGACCAGGACTAGCTTATGTTAACCAATCATATGCAATCAATCATCCTTCCCTTCACAAAGAAGGAAAAAATGTTTTTTGTCTGGAGGGAGCAGGGCATATTTTTACCAGGGCATCCTAGGTGCAAAAATGTGTTGTGTGTATGTATGGATGTATTATTCCTAAGAGCACTCAGAAAATTATAGTCCATGTTTTTTTGTCAACTACTATGTCTAATCTAGTAAAACAAGAAGAAAAACCCCATGATGTAGTAGCTAGAAGCAAGAGAATTAAGAGCAACAGTTTGAGTTCACCTTTTGTTTTGTTTTGTTTTGGAGAACATATGTGCATGTAGTGTGGTGTACTATTCCAGATAGAATTCGATTAATCGCACCCACTGGATGGATCCCTCGTGAAGTTGACTTGGGATATATGTTACATGTACTTGTTAAAGCATAATGAAAGTTTTAACAAGCCAGGAGAAAATATAGTGAAGTGACTGTACATTCTGTTTGCATAACGTGTATACGGCACGCAATACGCCACACAAACAATCGGAATTGAAACTCGGGTGGTCCTGAATTTTGAATAGATCCGTGGTGATGACAGAAGTTGTTGAGAAATAGTATGAAATTGGAAAGTAAGTCAAAACTCCCTATGGAACATGTGTTTGGCTGCACCTGTACTTCAGTGATACGAGAACTTCCCCTCATTTTCAGTTTATAAGGCCTATGTACATCACCAATATGATTAACAAAATACGAGTTATATATATGTCAAAAAGCATACCATTTTCGGAAACTTATATGTTTTGGAGTTCCAAGGATGATTCAGAACCAACTAATTAATTTACATAAGCCATTTCATCTAATTATTTCACCAAACCAACAATAGTCAATAGCTATGGCAGGAAGCTGGTCTCGTCCCTGGAAGCAGTAGCAGCAGGTGGCTCCGTATGTGCAGCTACGTTGTCATCGTCTTGGCTGCAGGCGGCTCCGCATCTCCGGCACCGGCCCGGGAGTGGCCTTGGCGGCGACGATGATTCGGTCTCATCGGTGATGGTTGCGCGGCAGGAAGGGCACGTCGCGTGTGCCCGGAGCCAGGTGTCGATGCAGGCGACGTGGAAGCCATGGCCGCAGCCCGGCAGCACCCGGATGAGCTCCTCCTCCTCCTTGGCGAAATCGGCAAGGCAGATGGCGCATTGATCATCCTCCTCCTCCTGGCCATGGCGGCCTTTGGTGGTGACGACGGGGAGCGCGTCGATGGCCTTCTTCTTCAGTCCTCTGGCTGGAGGCGGCAGAGGCGCCAAGCTGTTGTTGGCGATGATGCCAGCCAGCGGTGGGTGGCGGCGACCTCGTCGGCAGGCGCAGCGCGTGACGATGGCGAGGCCAGAGAGGCAGACGAGCGCGCAGAGTAGGGATGCTAGGATGACCACCATGTTGGAGTCGATGGAGATCATCGTCGTCGTGGACGAAGACACCGGAGCTGCCGCGGCAGCAGCAGCGGTGGTGCTGGAGTGGATGAGGCTCGCCGGCGTTCGCATGGTCACCCAACAAGCTGGGACCTCTGGTCTGGTAGTAAGTAGTGTGTTGCTTGTGGTCGCTTGGCGAAGACTGATGCAGCCGAATGAGCCTCCTCGCCATCTTTATAAGCGCTCGGCGCAGCAACTGTTGACAGGTTCAAAGTGCCTGTATACTAAACAAGAGTATTTGCTGCAAAGACAAGTCTGTCTGTATGTTTCCCACAAAGCAGCTTCAGTTTGCGCCCACAAACGCCTACAAGCTAAGAAGAGAGGTCCGTCAAACAGTGCCAAAAACATGCCGCTTCGAGTGCTCTGCTTCTCCAATCTGAAGGAAGAATCATAAATTTCCAGGCTCCATCCATCAATAAACAATGTCAGGTTTCTACTTCTACTTACAGTTTTCTCCCATAAAACTGGTGCATGCCATCTTTCGAGAGCACTGAAAGCACTGTTGAAAAGGAAAGACAGAGAGTACAACTAACTAAAGGGACTAATTGATCGTCAGAAAAGTCCCCTCCGCAAGCAAATAGCTTCCTCAGGAGAACATGTCGAATCTGACATCCCATTTCCCATCCATGTACCCGTTCAGAGTCCAATTGTTTTCCCTCACCTGGAAATACGGCATCTGCAATCACACAGTTTTTAAAAAGCTAATTAGAGTACAACCGCGTCGATAGATAAAGATCAATGAATAAACGGTTTCTTCAGCATGTATATGTGATAACTCACTGGTGAGAAACAATGTCCAATGCTTTCTGAAGTTTTAAAAAATAAACATGATAAGGAGAAACTGGTCCACAATTTAGCATGTATACAGATGAATAGTTCAGTGCTGTTGAGAGAGTTTTTTGGCACACGACTTATAGTAATTCGGATGAATAGTTTAGTGCCGTCAGTTTGTTGGTACTCGACTTGCAATAATTCAGACAGAAGCAGTGATATTAGTTGGACAAAAGAGAACCCCAACAGCAGATAGAGGAACACATGTTGCATGAACAATTCACCATCGAATACCATCCGTCAGTACGGAAAAATATAAGTGAAGCATAATATGCCATGGTGCATAAATAAAGATGGCTGTCGGAAGACGAGCAGCTGCCCAATTTTGTGATGTGGCGGGCAATTGTACAGGGCGTACATACATAGTGAAGACCAACTTGGTGCTAACAGAAATATACCTTGCGGTCGAACTCATAGCCTGCTTTGATCCTGACATCCTGGCCTCTCCTGAAGTCGAGTATGGTCCAAACCAGTTCGACCGCTCCACTCTTCCTCTTCTGCAAGAAGAGATGTCAAAGATGTTCAGTTATACCACAACATGGTCTGATGGTCTAGAGCAAAATGCAGGTTCATTCATTTCAGGGGTACATTTGTTCTTTAAGAGCACAAGTAATGTGAGTGTGTGTATGTACAGACAGGGTTGAAGTGGCTGTCGGCGAGGATGCGTCCCTTGACGTTGATCCCGAGGAGGCAGTCGGAGGTGAAGGAGACGGCCTTCTTCCCGCGGAGGATGTACGCCATGTCGCTGCAGCTGGACTCCTGCCCCCTCCGCGGAGGGTGTAGGCCATGTCGTTCGAGCTGGACCCCTGCGCCGACGTTGGCGGACAGCTGCGGGAAGAAGTGCCTCGCGAGGAGCGCCAGGTAGGTCGGTTTGCCCCTGACGGTGTCCACCTCCGCGTGTCCCTGTTTGGTCCGGCGTGGTGGTGGTCAGGGGAAGGAAGAGGTAGAAGGAGGAAGGGATGATGAGATTAGTGCCTGGAGGAGCGCGTTGGAGGCGAGGAGGGGGAACTTCTGCTTGGCGTGGATGCGGAGGCCGGCGTTGGAGGCCGTGTTGCTGGTGGCGCCGCGCAGCCGCAGGGAGGTCTCCATCACCATCCTCACGATTCAGGCCAACGGCCGGGGATAGGGTTCTTCTCTTGTCTTGTCAGTGATTTGGGAGGACGACAGCTCCAGCTTTCTTTGTTCTTGTTGGGCCTTTATCTTCTTCACTGTGACCCCCGTGTGGGTTTGCCGGAGCCCATTTGGCCCGGAAAATTCTGTTCTAGACTGGGCCGGTTCGCCTGCCTCTGAACTGAAGGGAAAAAAAACTGAATTTGCTGATTTCATTCAAAGTGACGTCTTGAATTATTATTTTTTAACACGGGAAAACTAACTTTGATTGCTTAATTTGGCCACCTGTTTCTTGTGTGCAGCTATCTGGGAAGGAAACGGATCGAATCGATGAGTGGATGAGCACCGAAAGAAAGAAAGAAAGAAACAACTTTTGTCGATGCCTCTTTTCGCCCGGCTTTTTATTTTATACCATCTCTCCGAGCTTTACGCCACCGGCACCAATTCATCGTCGCATGCTGCTTAATCATATCACCGTTACGATTCCTGCCAAAACGACTTTTTTTCATTCAAAAGGTCTATGCTTTTTCTTCTTCGTCTAAAGGATGTATTGCAGCAAAAAAAAATTGCTATTTTTTATGTTAGAATAAAGAAAGGTAGAATTGACAAACTCGAGCTAGGAAGCACACATGCTCCAACTTGGATTAAAACATCCGAATCTTCCAAAATCTAGAGTACAAAGTCAGTTTGGACTGTATTGTATTTGTCTAAAATCCACAGTACAGTAGAAAGTCAGTAGTCAGTTGAGCACCGATTTGTGTTTGGTTTCTTGCTCGTCTTCGTCTCCGTATCAAAAGAAGCGAACAAATATCCAACAGCTCGCTCGCTCGCCCGTCTCTCTCCTCTGCTTTGCCCCCTTTTCTAGTTTCTCCTCCTCTGCTTTTGCTTCGAGCTCAAACACTGCTCTGCTTCTGGTGCTCTGCTGCACCCAACCTTCACCAGCAAATTCAAACCGATCTAGGGTTTGGTTTGGTTTCCTTCCATTCCAATCTTCCTGCACCGGACGGCATCCGGTAAAGCCAATCCAATCCATTTTAACCCGGCTCCGTCCACCGCTTCCTTTTTTCCATTCATCGCAATTCTTCTTCTTCTTCTTCTTCTTCTTCTTCTTCTTCTTCTTCATCTTCTTCCTGGGGTTCAGTTCGGTGCAGCTTTGCTTGGTTGGTTCCTCTCCCGGATGTGATGAGCAGGTAAAGAGCTGGTTGTAGCAGGACTCTGACCGGCGCGGATGGCGTCGTCCTCCGGGAGGCGGATGGGCCCCGGCGGGGAGGGCCCCCCCTCATCCGCCTCGCCGGCCTCGGGAGGCCCCGCCGGCAGGAGGATCCTCCGCACGCAGACCGCCGGCAACCTCGGCGAGTCCAGCTTCGACAGCGAGGTGGTGCCCTCCTCGCTCGTCGAGATCGCGCCCATCCTCCGTGTCGCCAACGAGGTCGAGGCCAGCAACCCGCGCGTAGCATACCTATGTACGTCTTTCTCCCTTCTTCCTTCCTACATTCATTCACTCATTCTTTCTTTTCTTAACTGCTACCAAGGGCAGAGTGATTGCTTACTATACTACTACTACTACTTTCCTAGACTGTATACTGTTCTATTCTATTCTGTTTGACAAAGATCTTACTGTCAGTCAGAACGTGATGGCGTTGTTAATAATTTATTTTTGGAGCGAGCTTAATTCCCTAGCTAAACACGGGGACACTATGGATATGGACTACTTTACTGCTTGTTTTCTTGACATACTCACCCGCATGATGCCGGATGTCTCGTGCCAGGTCGCTTCTACGCTTTCGAGAAGGCCCATCGCCTCGACCCAACATCCAGCGGCCGAGGTGTTCGTCAGTTCAAAACCGCACTCCTGCAGAGGCTAGAAAGGGTACCTACATACATATGCCATCATCATCAGAATCATCTTCATATACGCAACACGTGCATTATGTTTACATTCCTTATGTACTATTATTCGATATGTCCTGTTATAGCTTTTAAATCATAGAGATATATGCATGCTGTTCTACCTGACAAGGACAATTAATTGCACATCCATGCAAGTACCATATTAAATGAAAACTATGTTTTCCCCAAACATGCTTGACTTTCTAACAACCTGCCTCCCCAGGAAAACGACCCCACATTGAAGGGAAGGGTTAAGCAGAGTGATGCTCGAGAAATGCAGAGTTTCTATCAGCACTACTACAAGAAGTACATCCAAGCACTTCAGAATGCCGCTGATAAAGCTGACCGGTGAGCACCTTTTTTTTTTGTGTGTGCCCACATGCTGCTGACTCATTTACCCCTTGCCTAACACCTGCTCTTCTTTTTTCTAATTGCTCAGTGCTCAACTCACAAAGGCATATCAAACCGCAGCTGTCTTGTTTGAGGTTTTAAAAGCCGTTAACGTTTCACAAAAAATTGAAGTTGATCAAGCGGTAAACTCTAGTAGCCTTATTTCCTCGTTGCTTATACAGATGATTCTAACTTGTTCAATATTGTAGATATTTCTTGCTTGTCACACTGCGATTAAATATCTATGAAAACAATTTTTTCTTTACTTCATCGCTGCAATATTTGCAGATTTTGGAAACACACAACCAAGTGGAGGAAAAGAAAAAGTTGTATCTTCCTTACAATATCCTCCCGCTTGACCCTGATAGTGCTAATCAGGCTATTATGCAATATCCTGAGGTTTTCATCCTTCCTAATTTCCATGCCGAGTTTACTAAGAGCTTATCATACTTTGACAATGTGTCGCGATGATTGCAGCATGGCTTATACTGTTTTTCATCATTGTATGTAGATCCAAGCTGCTTTTCACGCTCTTCGTAATACAAGGGGTTTGCCATGGCCCAAGGAACATGAAAAGAAATCTGACGCGGATCTTCTTGATTGGCTTCAGGCTATGTTTGGTTTTCAGGTTATTACATCTCGATGACTATTGACCTTTTGTTTCTCTATCCGACATACATATCTGCGTCAATAATTTTGTTTCTGAGCTATGAGTACATGCTCTCTAACTACAACAATCACTCCACAGACAGATAGTGTATCCAACCAAAGAGAACATCTCATACTATTGCTTGCCAACATGCATATAAGGCAGATTTCCAAACCTGATCAACAATCAAAGGTATTGATTTTCCCAATGTACACATGCTTGAGGTGCATGGACATGGATCCTCGTGTTATGATGCCATTCACTCATTTCCTTTCCGGTAATATTTTCAGTTAGATGATGGTGCGCTGGATAAAGTAATGAAGAAACTATTTAAAAACTACAAGAGATGGTGCAAGTACCTTGGCCGCAAAAGCAGCTTACGGTATGATGGTCAATCTTTAATGGAGAATGTAGATGTTAGTCATGGTTATGTGATTTAACCTAGGGCTGCAATTATAAATTCTTCTCAGTCCCTTGGTTGACTAGTTGATCATTGTCTTTCTAGGCTACCGACTATTCAACAGGAAGTACAGCAGCGTAAGCTTCTCTATATGGGCCTTTATCTGCTCATATGGGGTGAGGCGGCCAACTTGAGATTTATGCCAGAGTGTCTTTGCTACATCTATCATCATGTATGGTCAATTCCTTTCTTGTTCATCAAATTAAATAGATGATCTATTTACTGAGCTAGCAAACTGGGTCTTGACTGTTGACTCTTAAAGGAGTTCAAGGTCCTAATCTGAGTCTTTTGTTACGACGAAATTGATGCATAATTTTATCTTATCTGACCTCGACCTGCACGAATCTGTTGACATCCTCTAAGGAGCCACATTCTGTTCACTTCCATGGTACAGGGAAGCATACGTTGGATGGGATTTATCTTAGGCATGAGAACGGATCTGCAATTTTTTTAATGGAACATCAATGGCCCCTCTCCAATTAGGACCTGGATTCAGTGACGTAACTTCACCTGACTTTGGGTGGCTGACATGTGGGCCAACGGGTCGTGGGACCCACATGTCAGCCACCCAAAGTCAGGTGAAGTAACTTCACTGAATCCTTCTCCCTCCAATTAAACCCTAGTGTACCTACATAGTATGTCAGTACAACATTAGGTAAAGGGTGGTTTCTACAAGCCTGAAAAGTAGCCAAGTCTGTTGAGGCGAAAAGGCCTTGATAATTTGGCTGTATGATGTGATGCATGTTCTAAGCACTGCAGCATCAAACAGAAATGAAGAAAGTTCTGAAACGTATTAGTGCCCCCTATTAATATTTTAGACCACTCTAAATGGGTGGTCAAATATTGAGGTTAATATTTGCATGCCTGAAAAGTTATCCATACCATTAATGATATTGATGTCCTTTCATATTTTGTTCACCTTTAGCAATTGTGAAGTTGTGTTGATGGATTTGCTAGGTAAAAAGTGTTTCTTTATCAAGGCTCCTTGTTGGTAATGACTTGTGATTGATTTATTTAGGTCATTGAGATGATCATTAGAAAGTGATGGTAGTTTTTTTTTTGGTTCCGTTGCAGATGGCTTTTGAATTGTATGGTATGTTGGCTGGAAATGTGAGCCCAACAACCGGTGAAAATGTTAAACCAGCATATGGTGGCGCTGTAGAAGCCTTCTTGAAGAAAGTTGTGACTCCAATATACAAAATAATAGAGATGGTACAGTTTCTTTATTTCCATTGTTATGTTTCAGTTTCAAGCACAGTCAACTTATATCCTTTCGGATTCTTATGTAGGAAGCTGAAAGGAGCAAGACCATAAAATCAAAACACTCGCATTGGAGAAATTATGATGATCTAAATGAGTACTTTTGGTAAGTACATCCTAATTTGTTATTTTTCCTTGCAATTTTCTGAGCCAGTTTTTGTAGGAAATCCATGCAGTTATTTCTACATTGCTTCAGGTCAAGAGATTGTTTCCGATTAGGGTGGCCTATGAGAGCCGATGCTGATTTTTTCAAGACTCCAAACTTTTCTCTTGCTCCTCGTGATCAGATGAATGAAGTAAGTTCATTGTGTGATGAATGAAGGCAGGGGTAGATATGTTTATTTTTGGCATCATAAATTAGAAGATTTTGCTGAGTTATGTGTTTCTATTCTATAGTCTAGCATAGGTAAAAAAAACTTATGTAGTTAAAAAGGTTTATAGATTGCCATGTAGCGAAGCCAAATAAAATTTGCAGTTTATTTCTTCATTCATGCAGTCTCTCTTGGTATTGACATTTCTTGTTCTGGTCCAGGAGAACAGACCAGCTGGTAGTGACCACTGGATGGGAAAAGTCAACTTTGTCGAGATACGGTCATTTTGGCACATCTTCCGTAGCTTCGACAGGATGTGGAGTTTCTTAATTATATCTTTACAGGTTAATTGTGATTTTCCACCTCTTTGTGGCTCGCCTTTTCTCGGTTACACTTTTTGATGCTTTCTATGTCCTTATTCTCGTGTGTCCTGAGAATTGTTTTTATGTTGCTTTTCTCTTTCACTCAGGCCATGGTTATAATTGCTTGGAATGGTGGCACACCAAGTGATATCTTTGATGCAGGAGTATTGAAACAAGTTTTGAGCATATTTATAACTGCTGCAGTACTGAAACTGGGTCAAGGTATGGTGGTCATATGATCCTCCCAACTTCCCTATATTATTGCATGCACGTTAGTTCTTTTTTTTTGCAAGATGTCTTTGTTATGTGCGCATCACATTGTTTATCAAATAACAAAGCCACCTGGTCAGCTTGATAGGTACACTTCGTATTGATTTTGATAGGTTCAGATTATCTTCTCCGTTTACCCTGAACCTATATGACCACAATTAACTTAAGTTCTGAACCGCAGGAGCTCTGATCTACAGGCAGTGGTATCACAGCCAAAATGTATTAATTATATGGTCTATATTCTGTATTGATGCTAAAAAAAACTTCTGTCCAGCTTACTTTTCCTCAATAATATGATTTTGAGAAACATAATATTTACTCTTTTAGCGTAAAATTAGAGGAGCATGGTGATTTTTTATGATGCAAAGTTCTTTTGTAGACACTAAACATTGTTTATCATCGGTTAGGTTTTAATATGTCTATTTTGATGCAGCAATTCTGGACATTGTCTTGAGCTGGAAAGCAAGAAAAGGCATGCCTCTTGTTGTTAAACTGCGGTACATCTTAAAATTACTATCAGCTGCTGCATGGGTGGTAGTTTTACCAGTAACTTACGCATACACCTTGGAGAATCCTACCGGTCTTGCTAGAACAATCAAAAGTTGGCTCGGTGATGGCCGGAAGCAGCCATCATTATACATCTTGGCTGTTGCGGTATATTTGGCACCAAATATGCTGGCGGCCACGATGTTTCTTTTTCCTGTCCTGAGGAGAGCTCTGGAGAGGTCAAACCTTAAAGTCATAACATTTATGATGTGGTGGTCGCAGGTAATTTTTCGCTGGCAGTTTCATTCAAGTTGTTGATTCTTGGTACCTTGTTTATGCTAAGATGCAAAACATTCTACAGCCTCGCTTATTTGTTGGTAGAGGAATGCATGAAGGCGCATTCTCCCTTTTCAAGTATGTTTGCTCATCTAAGCATCTGTTGTTGTTTACCAATTACCATTGCATATTCTCCTTCTGAGCATTATTGTCCTTCTAGGTATACGATGTTCTGGGTCCTTCTTTTGGCCACAAAACTGATAGTGAGCTTCTATGTGGAGGTATTATTTGTAACTAATCTTATCATCTTTTTTCCAGACAAGATATTTGAGTATACTTCTGCATTCTTTGGGTGGAAGGAATATCTGAGATGTTTTGTTTAATTTCATAGATCTAAGGTTGACTCCATAAGTGATAAATAAAGGAGATTTCCATAACTAGGATTAAACATGCCACACATTACACATATATATTTGAAAGAGAAAATTGTTCTGTAGTAGACCTTCCATAAATGACATAATTAGTTCAAATCTTTTATGGATGTCCAACATAGTCTTAAATAAGTGAATGAATGTATACTATGCCCTGAATGCCCATACATGAGTCAAGTCTATTCATGTGTATAATTTCTCATCAAAGTATTCTATATGGCTGCTAGCCATTCAATAGAAGTTTCATTAAAATCTTGTGGGGGTAAGAACAGAAACCTATCATTCCCATTACTTATAGGTGGACTCTTGCTGGTAAAAGGTTACTGAGTAAATTTCCATAACTGCTTACTCTTTTTTATTAACACATCAAAGTTGGTTCCTTATCTTTTCATGCACCTGGTTTGCAGATCAAGCCACTTGTGCAACCAACAAAAGATATAATGAAGCAGCCAATAACAACATTTGAGTGGCATGAGTTTTTTCCACATGGTATCTCTCTCTCTCTCTCGTTTCAGACTTGTGTGGGTTCTCACATGGTTTCTCCCTTCAAATGGTGATCTTCCTAAATAAAATCTGTATTTTGAACATATTCTTATTTTTGGTTTTATTATGTGCAGCCAAGAACAACATCGGTGTTGTTATTGCACTTTGGGCTCCTATCATTCTTGTATGCTTTCTGCCCTCTTTATTTTTTAGAACAGAAGAAGTTTTTCCTATTTTGACTTCCCTCTGTTTAATGGTTCAGGTCTATTTCATGGATACCCAGATTTGGTATGCAATTTTCTCAACGTTAGTTGGTGGTATATATGGGGCATGTCGTCGTCTTGGTGAGGTAAAGCTGACCAATATTACACTACGTTGTTCAGTAGACTCATAGGGCTGGGTCAGTATGTGAAGCTGTTTTTTTGTTAATACCTTTCCGGACTTCCATGTTTTTGGTGAACCTTGCTTGTTTGACTCCTTGGGAGAAAAAAAAACTTACAACTTTACTGTTGCTGGTTTCATTAAATCAGATACGCACCTTAGGAATGCTCAGATCTCGGTTCGAATCTTTGCCTAAGGCTTTCAACGATCGCTTGATTCCCAATGACTCAAACAAGAGGAGAGGACTTCGCTCTGCTTTCTCCAGTAAATCTTCTCAGGTGTGGATTTCATGACTTGCACCTCTGATTTGAGACCAAATTAGGTGTAGATCCTTGCCACGGGAGCATATTTATGTCTTACTTTCCTTTTATCTTCTCATCTGACATGCTTAAGTTGCTTCAGAAACCTGAGGATGACAAAGAAAAAGAAAAAATAGCTGCAAAATTTGCTCAGATTTGGAATCTAATTATTACTAGCTTCCGTGCTGAGGACTTGATAGATAACAGGTGTGGCATCTGATATCTACCCTTGCATATGGACTACCTTTGTTTATATTCTTGCCAAACTGTTGTTTATTGTCTTTTTGGTCAGGGAGAAGGACTTGTTACTTGTTCCATACTGCAAAGATCGTGAAATGGATATAATCCAATGGCCACCATTCCTGCTTGCTAGCAAGGTAGATATTCTCATTTAACTCCTGCTTGTTATTTGGTGAAATGATACATTGTTTCATTTTCTTTTATTGACTCATTTCAGATCCCAATAGCGTTGGATATGGCAGCAGACAGTGGAGGAAAAGATCGTGATCTAAAGAAAAGGATGAAGTCAGATCCATATTTTACTTATGCTATCAAGGAATGCTATGCGTCATTCAAAAACATCATAAACACTTTAGTGGTTGGTCGGGAGAGACTGTATGTTCCACATTCTCATTCTTAAATGTACTTCAATTTTTGATTCTTCTATTCTGAACAAACTCCATGATGTGTATTTCAGTTTCATAGAAAAGATTTTTAAAGTGGTGGACGATCATATAGAACAAGACATTCTAATAAAGGAGCTGCACATGAGCAACCTTCCTACACTGAGCAAGAAATTTATTGAGTTGCTTGATATACTGGTATAGAAAGTCATCATAATTCGGGTCATGTTGAATGTGTATACCACCTAATTTTGATTCCTTACATGCAGCAAAAGAATAACAAAGAAGACCAGGGTCAGGTCATCATTTTGTTCCAGGATATGCTCGAAGTGGTTACAAGGGATATAATGGATGACCAACTCAGTGGGTGAGAGACCTAGTTATTATTCTACTATATAGACTGGCAGAGTGGTGTTTTTTTCAATAGAGAGAGTACAAGGCATTGCGCACACCACATGCGCGTGTGGGTGCACATAGGCATGCACGCGCACAAGTGGGCGTGCATGCGCCACCCTACACAGGCTAGGAAATTTTTGGAAGCTAACACCATGTTAATCCTAAGAATCGGGTCCAGATGGGTGGGAACGGACACCCTTGCTTCCAGGGCCAGGCCACAAGCCCATTAGCACAGAGTGCCCTTAGTGACTAGAGTTCGCTGTCTATGCAATATATTTTCTTTCCTAATTATGGTGAGCCCCCTACATGATTTCTTTCACTTACGGTAAACCAATGGATGGAAATTGGAACATGTAATGGTTATTATTTCTCATATAAATCAAATGGTTATGGCTCTGTGAGAATTTGTAGTCATTTGACATTAATACGTTGCCTTAAAATAGGTGGGCTCAGTTTCTTTATGTGCATAGGTAGCAATCTTGCATGGTATTTTCAAGTGTCGAAAAGATAAAGCTATCAGCAACATTTTGCACTGATTTCTTTGAATCACGTGGATTCTTACTTATTTTATGTGTTTTCTTTCGTACCCTAAGTGTATTGCTATTTCTCGATCAGGCTACTAGAAACGGTACACGGTGGAAATAGCAGAAGACACGAAGGAATCACACCACTTGATCAACAGGATCAGTTGTTCACTAAAGCTATTGAGTTTCCTGTAAAGGAATCACATGCCTGGACAGAAAAGGTTATATTTCAGACTTTTTTTGTATTTATATTTGTTTGAAGCCACATGTTTGAATATTTGATAATGAAGCCAACTTTCTAAGATTGGTGGGCATGTTCTTGTGTTTCAGATAAAAAGGCTCTACCTGTTGCTCACAGTGAAGGAATCTGCCATGGATGTTCCTACAAACCTGGATGCTAGAAGGCGGATATCTTTCTTTGCCAATTCTCTTTTTATGGAGATGCCACGGGCTCCAAAAGTGCGGCACATGCTGCCATTCTCGTAAGTTTTTGTTGCCCGCTAATATTTATGATGCATTGTACTATTCTTGATTCATTGCATAGTGAATCTGGATTAGCTTCATTGTGTGTTTTACTTGCACACACACGGTGAGTCAGATCATGTCTCATGTAGTGCTGTACTGCTGAATAATAATGATATTCTAATGAGCAGTTTGCTTGTTGCTTCTTTACTGGACAACTTGTGTATCACAGTGTCTTGACTCCTTATTACAAAGAAGGCGTTCTTTTCTCTTCACAAGCACTAGAGGACCAGAACGAGGATGGGGTTTCTGTCCTTTTCTACCTGCAAAAAATCTACCCAGGTACATTCATGAATGTGAAAAAGATATCCCAATCTATATGTCCTAGTAATATATTCCAGTCCTCTGAACATCAAAGTCATGTTTTCCTCTCCTCTCCTTGCAGATGAATGGAAAAATTTTCTTGAAAGGGTGGAGTGCAAGACCGAAGAGGAACTCCGTGAGACTGAACAATCGGGAGATGAGCTTCGCCTTTGGGCATCTTATAGGGGCCAAACTTTGACAAGAACTGGTATCCCTCTTTGCGTCTTCTGTCATAGGCACTATACTTTCTCTCAAAGAAACTTTTTGTGCATGGTTTCGTGTTTGGTAGTTTTTCTTTTACTTTAATAACTTTTGTACAATGTCACAGTAAGAGGGATGATGTACTACAGACAAGCTTTGGTGCTTCAGTCTTTTCTTGATATGGCCAGAGAGGAGGGTATTTCTACATGACTTAGCCTTTTTCCTGATTCTGTGATTCTTGATGCCTTATGGTGTATTATTAACCAATTTACCTGCTTTCCTCAGATCTTATGGAAGGCTTCAGAGCTGCTGACATACTATCTGATGAATCACCATTGCTGACTCAATGCAAAGCTATAGCTGACATGAAGTTTACCTACGTTGTATCATGCCAGCAATACGGTATCCAGAAACGTTCTGGTGATCAGCGTGCACAGGATATTCTGAGACTGATGACAACGTAAGTTTGTATTCAAGATTGAAGCTCTGCAGAGGATATTATATAGAAGTCCTTGCCCAATCCTTCCATAACGCCACTGTTTTCCCATGAAATCCCATTAAATATTTTTCATCTTTATTTTTGTCAATATTAATCAATGCAATACATTCTATTTATATAGTGGTATTTGAACAATGCACTTCATCAATAATTGAAAAGAAAAAATTTACCTGTCAGTTATCCATCACTTCGAGTTGCCTATATTGATGAAGTCGAGGAGACAAGTACAGAGCGAAGCAAGAAGATAGAGAAGGTTTACTACTCAGCATTGGTGAAGGCAGCAGTAACCAAGCCTGACGATCCTGGTCAGAAACTCGATCAGGTACCCTGAAATGGCTTTTCATTCAATGTTGATTATGCCTATCACAATTAAGATCTTCTAAAAAGTTCCAACTTACCACTTAGGAGGTAAGAGGGTTAGACAAATCTAAACCGTTGATTAGAACGGTAGATAGAGTCATTTTCTTTTACATGCACAACATTTACATGCCCTAGCCAGTTATACACATGCATCTCATGTGCTCACAAAAGGAAAGAGAGAGTTGGGCAGGCATGGCATTAGTGATAGTCTGTTGGTCCGCAATACCCAGATGTTTATTACAGACTTGCATCCAAACATAATTTTGTTTCTACTTTTGGATCCTAGAGATCTCATGGCATGTCGCATGCGATATAACTACCTATATGTTAGGTAGCTGAAGGTGCATTGAAGGAATTAACCATGGGGCAATGTTTGTAAAAAAGAATATAGTATGCAGAAGAAATGTTCTATCATGGTTTCTTTCTTTCTAATTTCTATGGTATTTAATTAGAACTCTTCAAGCGTTCATAGAGACACAATAGTACCTATTTGGAACAGGTGCATTTTCTGATCCCAGTGGTGCAGATTGATATAATCATATTAACGTATTTATATTGCACCATTTGCTGTGTTAGGACATATACAGGATAAAGCTTCCAGGTAATGCAATGTTAGGTGAAGGAAAACCAGAAAATCAGAACCATGCGATAATTTTTACTCGAGGTGAAGGCCTACAAACTATTGACATGAATCAGGTATGCATGATTGGTGCTTCTTGTTGTGCTAGGATTTTTGGGCCGTTTAGTTATGCCGTGGCGCAATAACAGGAACATTATATGGAGGAGACCTTGAAAATGAGAAATCTACTGCAAGAGTTTACGAAGAAACATGATGGTGTGAGGTATCCATCTATACTTGGTGTAAGAGAACACATATTCACTGGCAGGTATTGCTGATTGTCCCCTCACCCTTATTTGTGATTTTTTTTGTCACTACTTACTTGGATAAATTACTCTATAATCACATGATCGCTTTTGCAGCGTTTCTTCGCTTGCATGGTTCATGTCAAACCAAGAGACGAGTTTTGTGACTATTGGGCAACGTGTACTTGCCAATCCTTTAAGGTAATTCATCATACTATGGATATACAACTTAATCGCAATATAATCCACATCATTCATTGTTTTAACTTCCATTTACTCAATTTTCTTTGTGCCCGTTTGTGATTGCTTTTCCTGAACATTGCTGTATACAGAGTTCGATTTCATTATGGACATCCTGATATCTTTGATCGACTTTTCCACCTCACAAGGGGTGGTGTAAGCAAAGCATCTAAGATTATCAATCTAAGCGAGGACATATTTGCTGGTATGCTATCACCTGTCTGCAATTGCTGTTTGGTCCTTGGAATTCTTATGCTAACACCTGTCCCTCTATGACAGGATTCAATTCCACATTGCGTGAAGGAAATGTTACACATCATGAATACATGCAAGTTGGCAAGGGAAGAGATGTTGGGCTCAATCAAATTTCACTATTTGAGGCGAAAATTGCATATGGTAATGGGGAACAAACACTGAGCCGTGACGTCTACCGACTTGGACACCGTTTTGATTTTTTCAGAATGTTGTCCTGCTATTACACTACTATTGGCTTTTACTTCAGCACAATGGTACTGGCTTTGCCTTGCAGTTTTCAACTTTCTGAGTTGTTGGTGAATCCTAACCTTTGTAGTCTTTCTGTTCCCTTTCCAGATTACGGTATGGACTGTATATGTATTCCTCTATGGCCGTTTGTATCTTGTCCTCAGTGGCCTTGATAAAGGTCTAACCACTGGAAAACGGTTTAGACACAATGATCCTCTCCAGGTTGCTCTTGCTTCACAGTCTTTTGTGCAGCTTGGGTTCTTGATGGCACTGCCTATGATGATGGAAATTGGTCTAGAGAGAGGATTCAGAACTGCATTGAGTGACTTTATACTTATGCAGCTTCAGTTAGCCTCTGTCTTCTTCACATTCTCTCTTGGGACGAAAACTCACTACTATGGGAAGACGCTGCTCCATGGAGGAGCTGAGTATAGAGCTACCGGACGTGGATTTGTGGTGTTCCATGCAAAATTCGCAGAGAACTACCGGCTGTACTCACGGAGCCATTTTGTCAAGGGCATTGAATTGATGATTTTGCTTATCGTGTATGAAATCTTCGGGCAGTCTTATCGAGGAGCAATCGCATACATATTCATCACGTTTTCCATGTGGTTTATGGTTGTCACCTGGCTTTTTGCACCTTTCCTCTTTAACCCTTCTGGTTTTGAGTGGCAGAAGATTGTTGATGACTGGACTGATTGGAATAAGTGGATCAGCAACCGTGGGGGTATTGGTGTATCGACAGAGAAAAGTTGGGAGTCATGGTGGGAGAAAGAGCACGAACCTCTTAAGTATTCTGGAAAGCGTGGCACTGTTCTCGAAATAGTACTCGCGGCGCGCTTCTTTATCTACCAATATGGTCTTGTTTACCATTTGAACATAATACACACGAAGAGCGTGCTGGTAATTTTCTCATGTCATTTAATATTACTCGGATCTTATTTATTATGAACTTGTATTTTACAAGCTGTTAACACACTAAAACGCTGTTTAATGCTTTTTCTAGGTTTATTGCTTGTCATGGGTTGTTATCTTTCTAATTTTGGCCGTAATGAAGGTAAGCACTACTGCTCATTTTTATCTGAGTCTTTAATTTTGATGCCCACGAGTAACATTGATTGTGCATGTAGCTGCGTTACTTGGCATCCCTAACTGTTAGCTCCCTCCCTTTTATAGGCTGTATCAGTTGGGAGACGGAAATTCAGTGCCGAATTCCAACTAGTGTTCCGGCTGATCAAGGGGCTGATATTCATAACATTCATCTCCATCATCATAATCTTGATTGCGATCCCCCACATGACAGTTCAAGACATATTTGTCTGCATACTTGCCTTCATGCCGACCGGATGGGGCTTGCTCTTGGTAAGCGGTGGTTTCTTCTTTCCTGTTCTCCGATACTACATGATTGAGTGTGAATCTACAGCTGCAACCACTGTGGTCTCAATACATGTACTGGTTTGTTGCAGGTGGCGCAAGCTCTCAAGCCAGCAATCGTGAAGCTTCAGCTGTGGGGTTCGATCAGGGCGCTGGCACGAGGCTACGAGATCATCATGGGGCTTCTCTTGTTCACCCCCATCGCGTTCCTGGCGTGGTTCCCGTTCGTGTCGGAGTTCCAGACGAGGATGCTCTTCAACCAGGCATTCAGCAGAGGCCTGCAGATCTCGAGGATCCTCGGCGGGCACAAGAAGGACCGGGCGGCGCGCAACAAGGAGTAATAGATAGTCAGATGTCTGCTGGGGTTGTGGTTTATATACCAGTATCAACAACCCTGGTTGTTTTGTACTATGTTTGTATATTGTCTGGGCTGTAGCTGTTGTAGAAAAGGAACGGGATGGGATTGATTGCTGTGTAGAGCATATTGCATTGGCTCGAGTGCTGATTTGTAGGAATAGTAATCTGGAAAAGATTAGAGAAGGTAGCCTAATCTGATGAGTTAAATGTATGTATAACACATGGATCCAGTGACTTTGTGTCGAATATCCAATGCCATGTTGAGTTGAAGGGTGGAGATGCTCTGTACTAATCTTTGACAGAAACATAAGGCTTATTACAAGGACGAATTCCTCTTGCTGCAGCTTGAACCTGAAATTGGGAAAGCTTTTTCGGTGAAAAACATGAATCCGTTGTGTGAACATCAGTAGGAAACTTTATCTGATAAAAAATATATTCAATTGGTGGCCCCATTTCCTATCACGAACCATTAAACATTTTAAGAAACTAAGATGGTGATGACGTTTGTTGCAAATAAGTGGCCCTAATATCAGTGATTTCTTTTAGTCTACAGCGAGTAGCGTAATCTGTTTGATCCTTAGCAATGCAGTAATCACAGTCCAAATTTCGTTATGGCGATGAGTATAGCTGCTGGTAAACAGATGGCGTGTTGCTGGAAAAGGCAGGGAATGGAATGATGCCAAATCTGGGCCGTCCATCCTCTCAACGGGGTTATATAAATTGGCTCTCTTCTCCTCTCCTCTCCTCTCCTCACACTTTACTTCCTCAAAAATCCCCAAGTCGAAAGAGAAACAAATCAGAACGAAACTAATCTTCTTCTTCTTGCTCTTGTGATTCCTTGGTTAATCGCGATCCGGCGCGGCCGCCAATCCTCTTTTTCTCTGCTCTGAATCCCAATTCACTAGGGTCTGCTGGTGTTGGAAGCTCGCTAGGGTTAGGGTTTGCGTACGCGAATCGAATCAACAAATCCCCTCTCCGCCGCCTGCCATGGATCCCAGCCAGATGATGCCCCGGAGCTTCCCCATGTGGGCGCCGCCGCCGCCCGCGCCCTCCGACGCCATGCCTCCGCCGCAGCTGCCTTTCCTCCCTCTCCCTCCGCCCAACCGCGGCTGGAAGCGCAAGAACCCCAACAACAACAACGCGTACCAGCCCCCCGCCATCGGCGACCTCCAGGTGCAGAACCGCGCCAAGGCTCGCCGCTGGTTCAAGAACCCCAACAACCCCAACTCCAACAACAATCCCAACAACCGCAAGTACTTCTTCCGCAAGCCCAAAGCCGCCGCCCCGCGCAACACCACCTCCTTCATCATCCGCGCCAAGCGCGCCGGCGGCATTGCCTCGCTCGTCTCCCCCTGCCCCGTCACGCCCGCCGTGCTCCCCACCCCCGTCATCTCCCCCTCCCGCGAGGGTCTCTCTGACATGGCGCAGGAGCAGTGGGGCGTCGACGGGTACGGCTCCATGAAGGGACTCATCCGCCTCCGCAGCTCCCCGCAGCCGCCCAACGCTGCCAACGGCTCTGATGATGAGGTTGAGGAGAATTCCAGTGGCAGTGATGTTGAGGAGCATGTTGAGGTGGAGAGGCGGCTTGACCATGATCTTAGCCGCTTCGAGATGGTATACCCTGGGAGGGGTGAGGAAGCTGGGGGCTATTTGCTTGAGGATGATGATGAGTATGACCAGGATGTGCATGTGGCGCGGCTCGAGGAGGAAAACCTCACCTTGAAGGAGAGGCTCTTCTTGATGGAGCAGGAGGTGGGCGACATGAGGCGCCGTCTGGAGGCGATTGAGGCTCGGTTTTCAGGGGCTGGTGGCGGTGGTAGTGGTGAGAATGTGGTCGTCGAGGCTCCGGAGAATGGCACTGAGAGGGCTAATGCTGTCGGTGTTGCTGACGATGCTGTTGAGGTGGCTTTGGAGAATGGCACTGAGAGGGCTAATGCTGTTGATGTTGCTGACAGTGCAGTTGAGGGGGCATTGGAGAATGGCATTGGGAGGGCTAATGTTGTTGATGTTGCTGACAATGCAGTTGAGGGGGCATTGGACAATGGCACGGAGAAGGGTGATACTGATGGTGACAATGCAGTTGAGGAGGCTTTGAAGAATGGCTTGGAGAGTGCTGTTGGTGCTGACGACGTAGTTGAGGAGGGTCTGAAGAATGACACCGAGATGGGTGATGCTGACAAGACAGTTGAGCAGGCTTCAGAGAATGGCACGGGGAGGTTTGATGCTGCCTCAGGTGCTGATAATGCAGTTGAGGAGTCTCTGGAGAATGACATGGGGAGTGCTGCTGTAGAGCCAGAGAAGAGCTGCAACGATTCAGAGAAGAATGCAGAGATGATTGATGCTGGGAGCGGCGAGGACAATGGTGAAGAGAGGAAGCAGGCCTGAGGCCGGGGCAATGGACCGATGGAAGGGCGGATGGTTAGTGGAATGAAAAGGCGGTTGTTACTGTACATACTTTGTCGATGACGCCATGCAACGTGATCTGGTTTTTGCGGACCGACATGTTGCGCAACATGTGGCGCCGACAATGTAATCTGTTTCCTGGAGACTATTGGAGTTAGTTCCCTATATTCTGTTGCTCAAGTGTTTAGCTGCTTGTGGTGGTAAAAGTGGTAGATACAGAGGAAGATGAGAGTTGATGAATCTGTTATGTTAAGATGATGATTTTGTTATTCTTACTGTATCCAGTGTTGCTGTCGCATCTTGTTAGTTTCTATCATGTCTTTTATGTGAGTTGTGAGTTGCGAATTGTGACAGACATATATACTCCATGCATCTAGTTGAAAAACAGAGATGTTTGTATTACTGCTAGCAAGCACGTTAGGCTGAACCATATGATGGGAAAGATGAACATCTGATCTGATGGAACCTTCCTTCCTTGTTTTTCTTTTCTTTTTCTCTTTTAGAACAACGATCTGTCTTTAGTATTCAGCTTGCACAAGGCAGTAGCAGAGCGGATTTTTTTTTTGAGAGGAGTAGCAGAGCGGATGAGTCGAGTGAGGTAAAACGAATAACAGAGCAACCTTAACAGGCTGCTGTTGTCAGATTAACGGGCTGCTGTTGGGCCGCGTGGCCTGTATACTAGAAATCTAGTGAAGTCTTAAGCCTAGCCCTAGTCGTCGTCTCGTCCCCAGCAAAGCCATTTTTCTTCTTGCTCTCGTCTCGTCTCCAACTCCAAGCACGGCGGGGTAGGTGATAATGGCGGATCCCAAGCCGTGGAACCCCAACTACGGCGTCGTCGGCAGCGGGGACCGCCGCCTCGCCTACTCCCGTCAGCTCTCCATCTCTTCTCCTCTCGCGCCCACGCCCCGCCTCGCGCGCTCCGACTCCTCCATCTCCATGCCCTCCACCCTCCTCCAAGGAGGCCCCGCGAGCATCCGATCCCGATGGCTCGCCACCCGCCACATGCGGCGCCTCGCGCTCCTCCTCGCCCTCAACGTCGCCTACTCCGCAGTCGAGTTCTCCATCGGCCTGCTCACCGGACGCATAGGCCTCGTCTCCGACGCTTTCCATTTGACCTTTGGCTGCGGCCTGCTCACCTTCTCCCTGTTTGCCATGGCTGCCTCTCGGACCAAGCCCGATTCTATCTACACCTACGGGTACTGTGCTATTCTCTGCTCTGCTTTTTTAGTTTGCCTAGTGGATGGATGAACCATATATGTGTTTCAATTCAATTCATACCTCTCCTTTCCTGTTCTACAGGTACAAAAGATTGGAGGTCCTGGCTGCCTTTACAAATGCCGTAAGTTTCGCTACCTGCCCCTCTAGCCTTAACAATCTACTTGTACAAGCAAATCGTGCAGCGATACCCTCTAGAAATGCTGTGCCAAATCCTACTTTCATGTTTTATCAACATAACTATCCTCTTGTCTTAGACGCCTTAAATTGTTTTCTCCATAGCATGCAGATACCATATACTCCCTAGAAACAATAGATGCACAAATACTTTGGTAGCAGCGCACTGACCTTTCCAATGATGCAGAAAAACAAAAGCAAGATTTTGTTTCAAGAGAAAACTGGAGCAGCCTGTCGATTGCTTACATATTAACTGACCCTTTGCAGCACTTCTTTTTTCATTGTTTTCGACTTAGGTGCACACTTCCTGGCCTTTTTGTTTTGTTGTGCGAACATTTTGACCACCTCCTCATGGCTCTTTATGTAGACAGCTGTTCCTGCTTTTCCTGTCTTTCTCCTTGGCTGTTGAAGCACTGCATGCATTTATGCAGGATGAGTCTGAGCACAAGTAAGCGCCATTTAATTTATATATGTTGACAGATGACTCCATCCTAATTATTTTTATGTTGGTTGTCGGATGTGTTGAGAGACTAGCCAATACCATGATCTGATGTGAAACTGGTCATATTTGTTTGTTCATGCCATAATCTGAATTATGTTGTAGTAGTGTGATATGAGTTTTGTTGATCCAGTTCATCATTTTGAATTGTGTTCTGAACAGAAATTATCATATTGATCAATGTTCTTAAAGAAACACTGCATCTACAATTTTTAGTTCACAGTGCAGTCGACAATCTGTCCTCCTTTGATAACCTCTTACATTATTTGCCTGAGAGAATTGTTTGGTGATATTTTATTAACATGCATGTACAGCATTTTTTCCTTGTTCATAGCCGATAAATCTTAACAGTCGGTTATGCTAATACTTTCAGGCATTACCTCATTGTTTCTGCTGTGACAAACCTTTTGGTCAATTTACTTGGTGTTTGGTTCTTTCGGAGCTATGCTCGTGTTAGCATAGGTATGCGAGCAATCAATGCCTGGCGGAAATGCCAGGGTATATACATATTTCCCTACCAAGTATCAGAACCGAAGCTTAGACTAATCAGTGAACGCATTGTTTTCTGTGAGTGTCAGTTTACAGGAAAGCAGAGGATATGAATCATCACTCCATCTGTTTGCATGTTCTGGCAGATTCAGTACGGAGGTACAAACATACCCTAGAATATTTTAGTGTCTTTGTCTTGCTCCCCATTTGTCTGAATTAACATTTGGTATCTCTGTCACACAGTGCAGGCTTGATACTAGCTTCTTGGTTTCTTTCATTGGGGTAAATCCTTTTTGAGAATTTTCCGGTGCACTTTTCTCATACCCTGGTGTCTTTTGGCTGAACAATTGTTCTATATTACTGTTTAGGGTTGAGAATGCTGAGGTGTTGTGCTTGGGAATTGTCTCGGTGGCAGTGTTCATGCTTGTTTTGCCTCTGTTCAAAGCCAGTGGCAATATCCTGCTTCAAATTGCACCTGGCAACGTAGCACCTTCTGCTTTCATCAAGTGCGGCAGACAGGTAAACATGGTTTGCATATCCATTTCATTTTAGCAAGTTCGAGACCATGGATTGCGTCGTGACACACATACACCTTGCATGTCTATTATTCTCCAGATTACTGCTCACGAGGACGTCTCTGAGGTATGCCAGGGTCGATTCTGGGAGCTTGTACCTGGTCATGCTGTCGGTTGTCTGTCCATTCGGGTAAGACGATGATATTTGACGACTAATGAATGGAAAACTTGTTGATTGCAGTGGGGAATGATGACATAAACTGATGGTTTGTGTTTGTGTGCATATAGGTGAAGAATGGTGGTGACAATGATGACTCGGTGCTTAAATATGTGCATGGATTGTACGAGGATCTGGGAATACAAGAGCTGACCATCCAAACTGAAGATTGATTCCTAGCTAGACGCAGATATGTTGCTTTCCTTGCCTAGTGCTGTAGATTCATAGGTTCTAGGGAGTATTAGAATAGACCAACAGCAGGTTGAAATTCTTGGAGCTCAGCTGATACGAATCCTTTATTTGTATCCAGTTGTGTTAGCTACTAGCTGCTGCGAAAAATATATATGAAAAATGCAATTACAGGTTTGTTTTTCCCGCTGGATTGAATTGAGAAAAGTTTTCTGAAAATTCTGTCATGAAATCACTCACAGATCATTATTCATCAGGACAAGTAAAGCTTGCTCGTGCATCAGATGAATGAATCAATCAAGCTAATTACATTGTTATATACATACAACCCCAGTGTGGATGGATCTATCACTTGTTTTGTCTACATTACAGACAATACATACACAAAAAAAGAAGGAAAGAAAGAACGGAATGGGGTATGGTATAAAACGAAGAAGAAAGAGTATCATGATGGTCGTCGTGGTTGTCCTTGATTGTGGAAGGCGCTGGAGAAGTTGGGGATCCTGTCGAGGTGCCTGAGGGCGCGCTCGGCGGTGTGCCTGGTGCGGGGGTCACCGTTCCGGTAAGCCTCCACCAGCGCCGACGCCACCGTCTGGTCGGCGGCCACCTCAGCAGCAATGTCTTCCACCCGGAGGATCCTCTCCACCAGCCACACCGCCCTCCTCCTCAATGCCTCCGTTCGGTTCTCCACCAGGATCTCCACCACCGGCCGGAGCCCCTCTGCCTCCCCTAGCACCACCACCCCTTCCTCCTCCCCGTCCCCCACCAGCGTCGACACCGCCGCCAGCGCCGCCTCCACCACCTCTGGGTTCAGGTGGTCTAGGCACGCCACCAGCCGCTCCACCGTCTTTCCCTTCCCGTCCACGATGCAGAAGCTCTCCCTCAGTGAGCAGTACCCACCGTGCACCCGGCACACGCCCTCGACACTCCCTGCCTTTGTTGCTGCTGCCCCGCCACCACCCAAGCACGGGCACCACAGAAAACTACCGCCTGCTGCCTTTGGCGGCGGGTCCGGCATCACTGTCAGGTTCTTCGTCTCTAGGGAGAGCTTCTCCAGCGCCAGCGCCGCGTAGAGCTGCACTGTGTCCTGCTGCCCGTTCACCTGCAGCAACTCCACCAGCAGCGGCGCCAGCCCGACCTCCCTCGCCAGCTCCACGTACTCCTCCTCTGTCGCCACCGCGCAGGCCAGCCTGTACATCACCTTCACCATGCCCTCTGTCAGCGGCGCAACGTACCGGTTCCCGCGGATGGCGCCCCGCCGGACCTCCGCCAGCTTCGAGCTCACCATCCTGAACGCCCCAAGCTCAAACAGCTGCCGCGTCAGCTTCGTGTCGCTCTCTGGGAGGTCGCCCAGCAGGCCCACCGCTGCGGCCTGCTCCTCTGTCACGCCTCCGCCACCGCTGTCTGAGACCACCCGGAGCAAGCTGCTCAGGTGGCCGCCCACGGCGTCTGCCAGCTCGGCGCCCATGTACGGCGACACGTTCCGCAGCAGCTTGAGCGATTCCACCCGGATCTCCCGGTGTGCCGCCTCCAGGAACTGGATCAGGCTGATGGTCGCGCCGGAGCTCCTGATCGCCGACACCACGTCGGGCGCCGTGGCATCCGAGCTGGTGAGTCCGACCAGCACGTTGAGGAGCTTGCACTCCACAGCGGGGCCTGTGTTGCTGATCAGGTGGAGCAGGCTGTGCACCACGTCCTCCGACAGCAGTGTCTGCCCGGCATCGTCCAGCGGAATGGATCTGAAGCTGGCGCCGGAGGCCACGAGGTTGGCGAGGATGGTGGCCGACACCTCCTTGAGCCTCATGGGGAAGTGGCTGCTGGCACCGACGGAGAAGAGGTCCTTGACCAGCGGGGGAAGGATGCCTGCTTGCAGCAGTATCTTGGCGCTCGTCTCGTTGGATGACATCTCCCTCAGTGCTTTCAGCGTCGCCTCCCTCGCCGGCAGCCCACCCGTCTTGATGATGCTAACCAGCAACTCCCCGACCTGCTCCGCCACCACCACCTTCACGTCGTGAGCCAATGCGAGCTCACCCAGGTACTCTGCCATGGTAACCTGCACCTCAGGCTCGCCTGCATCCATTTTTCAACAAATATGCATAAGGATCTATAGATAGCTCTTTCAAATTAACATGCAGTTTGAATGAGTAGTACTCAAATGGTTCATGTTTTTATCTCCAAACTTCCTAGCTAGTTTGATGAAAACAGCAAAAGGACTAGCTAGCTAGGTTGGAAGCAAGATTGAATTCAGATTATTACCTTGAAGGAGCTTGGTTAGGAGAGGCTGCAGCCTGCCATTTTCAGCCATCTGCTTGATGTTGGTGTCATACCTCTCCAAATTCCTCAGCGTCATCTCTGCTTTCTCCACGGCGATCGTGTTCTCCGACTTGCTGCTCCCCATTCCAACCAGCAGGAGTATAGCCCCATACACCGCGCCGATCCTCTCGCACACAGGCTCATACTCTGAGAGCTCATACAGCAAGGACACCGCGAGCTCCCTCTCCTGGATATGCTCGTTTGACAGGAACTTTATAATCGTGCGCACAGTGTCGCCTTTCCCCAACTCTTCCTGCAGAAATTACCAGCCCAAACATGCATACTCATATGGTTCACTTGTTTTGATCAGTGTGAACTAGGAAAAGTTTGGATCGACACGCACGGGGAGGAAGGAAGACGGAGCTAGGATTATTGATCAAACCTTGTTTTGATCATTGTCTTCGACAACGGCGCGAAGCACCTGCAGAGACTTGAGCCGGACCCTCCTGCTGCTGCTCTTGAGCATGTCGGCGATCATCGGTATGATGCCCTGTTCGCGGACCAGGTTCTTCTTGGCACCGCTCCTCTGGCATATCTGCGAGATATACACCAGGGCACGCAGGGTTTCATCCTCCTCGCCGGACTCAGGGTGCATGCCGAGAGCGTTGCAGGCTTTCTCGAGGTCCTTCTCTTCATTCCTGGCCCTCCACTCGTCGATGACGTTGCGCAGGGCGATGCTGGGGGTGATGGCGGTGCTGCGGAGCTCTGTCTGCGTGAGTGGGCAGGTGGCCCTCCTGCCATTGTCCCTGCACTCCTTGAACCATTTGAGGATGGCCTCGCGCTCGAAGGTCTGGCCTGTCTCGATGGTGACCGGGTCCTGCATCACCTGCCTGGTGAGAGGGCACATGAAGGCCTCGAACGCCGCCTCCTGGTAACCCTCGTTCGATTGCTCCTCCAGCTCGCCGTCTGAATTATGAGCCATCTTGCTTCTCTTGAACACAAGTCTGATCCATACATAAATTAACCAACTCAATTCAATTCAATTCAATTTGGACATACATACATGCATATCAGCATATGGTAAGAGTTAGACCATATTGGCAGCATGGATACAGGCATACAGGATACAGCAGCAGCAGCATATATGTTGAGCAGAAACAAGAAGGAAACAAAGAGAGGATTGAAATCAAAGTGGAGAAGGGATCAAATGAAGAAACCTGAAAAGGAAGGGATCCGAGCTGGATCTGCACGGGCGCCTGCCTGCCTGAAATGAAATCACACGAGGAAGAAGAGGGGGCGGCGGCTCCCCGCAGCGCAGCGCCGGAGCAGTTAATGGAAGAGAGGACGGGGAGGAGGGGCAGCCACGGCGGCTCGGTGCGACGGCGACGAAGACGAAGACTTGCCCTTGTTACGACAAACGAATTAGTAGTAGGATTTGGGAGAGAGTCGTAAGCTGATGACAGGCAGCAGCGAGAAATTTCATACTCCAACTTGATTTCTTTATTTATTCCGTCAATCACTCCAGGACAGCGAAGCAAAGCAATTGTGTTTCTATGCTAGGGGTCAATGTCTCACTGACATGCTGGGACCCGCCGGTTAGAGGTAGTAGGTGGCCTTTACTCTCTTCAAGCCTCTCAACCAGAAATCTCCACAAGTATGCTATAAAACTAATCCAGTTGGTATGGATGATGTGTAGAGCTCAATTAGTCCATGCAGCATTTAGGATTGAGTCTCTGTTGACACAACAAATATCTCTTGTTTTCTTTTAGTCAATATCTCGGTGCTATATTTCCTTTTTCAAGGAAGCCCGATTAGCTTAATTGGATGATGTATGCACCTATCTGCATTGTCAGATGGGAGAGATCCCATTTGATCGATTCAATCTTTGATTTATTCATCAGCATCTCAGTCAGCAACTACGTACGCAGACATGAATTCTGATTGTTCCTTTTTTTTTTCCATGGACTAGTTCAAACCAACATCACCAGAACATAAGCAATAAGCAGCAGCAATTTGATTGATAATTCATAGTGTGTTATGTACACTGAATGGCAGGTCAGATCAGCTAATGGGGGTGATGATCAGGATCATGTAAACCCAAAACACATATTTGAATAAAAATTCTTGTGCTAACTAAGTAAACATGTATGAGTCCAGCCAAATTTTGTCTACACCGTGCGTTCCTCAGGGGGTCAGAAATTGCCTGGCAGCATTGGATTGCATTTGCACCCCCTCTTGTTCTGGGCAGTATATATGTGGCAGTTCCACTTTTTTTTTTGCTGTGTCAACATTGCTTCCACAATGGTAAGTTCCCACCTCAGCACTTATGGTGCTAAACCCCAAGTTGACTAAGAGAGTCAGGGCCAACCAGGTATATTCGTCTTCGACTACTCTTGTACCGGAACATCACTACTCCTTTGTAAGCTGCTCTTGGAACACCATCCTAGAAAAGGGAAAAAGCAAAACATGAATCCTCAAACACTATAAGGCTGGCAAGATTGCAAGGCCTGACATTTTCTAATAGCACAACTGTTTTACGAACTAAAATGAGTTAACAAGTAGTAGTAACCTTCCATTCTTCAAATATTCCAAACTGACGAGCTATACGCTCGAAATCTCCCTGGTCATTGTACTGAATCCTTACATCCACATCCATATTGTGGGCCTTCAACAAAGCGTCGGATCCGTGCAGAGGTGTGGCGCTGGCCACTTCTTTTCCAAATTGGATCAAAAACTTGTCCTAATGTTATCGACACAGAAATCAGGCAATACTCACATCAACAACTTTCTGAAGATCAAAAAGGAAATTAATTCTTACCTCCCTGAGGTAGCTCAGGTCCTCAGAATTCCAGTCGATCTGTGGCCACAAATCAGAACGAGCAAATCTCAGAACCCAGCAGCTTATAACATTTATAAAAATGAACAGAGTGGGGAGATTTGCATACATGAACATCATTTAACTTGATTGGTTCCAAGTATTGATTGAAGAATTGTCCCATGCTTGATCCCTGGAATGAAAGTATAATTCTTTTTGAAATGCCAGCGATCCAGAACCAATTGCTAAAATATTGAAGTGCTAATCTGCTGGTTGTTACTGCATGCAAAACTTTGGTCATGAATCTGCATAGGTGTAGAATAGCCAACATACATGCTCGCCAAAATTATATGTTCTGCAGACTTCTGGCCGGATAAATTGCCGATCTCTGTGTACCTCCTTTAGCCTCACCCAATCATCCCAATAAGTAAAATCTTGTCAAGGAAGAAATAGATAGAAGGTAATAGAAAAGGCATATCTGTTATTCTAAGAATCACTAGACAACAGTAAGGATATGCTTTGGGCCACTTTGGTGAAAGCTCAATCCATGTTGGCTTTGTTAACATCCATCCAAGCCCAGGAAAGAAGTCCGAACGGTAAAGAGCTTCTGCAAAGGCGTTTATGTAGAAAAATGAGCAGCTTTCCCAATTAATGCAAAAGGAAAGCTGAACAGAAGCATGTCATAGTACTAACTTGGGTCATAAACGAACTGTTTTTGCCCATTGTCATTCCAAGAAGAAACAGCCATTATTGTCCTTTGATACCACAATGGCAATAATTACAGAAACGTTATTAGCAACATTCAATATTAACTCCTTGGCTTGTGTTGCCAAGTATAATCAAGGTATAGCGTAACATACTTGTCGTCATCAAGTAATTTTGCTGCAGCCTCGAAGTAGTCAAAGAAATCTGGGGCGATCTCCATGTCATCTATTAACCAATTAGCCATGGAAATGAGAAGGAATGCGGGAATATCTAAAAACAAAAGAACCAAAGGATCATCACAGATATCAGACCTTCCAGAATGATGACTCGACCAAAACTATGCTTCAGGAATAGCTGATCCAAGGCCCATTTATAGTGTTCTGAATTAAGACATATCATTAGGAGAAGAATTGGTAATATCATTGAAGTTTTAGAAATACCACATATCAAATAAGGAGCACCTACTAGCTATCTTGTAATACGCTGTCATTTCTCCTGGTCTTTCAGTGCGCACAGGTTCAAGATCTACATGCTGCAACAGATTGAAGGCAAAAGGAACACTGAGTGTTGGCTAAACAAACCATTTGTTGGTACTCTTAGAAATACTAGTAACTCATCGAGGTTCACTATCCCTCCCCGAGCCCTTCCCGTTGATGTTTTGCCGGCAGTGCTCCAGGCTCTGAGATTGAAGGAGTTGTCTAACCCCCTTCCTAGCATGGCTTCATTCACTGGGCTAATCTTGTTTATACTTCTTTAGGCGTTCTTCATCCCTATCCTGGGTGCTTGTACTCCTGTATATATTCTTTGCGCATCGTTTTTTTTTATATTTCAGTGCCGAGGCCTCACCTAGAGTTTCCCATAAAAAATGTTGTACCAGGGCAGAACATTTCTTGTTTGGACCATTGCCACCACGGCATTTGACATCCTCCAACATAACCTTCCTGCAACAAAAATAGTCTTGTGTTTTCTACAGCGCAGCACACCAAGATGTCACAAGCGAACATGGTATCCCTAGGGGCTAAGCCTTTTGGACGTTGGGCCTAGAGTTGCTCCTGCATGTCTCACATGCTCCATCTAGATTTGCTATTACCTATTAGTATATCTACAGCTTCTTGCAGGGTTTTGTTTTGCACTTATATGGTCACTTAGAATAAGCAGCCATGCTTGCAAAGTGATAATATTATAAGATAAACAGAGTATTGTCTATTGTATGAGGCAATTAAGCACAAAGTATTTGTGTCCACACCTGCATAAATGTTATTCGAGTATAGCTCAAAGCTTTCTTTTTTACTTCTCCATTGGTTCCATCCTGCAATTGGAAGAAGCGATGCAAAGTTGTCCTTCGCACACACTTGGAGACTGAGAACAAGAACTGAAATTGCTATCACCAGTACCTGAGATATAAACAGTGGGAACTTTGAAGCAACTGCTGTCTGGTACCTGGAAGAATTATCATCAATTATTTAGTCATGAAGGGATGGAGCAAATAGTCTCCATAATCATATTAGGAAGTAATACAGTGTGCATTTCCTTAGAAATGTTTTATAGAATTTGCTGAAACAAGAAAGCACGCATCAAACATGGTGTGGTGATCAATGGTGCAACTTAATTCTATATATAATTGCCAAAACAGCCATCCACTCAGTGGGCTCTTGGTGCCGATTTAAGAATTAAACAAAACAACAAACATCTGATTGTTTCTCCTTTTTGGAAATGAAGAAATGGAGACATAATCTTACTTCAGGATAGATTCAACTGTCCTCTGTAAATAATCTGGTCGATTGCAAGCCATTATTACAACAGCGGCAACAGGAACCTGCTGTAAAGAAAGAGATCAGATTGGTTCTGTAAAGCAGAAAAGGTTGCCAGGATTACATACCACATCCTTGTTTACTGAGGTCTGCAAACTCCTTTCTGCATAGAAAAGGAAATGTTAAAAGATAAGAGTTAGATTTTCAGGTTGCCATTGTCTCACTTACATTTGGGACTCAGCCAAAACTTAACGTATTTGCACTGATCGTTTAACTCGATACTATCTATTGCAGTGCTGTCTTTGAAGATATTTCCTAACTCACTTGTAGAAGCATGCCAAGACCAAAATACTTTCATCTGTAGAAGTCAAGGAACATAATACTTTGAATTTATGTTGGCTTCTAGAAAATAAACATGAAACAATGCAAATTTGAAGATGAAAGAGCGGTGTAGGTCTTGATGTATTGTCAATGTCCGAAATGGACAAAGGAGTAGTGCATGTGCAGCTCCAGTATGGTGATGTTGGACAATCAAAGATGTGGTATCTTACGACACGATAAGTCTGTATCATACTATCATTACTAAAACAACAGGAGGCTTGAGAAAATAAACTGCAGTGGCAGAGACGCGCCAAAAAGAGCTGTTGTGGCTAAAATCAACAATTGAAGCTAATCAGGGTTGCGATTTCATACTTTCAAGATCTTGGATTAAAATCTTCAGCTGCACACGCTCCTCGTCTTGGCGTAGCTTCATCTCTGTTGCATTAACAAAAGGTTAATATCGTAAAATGCCCATCGGATCCATTATAGTGAAGTTAAGACGCGCAATAGGATGCAACAGGCCAGAACACAAGGAGTAAATTTTCACAAAGCAGGGGAAATGTATATATGCAGTGTCTATGTTCAGATCTTCTGATGACAAAATGAAATGTGCACATGATTTTTATTCAGGACATAATCAGCAAGATCACAACATGAGCAAACCACCAGCATATCAACAGCAGAAGGCATGTGCTATTGTATGTCCAAGAAAATCAGGCACAGAAGGCGCGAATCACTAATAGAGGCAAGTTTTTCCCTTGGTGTCGTGGAACTAGGTACACAGTCCAACCATTACCGCGTGGCAAAGAATTGCAACAATAGATTGGAATTGGATGGCTAAGGTTCAAAAGGTAGCAGAGGAAGTTGTAAAGTTATTAGTATCGGTACCTTCCAACGCAACAATCTTCTCCTGCTGCGCGCTGACTTGATCGATCATGGAACGCAACTGATCGGTGCATTTGTTCTCCAATTTTTCCTGTATCAAACTACATGTGTTAGCAGCTCGGGAGTGAAGAGATAGAGGGAGGGAGAGAAGGGAATGGAGGGGCTTACTGCTTCTGCAAGGCGTTCGGAGTGATGAGACTGGGTAGAAAAGAGCCGCACCTGAAGATGCAAGCGGAAAGAGGTAGTAAGGTGAAGTAGGCCAAGAGACCCAATTAACCAATCAGCTTAATCGAATTCCGTCAAGTCAGTCGACCGTAGCTAGGTAAGAAGGATCTGAACTTCATGGGGAACGAAGAAGAAGAGGAGGCGATCCGATCCCCGGCGAATGGATCTGATTCACAGAGAGAGGGGAGGGATGGTGGGTTTACTTGGATGTAGATGAAAGCTGCGGCGGCGGCGAGGAGGAGGAAGCGGATGTCGCAGGGGTTACGAGCCATGGCCGGCGCCGGAGGAGAAGAAGAGCGCGCGCCGGCGCCCTGTTCCTCGCTCCCTGCCACAGTTGTGAGTCAGCGCACTGCACGGCCACGAGAAAGAGAGGTCGACCCTCGACCGTCGATCCGTGGAAGCGCCGTTCGCCTGGGCCACAGGTGGCTGCAGCTCCGGCCTCCGGCGGCGCTTTCTTCTTCCCTGCTCGCTCCCGGACCCGCGTAGTACCACCGCCCTCGTCTCGCCGGCACACAAGACAGAACCTGCAAGAGCGGGTGAGATTTATGTGAGAGGTCCCTTTCACTGCTGATGGGTCCCACCGTGAAATAGAGTCTGTCAGTCACCCATTGCAAGAAATAGAAAATTCTACTGTACTTAGCTAACTCCGACCATGTAGATGTTGTTGTTCTATTAAAAAAAACAAAGGGCTTCATGCTGCTTTTCTCATTCTACTAAGAAGATCTATACATTTACACGCTCACACTAATCACATGAAGAACCTTAGTACATCCAAACTGTCACCAACAATAAGGCCTAGGGACAATAATCATGATGTATATTTCTTTTGACACCCCAAAACCGTGCAGTGAAAATATTTATGTTCTCAACTATCTTTACTTGAAGTTACGTGAAATGCCTTCGCATGATTTCTAAGTGATGGTATCATCTTTTTTTAAAAGTTTCAACTCCCCTCCCTTGCTTCATTGCCTCTACGTCATCATAGTTTGCGCTTTCAATTCCTAAATCACCCGTATATGACTCCATCAAACTTCCACTAGTCATGCTTCACTCTCATTTGTCGCCCGTCGCCTAAGGTTAGTCATTGCAAACGTTGTCTCCTTCATAGAGACAAGTGCTTCGTGGCGGCACGGGATAATAACGTGTGATTATCCTATACCGTGCTCAGAATCAATGTCATCAGATGATATGCGACCGAGCGGCGACCATGTGTCTCACTTGCCAGATTTTGCTCCTTTACCAAGATCCCTTGCGGTCCTGCCTCAAAGAAATCTAGTTTATCTTTTCATGCTCATGTTGGCTTCGTATTCTCAGCTAATTTGTTCCTCTTGCTATATCTCGAATCGCTCAAGGTTTAACTGATGAGTATGATTGGATTAAGTCGGATGTATTTGTGCATCGAGAGAGTCCATGGTTAAAATAAAAAGATGCAACATAAAAAAAATGATTAAAGAATAAATTAAATTAGAAAAAGAGAGCCCCCGGTGAGGATCGAACTCACGACCTTTCCCTTACGAAGGGAACGCACTACCACTATGCTACGGAGGCTTCGACGGACACTGACACTCAAAACATTTACTAGAGCTAATCCCTTAGCAGGCAAAATTGGTAAAAACAAACATTCGAAATGCCCAGAAAAATGAGTGGTAGACACGTTTTTCTTTTCTTTGCGCTGGAATAATAGACACGTTTTTGTGTAAAATAAATAAATTACAGGATTCGTTTGAAATGCGTGTGTTGCTTTGTGGAGAGGCAACCTTCCGTTTTTTAGCAAGAACAAGCATGGCATCGCAGCTCTTCTTCCTCTTCCTCTTCCTTTTCCTCCCTCCCTGCAGGATCGAGCAGATCGGCGATGGCCACGAACTCTTGCTTCTCCTGGCCCCCGCGCCTACGGAGCCTACAGTGCTGCAGCAGCAAGGGGAGCAACGATCCGTGCAGCCCGTCCAGCTACGCGGCGCGGAGCTCCATGAGCATCCGCCGCAGCCATGGTTGCGATGACGGCGGCAGCGAGGAGGTGATGATGGCCGCGGCGGCGCACAAGTTCACGCTGGCGGAGCTGGCGGCGGCCACGGACGGGTTCAGCCCCGCCAACCTGGTCGGGGAGGGCGGGTTCGGCAGGGTGTACAGGGGCCACCTGCCGGATCTGACGGCTGTGGCGGTGAAGCAGCTGGTCCGCGGCGGCGTGCAGGGGAGCCACGAGTTCGTGGTGGAGTGCATGATGCTGATGCTGCTCCGCCACCCCAACCTCGTCTCCCTCCTCGGCTACTGCGCCGACGCCCGCGAGCGCCTCCTCGTCTACGAGTTCCTCCCGCGCCGCAGCCTCGACGCGCACCTCTTCTTCTCCGACCCCGGCCACGCTGGGCTGGACTGGAACACGCGCGTGAAGGTGGCGCAGGGCGCCGCCAGGGGGCTGCGGTACCTGCACGAGGTGGTGACGCCGCCGGTGATCTGCCGCGACGTCAAGTCCTCCAACATCCTCCTCGCCGGCGACTTCACCCCCAAGCTCTCCGACTTCGGGCTCGCCAGGCTCGGCCCCGTCGGCGACCACACCCACGTCTCCACCCGCGTCATGGGCACCCACGGCTACTGCGCCCCGACTACGCCTCCACCGGCAGGCTCAGCGTCAAGTCCGACGTCTACAGCTTTGGCGTAGTCCTCCTCGAGCTCATCACCGGCCGCAGGGCCTTCGACGCCCACGCCGCCGAACCCGAGCAGCGCCTTCTCTGCCTCTGGGCCAGGCCTTACCTCGCCGACGCGCGCAGGAGCTACGCCAGGCTCGCCGACCCGGCGCTGCGCGGCAGATACTCTCGCCGCGGGCTCTACCAGCTCGCCGTCGTCGCCTCGCTCTGCCTCCACGACAAGCCCAACCTCCGCCCCACCATGTCCGACGTCACTCACGCCATTGACCACGTCGCCTCCCACCCATGGCAGCCTCATTCTTCTTCGTCTTCTCCGGCGTCGTCGTCTCTTGGATCGGAAGCCAACCGTTCCCCCGATGCTTAAGAAATTAGTTATTCAGATAGCTTAGCTAGGAGGCTACTTACTGTGCTGTATGTCTCTCTCAGTCTGAAATTTTAATGGCAACAGTGGAGGCGGCGGTCCGGCGATACCTAGAAAGCGGCAAGCCGCCCGCGCTCCTCCCGGCGCTCTTCAAGCACTGCTGCCTCCTTCCCAAGGAAAACGCATCGGCGGCTCTGGCCTCGCAGCTCCACGCCGACGCCTGTAAGCGCCCTCTCTCCGCCGCCGCATCCAACTCCCTCCTCTCCTGCTACCTCCGCACCGCCCGCCACGACCTCGCCGTTGCCCACTTCCGATGCCCATCCACACCCAGGGACGACGTCACCTACAACACCCTCTTCGCCCACCTCCCGCCATCACCGCCGGCCTCCTTCTTCGCCTCTCTCCGCTTCTTCCGCCCCAATGTCGCCACGCTCCTCGCCCTTGTACGCGCCTCTTCCGATTATCCAACCGTCGTCCATGCCTACCTCCTCAAGACGGCCTACAGCCACATGGGTGGCACCACCCTCCAAAACTCCCTGCTCGCAATGTACGCCGCCTTCGGTGACTCCCTCGCCGCAGCCACTCTGTTCGACGAAATGCCAGACCGAGATGTCGTGTCCTGGACATCCATGATCGGGGCGTCCCTAGCAGGGGGGTCCGCGGATCAAGCCCTGGGCCTCTTCAGGGATATGGTTGCTGACGGAACGCTGGAGCTCGATGGGGTTGTCCTGGTCGTTGCTATCCGTGCTTGTGCCATGCTCGAGCATGCCGCGCTCGGGAGCTCCCTGCACGCCGTCGCGGAACGCCGTGGGTTGCAAGGCGATGATGTCTTTGTCCCCAACTCACTCGTCGACATGTATGCCAAGTGTCATGATTTGCATTCCGCAAGAAAGGTGTTCGACCTTATGGCACATAGGAATGTGGTGTCCTGGAACAGCATGCTGTCAGGGCTCGTGCACGCTGACCGCTGCGAAGAGGCACTAGAACTGGCTGCGTCTTCATCCTTGCTGACGGGCAACGGCGATGTTTATTTTGATGAGACAACGTTGGTGGTGCTCCTGCAGCTGTGCAAGAAGCTTGATGGTCAGGCCATGTGGTGCAGGTCAGTCCATGCCACGGCTTTGAGGAGGCTCTTATCGTTGTCAAGCATGCCGCTGGTGAATGCGTTGCTGGACACCTATGCCAAGTGTGGCCTGCTCGACTACTCTCTCAGGCTCTTCGAAGGGATGCGCGAGAAGAATGTCGTCACCTGGAGCACCCTCATTGCTGGTTGCGCTCACAATGGCAGACCACAAGAGGCGATGGCGTGCTACGTTGCAATGAGGGAGGCCGGCGAGATGCCCAACTCAATCACCATGTTGAGCCTCCTGGAAGCGTGTGCCTATTGTGCAGAAATGAGGGCGTCGAGATGCGCCCATGGCGTCGCAATCAGGAGTGGACTAGCCTTAGAGCGGGACGTCAGCAATGCTCTGGTGGACATGTACGGCAAGTGCGGCGACATTGCTGCGTCTACAAGTGTGTTCGACATGATGCCCAGCAAGGATGTGCTCACCTGGAACTCAATGATCGGTGCTTTGGGGATGAACGGCCGTACACTGGACGCACTTGCCATCCTTGACAGGATGGAGCGGGAAGATGAAGGCGTAAACCCAAACGGCATCACGATGCTCACCGTGCTGTCGGCATGCGCTCATGGTGGGCTGGTCGAAGAGGGCATGGCCTGCTTCGAGAGGATGACCGCGACATACTCGCTGCAGCCTCAGGTGGAACACCTGTCATGCGTCGTTGACATGCTTGCCCGTGTGGGGGACCTTGAAGGAGCGGTGAAGATCATCGAGGAGAGGATGTCCACCACCAACAGTCCAGCAGCCTGGAGTGCGTTACTGAGCGCCTGCAGAAGCCACAGCGACTTCAAGGTAGGACGGGATGCGGCGTCCCGTGTCCTGGAGCTGGAACCGGGCAACTCAGCAGGGTACCTGCTGTCCATGAGCATGCCAGGTGAGACGGCACGGATGCGGTGGCTGATGAGGGAGAGAGGAGTGAAGGTGACAAGCGGACACAGCGTGGTGTACATAGGGCAGGAGGCACACAGGTTCGTGTCATGGGATGGATGTCACCCGCATAGAGCGCAGGTTTACTCCATGCTACATCTTGTGCATCAACAAATACTGCCACCTACACATTCAAATCACCGTCTTCATCATCTTATCTTATCATGTACCAATGCTACTGATTAATCGTCACATTCATCTGAATCGTCGGACATATTATACTACGTACCAAAGGCCCACGTATGCTTAATTAGTTTCATCATTGCCCTCAGCCTTGTGGCTTGGCACCTATCAGCGTCGCTAGGTACGTACCCCAAGTCCTTCCGTGTTCTTACTTTCTTCTTGTTTTTGAAGGAGAATGTGGCTAACTAGTTACTCCTCTTGTTCATTTTGCTAGTCGTGGTCTTCATATATATCTGTATAATATGATTCTCTTGAGGTTTCCGGAGAACAATGAAAGTCCACAGGCTGGTCCTGCAGGCAGCAGGATATCAACAACATGACTGGCCATCACTTGCCAAACAGAAAGAGGGCATTGCCTGAGTAAATGATTGCCTGAGTACATAATCCACTACGCTCTCTTATCTATGCTAGTTAAGCTGAATCCTGTGGTACAGTTTGATGCTTTGGAACTTTAACCAGTGCAATTCTCACCCATGGTTCAGGAAACAACTCTCCGTTGATCTGAGTAACCAAAATAGACTTCCCTCCCATATGAAGTGTATATGATATGCTCTCTTCAACTCTCTTCAAGTCCTACCGCTGGCAGGAAATTTACTGCAGCATTGGCAATTGAACCCAGTCCATGACGTCCATGATTCTTACCAAGGTACTATTCCATACATTCGCCATATATGTATGATTTAAGTCAGCTTATTTATAGAATCTAAGCACAATAGTATTTTGCAAGCATCTGAGTTGATCCTAGCTTGCTCTGCATAGTTTGTATTAGTGTTGCTTTGTCTAAATCTGGCTTTACATGGATCCTCTTGCATACCGTGCCGCATTTCTGACTTGTGCTTCTGTATATTTGTCACTCGTTCTTGTTATATGACTTGAACCTGATGCATTTTCAATAGTGAAAATCTCAACATATCGTGAGCCTGCCGTATGGAATTTTCTGTATTTTATTCTCTTTTTAAAACGTGTATCTGCTTAATCAGCCCATTTGTTGTCCGGGCAGGGCCTATTTTGTGGGCTGGGCTGGTCCTTTTTTTTGGGATGGGCTGGTCCCTTTTTTTGGGATGGGCTGGGCCAAGTCTTACGGAAGATAGAGATAGCCGGCCCATACAGGGGAGGGGAAGGGATCATCTTTATCCTCTCTCCCTCTCAAAAAAAAATTATTTATCCTTTCTCTGTCTCGCCTCTCTTCTTCCTCGGCTCCGTCTTGTCTCGTTCCAGTATCAAATTCCCGGCCATTGATTCGCCTTCTCCAAGCTCTTCCAACCCTAGTCCGTCCTAGTACTGGTCATCCGGCTCTGAGCTGCTGATTGAGGATGAAGGCGCTCGTCTACGGGCAGCCCGCCCTGCTATTCCAAAGACCACGCGCTTCTGCTGCTACCTTCGCATCTTCTTCTTCTTCTTCCCAATGGCCATCCCTATCCCTAGAAACAACCCTATCAAGAAACCTTGCGAAGGGGAGTCTGCTTTGCAGGCGACGCATCACAGTTCATCCTCCTCACTCGATACCGAGATACGCCAGTAATCAACCTCAGGATGATGAAGGCACCCGTTCCTCCTCTCTTGCAAAGGACGCTCTCCTGTAAGATTCTTCATATTATTCAGTCGTGATCCTCTGAACACGAAACGTGCTTTCCTATGCAATGGTCTGCCAGTCCTGCGTCGGATGAATTTCGATCTGCCTAGTTGTGCCCAGTTGCCTTTGTTGTGCTACATTCAGTATAATCTTTACATTTCTGCATGATATATCTCTGCCTTTCATAACAATTCGAGAGATACACAGCGAGCTTCATCCTGCGGGTGTTGGAAGTGAGCTAATTCTGCTAGCTCTACCAGCAGTTTTAGGCCAAGCCATTGACCCATTGGCCCAACTCATGGAGACTGCATATATTGGCAGATTAGGTACCTTCTTTGTGCTGCTATATCCTGGACTTCCTTATTCTTTACACAGGGTGCCAAATTGTCTGTTTATTTCTCAATTTTGATGACCCTGACTCATCTTGTGTCTTATTTTTCGATAACTTGGATTGTTGGAAATTAGGTGTTGTGCCTTGGGTAATTAATCTGGTTGTAAATGCAACCACACCATTATATACTACTCTGATCAATATCACTCATGTTTCTTGTGTGTCAATGAATGTTTTGAATGCCATACTTATGTTGTATGTCAACCCCATACTCTATGATCAATATCACTCATGTTTCTCGCGTCTCAATTAGTGTTTCTAATGTCATAATTATGTTGCGTGTGGGCCCCATGCAGTGCATTTTACACTGCTTTCCATTCGTTTATGGAAAATGGAGGGAGCACATCAATGCTTAACATCATCCATGTTTTTAGCAGATTGACATATTTATCCTGCATTTGCATGATTACTTGAACAGCAGATGATTTTGGTGTCTGGAATTTAAAGTTGCACATCACAATATCGTGTTGATAATGAGAAAAGACTTTGTTTATTAGTATGAGGCTGTTCTATTTTGTGAAATGCTAGCATGCAGATTGACATATGTCATAGGGAGCCTTAGGCATGGTAGCTGCATACACTCAGCGCCTGATTGCCCTCTTAAAGCACTGTGCTGCACGAAAGCAAGCTGCTATTTCTTTTCTGGCTCAATTTTGACATATGTTCTGAAGGTGCTCTGGAGCTAGCATCGGCTGGTATTGGTGTGGCGATTTTTAATATTCTGTCCAAGATTTTCAACATTCCGTTGTTGAGCATCGCAACCTCATTTGTGGCAGAGGATATTTCCAAGAATGCTAGCAAGCATTCTAATTCAGGTACAGGGTCGTCTGGTAAATATAATTAAGTTTGTGCTCAGTTTGCTTATGCAGGCAATAGAACTTGACTTTCTGGTGACATCTCAGGCAAATTGGAGCTACCATCTGTCTCATCGGCTTTGATCTTAGCTGCTGGTATTGGTATAATCGAAGCATTGGCATTGTTCCTAGGATCAGGATTGTTTCTTAAACTAATGGGCGTGTCACCTGTATGTTTATATGATGACGTCTGTTATGATCTTTGAGTTTTTCTTTTTAGGGAGTACTATTTTCCATTCCCCTCTTTTATGAGTGGACAATGGATCTTTAACTGGATTCAAGACTATTCGATTTCCACTTGTGCCTGTTACCAGAATTTCTCAGTTTAGTTCTTACACAGGCCTCTCCAATGCATAAATCTGCACAACTCTTTCTTTCGCTGAGAGCCTTGGGAGCACCTGCAAATGTGATTATGCTAGCAGTGCAGGGTATCTTTCGTGGATTCAAGGATACCAAGACTCCCGTAATATATATAGGTAACTACAAACAAATACTGGCCTGGTTCTTCACTAGTTGTGACTTGTGAGTGTAAATTACCTTTTGATGCAGATAATGGTGTACTGTCCTCTTGCAGTGATACACAAGTACTTCCTTTTTTGTATACATTGACTCTTCCATGTCAAAGCTAGTGGATAGTTAATCATTCACGCTTTGCAAGCAAGTTTCATTTGATTTGTGACGTTGCAGACAGTTATCTGATGTCAAATATCTTCCTTCTTTCAACTTGATGATTCTGTTATCATTTTCTTTACAACATCTGTAGGTTTGGGGAATCTTTCAGCCGTAGTCCTTCTTCCATTACTTATATATGGTTTCCAGCTTGGCATAACTGGAGCTGCAATTTCTACAGTTGCATCCCAGTAAGTTCTCCATTGATGCCTAGCTCGATGTAATCTGGGTACAGCAACAACCATGAAAGACATTAAGACATACTACTTCATATGAATGTACCAGCAAGTACCTCTCATTTGGTTCGAATATACCAATAATTTTTATAACATCTTGCGGAAATAATCAAAGGAAACAATACTTGATACTAAACTTGCAACTCCCCTTTTCCTTATCTGGATATTATACATTTAAAGTCCTACAGGAATATGTAATGCAGTTCTTTGCGGCACTATGGGAATTATTGGCTGTTAGCACATCTGCTGATACTGTGCCATGCAGTTTATGAATTAAACAAGTACCCATGTCAGATTTATGATCAAAAGATGAAGTGTAATACTCATAATATTGAGCCTTTGGGAACCTCATCATTTTTTGTAGTTACAATGCGAGCTTGTCTCTTGCATGTGTTCTAACTTCATTTTTATTCATGATGTAGGTACATTATTGCAATTTTACTTGTTTGGTCTCTGAGTAAAAGAGCTGTTCTGCTTCCTCCAAGGATGGACCAGTTAGACTTCAGTGGATATTTAAAATCCGGTGAGTCTCTGATGCTACTGTCCTACTCAATTCATTGTCAGTTGTGGACTTGTGGTGCATGATAACTTAAAGTTCATCACATATTAATTCATGGGCATGATAACAAGAGATCATGCTGTACTTGTCACCCTAAAAGTCTTTGAACATCGCATGCCATATTTCCTTGCACTTGTGCTGTATTTCTCCATTTATTTATTTATTCGTCTGCAGCTTTAATTTCATCATCTGTGCATTCTTGAATTGCTAAGGTGGCATGCTATTGGGAAGAACCCTCTCAATTCTGTTAACTATGACCATTGGTACTTCAATGGCTGCTCGACAAGGCCCAACAGCTATGGCAGCTCATCAGATTTGTCTACAAGTATGGCTTGCTGTATCTTTGCTTGCAGACGCTTTAGCAGTTTCTGCCCAGGTATGTATTTTCAATTTATCGAAATCATCCCTACTTTTATATCAGCTTCATTTCGCTGCTTATATAGAGCCTTCTAGGACATACTACCAACATCTAGGACGTACTAATAAATACATTCTCACATTAAAGAAAATACTATACAAATACTGCTTCCAAGTGAAGGATATCTCATTTATCTAATTCCATAAGGGACATACTACCAATATCTAAGATGCACTGCTGAATACATTCTCGCAGTAAAAAAAATACTAAATACAATACTGCTTCCAAGTGAAGGATCTCATCATCATTTATTTATTCCATAAATCCAGGCTAACTTTGCTTGCATTTCTTAGGCGTTGATAGCGAGCTCTTATGCAATACTGGACTACAAAAGGGTCCAAAAGATAGCAATGTTTGCTTTGCAGGTGATACATGCTTTATTTTCTTTGTATTGTGGAGTTTATTTATCTACACGAATACACTTCACTCATTTTTTATTTGAGATATTCAGTTGATGTCTTTCCTTTTGATGGGAAAACAATTATTGTCCCTTGCAGATAGGAGTAGTTAGCGGATTAGCTTTAGCAGCTGGCCTGTACGCTTCGTTTGGCAATATAGCAAGACTATTTACCAGCGACCCTGAGGTCCTAATGGTTGTAAAATCCTGTGCATTGGTACACCCTCCTACTCTACCATTTCAATGTACATATACAGCCTTGATGCCTTATTCTAAGAGGAACTTCTCGTTTCAGTTTGTCTGTGCCAGTCAACCAATTAATGCCCTGGCATTCATCTTTGATGGTCTCCATTATGGTGTCTCAGATTTTGACTACATCGCTCAAGCCACAGTATGGGAACCAGTCATTGCTAGCTTGTAGATGTTCTTTCTTTTTTAATATTGTTTATTGATTTCTTGATTTTGTTTGTGCTACATAGATTGTGGTTGGCATAATGTCTTCGCTAGTCTTGTTATATGCTCCATCTGTCTTTGGCCTGGCTGGAGTTTGGGCTGGTTTGACAACACTTATGGGATTGCGCATGGCTGCAGGCTTCCTGAGGTGATTATGCTTCTTGTTTGTTGTTCTATTAGTTTGTTACACCTGTGCAAAGCATAAATGTATATATGATGTTGCAGGTCAATCTGTTTACCTTTTCTGTGACCAAATATAGTTTGATTCTTTGTAACCATAGCCATCAAGCCATGTAACTGCTCTCTCTTATGTGTTTGTTTGCTATTAATTTGTTAAATTCAAATGCATGTAGTTCAACTATGAAATTGCTAATGGTAGTCGTAGAAGACTAGGAAGTAAATGTGATATGCATGCTCCATTTTTAAGTAAGTTATCCATTAGTTTTCAGGGTGGATTTTATTTTCTGGCAGTGATATATGTTACTGCCAATGTAATTATGGATGGCTGTTCTTTTCTTCTTCTTCTGAAGACATACTTGTGAAGCATATATCTGGCCAGATTCCAATTCAAATATTCCCAAGGCCTATATCTTTTAGTTACTGCCTCTCATGTAGGTTAGAGACTTAGAGCCTCATATGTGTACAGTGTCTTGAATAAGGGCTTATTTCAAAACGCCTTGCATTTCTGGCTGTGATCCTTCAGATAGCATGTGAAATATCTGCATACATTCCATAGTTTCATGAGGTTGCAGTGGCAGAGCTGCAGTGTAAGCGTTGGGTTCGAATGAACCGAATAAAAAATGTTAAATTCAATAGAATTTAGACCCAATGCTACACTTGCACCCGATAGTTGTAATAGCATGAACCCAATGCTTAGTTTTTCCAGCTCCGCCCCTGCCAGGTTGAAGCCTGGTAGTAGAAATTTCTGTTATATCAATTGGCATTTGGCAGTATGCGGGTACCTGGAAAATTCTCCATTTTACCAAATCCAACTATATGGAGCACACTGATATTTTTTCTGGATGCTCTTTTATGTTCTCATATTTGTGCAATCATTCGACAAATCTCAGGTTGCTATGGAAAACAGGACCCTGGTCATTTTTGCATGAGGAAAGAAAAAATGAGGTGTGTTAACTATTAGCTCCTATTCTTTATATACCATCACATCTAAGATATCATTTTGTTTTCTGCGATATATGTCAAAAACTGTTTACTTTGGGGAATCGTTTTTACTTACTAGAGATGACAAGTTGTAATAACCTGACCGAATGCTATCCGCCATGAATTATTGGGTGACATGCATTGAGCTGTTAGGGAAAGGGAAGCAATGTATTTAGTCTAGGCTCCGCTCAAACAAGCCTACGATCTGACCCTGTTGCAGTTTGAGATATGTAGCTCCTTTTCTTTTCTTGGTGGAGGATATGTAGCTCAGTGTATTTAGCATGCGAATGAATCTGGTAAAAGGTCCGCATGAGGATGTAGACATGTAGTGCTGGCACATCTATGGCAGATATCACTTCTGTTTTTACACTAATCTTATTAAGTATTACTCCGTGGAGCTGTGTTTGAGTACTATTTATAGTTCCAGGTACAGCCATTTGCATAGTTCCTGTCTAGCAAGCCAGACAGTGCAGAGCTAGCTAGCGTAGGTGGTAGAGCTGCTGCAGTGGAGGAATGAAGAAGCTCAAGACCAAGAGCTAAACAATTAATGTTGGGTCTGCTGTTTTGTGCATGTAAAGAAAAGGATTAATTCACTTGCTGTCTTCAGTCTTGTAACAATTTATTCATTTTTGTGATGGTTACCTTCAGTTCCAGTGCTTGTTCGTCTTGGTCATTTCATTTTCCTCTAAACCAGATGGTGCAGTTCCTTGGGACAAGCTATTACTCTATTGTTCGTGCGTGAATGATCGGTGGTGGATGCAAGTAATAAAACGAACATAGCTGCGCTTAATCTAACCCCGCAAAACTAAGTTATCCAATTGAAAGCTCTATTTTAGACCGTATGTTCTAAAATGCATGTTGTTTTAGAAATAAGCACTCTCCAACATGTAACTTTGGCCATTGTTAAGGTTGGTTATACTAATTTATAAAACAACAATGTTATGAAAATATTTCTAACATGTACTTATTGGAGTCGAAGTTTGAGCGCAAAACTCAAGCTCTAGAGAAAAAAAAACATTTAGAAATATAAGATGTTGCGCCAGATGGTTGTTTTCCTTGACCAAAACATTTTTTTTAGAAGTTGGTTGACCAAAAGAGTTGAGAAACAAGAAGAGTTTCGTTCCTTCCTTTGTAAGAAACGAACCCACCACGCAGGCGGTTGAGTATCTCTCTCTCTCTTCTTCCTCCGACTCCCATAGGGAAAGGGAAATTGAGAGGAACCCTAGCTTAGCTATCCTCTTCCTCCGATCCGATGGCTCCTCCTTCCCCGCCGCCGCCGGCGACCGGCGCGCAGTACGCGCACCAGTTCCTCAACACGGCGCTCTCCCAGCGTGGCCCCTCGGCGTTGCCCTACGCCGAGGACGTCAAGTGGCTCATCCGCAACCACCTGGTGGCCCTCGCCGACGCCTTCCCCTCCCTCCACCCCAAGGCCGCCCTCTTCACCCACAACGACGGCCGCGCCGCCCACCTGCTCCAGGCCGATGGCACCATCCCCATCCACCACGGCGGCGCCACCTACAACCTCCCCGCCGTCATCTGGCTCCCCGAGCCCTACCCGCGCTCCCCGCCCCTCTTCTTCCTCTCCCCCACCCGAGACATGCTCATCAAGCCCCACCACCCCCTCGTCGACCGCTCTGGGCTCGTCGCCAACGCCCCCTACCTCCGCTCCTGGGTCTTCCCTTCCTCCAACCTCCTCGACCTCGTCAGATCCCTCTCCCACCTCTTCGGCCTCGACCCGCCTCTCTTCACCAGATCGGTCGCCAACCCTCCTGCTCCTGCTCCTGCTCCTGTCCCTACCCCTCCTCCTGCTGCCTCTTCTCCTGCGCCTCGCCAGGAGCTCTATTCTCCTGCCCCTCGTCCCTACAGGTTCCCTGCCTCGCCCCAGCTTGCCGCCCGACCCCCGCCCACAGAGGACCCCGCCGAGGTCTTCAGGCGCAATGCCATATCCAAGCTCGTCGACACGGCCTATGCCGACGCTGCTGCCCTGCGCACTGCACGTGAGGCCGAGGTCGACACCCTCTTTGCTGTGCAGGCTGAGCTGCGTGCCCGGGGGGACATGGTGGGTGATGGGGTGCGCAGGATAGCTGAAGAGAAGGAGGCTCTCGAGCGCCGTCTTCAGGATGTAATGATGGCCACAGACGTCACCGAGGCATGGGTCGCGCAGAACAGGAAGGGGTCTGCTGCCCACGACACCGACGCTGACGGGGCCATTCAACCGGCGGATGCGCTATCCAGGCAGATGCTCGATTGCACCGCCACTGATTTGGCACTTGAGGACACCATTTACGCGCTCGACAAGGCTGTTCAGGACGGATCCGTGCCATTCGACGGCTACCTCAGGAGTGTGCGCGCTCTCGCACGGGAGCAGTTTTTCCAGCGCGTCCTCTGCACCAAGGTGAACAATGCGCAGCAACAGGCACATGTTGCTCGGATGGCAGCGCGCGCACCACAGTATGCATCCTGAGGGATAGGTCAGTATACTTGCTTTACAATTGATTCCATCCCATCACAAGAGTTGCTCACAGTGTAAAGTTCGCTCCTGGTGTGTGCTTATTAGCGGGATCTGTGTCTGGCCACAATTACTGAATGTGAGCAGATGGATGCTGTCTGTGTGTCGGTAGCAATAAGAAACATAAGTTGGGAGTGGCAGAGTGCAGTCCATGGTGTTGTGTATGCCTGTGTGGGCCTTGAATTCATAGTACATATCTCAGTTTTGTTCCTTACGATTATTTGATGTTCCCACTACATTCCCACATTTTGCTAGTTGCAGTCTAACGTGCAAATTTATACATGAGAAGGATATGAAGTCTTCAATACTTTGGGAATGCAATGTATAGATGCTTTTTTTAAGTTTGTAGTGGCACCTGTATGAACTTATTCTACCCTTGAGACTTGGAATTGAGAATTGTTTACTAATTGTGATATCTGGCTTGTGAAATTTGCGACAAATGGGAATACATTACTTTATTGTCTCTGCTGTAACTGAAGTTTGGTGGGTTCTTTTGGCTTGATCTGTAATTTGTACAAATATCGACAGGTTGTAAATGTTTCTTGAATATGAGACTACCAATTCTTTACTGACCTGTTGGATCTGCCACGCTTCACACTGTGGTAGCATATTTCGTTGCTTCTAGACTGGTTCAGCCATTCTGTAATTGTTCTGTTGGATAATTTATGTAACAACCTTCTCCTATCTGAACTAATTGTAGTTCTGTTTGACGTGACATACTCAGTGAAACAGAGCAGACTCCTGGGGTAATTAACTTGAACAAAGTTGACAATATTGTCAGCACTAAATTTTCAATATATGTAGCAAGTATGTTACTGGCTTTTGAAGTACTATAATTATTTGACTTATAAGGCTTCCATGCAGTGTTTTGCTAAAAGAAAGATTTGCTTGAAAATGTGTTACACAACGACAGCGCTTGTAATTTTGTTTGTAGCACCTAGCTGAATGTGTTAGGAACTGTTTATGTACCTAGGTCATCCTCAAGTTTGATGGCTCGGTAAAAGGTCGTCTCAAGCTCCAGCGACGCCAACATTTTGGGATGACAACGTGGAGCTTGAAGCAGCCTGGGATGGGATAAGAGAAGAAGCAAGGGGAAGGAGTGTGTTCGCTTGTGCATTTGTCTCTGTTGTTGTGACAAAACAAAGAAGATGGATCATTCCTTTGATAGGTTGGTCCAGTGGAGGACTTCTCTAAGAAGAATGTTTGTTGGGGTTATCGTCAAAATGCCTTCAAAATATGGTAATTGTCAATTTTTTATGTGCCTCTTTATTTGTAAAGGCATTTTAACAAACGTATGTAATGGTTCAAAATGCCTTTGAGCTGTCAAGTGCATCCTCAAAATGCCCTTCGTTGAAATTGTCACATTGCACCCTCGGGCAGCAAGAGACCACATCCAGAAATCTGGAGAGACAATATATATTTATGCACGATGATGTTTTAACAATTTCATCAGTAGTTACGTTTAACGGCTCAAGGACAAATCTGGCCTACTACACATGTTTGGAAGGGCATTTTTGACAACATGTTTGCAAGAGCATTTTGGCAATCATTCGTATTTGTCGAGTGCGTGTATTCCCCAAAAATATATGATAAGGGGTAGTGTAAACTCCTGCTGAATAGCAGTGTGTAGGGGCCTAGTGATCCTCTAAAATAAAACAAAGTCCATACACACAAAAATACTCCGTACATCTCAGATCAAACTAATCAAACTCCAGCAAGCAAGCTAGCTATTGTGTTTGCGTGTTGTCTCCAGGACCCGGTGGCAGCTCGCCTATCTTTGGGCTTGGGGGAGCACCAAGAACTCTTTCCATGTCAAAGCGCACCTCAATGTTGCGCATGCTGTACCCAACAATCATCAGCCAGAACAGCAAGTTGGCTAGCTGAGTACCGCTTGTTTCCGAAACTGCCGTCTGCACCAATCACTCACACCAAGTCAGCAACACAAACACATACATTCTTCTCACCAACCAAAACTACTAGGTTAATTTTACCTTCATTTGTGCAGGGTCAGACACGGCCAGAAGACGCTTTATGAATTCATTCATGGCAAATACAACGTCCTCGCCAGCACTACTAGCCAGTTCCTACAATAGTTGGTTTACAACAAGTAACCAGATGAGGATTAGCAAAACCAGTCATCAAATTGGCTAAGACAATCAAAAGTCAGCCTCTGCATCTGAAGATGGAAATTTGCGCTTCTTCAAAGACAACATAACTAACGGAGGAACTCCTAGAAGCAACCTCAAGTATGTCTAATTTAGAATAACAGATTCAATATATACCTTTAAATTTTGAGGTTCCAGAGTTTTTAGATATTCCAAGAGTTCATTGCTTCCTTGAGATGATTTCCTAGCGACTTGACGGCTCAGCTCATCGATTTCTGCCTCAAGCAATTCTATATATTTTACAGCATCAATTTTTTCTGGTCCAGTGGACTTGTTCCATCGGATCACTTCCCCACTTACCTTTTTCTGGGTTCCAGGAGCGTAATCTTCTGAACCCTACAGTTGTCAAACATGCGTATTAGACAACCTCTCATGAGACCAAAAACAGCTAGAATTATTTGGAATCAATTCACCAAAATTTACTATTTATGAGAATTGAAATAACAAAACTCTTTCAGAATGGTCAAACAACACGAGTATATTATTAGAAAGTCAATGGGCATGATTCTAGAAACTCAGCCAAGTAACAAGTGCAAATTTCTCAGACAGATCTACAAAGAACACACTAGAATATATCAAGGTTTGACTGTTTAACAGAATCATTATTAACTAAGCAATGATAGTTCAATATACATCATACATGACATGATTCCATCATCCAGTCCATATTGCAGTGGAATCATTTTAGATTAATTTTTACATTTTTTTAAGCGAGTGATACTATTTATAGAGACAATATTTGCACAACCATTTAAGCAGTGTATCCATGTGAGAAGTAATAACCAATATTTGTAGAGAAGAACCTTTTCTTCTTTCGGTTCAGGAAGAGCGATCTGCTCCAAACTCTGTTGCAATTCCAGACGGTACTGTGCATTCCTGAACATGTATCCAGTCATCAAAACACTGTACATAAGCTGAGCCAGATTTTCAGCAACCTGCATTGATGAAAACATAATGAAACATGTCAGAAGTCCACGGTATAATCATACATATGTTCTATGCAAACAAACTGTGAAATAAATGCCTTAAAAGAAAAGTAAGCATCATGAATTTTACAGATGAAGTTTAATTACCGTTGTTACAGTTACAGCAAAAAATTGAGGTGGCAGAGTCCCAATCATATTAGTCACTGTATGGCGCATGGCATCAACAACCTTTGAGGAGAAAAACATAGAGGCTATGTCAGCATATAAGGTTTATCTTTTAGGAATAGCTAGTAGTTCTAGACTGCAAGCATCAGTTGCAGGAAACCCGGCGAGAAAAGACAAGTAAAAAAACCTGCGTCGGAGCTCTTTTTATGAAGAGCTCCATAAATTCTGGCTGGACACTTCTTATGTATTCCAGGAGAATATCCCTCCGGTTCTTTGGCTGTAAGGATAAAAGTAACACATAAGCATAGAGTTTGAAAAACACATCTGGATGCAAAAATAGAACTATAGCTATATTGTTTGAGAGGAAGGTATTAGTGGGCAGTGTCATTTCTTTTCGGTGATACCAGAACATAATAAGAGGCGTGGGGCTAAACTGAGAGCTAAAGATCTATGTAATCTTGCATAGCTTCAACAGTCAGCCATTCCGACAAAGACGAAATGGGGTACTTATTATTCTGTTGGTTTACACATTTCGGTTGACACAGTTAACACAGATTCCAGTGCAGTTAACATGAATACTCGGATTCTAGTGAACCCCGCACAGTGTCAGGACATAATTAACAACATCAGGAGGCAGCAGTATAGGAAAGACACAGGGTTGGATGTGCTATAACTTCTCAGAGATATAAACACCTTACGCCAAGTTATTTTTGCAGGGGTAAGGCAAAGGGAGGGGAGGGAAAATTACTATAAAATCCATTAATAGTATTGGTTCTGCAGAGTGCAGAGACCAGTCGAAACTAGTTCTGGGGGCAGTTTACAGTAAAACCTGCAGACAGCCAGTCACCTTAGCAACACTCCATGACTCCCTGAACCTGAAGTGATACTGGACAGCTTATTATTAACACTGGGCTAGCTAGATACCAGTGATCGTTGACCAATGTTCCATCTGATCTAATACCTGCTTATCATATACTTATGGGAAAAAGTGTAAGCATGGCGACTGGACATTTTAGACCGGAGGGTGCAGACGAAACTGAAATTAAATTAAAGCGAAACGAAATGAATTGGATTTGAAGAGGGCCGTAGATTAAGGGAGGAGGACGGAAGCAGAGCAGGCGTGGATTTATTTACCAGATTGGAGGCGCCATCCCCGGCACCGGCAGAGCCGTTGGTTGTTGCGCTGGCCAGGCGGAGGCGGAGGGGCCGGCTGCGGCGGGTGGGGAAGGAGACGAGAGACCAACGGCGCTGTAGCGGCGGGGCCGAGCGGAGTAACCTAGAAGAAGAAGCAGAAGCAGAGGAGGAGGAGGAGAGCAGGAGGGATGGGGACATGGCGACGGGCGGCGACGGCGGCGGCGTTGGTGTCGCAGCCTCGCACAATGTGTTTTAAGTCAAGTGGATAACAGATCTTGTCTGCATCAAGATCCGTGCGCGCTGCGATGTCTCTGTCACATGATTGAATTATGAAAAATAAAATGTTGGAGGTCCTAATTTTATTTCAAAAATGTCAAGTCGGATGCACATCTAGGTCTTAAAATTGTCACAAGTGATTCATCTTAAGTTCTATCAAGGTTAAAGTCTTAGACGCTGGCGTGGTGCGTTGATCGCCACCATATGGACTAGGCCTCACGTGTGGGATAACAAGTCGAAGGGATATTTACATAAATCTCTCTTTTTTTAATCTCTCTCATGGTTCTTTTTTGTGAGAAGACCAGAAGACGCTTCTTCGAGGAGAGTTGGACGGTGAAACGATGACTAATCGCTGGGGGTTTTCCGTTGAGATGGCCTTAGTATGGTGATGCCTCGACAATCTCCATTATCATCATAGCTTGAAACCTATTCCCGCCCGCCATTCTTCTCTAGCTTCCATTCTTTTGTTTTTCATGGTAATCAACAAATTGTAGTTCAAATTTCGATAGGTTTTAGGTAAGAATCTGAAACATATTTCGCTCCTATGCAACCTCAATGAGGAAGGAGGCGCTATTACTGCAGCCCACGATGGTAAGCTCTTCTTGCTGACAAGCTTGAGCTTCTAGACATGGCAACAATAGGTGGAAGCGAGAGAAGCGAGAGATGACAGAGATTCGATATACTTTTTAGGGGAAGAATCGGATATTGAAGCGGAAAATATACAACCCGTGCAATCGTGCCGACGTGGCAGTGGACAACGTGACACGCTAGGTGGTTAGAGCAGTTTAGGCGCCCTTGAGACTTCTAATGAATCACCAACTATGCAATTAGAACCCCCATGTGCAATTTTGAAGCAGTAGGACTAAAATAAAATCGGTTTTGCTATCAAGAAGTTGCATGTTTTTGGTTAGAGATCACTCGGCTGGTTGACCGTCAAACCTTAATTCAATAGCAGTACGTGGAAAAGGGGAGAGTGAGGATGTCATCTAAATCTTAATCCAACGGTTCTGACGAGCCGACTAAGATTTAAGCTTTTTTTGCTTAAAATAGCCGAAATGCCCGTGCGCTGCCACGACCACGGCCCGCTAAGTTTGTACACAGAAGGTAGATGCCGTCTGGTAGGTGAATGACAGTCCGGTCATGTTGTTCCTCTTCCTAATTATGTATGCGAGTGGGACGACCCCTTGGTTGAAGATCTCCGGAAACCAGAAGCCCACAAGACAGAGGAGCAATGTCACAAAAATCTTTGTTGCCCTCTCACATTGCAAGATTCCATAAAAAAAAACTGTAGCAGCATAAGCAAAAACAAGGTATTTAGTAAGCTAGCTAAATTCGACGCATATATATACACCAATCAACTGAGGAAATTAAAACAGGGTATTTAGTAGCTAGCTAAATTCGATCCACAAACGATGCATCTCTCCGAATTAATGGATGGAGCTAGTAGCTAGCAAGTGCATTCTTTCCGGTAAAGTACTGATACACAAGGGCGGACTGATTCGATGGAACCCCTCACGCGGAAACAGACGGGAGCAAGGCGGCTCGGGGTCCGGCCATGGATGCCCTCGTCGGCGCAGGTGTGAGGCGATAGTCGGATTGCCCAGATAAGAGGAGGGAACGATCCTGGGGCTCACCTGTGAGGAAGAAACAACGATAGGCAGCAGCATGGTGGTGGACCTGGTGGTGGCGGATTGGAGGGTGGGTGCGGCGGTGGCCCTGGCGTTGTGTTGATGGGAGCAACGAAGGCGGCTGCCAATGATATGGTGGGTAATTGGGTGGCATCCAGCCAGGGCCGGTCCTGTGATTTCGAGGGCCTTGGGCGAACTTAAAAAACCAGGCCCCTAATATAAACATCTAAATAATATCCAAATATGTATGTATACAATATGTCACAAACTCGTCACAACACATAAAATTTATCCTCTTTGTGATTTTATCAATTCATCTACTCGCTTTCTCTTTTTTCTTTTCTCGGATGCGTATTTCTTAGTTGACATGACAATCTCAAAACTTTAACCAACCATTAGGACTAATTAAACCTATCACAAAAGGCTAGCTTACAAATAGATCCACCTAATTTTTTTTGGCTTCAAGGCGTTTGCGGTGTCTAGAGTCTAGTGTAGAATCCCTCGTAAAGGCCGATCTACCGACAGTCGAACTGTCATTGTGCATGTGCCGATTTGCATCTTCGTGGGTGACTGCGTTGTGCAACGGATTGTGCCATGCGTTCGGACTTGTAGTTTCTATCCACCCGTAGACGTACTCCCTCTGAAATATTACATGTATCTAGACGTTTTTTAGGCATAAATGCATCCATATTTGGGCAAATTTGACACAATTAATATTGATCGTAGGGAGTAGTAATTTTTTTAGGGACGCTTGTAGGCCGTAGGCATAATTTACGAGCAAGTACATTGATCGATCCTATCCCGACTATTGTAACGATCCATGGGCCGTGCTTGGAGCTTCGCTGGGAGAGAGGGATGGATCAGTTTTTCTGGCTCGGATTGGATTGATTTTCCTGAGAGTGCTTTATGACTTTTTTTCATACGATCCATACTCCATACCAATATTAATACATGCTTAGTTACGGGAGGCTGTATTGGACCGATGGTGATTGATACGTTAAGTTTGAAGTTGTGTTGTATTCGTGATTGATTGAATCTGGACCAATCTGGTGGAAAGCGACCGAGATACGACGACACGCAAAAAAAATTAAGAACTCAAATACATTTTTTTAGGGGGAAATACTCAAATACATTTGAGCCCGTTATTAACTGATCGGTGGACCTGGGCTTTCATGTTCCATTCCAGGTGAAGTGATTTTGCTGCAGCAAATTAACAAGGCTAAGCAAGAGAGAGCTTTGCACGTTCCTTAGAGCATTATGTACATGGTTCTTGCACTGCACGGCTGGGGGATCCTTTCATTGTGGATTGCTACGCCGGGCACTGCTATATATAGCAATAGTACATATGAAATGGCATCGGATAGAAAGGAAATAATTGAGTCGATCTGGCCGGCGGTGGCGAAAACTTATAAATAGGTATTGATGCTATATATAGCAATTGGGCAAGGTAGGCAGAGCTGGATCATCGTCCGGCGGAGTCTGGCCGGCCCGCCGGGCCATCGAGATACATGGCGATCTCTCATCACGGTGACGAGGAGGAGAGGTGCTCGTCGCAGGTGGGCGAAGGCGCCTACTTCATGGCCGGCCTCATGCTCATCAACGGCCTCATGCTCACCGTCCTCGCTCTCTCCGGCATCTTCCACTCCGCGCTCCGCCGCCTCGGCCAGCCAAGCATCATCTCCCACATCCTCGTACGTATGCGTCTCAATTCATTCTTCATTCATTCAATCCAATATATGGGGAATTCAGTGAAGAAACTGAAAATGCAGGCCGGCGTCGTTGTTGGGCCGACGTTTCTAGGCCGCGCGGTGGACCTCCGGCGGCTGGGCATGGAGGACGCCGGCCGCGCGCTGGGCGACACCATCTACTACCTCCGCATCGTCTTCATGTTCTTCGTCGGCCTCGAGATGGACCTCCGCTACCTCCGCCACAACCTCCGCCGCTCCCTCGTGCTGGCCTGCGGCGGCTCCGCCGTCTGCCTCCTGCTGGCCTTCCTCGCCGGGCCCTTCTTCTTCGGCCTCCTCCACCCGGGCGAGGGCCCCTTCCACCCGGCCAAGCTGTACGCCTCCACCACGCTCTTGATGCTCGTCCTCTCCAGCACCGCCTCCCCCGTCCTCATCCGCATCGTCACCGAGCTCAAGCTCACCGCCTCCGAGACCGGCCAGCTCGCCATCGGTGCCGCCTTCGCCACCGACATCGCCTCGCTCACCGCCATCAGCATGATGGTCGTCAACCCGACCTCCTTCGACAGAGACACGGGCAAGCCCCTGCCGCCGCGCATCCCCAACGCGGACGCGCCGTCCGTGCAGCTCGTCGTCTTCGTCTGGCTCGCGCTCGTCGTATGGGCCGCCGCCGCGCTCGCCGTCCGCGCCGCCAGGCTGCTCAACCGGGTCAGGCGGGGGCACCGCTACATCAGCATGTACGAGCTGTGCGGCATGCTGCTGCTCATCGTGAGCCTGTCGCTGTCGGCGCAGCACCTGGGCTACAGCGCGTCCATGGCCGCCTACATCATCGGGCTCGCCATGCCGCGGGACGGGCCCATGGCGCGCACGCTCGTGGACCGCCTCACCTACCCGGTCCACCAGCTCATCATGCCGCTCTGCTTCGGCGCCATCGGGGCCAGGCTCGACTTCGCCCAGATCGGCCGCTTCACCGCCTCCCAGCTCACCGCCGCCGTCACCTTCGCCACGCTGCTCAGCGTCGCCGGCAAGGTCGCCGGCACCGTGCTGGCCTGCCGGATGCTGGGCTCCATCTCGGCGCAGGAGGCGCTCGTGCTGGGCTTCCTGCTCAACGTGAAGGGCTACTCGGACATCCTGGCCATCAACTTCGGCGACAAGAGCGGCGTGTGGGGCGAGACGGCGCAGGTGGTGCTGCTCCTCTCCTCCATCGTCAACACCTTCATGGCCGGCCCGGCCTCCGCCGCCATCGTCCGCCAGCAGCGCCGCGCCTTCACCTACCGCTCGCACTGCCTCCAGGACCTCAGGCTCGACCACGAGCTCAGAGTGCTGGTCTGCGTGCACGGCGCCGCCGGCGTCCACGCCATGCTCACCCTGGCCGAGCTCTCCAAGGGCAGCGCTCCCATCGCCGTCTACCTCCTCCACCTCATCGAGCTCAAGACCAAGAGCAAGTACGCCATCACGCACCTGTACAGAGACCCCCTGGATGCCGTGGACAAGAAGAAGGACGACGACGACCAGTGGGGCTACTCCAGGGAGATGGACCAGGTCACGGCCGCCGTCCACGCATTCACCAACGACACCGCCGTGCCCGTGCGGCAGATGACGGCCATCTCCAACCTCTTGTCCATGGACGCCGACGTGCGCAACGCCATGGAGGACGCGCGCGCCTCGCTCGTCATCGTCCCTTTCCACAAGGACCGCCGCTACGACGGACGCATGGTGTGCCGAAGGGAAGGCCGCCGCCAGCTCAACCAGAGGATCATGCACAAGGCGCCCTGCACCGTGGGCTTGCTCGTCGACCGGAACCTCCCCAGCATCTCCGGTGACGAAGCCAACGACGAAGACGAGTCGCCGCTGCTGGAACAGTGCGCGTTCACGGTGGCGGCGGTGTTCCTGGGCGGGCCGGACGACAGGGAGGCGGTGGCGTACGCGACGCGGCTGGCGGCGCATCCGGCGGTGAGCGTCACGGTGTCCAGGTTCCTCCTCCCGGCAGCGGAGCCGGAACCGGACAGGCGGTCGTCCTTCGTGTCGGCGGTGGAGGAGGTGGTCCTGGAGGAGGTGGAAGAAGAAGAGGAGGAGTCGGTGGCGGCGGACAGGGAGTTCATGGAGGAGATGTACACGCGTTTCGTGGAGCCGGGGCACGTGGCCTACACGGAGCGCTACGTCAGCAACGGGGTGGAGACGCTCAACTCGCTCAGCTCCATGGTCGGGGCCTACTCGCTCTTCGTCGTCGGCAAGGGCAGCGGCGGCGGGGCGGCGTGGACGGCCATGACGGCAGGCATGGGAGGGCTGGAGGAGGAAGAAGAGTGCTCGGAGCTGGGACCAATCGGGGAGCTCCTGGCGTCGGACGACCTGCTGGCCGCCGGCTGCAGCTGCTCAGTGTTGGTGCTCCAGCAGCACACTCTGCACCGCAAGATGAAGACATGGCGGCGGCGCCATCCCCATTCCATCCTCAGTTGAGACTTGACCATACACATACTTGATTTTATTTTTCTGGCTAGGTAGATTAATTGATTAGGATGCTACTTTAGATCTCTGTAGCGTAGATGCAAGTCGATCGCTTGTTAACTAAGTGCAATCGAATGATATGCAGGTGTTTAATTTCTTCAATTCTCCGTGGCCACTGCAAATTATTTGGCGAAATTTGTTCTTGACCATCTCAGGAACAAAATCACTTTGAGGCTTAACTGAAGCAGAAAAACAAAAAGGCAAAGAAGACATCTAAGCCCGGACGGATAGATCCAAGTTGGCTACAAGTGAGTGGATGAGGAGGGGGTTCTTCTGTACTGCGGGCTCTTGCTTGGCTGCTGCTGGGCCTGGACCAGCGCAGCCATCTCCGTCTTGAGCTGGCCATCGATGTTTGGCGCAAGAGATCTAGGATTAGCAATATGCAATGGATCGAGATCGAACGAGAAGAAGAAGAAGGCGCGTGTACCTGCTTGCACTGTCTCTTGAGCTTGAGGTTGTGGTCGACGAGGCGGCTGACCTCCTTCTCGAGCTCCTGCACGTACGCCCTCTTCCTCGCTCTCGACCGCAGCGCCGACTCCCTGTTCTTCATCATCCGGACGCTGCGCTGCTCGTCCTCCTCTTGGTTGACGGCGCTGCTGCTGGAGAGCGGCGGCTGCTCGTCGTTGCCGCCGCCGCCGATGCTGAGGGAGAGGGATGGCAGCGGCGGCAGGTGTGGAGTCGGGGTACTGGTGGCGCTGGAGACGGAGAAGAGGGAGCTGAAGCTGCTGAGGCTCAGCTGCCCCGGGCTGCCCCCCGCCTCCTCCCTCGACATTGCTTCTGTCGGTGGATTGGAACAGAGACAGGGGGAAGTGGATGAGGACGAGCAGAGGACTAGGTGCGGACTCAGTTAACACACGTGAATTACCTTCCTGCGATTAGATTAAATTAAATTATTAAAGGGAATGCACGAGGACTCAATTGTGCTTTTTCTTAAGCCCGTCTGCATATTTGGCCCTTTAGGCCCAAAAGCTTATGTGGATCGGGCTTCCTACTCAATCTTGACTCGCATCTCTTCCATTCTTCTTTTCAGTCTCTCCAGCCTCAAATTTAGAGGGTTTTGGCATAATATGTACTAACTGTGAATGGATAGCGATGCGTGGGCTGGTCCAGCACGTACCAACCGAGCGCACTGAGAAGATCGCTGCTGGAGCATGTGCAAAAGCAAAACGCATGCAACGAGTGCACGGTAGGTGTCGTGTCGTGTCAGGCATCTCCTTGTTCCATCTGGCCCTTCATTCTCGTGTTTGCAAGCGCGCCCGTGACAATGTGGCATGCAGGCCTCAATTCGAGGATGTGTTTGTTTTCGTGTGCGTGTGTGTGTAACACTAATTGCTAACAAGCCAGGTCCCACCGTTTTCAGCATCAGGGCGGGCCAGGCGCGTGCGTTGGGGATCTCATTCTCCTTCTCTCTCACTCACGTGAACGCACACTGTGCTGTGTATAAGATACACAGAGGATCGAGAGCCTTGACCCGCCCTGCAGACTAACGTGGAGTTAATGGCGCCGGAGCGGAACCAGCACGGCAGCAGTTGGGCCTGGGCTAGGCCATGGCCGTCGGCGTTAATGCTGCTGCTGGTACTGCTAGCATTGGGCGGCGTGGAGGCCCTGAGCCTGGAGCACTACCGGCAGAGCTGCCCCAAGGCAGAGGCTGCGGTGACGGCGGCGGTGAAGCAGGCCATGAGCAGCGACCACACCGTGCCGGCCGCCCTGCTCCGCTTGCATTTCCACGACTGCTTCGTCAGGGTACGTGCGTGCTGCATGCATCTCCATTGTTCCTTCCATCCTGGAGTAGCTAGTTGAGGAGTAATTCAATTTGATTCCAGTTTATTGATTGGATTGGGATTTGAGGAGCAGAGCTGCGACGCCTCCGTCCTCCTCGACTCCACCTCCAAGTCCAAAGCGTCGGAGAAGGACGGCGCTCCCAACGCGTCGCTGCACGCCTTGTACGTCATCGACAACGCCAAGCGCGCCGTCGAGTCCCTCTGCCCGGCCGTCGTCTCCTGCGCCGACATCATCGCCCTCGCCGCCAGGGACGCCGTCTCCCTCTCCGGCGGGCCGTCCTGGGCCCTCCCGCTGGGCCGCAAGGACGGCCGGGTCTCCCTCGCCAGCGACGCCGCCGCATCCCTCCCGGCCCCCACGGCGCGCTTCGAGCAGCTCAAGCAGGCGTTCAACGCGCGCGGGCTGTCCGTCAAGGACCTGGTGGCGCTCTCCGGCGCCCACACGCTCGGCTCCGCGCACTGCTCCTCCTTCCAGGACCGCATCGCCAGCCCGGCCCTGCGCCCGTCCTTCGCCAAGGCGCTCCGCAGGGCGTGCCCGGCCAACAACACGGACGCCGCCGCCGGATGGGCCTTCGACTCCTCCACGCCCAAGGCCAAGGCCAGCTTCGACAATGGCTACTTCCGGATGCTGCAGAGCGGCCGGGGCCTGCTGACCTCCGACGAGGCGCTGCTCACGCACCCCAAGACGCGCGCGTTCGTGGCGCTGTACGCGGCGTCGCAGGACGAGTTCTTCAGGGACTTCGTCGCCTCCATGCTCAGGATGAGCGCGCTCAACGATCCCGCCGGCGAGGTCCGGGCACACTGCAGGCGACGCAACAGCTCATGATCCCAGCTGTATCTCTCAAGAATCTCAATCAAGCAAGGAATTTCCGAGTTTTTTCTATCCAGGATGAGGACGTGGATAATCTCCTTTCTCGCAAAAAAAAGAACAAATACGACGCGTGATTACTTTGTTGTTGTGGGCTTTCTGTTTCTGGGCTCTCTGCGGAGTATTCGAGTTGGACCCGGAGTCGGATGGGCCCCCTCGTTAAAGCCCACCCAATCGAGTACTTGGAGTCGGAGTCGGCTCGCATTCGCAACGTACGCACTTAAATAGCGCGGCCGGCGGTGGCACGCCGTCACAGATCGAGATCGAAACCCTAGCTAGACAGAGAGAGATCGGAATCAGGGGAGAGGGAGGGTTTAATTAGGAAACCATGTCGACGGCGGCCAAGCCCAAGATGCTGGCGCTGGAGAGCAGCGACGGGGAGCAGTTCGAGGTGGCGGAGGAGGCCATGGGCAAGGCGTCGGCCATGATCAGGGGCATCATCGACGAGGGCTGCGACGACGAGCCCATCCGCCTTCCGCAGGTCAAGGGCCCCGTCCTCGCCCGCGTGCTCGAGTACGTCAACCGCCACTTCGCCGACCCCAACGACGTCTTGGCCGCCTCCTTCCACATCCCCAACGCCGACGACCCCATCAAGCGATTCGACGACGCCTTCGTCCAGGTCGACCAGGAAACGCTGTTCGACCTCATCGACGTAAGTTCCCATCCATCGCTCGCTCCAGGTCAATCGCAGTGTGTGTCTAATTAAATTAGAGATTGTGTGCAGGCCGCCAACTACCTGGACATCCAGAGCCTACTGGACCTGACATGCATGACGGTGGCCGACCAGATGAAGGGCAAGTCGCTCGACGAGATCCGCAAGCACTTCCACATCGTCAACGACTACTCCAAGGACGAGGAGGAGGATGTCCGCAGAGAAAACTCGTGGGCCTTCGAGTAGTAGCACATCATATCCATCACCACCACAATTCGGCCGTCAACAGATCATCAGTTTGTTACATCGATCGATCCACGCGCGAAATTGTACGCAATTCGACTTATATCGTTGTTATGTTAGGACTAGTATATTGATTTACCTCGAGTGTTCAACTTGTTAACTAGTGTTATATGTCTGTATCTTCCTCTGCAATCGATCAGACTCGCCTGATTCTTTAACCCACTGGTCGCGATCAGCCGAGCTGTTAGAAAGTTTGTTTTAGCACAACAACTTGTGATTATCTGGATTTGATTGATGGGTCAATCGTACGTATCGGCCGGTGTTGATTTGCAAACAGAAATCGATCGAGGAAAGTACAGAAAACAGGAACAGAGAACGCCATTCCAATTTTTAACATAAAGGTCCCTTACGGCCGCCGCCCGGCCCCAAATTGATACCATACATTTGTTCTCGGGGACTTTCTACAAGTTGTTCTAGTATTAAGTTTGATCCAAATCAATAAAATAGTTTAAGTTTGATTTATTAAATCCATAAGACGGATATACCTGCATAGTATGTTTTCAATATAGAAATATAATTTCTACAAAAATGTTGGCACAAGCGATATAGCACATCGTGCGAGCATGCTCCATTTGAGCTTAGGGGTGTCCCAAAACTTGCTTGATTTGAGCATGCTCGATTTAAGCAAGAAAACGAACGCGCAACGGCTTAGTTATCTGTCTCAATATAGTGCAACGGGCGAGCATGCTTAATTAGAGGTGTTCAAAAATAGGTTTGATTTGAACCGTCAATAAAATGAAAGAACGAATTTCGTGCTAGTTGCTAAATCCGTCTCAAACAATCGATAGCATGTTGACTTTGTTCGAGAGACGCGGGCAGACGACGGTTGGTCTTTGCTACTCATAATATTTCGCGAGGAATCAACAGGAACATGTCTATGGCACTCCGACGGCTATTTTGAAACAAAAGAATAACATAGGAATTTGGAAGATTTGGTTTTTTGTGGAATTCGAGTTGTTTGTAACAAAGTAAGCAATAATGGCAATTCTTTAAGAAAAGGGAAGGTTTCGCATGCTTTTCCAAAGAAACAAAACATTAGTTTAGATCAAAAGTTTTCAATTCTCTTTGTTCATATTTTTTTTTGAATTACACTTGGTCGTACTACGTTCCAAACGGGGCTCGCTAAGGCAAATAATCGAATACTCATGGTTTTATGGGACCTGGTTGCAAAAATAGTAAATGGCATCGTTTCTTTTGGACTGGAGTTACTAGTAGCGTTCCTCTCGGCTGTCCTCTGTCCTGTCCTGTCCTGCTGCTGGAGCTCCTCCCCCTGTCCTCGCTGCCTGCCCTGCCGACCTTCCTTCTTCTTCTTCTTCTTCTCCCTCAACCACCCCCGCATCGGAGCAAGCAGCTACCTAGGGTTTCCCTTGCCGGGGATGGATGCTTAGGAAGGCGGCTCAGGGAATCTTCAAGAGGACCAAGCTGAGCGGCGGCGATGAGCGCGTCTCGGTTCATCAAGTGCGTCACGGTGGGGGACGGCGCGGTGGGCAAGACCTGCCTGCTCATCTCCTACACCTCCAACACCTTCCCCACGGTACCGAAATTCCTCGCTCTCGCTTCCTTCTCTTTCCCCAGCCCCAGCTAGCTTCCCAGCAACATAGATCCCATTCTTTTCCTAGCTAGGTTAGATGCACATATCGTCTTCTAATCGAGACACAGCTTCGCTCATGGGCGGGGAATTAAGACTTGATTGACTGTTTCCACCCTCTCAATTTCGATGGATGATATCTCGATTCTTAGGAGGACTACCCCATGTAGTAATAGTTAGTGCCTCTGATTTTAATTTGCAATCGATTATTGACATGATGTGGATACCCCAACAGAAAAAAATAATATTCAGATCTGCATACCATGACTGCAGTTAAATGTGTTTTCATATCTGTGCCAACAACTTGGATGGAGAACACAACGGTTTTCGAATTTGTAGCTCATGGCTTATCTGCTGCTTAGGACTTCTCTTCATCTCTATGTTACAGGATTACGTTCCGACTGTTTTCGATAACTTCAGTGCTAACGTTGTGGTCGACGGGAGCACCGTCAACTTGGGCCTGTGGGATACAGCAGGTCTGCTCCTTTCCCCCTATCAGTGGACGAGTACATATGCCAACATCCTTATCTGCACCCTCTCTTGTTCACAGCCATCAAAATAACCGGAATCTCATGAATTTAACAGGACAGGAAGACTATAATAGACTGCGCCCACTAAGCTATCGTGGCGCTGATGTATTTCTGCTGGCCTTTTCTCTTATCAGCAAAGCAAGCTATGAGAATGTTTCTAAAAAGGCAACTGATCCTGTTCTCCTCCCTTTTTCTCTTCTTCCACTGTCCACGAATTGTTGTGGTTTCTTTTCTTATATATGACCTATGTTTATATTTTTTTTCAGTGGCTGCCTGAATTAAGGCACTATTCCCCTGGTGTGCCCATAATTCTTGTTGGGACAAAGCTTGGTATACCCTTTATCTTCTATTCCATTGCATTTGTAGTGCAAAACTTTATTGAGCTGTGATTATCATACCTGACAATTGTGGTTCACCATTATTAAATAAAAAAGCTGCTTCAACTGGCTCCTAGCCTGAAATCCTATTCAAGTATAGGTGTCTTTGTTGTCATGATTTCACTTGTGCTGTTATTTGTGGTGGTCCATATGCTTATGATATTAGGATCATCTTTACCCATATAATCTCCACATGTCCTTGCACGTGGAAATGCATGTTGAACAGAAAACAAGCTCTTTGAATTTGATGGACCAATTGCCTAGTAATGTCCGCTGCCTAGTATCGCATTATTTGGATATATGCCATCTATCCCTTCAAATATGCAGTTTTGTCTGCTTCCAGGGATCATCTGATGGTTAGGCTGAGAGATTGCTAACAATTAAACAAGATACTGACTACTTATTGTCTTTTAGGATCGCAAGATATACTTATGCTAAATCAGAAACTCGACATCCTTAATTAATGTTGAATTGCTGGTTATGAAATTAATATTTGATATGGCATTTGTGTGCCAAATCAATTAATGTTTTACAAACCGACATGCTATTTGTCTGGGCCCCTAACAAGGGGGAAGTCTTGATGTATTAAGGACAGTCTTCAACATGGCTATGTCAAGGCTTTGACTCAAGTGTTTGGTTCTATCTGGTTTTAAACCAAATTTTTAGCTCAAGTTCAGTATAGTGAGATCCTTTTTATGTCCTATTTAAGTATATGCATGAGTTGGACTGTTTAGTGGAACTTGTCAGATCTCTTAATAACATGTGGAACGAAATGTTCTAGCCACTTGACATTGAGTTGCGTTACTTGCACCTCAGTCACACTTTCACTTTAAAAAACACTGTCTAATCCGTGATTCTACACATTGTTTTGCTTTTTATTTATTTTTTTGCTATTGCTGATTACTTGCTTATTAGATGTATTTGGCAGTGCTTAACCATTGAAGTACATTTGCTTCTTTTTTTGCTATTGCTGATCACTTGCTTATTAGATTTGGCGTTGTTTAACCGCTAAGTTACTGTTAATAGATCTGCGGGAAGACAAGCAGTTTTTCATAGATCACCCTGGTGCGGTTCCTATTTCCACTGCTCAGGTACTCAAAGCTTTCTTATCTGCTTCTTAGTTGTTGCCTCGCAGTATTAAGGCACAAGACAGTAAACTCTTGTCGCTAATGAATGAATGTAGGGTGAGGAGCTGAAGAAGGTAATTGGTGCCACAGCCTACATCGAGTGCAGCTCGAAAACACAGCAGGTAGTAGATGAGATTTTTCTTGTTTCACAGTAGAAAGACGAGATGCAGCGTTGGTTTTTCATGGTCAGTAATATTTTTTGTTTGTTTCCACCTTCAGAACATTAAGGCAGTGTTCGATGCGGCGATTAAGGTGGTCCTCCAGCCTCCAAAGCAAAAGAAGAAGAGGCGGAAGGCCCAGAAAGGATGCACCATTCTGTAACTAGATTGTAGACCGAGATGAGGAGATGGTATCCCTTGTTTTGCAGCCTCTTGCTTCAAAAGAGGATCACCATCATTCATCGCCTCGTCCTCTTTGTTGTATACTAGAACCAATATTTGGCTTGATAAGCTATGTAGCGAGGCCATGTCATTTGAGATCCAAACTTGGTTTGTAGCTAGCTAGTGTGCTACTGTACCTGTTTTATGGATGAAAAACGGATGGATTTGTTATATAGCTGTTTGCCAGATCCAGCTGATTAGTGACCCAATGCATATTTTTACTAATAATGTTGAGAGAATAGCTGTTGACACTGGCAGGCAATTTGCAAGATTGCTGGTTGAGCAACAAGCTTTAAGAGGCTGGGAAAGAAAACAAGCCTAGGAGAGGAGGAAGATGAGGAAGAGGAGCAGAGGCAGAGCAGCTGAAGAAGCATAGCCGGTGAGGCAGTTGGAGTTGCATGTGAGTAGGGTGTCTGGAGCGCTGAAGCAGCCGTGCGTCTGCGTGATCCCCTTGCCGGCGGCCTCGAGCTGGAAGGTGGAGTTGGGGCTGCCGCTGCTGAAGAGGAGGCACCAGAAGAAGGGGCCATGGTGGCGACGCGCCCTGTCGAATCCGGCGCCTACCTGGGTATGCTCCTTGCCACGGATCACCGTCATGTTGATGTCAGCTAAACAAGAGTCGGCTTCGGCGTCGGTGCTGCAGCCGGCGAGGCGTCCGGAGATGACGTCCACGGTGGGGAGCTCCACGCCGCAGTTGGCGGCGTAGACCTCGGTGATGTCGGTGTCCGGTGCTTGGCATACCGGCGGCGTCACCGTGTTGTTGTTGTTGGTGGTGGTGGTGGCGCTGCAGGAGTTGGCATTGGCAACTATGCAGTGGGAGATGTACTGCAGAGCCATGCAGCCCAGGCCCTTGCTGTTGCGCAGCGGAGGCAACTTGCTCGCCGTCCGCTTGGCGTTTATCAGCGCCACCAGATCGTTTGCTGGGTTCCCTCCTCCTGCTGCTGCTGCTGCTGCTGCATATTTTCGATCCAGAAATGAGCAAGATGTAAAGTAGGAGGAAAGGAGAAGGTACTCTTTGGTTTTAGTTACCATGGTGGATGTTTGCAGGGGAAAGCAGCATCAAGAGGAAAAGCATGGCGACCGAGCTGGAGCTGCTGATCCCACCAGACATTGTGCCCAGCCCCGGCCACGGATGATGAACAAGAGAAGATGAGGCAGCACGAGAGAAGAAAGAGACGGAGAGGAGTGAGCTTGTTCCTCGCTCGTCATCAATGTCAATGGAGCACGGAAAGGTGCAAATAAATTACTGTACCAGGCAGGCAGGTTGCTACAGTAAATTGATTGATGGTGGTGGCCGCAGTAAATTCGATCTGCTTTTGCTGTAAGATAAGATGAAAAGGGACGCTTGGCGCACGCACGCACATAAAGAGTCGTGGCGTGGTTCTGGCCAAGCAACCATTTTTTGGACCGAGAAAGAGCAAATAGCCGGAGGGTGCTGCAGTTGAGCCCTTATCCAAAGCAAAGCAAATTTGAGGCTAGAACAAACAAACAGGCACGTACGTGCTGCGCTGTGCTGTTTGCCATTGCCATGGCCATGGCCGTGGGCGCCGGCTTCTCCTTCTTCCCCACCCGCTTAAGCTTAAACCACCCAAAGGCGACGGCGACGGCAACAGCAACGGTGAGGACGAGAATATGCCGCTGCGCCCTCAAGGCTGCTGAGATGACGGTGTCCATCACTGGAGCCACCGGCTTCATTGGACGCAGATTGGTGCAAAAGCTTTTATCCGGTACGGTATATGTACCCACCTGATACTCCAGTCAGATACTAGTGCTAATATGTAGCTTGATCAATTAGCTACTCCAATCCAATGCCGTCTGTTAATCAATCTGTACATGCAGATGATCATAAGGTCTGCGTCTTGACACGCTCCGCCACCAAGGCCGCTTCAGTTTTCCCTCGTACGACTCGTAATCTCTTGTTAAACGCCGGCCATACTCTTCTTCTAGCTTCTTCAATTGGATAGTTGGATTAGATAGCCATATATATTATCCAAATTTATCTGCTGTGTATATGTACGTATGCAGCTTCTGCCTATCCGGGAATTAGAATCGCTGAGCTTGAAGACTGGGAGCAGTGTGTCAAGGGTTCCACTGCCGTTGTTAACTTGGCAGGAATGCCAATCAGCACAAGGTGGTCACCTCAAGTACGTACTACTCCTCTAGCTTACTACGACAAGAACTACTAATCTACTCTATGTGCACATGATTTGATTAATTCTCCTTGCAGATTAAGAGGGAAATTATGCAGAGCAGGATCAATGCCACATCCAAGGTACGATAATTTCTGTCCCTCCAGCTGCCTCTGCCTGCTTTAGTGTACATTATAAATCCAGCATACAAGGTGTTAACCTAGGCGCCGTGCATATGTGAAGCTAGGTTGTGGATCACATCAATAATGCCGGAGCTGACGCTCGGCCCTCTGTCTTTGTGAGTGCCACAGCTATCGGTTACTACGGTAACTAATTAACTAACCCATTTCCTCCTACATCAATTAGCATTTCTTTCTTACTTTTGTTCAGTAGGCAAAACTAACTAACTACCTGCAGGTACAAGTGAAACCAATAGCTTCGATGAGACAAGCCCATCAGGCAATGACTACCTAGCAGAGGTAACATGCAAATAATTCGGGTTTCCCGCTGGGCAAATTGTGTTAGCATGCAAAATTTAAGGATACAAATGAAATTAATATATGCACAAGCAAATGCTGCAGGTGTGTAGAGAATGGGAAGGCAGGGCGCGGCAAGTAAATGAGGAGGATGTACGGCTAGTGCTCCTTCGGATAGGAGTTGTTCTTGGCAAGGACGGTGGTGCTCTGGCCAAGATGATCCCCCTTTTCATGATGTTTGCCGGTGGACCTCTGGGCACGGGACGACAATGGTATACTAGCTAGTATCCTGTTAATTTCCAGCAATCCAGCCAACAATCAATAACGACTATACTGATGGATGCAGGAGTTAATTCTGTAGGTTCTCTTGGATTCATGTGGACGATCTGGTGGATCTCATCTACGAGTCTCTCAAGAACCCGGCGTACAGAGGGGTGATCAATGGCACGGCCCCCAACCCGGTGCGGCTGTCGGAGATGTGTGAGCGCCTGGGGCAAGTGATGGGGCGGCCGTCGTGGCTGCCGGTGCCGGAGTTGGCGTTGAAAGCCGTGCTGGGCGAAGGCGCCACGGTGGTGTTGGAAGGGCAGAAGGTTCTTCCCGTGAGGGCCAGCCAGCTGGGCTTCTCCTACCGATACCCCTACGTCGGAGACGCTCTCAAGGCCATTGCCAAAGACCTCGTCCCCTGAACTGAATCCTGATCGATCGAGCTTTTTTATACTTGATTCATTAGTTGCTCTCTGCATCTGCAATTCTTCATTTCTTAACATTATAAGAAGGAATACTTTTTACTCCTAGATCGATATGCATATATGCATTGAAATATATGTGTATATAATGTGCGTTTGAATGCATGATGGTTAATAATTAGATGCATGCTCGCGTATCCTCCGGCCGACCGGAGAGACATATATGGATGCTGAGTCCATGGATAAATAGGAGGACGGTGTTGCGTGTTGTGGGATATATGAGGAGGAGGATGAGGGGCGTGCGTGTCGCCGCTGCTGCATTTGCGGTGCTGCTGCTGCTGACGCCGGCGACGGCGCACATCAGGATGGAGGTGGCGACGGAGGAAGACGAGATGGAGCACATGGGCCACGCTCACCACGCTGGCCCGCTGCAGGACCTCGTCGGCGTCGCCGCACGCATCCACCAGCACATGCTCGACAGGTAAAGCCCTAGCTTCCACATATCTATACATGTTAATTATGTTTGCCAATTTCGTACATTTCTTCTTGTATGCATGCAGTGTCTATGGCCGGCGCTCCCAGGAAGCTGCAGCAGGCACATAATAAAATCCCCTCAATTCAATCGCGTGCGTGCGTGAAGGAAATTAAGCTAATTGCACTATGTAATGTATGTATATATCTACTCCAGGAAACTAGAGGCTGTACGTGTTTTGTAGTGTAGCGCAAGCCTTAATTTGCGCGTAAATTACTTTATATTTTCCAGCTTGTATTCTTGTTCCCCGCTTATACACTGATTATTTGACAGAGTAACAATAAGATGCGTACCCTGACAAAAAAAAACACAATGTTAAATGTATTTTTATGTAACAGTTGTAATCAACATGTGTTATGGTAAACACCCACGTTTCCCACTCTTGAATGACGAGAACCGTGTAACCTGATCGTTCTTCGTAAAGGATGCACACCTACTTATATGTCCTTAGCTTTGTAATAGAAGCATGTTTTTTTTATCCATCTACCTCCATTGGCGGAGATTGGGCCAATAATTTGGGGGTGCAAATGAGCTGACAGGGCCAAAATTACAAGGTTTTGGGTAAATCTGGAGTGTCAAATGGGCCAAATTCCCATGGGTTCCTCCAGAAAAAATCAACGGGCATGCTATGTAATCTGGTGCTCGATCGGGAGACCACCCTTGGGGCTCTTCTCGTCGGTGTAGAGCTTCGCGAGGCTTGCGCTGCGCGTGTTGTCCAAGCAGACCGACACCGTCAAGCCGGCCAGGTGGCTAATGCTGGAGCTCCGTGGTGATGGTCCAGAGATGAGATGATCCTCGCGATGCGCGATGACAACCTATACATCGAGGCGTTCGCCAACGCGCCCATTCCGGAGAATGGCATCGTGTCGTCGACCTCTTATCCTTATAGAGGAGTGAAGGGTACATGTCACCGATAAGCACTGCGGCATGCTCATGAAGGGTGGCTCTTACCCCAACATCGGCATCTGACTGATCGCGCCGTCGATCTCTGGTCTGCAGATATATGCTCAGATTACTATATTGTCCAATAGTAGTACTGAGATTTCGCCAGCGCCAGCGGTTACTAACAAACATGTACGCTCCTAATAATCAATAAATCTACATGCACTGCGTGTGATGGATCGATAATATGCTGGTCCGATATGCATTCTGGGTATACAGAATCTCTGTGCTTCTGTTTTTCACTTGCTCTAAGTCGGTGAGATCAGTGGTACAGATTGGTGGACATACGACAATATACGCTGCTGCTAGTGATGGCTGAGGCATGTGGATAATCGTCTTGACTCGTGACTTGATTTTATTGAATTGGAAGCTACAAATGTAAAAGAATAAAGTCAGTCAAGGAAATAAACATGGACAAAAAAGGTCACAACTTACTCAACATTGATGTGCATGTAATCAGAGGTATATTTTAAAAATCCAAAGATTAACCTGACATTATATCATTATTATTTATACATAAAGGAAGGAAGCAGAAAATCCGCACCGAGGAAACAATCTTTGAGAAGTAGAAAAGGAACGACCACCAAAGGGAGGTCTAGAGTTGACAAAAGAAAGGTCACCATGTCAGATAACTTCAAGCTAGACATGACAGGAGGTAGTCTTTGCCTGGCTTCAGACCTGGTGACAGATAAATTAGGCTTAGAACGATGCGGGTAGGAGGAGCAAGCTATTGTAACTGATCTATTCTTGCGTCAAAGGAGACAAGCTAAGTCTGCTCTGGTGTCCTACCTTTTGGACGGGGACGGAGCTATTCGCCGGCGGCGGAAGTCTCGTCGGACCAGGAGTCGTCACCCACGCCACGGTTGTCTTACTCCCCCATCCCAGGCTGATTCCGAGTTGAGATCGCATCTCGACATTTCCCCACTGTGGCGGCAGCGATCAGTTTCCAAATCTCAACACGTGCCGTACGGAAGCGCAGACTGTAGCAGGAACGTGGATGGTCTGAAACGTTAATCCCTTTGGCATGGCCAGGTCACAAACGCCAGCATATATATGCATGGGCCTGTTAGACTTGTAATTACCTTCTCTATGTTAATCCCTTTGGCTTAGCAGCGTGCAGCTAGCCGATTGGATGAAGCCCACGTACGCCATGGAGGAGCCTGAGCATCTGGCCGGATGGCCTGAGCATATGCATGCGCACTGGACAACCCACACAGTTTCAATTAAGATTCTCCCCAAAATCTGTATCAGGAACTCGTTCGCAGCATGTTTAACTTTAAGTGTGTCGGATCAAACCGAGAAGAATCTGGTCCTGCCAGGTGGATGCGGTGATGCTAGAGCGCGGATGCTGACTGGCCACCACAAAAGCACCTGCTCACTCAAAAACGTCCAACAGTAAGCAGACCTAATTTTCTTTTTAACAAAAACACAAACAAAATCAGATTAAAAAGAAAAGGTGTGGCATGCCCGGAACCCCACGCAGCGGCTTGCAAAATCAGATTATTGAATGAGTGCCGTCCGACTTTGCAAAATCAGATTATTGAATGAGCGCCTGGCTTATGCTGTGCACGCCGTTGCCTACTTGAGCTCTTCTTGTTTCTAGACGGTCGAGACGGTCAATGGCTGTAGCTCCTTAATTAATTACTAATTCAGTTTTGCTACAACCGTCTGGCCTACTCAGTGAGATTTGCGTAAGATTCAAAAAGGTAAAAAAAAAACTTCATTATTGGATGGCTATAGTTGTCACCTGAGACAAACTACTCCCCGCAAAAAAAAAACTGAGATATAACTGTTTTTAAGTTGACTGAATGAAAATAGAAACTTTCTAATAAATTAATTAAGCATGCGAGGCAAATTCATAGTACTAGTTCTTATACGAGGCTCCGCGTGCATGGTGTGGCGCGATTCCATCGCTCATGACTTTGGGAGTAGGCCGACACGGAAAGATGCGCGCTTTCATGTGCGAGGGCATCTTTGACAAGAAATACGAGCCAAGAAGACCTTTATTTGGTGAAACAATGAATGACACTGAAAAATAGTAATACTCCTCCTGTAACCACAGACAGACGTCTTCGTCTTCATTCCACCTCGCTCTCCCCTTCACACGTTTCTCTTCTCCCCTCACCCACCTTCCACCTCCCACTGTGGTCTTCAACCCATAGATCCACAATGGTCTTCAACCCATCAATGGAGATGCCTGCCCTTCATCCTGCGCCGGAGCCTTTGCTCACGATTCCATGGCTGGGATGCAGGGTTCTGCCTGCCGTTCATCCTGCGCCGTTCCCCGTCCAAGTCCCATGTTGGGGACGATCTGCGCTAGCTGCATCGTTAGATCAGTTAGGATATGGTTGCCGGCGAGTTTGGCCTTGTTCGGTTTGGGGTCATTCACCCTGGATTCATGAGGATTGGGACGGATTAAAGGGAGAATGAACTACAGTCCCGGCCATTTTCCATGGATTTGTGGGGATCCGGATCAAACCAACAGGTAATGAACTTTTTCTCACCTTAGCTCCATCTTCTCTATTTTGCCTGCTCGATCTATAACTCTTAGATCTTCCTCATGAGTAGTACATCTTAATTATTCATAGATCCATGTCCCTTCATTTCTTTGACCAAAATTACAGGACCTTCTCCATGATCTAGCTCCTCGTCAGGCAAGAACAATCGATTCATCGCCACGGTCCGGTTATAACACTGCGGGATTTGATGTCGACCACCATGTTTCTACGCTTGCCGGGGATTGCTAAAATAAGCCCTACCATTTGTATCGATCGCACATGTATCTCATATGCTTCATCCCGACGACCATGACAAGACCGGCAACCACAGTAATCTTTTTCTGTCCTGTTTTAGTACTACATCGTCCAAGCATTCACAGAAACTTAACGGTTCACTGGTCCGGATTTTACACGATATACAGAAAACTTAATTTGGTATAAAATAAGGGTTTAGAAAGACCCATTTGGTATACAAGATACATAAAACTTAATTTGGTGTGTAAAATAAGGATTTCACACGGCCCCAAAGGATCTCTCGCCTTGAGTGACTTGAAAAGACCCGTCCGGTCCGAGCACTTGCCTAACAACCCTCTCAACACTTTTCCTAACATAGGACTAAATCGTATCTGCAATGTTTGTCCAAGTGTACGACGACCTTCGCTATAAGACCGTCGTATATATACGCCATACTTTAGGCACTTGTGCCATCGAGTTTTGACATCCTATACTACGACACCACTAATTTTTGAGTCAGTCATAGAGGTATGACTGAAGACTTATCTAAGTGTTTACGATCCACACATGCAAATGGGTTTTCCTCGGAATTTCACATTCAATGACCATTACAATTATAACACATAAACATTAATTATGAAATTTGGAAATAAATAATACAAATATTATTGCCTATGTGGCATATTTCCAACCTCATCCCCTTCTACCTGTTCATCATCATCGTTCTCCTTTTGGAGGATGACTCCCCGAATGAGCGGCTTGTCGATTTGCAACCTCACTTTCACCTTGAGGATTCTACCAAAAGCTCGGCCATATTTTCCCACGTCCACTCGGAGAGTCTCCCCAACAACATCACCCAATCTCTCCCCCATCTCCTTAGTCATCATACCCATAGGAATATTGTTGATACATATCCGGATCTTAACCTGTGAGAAAGCATATTCATCTAGTGTTTTATGCGGTACAAAATCCTCTCTGACAAGCAAGCCACTGCCAAACTTCCACGACCCCTCCTCCAACGCATATGTATTCCCCGATGGTTGATGGAACATGAACAAAAATAAGTTCTCACCCATATCCTTGCAGTCTGTCCCGCGTAGAGGACACCAGATCCGTCCCTATGATTGCGTGAGTTCAGCCGCAAGAGTTGGTTTATCTGATAGTAGCTTATAGCACCACCCCTGACCAGCGCACCTTCAGGCCCTGCTGTTCAGCCTCCGATAAGTCGAGCTTCTTCCTAAGGTGGTCAGTCTTCTCCTTAGTAGCGAACTAGCTTGGAACCGGTGTTGTATGATCATGTGGCCTAACCTAGCCGCACGTAAAAGGCTTATGTGGATGGGACGTGTAATGAAACCCTAGATGAGACAACGGCCAGATCCCTAGGATGAGACAGAAGCCCACATCGAGAAAGGAGATAGGGAACCTCGCAGGCCCAGAACCAACGAGAGAGGATTGTGGCGGCGGTGTAGAGATCGGATCAGGGATGGCGGAGGAGAATAGCCTCGCAATCGCCAAACCCTAACAAACCGTCACATGAGCAAAGGTGGCCAACGGGGCCGCCCTGCCCATAAACAGTCCAAGCACGACACATCGGCACCCTTCTATAAACGGGTCACGCCGTGCCGGCCCACGAGCGCTAATGCAAGGCTCAGGCAAGACACGTCAGCCCGACAGGCTGGCCTGTTTAGCCACAAGCCCTTTTATAAATGGAAAAGTTCAGGGTGGCATGGCCCGTTCACCCTTGTTAAAACCCCTGCCCCCACCTCCTAGATACAGATGGCCAAAGGCCCGGCCCGGCCCGGCCCTAGATTAACGGGCCTGCCTGGGCCTGGCCCCCTCAAGCCCGGTTATATAGGGGCCGGCCTCAAAATTCGTTCTCCCGGCCCAGGCGCGGCACAGAGCCTGGTCAGGCCGGCTCGGGCCCATTAAGCCCCACGGGCCCACCGAAGCAAGCCTCAACACGTGGGCTAGTTTTGTGCCGGGCCCGCTGGGCTGCCCGATGGTCATCTATACTCCCCGATCCGGCCCAACCCCCTCGTCCGTTCCCTTGTCCCCAACCAGTCCGTCGCCCACCCAGCAGCACCAGCGGTGGCGGTGGCCGAAGCCTATCCCGCCGCCTTCTCCCCTCCTTCCCGCCGTGCTACTGCCGGCGGAACTAGCTTTGTCTCCGGTACGCTCGTCTCTCCCTCTCCTCTGTCCACCTTTTGCTTCCGGCGTAGTATGGCAGGATCTAGGGTTTATGCTTAGTTGATTGCGGAAACGGGGTTCCTTTCTTACTTCTTCGGCCTGTTATTGGTATATATCTGGTTAGCTTTTTTCCGTCGTCATCTTCTTTGCTCTCTCTTTTTGTTCCAGAAATTCTATATGTGTGGAAAGTTTGGGGGTAGATAGTGGCCCATGGTCAAAACCTGCATTTAAATATTATTTGCAGTGGTGAATTACGAACCTGTACCATCCATATATGAGGCTCTTACACAAACATCACTAAAATAGGAGTCAGCAGTAAACTGTACCCCCTCCGATCCATAATACTACTGTAGAGACTGAGGTGAAGAGTGGGAAAGAGCAAATGGTTCTAAAATAAGGAAATATGACACTAGCAAGTTGCATGACAACTCCTATCCTGCAACTTCATAGAACTCATTGATTATCTTTTCATAAAACTGCCACCATGCTTTCTTAAAAAACAGATTCCAGATCATTCAAGTGTAAAGATAAAACTCAGGCTATTGGACATCTCAAATGCAACTTGATCCCCCTGAATTGATAGAGTAGATGTTAACTACATCACCACGCTTTCTTAAAAAAACATAGAGTAGGGCATGAGAGTAGGGCATGAGCTGAGAGAAAAATTGTGAGCACTTAGCATTCTTGTGGCGTTGTCAAAATAGCTGAATTTCGTTAACCTGCAGTGACTGAGGTAGGGCATGAGCTGAGCACTGAGCAAAATATTTGTAGCATTAATATTTCCAAAAGCAATTGGAGGAGACCACACCAAACGCATGTATCTGCAGAGATCGAACATGCATATAAAAACTACAGGAGTCCAATTCGCATTCCAGGAAGTCTACTTTTTTTGGCATCTGTTCAAATAAATGATAAAAAAAGGTATTAAGGTTATATAATAGGTGTAATTGCTTTCTCTGCAGTAAAAAACAAAACTGGATATAGAATTTGGTAGGGATCCAAGTCCACACTATTCTTACTCCAAAGCATAGGCATCTCCAAGAGCACGCTTCATCCGAGCTTTGGCTGCTGAAAACAAAATATCTTCAGGAGAGCCATTTTCTGCATACCCATACAGGGGGAGCACATTGCCCAAAGTCCACACAATAGCCCAGAAGCGAAGATATATTGGGGTTCTTTAATCTAGACATATCCGAACAAGAATTTCCATGAGCTCATTTTGTTCAAAAAGCTATAGCCAGCACCAAGCAGTTTAAATGATATCAGTGTTGCAGCTTGCAAGCTACAACATCATACCCTCACTAATTTCACCTCGTAACATATCAGTGTTGCATGTATATGTTTTAACTCTTTAGGGAAGGGTTTGGAAACCATATCAGCGCCAAATGTAGCATATGCGGAAGTTACCTGACTGAGACCTCGTAGTCGATCCTTAGTCATCGGAGCGGCTGCACGTATTGGCTGCTGCACTTGTGGATGTTGCCGATGCTCTTCGACCACCATGCTTCTTCCTTCTAGACCTGCAAATCAGCGTTTAACAAGCACATCAGGGGGTATAGGAGAAGAGAGATGGGGAAAGGGAGGGAATAAGCTGTGTTGAACACGAAGAACCTGACCACTCCTGCTCTGCCTGCTGCTGTGGTGCTCCACCACAACCAGGAGGGGGAGATGCAGCCTCCAGGGAGGAGGATGGCAGTGGCGCTCTGTCACGGTGGTGAGGACCACAATAGCGGACCTGACGACGAAGGGTACAAGGGCGTCAAGCTGCAAAGTTGGGGGAGACATTTTTGGCGGAGGAGCGAGGCAGCGGTGGCCAGGCAAACCTAGGTGGGAGGAATCGGGAAGAGAGGAGCGGCGGTCGGAGAAAAAAAAAGAGAAATCGCCTTGCCTTTGTTCTTGGCAGCAGCAGTGGTACGTGGCGTGGCGACAGCCTGAGGAAAATGACGTCGAAGTTGTGTTGCGACATGGCCGTGGCGGCCGTGGCGTGCTCCTCCCTGTGGTGGCCGTCGACCTTTCCAGGTGGACGGAGTCAGGCGGCGAATCCGGCAACAGGTTTGGGCTCGGGCCAGGGTGTGCTCCTCCCCATGGTGTCCGTCGTCCTTCATACCTGCCAAGGTGAGCTGCTGCTCTAAGGCCGGCGACGTGTGGTCGTCCATAGCTGCCACAGCTTTGGAGTGGAGGCGGCTGGCTGCGCCTGGAGGATACCGGTGGTGGGATTTAGCGGGGGTGGGCGAGCGCAGGTGAGGAGTGGGATGGGGAATCAGGCGCCGCTGGTGAGGAGTGGATCGGGAGAGTCGGGGGAGATCGTGATGATTTACGACCCCAAGAGACAGCAGCTACTGACCGTGGACCAAAAATAAAAAGGCAACCGTGGAGTGCTGGGAGGGCATGAACTTTGCCGGCCTTAGGTCTGATATTTCTTGGTATCACCAGATAACAGCACCATAACCTAATGTCCTTTGTGGCTTGGGGTAGTTGGCCAAGAGCAGTCCGGAGTTGTTGCTCTCACCGGTGTTTCTGTAGGGACGGTTCTTGGCTTGCGATGGGGGTCATTTATGTACCTATATCCCACATCCATGCCTGTATTTTGTTCATGTCAGGTTGAGAAAGAAATTCAGAACATGATATGCAAACATGAGAATGTCGGGGTTGTTCCATAATTATTTGTTGAATATTCTACTCATGCATCATTGCATCACCGTCCACAGAGACATCAGAAAGCTGTTGACCAAATTGCAGTGCAGTCTTTCATATTTTTGATTTCTCAGATTCAGCTGTTATATTGGTGAATTGGATTTTATCGATGTTTATACATCTGTATGATGGTATTTGGAGCCTCTGGTTGTGAGTAGTCTTCATGGAACACAGTAGCTGTTATGTTGATATGAACTAGTATGATGCCCATGTGTTGATTTTCTTTAGTTAGTATGAACCATCTTTCTCCACTTTTATGATGTCCTTACTGTAGATGGAGGGGCGTTTCGTCTATGGGCAGGAAGTTATTTTCGGGACCCGGAGTGAATGCGATGCGGACAATTGGACTTGTACGGAATGCAACATCATCAACAAATCACAGCAATTTTTAATCTTCACGATACCTGCATTCACATGCACATCATGCAAAAAACCAGTAAGTTTTTTCTATTATCTACATTTCAATGTTAATTTAAATAACCAGTAAGTTTTTTCTATTATCTACATTTCAATGTTAATTTAAATGTTTGATAATATAATATATTTCTTTATTTAATGTAGTTTGCTGGAGATTTCGATTTTTGCTTGGCTAGTGTGATGGCGAATGGCCTGCCGTTAGTTGATAAGGTGCTGTGTGAAAAAGATGGCGAAGGTGCGAAAATCATGGATTAAATACTTGTTTATCGATGCATTGCAACGCACGGGCAATTTACTAGTATCTTTTATGTTGCAGGAAATTGCATTGCATATGCCATCGTTCAGTCAATTGGCATAATACACAGGATCCATATCGCCCTCGCCTCCAACAATGGCAAACTCGATATTGGTTTGGCCAAAATGCCAGTTGAGAGAGAGGTGCTCATTGACGCATATTCTAAGAAGTTTCCGGTCGAAGTGGGCCAGGTTGGTGGTGTGCACAAGCTGATTCATATGTGCCAGGATGTTGTGGAACACGGAGTCGAATTGAAGGTATTATAACTTTAGAAATAAATCCATTTACCACCCTCAACTGGCATGAAAGTTCATTTTACACCATATACTACGAAACCAGCCAAAAGGCACCCCCGAAGTCTTCTGGAGGTTTTCACACTGCCCCCGCTGGATGTTTTTGCGCCGCCACTCGAGCTTGCTGTGCCGGCCTCTGGAAGTTTCCGCGCTGCTGCTGCTGGAGCTTTTTGCGCAGCCGTTAGAGCTTGTTGTGCTGGCTTCTGAAGGTTGCCGGGCTCAAGCCGCGCTGAGCCGCTAGAAGGAGGTCGTTGTGCCACCGTATGGCTCGTCGGCAACGGCGACCTGTTGGGGTTCTCGTTTTTTGTTAGAATAATATCGCGAATGTATTTTCAACACCCCAGCTCAGCGAGCTAAACTTTTAGCTCGGTAATACTCTATCACCAAATGGGGCCAATGTGTTTTCAATACACTGGTTTCTCAAAACTGTAATATCCTATACCTAGAGTCAATTATACTTCAGTTTGTCTATATTTTGGTTTTTAGAATGCTTTGCTACAAACATAGCCTAAAGAGCGAATGTTCGCTCATTATAAATTTTGTTGTTTAAATTTTATCAGGAGACCGCCAGTACTGTGTGACATTTGTTTCCTTTTTATTATTAGGACAAGTGGTGGAAAAGATTCTTCCCTTCAAAATACTTCAATGCTAGTCAAAGGTAGCTGCTATTCCATGTGATGATTTTGAGGAGGTCTGTAGACAGATTGCTGACGGCAATCCCCTTATTGCTGTACTCATGGTTGGTGAAAAATGGGAAAACCTGAAGTTTTGCCAGTTCTACAAACCCATATCTGCGGTTGAAAGAGCCCTCGCTGGGAAGTTCAACATAAACTTTGTCGATCATGCCATCGTGCTCATAGGGGCATGTTCCCTGGGTGGTCATCGGGCTTACTATGGCCTAAATTCTGCTGGCTCCCTATTCTGCAAGCAAGTTGGTTTGAATGAAGATTGGAAGGCTCTAAGCGCTGCTCCCGGTGGATTTGGGAAGATAAAAGCAGATTCTGACTTTCTTATAAACTTTTTAAAGTTGACCAGGTCTGGTGAAGGTATGTGCCATTGATAAGTCAATAGTTAAGAACTGTGGATGTTTTTTTACTCGTTTTTCTTTCTGGTCACAGATGAAACTCATCCGGTCCTGAAGCATGAAGATGAGACTCCAGTGTTGTCACGTGAAAATGTTGCTATTGTTCGTGGTGGTGAATGGTCGCAGAGGCGAAAAGCTCTGATAAATGTAAGTTATGTTAGAATTTAAACTTTTCATTCGTACCACAGTTTGCCGTAGTCTTGTTCAGTTCTTCTAGGCCGGCGATGCGCGCATTTCGCATGAGATTTTTCCACACCTAGGAGGATGTCCACCCGCAACCACAGCCACTCATGTGCTGAGGATTCAAAAGAACACTTGGACCCGCCGAGGCAGCCGAAATGTATCCAGTATAAATCACACTTTAATATAGTAATTTGTGGTCAAACACTTGTCTTAATGAAACCTAATATGACATTTTTTAAGCAACGGAGGGAGTAATTAATACACCCTCTGCTAATTTTGTCTGATGGCCGTCACTGATTGATGGAAATGAGAGTAATTAAGTTAAAAGGAGGGTTAGATGTTGCCGTGAGCTCATTAGTAGAGCTGATCTCTTGTCTCCAACCATGTACAATGTATGTTTCTGTGAGCATTCGTCTCCATGTACTGCCTTTGTGTCCATGTACAATGTACTTTACAACTGATGTGGTAGATGTTGTATCATGCATACTAGATGCAGACTCGGTCTCCTTTCAACAACGGTTCAGACCATCCACATCCCTGCTACAGCCTGCGCTGGAGACGTACAACTTGTTTGGTGATGAGGTTCAAATGCCCTGAGACCGAGAGGAACGCCATTACTAGCACCTACGCATCAGTGTTTAGGATTCATTGGTTCGGTTAAGTAAACATTACTACAATAGTATCATGTCATAATAGCCAACGTTCAAGAAACCAAACTATCAGTCTAATACAGAGCCCATGTGCCATTTACTTAATCTTAGTATACAGAAGATCATTAAGGAGAAATTCATCTATTCCTTCATCTTTGTCGTCCTCAAGGCTGTAGCTGCAATAGATCCAATCATTTTCCACATGATCCACCCAGTAAGTCACCTGATGGCTGTGGCTGATGATTTCATCGTTGCTATACCATTCTGAATATAATTCATCTCCGCACAACAGTATCTCCTCGAATTCACTTCCACAGAAACTCTTACTTGCTGGGTGCACAATCCTGCTCCCATGGCATTCACAGTGAAAGCAACGCACTTGCTCTGTCATTCAAACGCACAGAAATCATCAGTACACAACATATTATTACAGTTTTAGATGACAGTGACAAAAAATTATACTAGTGAAGAGATTTGTTATTCATGAACAGACATATCACAGATAACAGAGAGAACCATATACACATTTTGATCGAAAATATTAATCACAAGGAAAGTAACAGCATAATCCCTCCGTTTCTATATAGATGGCGTTTTAGTTTTTTTCCTCTGTTCCGGTTAATATGGCGTCTATCTCTTTTTATTCCTTCGCGTGCCCGCAAGTAATTATCAGCCCCACTATACCCCATCGATCATGCTGAGCTCAGCTTTTTCATTGGCCGGCAGCCTTTCAAATAAATAAATAATGGGCAGCTTCAATTAAGCAAATAGAGATTGTTCGGTACATACAACGGCTCTAATAATATCAGGTGACTCATTAAACCAGCAAGACCCTACATCATGTTCAGCAGATTTTGCTAGAACATGAGCTGTCTCATTACAAGATTTGACTAACATGAGTAAAACAACAGGATATAAACTTTGGAGTCCTACTCTTAATGTCGAAGACTATGGCACCTGTACAAGATTTATCAATTTCAAGACTTTTCACTTTGTTGATAAAACTAGCACAATCAGATGCCACAATAATCTTCTGAAAACCAGTTTCTTCGAGCAAAGTGAGACGTGATTTTCCATCGGCTAGCAGCTATGCCTTTATGCATGCGGAGCGAGGCGAGGGGAGCGGGGCAACGTTGCCCAATGCATGCCGTAACACATACGAAATCACGATTTATACCAGCTCCCAAGCATTTAAGACGTAGAGGGTAAAATCGCTCAAAAAAAGATCCAGATTTTTTCCTTGGTATGCGTTCTCGTTCCTAATATGTCCTCTATCAAGGAAGGGAGGGAGTACATACCAGTGCCTGGAGGTGCTACTTTCACAGGGCAGCACAAGCCCACCCTGGTGCCGTGAAATTCAGCAAAGAACAGCATCGGAGGTCCACCGGCAGATCGGGTAGCAAGGAAGTTGATGTGGGAGAAACGGTACTTGCGAGGCGCGTCCTTGTACTCAGGGCCATTGACACACTCATTGACACCGCAGATAAAGTGCAGCTCGTATTTGGATACCTTGAACAGTGAGGACAAGAAAAGTTAGCTAAAGTTGATGCATGGATGGCAAGTCTAATTAAGAGAGAAGAAACTGACCATCTGATCATCATCATGAAAGCCATTTGGTCAAGTGCTGTTTTTACCATTTCTACGACTCTGTGATGTTGTGTCCAGAAGTTGTTTACCATCCTATCAATCCTAGGATAGTCCCACTTGTTCAAGATGGTTGGTTCCCTCGGGTGCTGTTCTTGTATTTTGCAGGAATAGACCAAACATCTTTGTAGCATGTCAGTGTCCTCATGGGAGAGCACGCCGCCGGGTATGATGATGTCCGACGCCATCCACAACAACTGTTGGTTAGCTGGTCCAAGAAGAGAGGCTTGGAGATGAGGCACTGGGTGCTATGCGGCAATAGCCGCAGCGGTGTAGGCTTCTTCGACAGTGGCAGATACAATGCCAGCAGCATCCTTTCCACAATCCAGGAGGTTATTGCAATCAGTGAGTGCGAGTCTGGCCCCATTGGCCTGCAGCAGCTGTATTGCTTGATCCGCGTCGAGGGCCCAGCGGTTGCACATGAAGGAGACGAGGCCGTAAAAGGATCTGACTGCAATTCGCAGCAGTCCTCTGGTGCTGATGGCCTCAATCTCAACAGCTTTGGTCAGAGGGAAGGCGGCGCTATACCAGATAGTGTTGAGGATGATGTTGGAGACAGGGTCCAATGGGCCATAGCAGTGTCCGGCCTGGAGCATGCTGTGGTGGTAGCGCGAGAGCAGCTTGTCCTTGGGTAGCCTGGCAAGTGCCTGCAGGTAGTATCCATGGATGGTGGTGAGAAGCATGCGCCTCATTGTTGACCGCTCAGGATACACCTGCACCTTGTTCTCGATAAAGGGGTCTGGACTGAGCTTGGCGAGGCGAGAAGATGCAAGGTCCCAGGATATCTCCAGGCTGAAAACTGATGGCCGAGGAACCTGGCGCAGAATCGATTGCATGTCACTGAAAATATTTTCATCGAAGGTGGCATAAGGGCCTGATAGCAAGGTGGCGACTTGGTTCAGAACAGGTGAGATTGACTTCCACCCTGAGGCGAACTTGAGCGGATCGGGGTGCTGGGCGGCGGCGGCGGCGCATCTGAGCGCCGTTTCGACGGCGGCCACAGTGGTGTCGGAGGTAAACCCGAAGCTCGGCTCCATCCCGCGGTGCTTGATGATGAGGCGGGCGGCGACGAGGGCATCCAACTCGGCCTTATTGAGATACCACAGGGCCTTGGCTTCGGTGAGGTAGGGGAAGAGCGTAGTCAGGAAGGCGACAAGGCCCATGAGCGACCGCATGTTCATGTCGCCGATCAGATCTTCTGTTCTGCACAGCCGCCGCGTGGGAGGTGTTTCCACGGCGAGGAGCGCGATGAAGACGCCGACGACGATGTTGGAGACGGGATCTAGGAGGCCGAAGCAGAAGCCGTTGTCGAAGACCCTCCGGTGCTTCACCTGCTGGTAGTAGCTCTCAATCTTGGCAAGGAGCTCCGATACGAGCGCGCTTGTCTTATCCTCCACTGCGTCGTTCTGGAGCTTGTCGTCCTCGAGGCCTAGGGTATCGGGCCCATAGATCCTTGGTGGCCTGCCGCTCCGGCTTCTGCTTCCGATGCAAAAGATTCTCCGTATGCTGCTGCTGATTCTAGTGATTCTGTTGCTACTGCTCTTGCTGCGGCGGACCAAAGCTTCAGACATGATTCGAAGATTTCCTATGGAGGAGATTTGAGGGGAGATCGAGTGCGGAGAGGAACTCTTCTCCGATGGGGGATTTGGATTTGGAGGAGATCGGGTGGTCAAGTGCCCGTGGTTCTGAACCCTAGCCGGCAAGGGATCCGCCGGCAAGAGCCACCCCCCTCCCTGATTGGGACGCGATTGGGACTTCGGGAATTTGGGGAGACGAAGACGACGGACACATAGCACGGCACCATAGCCCGGCGGGCCGGGCCTGAGGAAAGCCCACCACTGCATATGGCCCAGATAAGGAAAAAAAAACTGGAGAGATAATGGGCCAAATGTTAAAAATAAACCAGAATTAGAGATATGATGGCCAAATATAGTAAAACTAAAATTTAAAACTTAATCGGGCTGGCCCGTGGGCTCAATGTACCGGCACATGGGCCCGCCCACCCCGATTAACTATGTGTCGGGCCGGCCCAGACCTATGGGCTTTTCATTGGGCCTCGGCCCGATGCCCACCATATTCCAGAGAGGGCCCTCATGATTGTTCGTTGAGTCACGAGGAGGTCACGAAGGAGGCAACCTGGGCTGGGCCGTAAAACAGGCACAAACTGGATTCGGGCCCAAAAATCAGAATGCGTGTCCCGAATCAGCATGTCGCACAAGACTCGTAGGATCCAAGGGCGATGGGCTCGGTGGTGCGTAGTGGAATGGGGTGAGTGGGCAGAGGCGGAGGAGAATGGCCGAATGAAGGTGGAAGCGGGTGGCGGAGGAGCTCCTCCCTTGTCTTACCATGCAGACGCCGGATCCGAGGACAAGACCACCGAATCTGGCCACGATCTGGCAGGGAGTTAGGAGGAGCTGAGCGGGGGCTGGAGGAACCATACCAATCAAGTCGCGCACGCGTTGGATCTGTGGCAGACGACCACCGTCGGCCCATGGAGCCCGCAATGCGGCGGATCTGGTGCAGGGGACCACCTCGGCGCCATGGAGAGGCCGTTAGCCGCAAGCGTGACGGTTTGGAGCAGGGGGGCGCCGACATGGAGCATGCTGGGGCGCTTGGCAGGTTGCTGCCGAAGACTTGGTGCAGGGGCCCGTGGACGATTCAGTCCACCATGGTGGGCAACGGCCTCGACGACGGCGCCGGAGAGCACGAGAGGCGCCGACGCGCAGATGGAGAACCTTGCCATCCCCATCCTCGAGGGCGTCGCGCGGCCGTGGAGTGTGGTGGAGGGGCATGGGCACGCGCGTGGAGCGCCTCGCCGCCACCTTCATCGGCAACGCCCGGTCTTCCTGGCAGCAGCCTCCGGCGACGGCGAGGGAAGAGAGAGGGATGGAGGGTGGCCTCCGAGTTGCTCGAGGTGGGGGACGCGAGAGCCTAGTCATTGGAGATTTTAATTTGATTACAAGGCTAGTGATAAGAGCAACACCAATATAAACCTTCAAATGATGGGACGGTTCAGAAATGTGCAATCGAAGATTTAGAATTAAAGGAGTTTCCTTTGCAAGGCAGAAAATTCACTTGGTCAAGCGAAAAGAGAACACGATTCACACCAGGATTGACATATGTTTTGTGACTACAGATTCGGAATTAAAATTTCCTCAGTATCGGCTCTCCCCAATTTCGACTGCGGTGTCAGACCACTGCCCATTGCTCCTGTCAAAAATGCAACTCAACAGGTTCAAGAGATTTAGATTTGAGAGTCTTTGGTTGAAAAATCATGAATACGAGGGAATTGTCTCCACGGCTTGGAACAAGAACGTAAGATCCACTGATGCTATTAAGATTTTGCACAACAAACTATGTAGATTTGCAGGTGCCTTAAAGAGGTGGAACAAAGAACAGATGTCAATGAAGAAATGGAAAGTGAGAATCGCCAATGAGGTTATTTTCCAATTGGATTTAGCACGAGAGGACTGGGAGCTCTCAAGCCAAGAACGAGCATTCAGAAGAAAATTAGAAGCTATTCTGCTAGGGCTCGCTCAATCGACAGAACCAAACGGCGACAGAAATCGAGGTTAACTTGGATAAAAGCAGGAGATGCTAACTCAAAAAAAAAAATCACCTTAGAGCTAATGGGTGCCCAAGGAAAAAATCATATTCCCTTGCTGCAAGGTCCTAATGGGGTGGTCACTGATCATGAAAGCAAGGCGTTGATCCTCTTTGAGCATTTCAAGGACCAGATGGGCACAAACTCCTCAGTGGAAAGAAGACTAAATTGGAATTTTCTGCGAATGCCATGCCTGGAGCTCCAGCCCCTTGAGGAGGTATTCACCGTGGAGGAGCTGCACTTTGAAGTCCAGGAGCTGCAGGCCGAAAAAGTTCCCGGGCCTGATGGATTTATTGGCGGATTTTTTAAGAGCTGCTGGAACGTAAATGCAATGAAAAAAAGAAAATCATCTCACTCGCTTCATGCATTGTGTGGAACATTTGGAAAGAGAGAAATAGAAGAGTTTTTGACAAAAAAGCTTAGCTTAATTCCTACTTTTGTACATTATGTGTAACAAGGAGTTACGACGCTAATCGGAGATGAGATTAGCCTCCTAAGGGAGGCTTCAGCAACTTAATTCCTACTTTTGTACAACATCGGATCTTTTCGTTTTTCAGGTTTTCTTTTTGTTCTTGGACTGCTTTGTTCAGTATGTAAATTTGTTTGTTCTCTCCTTCTTAATGCTTTTTTTTTGGAAGGGCTCCCCTTCTTAATGCAATAGCAGAGCACCTGCTAGTTTTCTTTTTTAATTATTTCTTTATTTCTTCTTTATACCTTTTGGTATTAACCAATCGTTATAATTAATTACGCATGATGCAAGGTCGAATGTTCGCATGCACGTACTACTATAGTTTGATGCATGCGAGAAAATTAAAGTAAAATAAAAAGGCTGCATGCATGCATGTACGCAGCAGCTAGCAACAGTGCGCGACTGATCAGCTTTGTCAAAAAGCAGTCACATGCGTGCTGATATAAACCGTGTTTCAAAAAAAATAGTTTTTGTAAATGGATTTGCTTTGATTTGGATTACTTACCAACGAAGCTAGACTCAATAATGGTCATGCTTTTGCTTCCATATATCTGCTTATTAATTAATATGCATTATGTATAATACTACGTACGAGTATATATATGCATGCTTGTTTTCCTTAACGAAGAAGCAATAACCATGTATTATTTGACTAATTACCTACAAGCTGGCTTGGCCTGGCTTTGCCAACAATACTAATCTCTCTCTCTCTCAAAGCAAATTAAGTATGCATGTGTAGTGTTTTCGATCGGCCGGCATGCACACCGGCCATGCTGATACCCACCCTGCAGATACGAATCGAGGCATCTTTCTTTTTTAGTACACACATGCATGGCTTTAAAATGATGTACGTAGTGATTCATATTTAATCACAAAATCAAGCTCCGGCCTTTGATCTTCAGTGGTCGCAAGATGGCGTCCACACCTGTAAACACACATGCACATGCACATATACAAGCACAAGGAACGGGATAATCAGGGTTTCAGAAAACTGTCAAGATGGTTACCACTGGTAAGTAATCATATCCTCAAACTTGGTTAGGTTAACTACTTTAACATATAGAAGAGTACATGGGATTTAAGCTAAAGATGTATTATTTTGCACATCTGCTGATCAGTTCAAATAGACTGAGAGAGCTTGATAAGTCCACGGTATTTCTTAAAAGCTGTCCAGATCTTGTGACGATGGCTGAGCGAGTTCTAGATAGTTATTGACTAGCTGTGCAGAGACCAGGAAAGACCAACAAACTGTTACCCTGGTTGCAAGGTGCCAAGGTCTAAAGGAGCAGTACTGCATGTTTATTGAAGTTTTAGTGCTCATTTTCAAATAAAATGGGTTTGATTGTTGAATGATGATCATATTTGCTGTCTGCAGATGATGTGGGCTCTAGAATATGATCCTGACATCTTCTCCACGTATAAAGAAACTGGTGATGCAACTGACAGAACTCAAGGACATAAACCAAAAGTTAAATCGACCCGTCAGTTTGGCAAGTACGAGAGGGCGAATATGAAGAATGGTACTAACGGTGTTGATGGCCCTGTCCCTATTTCTGTTTTCCTGGTTGCTAGTGTTCTGAAGGAGAACAGTCAGAAGCTTCTGCAAGAAGCCCGAGGGATAGATGATATTATTACGGTAAGCTGGATGAAGCCATTCATTCCTTTGAAAACTCTCTGTTTTTCCTTGTTTTAAAACGGAATGCATTATTATTTCAGACTAGGAAGGAGAGAAAAAGGGGGTAAACAGAATGAACAAATCCTAAGGCAAATAAAGGGGCGAGAATCTCGAATCCACTGTTGCATCTGTCTTTCTTTTCACTATACTATTATTTATACCCAAACAATGGGAAAAACTGGATTACTCATATGCTAGGAAAACGCTAGAGATGGACTATAAATGAAACTAGATTTGTCATAGACTCAAATAGACCTGAAATTTTGTTTACCGATTAAGTTTAATGTGTCACTTTCTTTGTTTTGTTTATTTGAGATACTGAACAATGTTAAAGGGAACTTGGATGCGAAGAAGGCTTGTGCTGTCGCATTGAAACTTCACGTGAAGTACCTTAGAAAGGTAACTTGGCTTTTCCCGTTCCTTTGAGTAGTATTTGATGCATGAATAATATTTGGTAAATGAATAGTATTTGATGAATGGATAATATTTGATGTGGTAGCAGATGCAGGGAAAGAAACCCTAACGGCAGGACACAGGACACGGGGAAGGCTCTGAGAGGTGCTATTTGGATGTAAATTTGGATGTAAGGCAGAGTAAGTATTGAAATACTTGTTTGTATGTAAATTTGGATGCCATGCAATCCACCTCGTTATTTTGAAACCCTAAGTTTAAGAGAACCCTAAAAAAACATGTATGCATTAATTGTTCTCCCGGGAGAATTTACAGCTCTTCAATTCTCTTTGATAATTAAAGAAGACGATATGCTGGTCTTCTCCTTTCCTGTACGTTAAAAACGTACTACATCTTAGTACTATTGTGAAGAAGAGCGTTGGCGTTTGTGCTTCTCCTTTTGCTGGTTTAATGCAAGTTGTTTTTCTATGGCTGAAGGAATACTTAATTCTGTTTGCGATACTTTCCTGGGTGTGGTTATTTCTCATTCGATTGATTTTTTAGAAAAATATCTTAAATCTCAGTTGAGCACTGAAGCCATTTTATTAAGATCTAACGGTCAACACGTCGACTCGTCTATAACTAAAAATCAGTCGACTTCTCTATAGCAAAACCGGACTGTCCTCGCGTAGGTGATTGAATTTGTGATGGGTCAGGTTTTTGAGTAGCTTATAGTTGGTGCAAATGTGTTAAAAACATGCAAAGAAAACAACAAACTAAAACGACAAAGAAGAAGAAAATGTTCAAAGAAACCGAATGTATGCTACTGGGCCGGCCCACTGGATGTCACGTTGCCATTAGGTTTGCCTCCCCTCCTTCCTCTCTTTGAGTTTGGCATTCCGGCGCTCAATTCAATCCAAGGCATGGTGCTCATCCTCTTCTTCAACCTCCCGCCGCCCGCGCCCTCGCCCTCTGCTCCACCTCCCCATCCCGCTACCGAGCGCCCCAACCCCGTCGATTGTCTTCCTCCTCGAGCGAGCGCCGCAACCCCTTCCTCCCCATCTCGTTGCCGAGCGCCCCAGCCCCCTCGCTCCGTCGCTCGTCTTCCTCCTCGAACGAGCGTCCCAACCCCGTCGCTCGTCTTCCTGGGCCCTGGCCCATTTTGCTGCCGAGCGCCCCAACTCCGTGGCTCGTCTTCCTCCTCACGCGAGCGCCGCCCTCCCTCCCTCCCCATCCCGCTGCCCAAGCGCCCCAGCCCCCTCGCTCCGTCGCTCGTCTTCCTCCTCGCGCAAGGTATGAATGGGCTTTTGAGATTTTTAAAATTATTAAACTTGGGTCTTTGGGCTGATCAGACCCACCCAAATTCTAACAATTAATATTCTATTGACGTCATAATGTTGAAATAATTGCATTCCCTAATCTGAGTGTCTAATAAAATGAGACCCCATGACGCATGTATTCATCAGGTTCTCTATTAAAGTATACAAGTTTGTCATCTAAAAGATCGAATGTGCTTTAGCTTGACAACATTAAGGAAGATCTGTTCCTGATCCTGTGGCCAACAATGTGATGTTATTTCTTGTATAATAATCTGGAGTCAATGTGAACTAAAGTTGTAGCACACTTAGATTGTTGTTATTTTGGGTAGAAGTTTTGACACCCGTAGCAACGGACGGGCATATTTCCTAGGGTAAGTGATAAAGATGGTAAGATCCGGGACTCATTGGGTAAGCTTATTAAAGATGCATGCTAACTCTAAGATTTGATTCAGTTTCTAGTTCGAATTAATGGTGTAGGTTTTAATTATGAGTTGTCCATCTTTATCACTTATATAAATAATATAATGTACGGATGGAAATAATTGTTGTATATTTTAAGTTCTTTTGTAACGCTTAGCTTTCTTTGTCAGACATGTTCTTAGTTTATTAAATTTGAAATTAGGTGAAAATAATCATATAAATTCTTAGTTTATTGAAGCTCGAAGTGGATAAAATTATCGTGGCATGAGTTATGGTTTTTTATCAAACAGCTTTAATATATGTTTGATAAAAAAATATTGTTTATTACTACTTTAAAAAAAATACTACTCCCTCCGTCCCAAAATAACTGACGTGGATTTGTATAAAATCTATATTTGCTATAAAATCATTATTTATATGATTGTTATTAATATAAAGTTGTTGTTTACTGCGGTTTTTTAAAACATCAAGATAGTTTATAGATGTTTTAAAATTATTCGAAACAGTGCAAAATTCTTAATAATGTAGTACTATTTTGTAGGAAGCTTGCAACAGGGTGCTGTAGTGGGCTTTGAAGGCCCAACCCAAGAAAGAAACTGGGACCACCGAGTATAGGGTTCCCGTTCTTCCGCCGCCTCCGCTCACCAGATCTCGGGAGAAATCCCCTGACTGCACCTCCTCTCCACGGACCGCCCACACCCCCCCCCCCTCCCCCCTCTTCCCCTACAATCCAGCATGGACGAATCCTTGGGCGCCAACTCTCCACCTATTATCCACCCCGACGATCTGGGTCCCCCTCCGGGTTCCATCCTCCTCGATGTGTTGGGCTACATCAGCTCCCGCACCACCGCCACCACCGCCGAGGGTTTCTCGAGTACCGACAAGCGCATCAAGGTGACCTTCTGGGCGGCCCACCCGCCGCGAGCCTCCTGGTTCACCGTCTGCAGCCCGGATCTGGAGCCCTCCACCGAATTCGCCTCCACGCCAAACATCGTCAACACGGAGGATGACCTCGTACTTCTCCGGGTCCCTATCTGCCTTCCCTGGGGCGTTCCAAACTTGTACGGCAACGACTACTTCGTCTATCATGCCGGCACCGAGAACAAGGGGCCATCGCTGGATCTGGTCCCCGCGCCCCCCCCGCACATCGACTTCTCCGACTGCCAGGTTGGCCTCCTGCGCTGCCGCGCTCGCGACATGTACTTGGTCGCTATACTCACTTGGGCGGCAATCCGCGAGGCAGGGGACAAGTACTATCTTCACCTCTACAGCTCCGAGACCAAGACATGGAGCACCAAGTTGATGACGTGCCTTGATTCCCGACCGAAATCGCTGCTGTACAGGTACTCCGGCAAGGTGATCACCATAGGAGGGGAGCTCGGTTCAGTGGGCTGGGTCGATCTCTGGCGGGGCATCCTCATCTGCGACGTCCTCCTGGACAACCGCGAGCTTCGCTACATTCCACTGCCGTCGCCAGCTGTGCCCAGGCCGTTCTGGCTTCCTGCTGGAGTGGCTTGTCGGGATATCATTGCCCTAGAAGGTCACATCAAGTACTTTTAGATGTGGGTGTCACTGAACGGAGGTTGGGAGGCGGTCGAATGGAGAAGGAAAGATTCTTGGAAGAAGTGGAAGAAGCACCGTGTGATCAAAGTTTCGGTGGACCTGGCCGAGGCTGAAATCAAAGAGCAGCCAACCTTGAAGGCCTTCTCAGGTTTTCCTGCTCTGGGCTTGCATGATGATGCTGGTGTTGTTTACATCATGGACAGACACGGTTACACGGACAAAGAGGTACTGGTGATTGCTGTTGATATGAGGAAGCAGACTATACAAGGTGTGGCTGATTATGTCCGAAGGATTCCCTTGGCTTACAGTTTCTACTGTGTTAGTGGGATCTCCAAGCATCTGCGTTGGACGTCCTCTGCTAGGTAATTATTTATGGTATAAACATTGTTATGAGTGTTTTGATCTTACTTTTTTCCCTACAGTTGCTTAGGTAGGTAACTAAGCTATGTATACTGTTTTAAATGCGCCCATCCTTTGTGTTAATCATAATAAGTGTTTTGATCTTAGTTTCTCCTACAGTTGCTTAGGTAGGTGACTAAGCTATGGTAATCTAGCATGTACTTGAGGAAAATACTGTTTTAAATGCATGCATCCTTGTGTTAATCATAACACACTCCATTTCGTTTTATATGGCGAGCACACATTTTAACAAACATTTTTTTTTGCAACCAACCAATAGTATCATTGTATAAATTCTGTTATACAGAAACTATATTTTTTTTATTTGTATATGAATATACTTATGTTATGATTTTGTTCCTAACGAGTCAAACCATCCCTTAAATTCTGAAACATTTCAGTACTATTTTTGTGTGATTATCGCAACATTATTATGTATTAGAGTTTGACCAATATTTCAGTACTATTTTTGTATTCAACTATTCATTGGTTACTACTGCATCAGTCCTTAAATATCGGACGTGTAGTTTAATAAGCTGATAATGAGTTAAAAATGAACTGATTTGCGTATCCATGAGATAATCTTCAAAGTGAACGTACTATTCCTTCCTTAGATTTGCCCCCTCCATATGCAAAACTTATGCAAACTAACACATACACGTTTTAGTTATATAATCTTGCTTTGCTATTGGATAAACTGCTTTTCTCTGTTATTTGAACTAAAATTATTTCTGCAGAAAATATTATATAGTATTCCTTCTGTTCTATCTTGTCTACTTCCTCCATTTCAGTTTATGGGGCCTCCACGCATACCTAGGTTGAAGATCTAATTAATATAGCATGAATTTTATATGACAAAAATTATACCACTAGAACCTTCAGATGTTCTATTTTCTAATGGTATAATTTGTGTGATATAAAACTCATGTTATATTAGTTAGATCTTCAACCTAGGTATGCGTGGAGGCCCCATAAACTGAAATGGATGGAGTAAATTGTAAGTCGTTTTTGTTCTGATCAGGTGTACAGATACACCATGTAATATATATTGATAAACGACTAACAATTTGGAACAGAGAGGGTAGATTTTATCTTCTAATCTAAGCTGTACTTTAGAACTGCTTGGTTGATGGAGTTTTATTTGTGGGCCTGCAAATTTTTATGTCCCATTTCTGAACTTAATAGACCTCTTATCATTTTTTATCTAAGCTGTTTTTGCACCGGAGTGGTTTTGTTAATTAATATACATATGTTTACTTAACACGAAAATGTACAGAGGGAATGCTGAAACAAGTACAAATGAAATTGTGCAAGCTGGCAAGGAGGAGGTTGGAAGGGAGGGCGTGCAATCTCAACTTAGTAAAGTTCACGGAACAAGCCGCAAGTGCAGAGGAAGACGTAGCCGTTGCCGGTGTTTAAAGTGACAACCCACATGGGACTGGGACTATATTTGATTGGTCTGTTTTATGATTCCGAAATCAGTGTGTGGGTCATATGTAGACTGCAGTGTGTGCTCTTTGGATTATGTTTCATCTTGTCTTGTGTCTGCTTTATTAGAGTCGAGAATTATATGTCAACTTGAACTTATTTGCTCCCATCACCAGTTCTTCTTTGTTGTCTATGAGGTGGCTAAAATTTCAATGCGGGAAAATGCTTGATCGGTTAATATGGGACTGGGACTATATTTTCCACATGCCAGTTGAATCGATATACGTGATCATTATTTCGGTGGTCGTCGGTACTGAGACGCTCCACCATTAGAAATCTTTGGCTGATTGGCTGATGTTAGTTTCGCTTGCATTTTCATCAAAAGTGCACTTAAATCACACGCACAATTTGGTGAGGTCAGCCTTGCGTCATTTGGTAATACATGCACGTGCACAGCTGCATGGATATCGTTTTAGAAAACATTAATAACAATGCATCTGTCAATTATCAACGATCACGTGCGAAAATCCACTAGTTTCATCTACTACGTGCATGTTACGAATGATTAAATAAAAGATTCAGCTAGAACGAATAGAGTAGCTAGAGAGGGAGCTCTTTGATGAACAAGGCTTTATTGTGCGAAGCCAAATAACGTATCCTGAGCAGCAACTCTATATTTGTGTTGGTGCAAGTTACATTACATGTCACACACAGTTCATTGCGCTGTGCCGCAATATGTTGACAGGCCAAAATATATACACTTCAGCAGTTTAGAAGAGATAATCGTTTAACATCTGATAATCTAATCTTATAACACCATCCTGTTCACTATTCCTCGTCCTGCGAATGAACAGACAATACGATCATATTAGGTCCAAGTTGATATGAGTATGCACAAATAAAATAAAATTTAGAAAATCAGAGCTAACTAATCTACGCAATATATCTCTTTTTATTTCTTTATAAAAATTTATTTGTTGTTTCAAAAGTTATGATTTCGAATTCTCCTTTTTTTCATTACATTGATGCTTTTATCACATTTTTTTATGATGTACTAAAAAACAAGTCATTCCATGAATTTCTAAGAATCCTAAAATAATTATTCATAGAATGACATGTATTTATTCACATAGTGTCATAGTGACTGCTGGACAATAACTTACATCCTCATCAGCCTCCTCATCAGGCTGCCACCACTTGTCCCATTGTTCCATTGCCCTCTCATCAATGGAAGTTGAACTGCAACAAAAAGCAAGATTACAAAATAATAACGACCAGACAAGTTTAGCCCCCATCTTTCAACCCATGAAACTGTCTCAATGGCCGGGGGGCACTTATAACTAAGTTGATGCGGTGGAACCAGTTTGGTCATAGCAAATCTGAATATTGAACTTGGCCAAAGTGTGACTCAACCCACCAGCCACCGGGTGGATGGAGTCTACTAATGGATGCACGAATATGTACTGCACCTAATAACTTAAAGGTTACTGAGGTTGCATGAAGATTAAATTCAGCCAAACTGAACCTATGTTTTCTTTCAGAAAAAAACACCTGCAATGTAAATAAAATAAATTTTCTAATGTATGCAAAAGAGCAAAAACTAATATAAATTTTCTGATGCATGCACACATTATTCAGACTGGATAAATGTATCACCACCTCATTCTTCATGCACGCATGATTAATACAAATATGAGAGATGTAGTCCCACAAAAATAATGGGATGAACTCATGATGGACCATAAGAGACTTCCTTTATGTGCCATTAGAAATTTGGTTTTCCCTTGAGTGCCACTGAATAAATTTTACTCTCCCTTGTGTGCCATTTTCAATGGATGGCCATTAACCGAGACCGGAAAAGACCATTTTACCTCCCCTACTTGCCTCCTTCTAGATCTCAGGGTCTTCCTTCCCAGCACATCTTCTATGCAAGCTGCACGACTAGACTATTCAACACTCAACGCGAACGCGACAACTTGCACCACCAAGCCTACTATGACGGGTTTGCCCACAACAACCATCACAACAGCAGCGGTGGCATACGTGGCACTCCTGGTAAAATGGAATGGAGATCATCAAGCTGCTCAACTCGCGGCACCACTAGCCACTGTCCATCGCCTCGCTGCCCACGATCTAAGACTAGAGGTACAGCCTCCAGGCCACCGAGAACCAGCGCCATGGAAGGCCAGCTACGGCCTCACCAAGCTGCTCTCTTGCGTCAACAAGGTCAAGGTCAAGGTCGCTGCCCGATCTCCTCCACGTACAGCCAGATATCACCTCCACCGCTCTACCTCCACGCGGAAGGGCATCACATGGGCCCAACTCTTCAGTACAAGGAAGGGCAAATATGGCATTACAAACAAAACGTGATTCTACCAATAGCATCTAGCGGTGAAAAATTAACGGAATGGCACCGAAGGGATGCGGAATTTTATCTAGTGGCACGAATTTGAATGGCACACAAGGAAACACTATAAATTTTAGTGGCATACAAGGGAATTGACTCTATCTAGAATGGGTTGATCCATCAAACCACACAACCCATGAAGGAATAGGAGAGATGGGATATTATTAGGAGGCAGTTCATATGCAAATCTTGTCTCATGGTATAACACAAAATTATGTGGTTAGTTTAAGATTCTGTAAAAGGCATTCCTAAAAGGTTTCCAAATTTCAAAATAGGCCATTAGCATTTCCCTGAAACCTAGATGTACTTGTAATGGTAGTTTAGCCATGTTGCAACATTCACCAATTATGGAAATAATATTTACACTCCATTAAGAAAGCTGATGTTCCTTTACCAGCAGCATTTCAATACGAGTCCAATGACATTCTGGAAAATATATGATAGTTCTACAAAAATCAAAAGTGGTGTTGGTGGTGGGGCAAGAGATAAAATATTGACATGGGAAAGAAGAATGTCCTTGATTAGATATGGACACCACATTCATTCATATAATAAGCCATTTCAGTAAAAGGTTTACTCAATCTGTTCTCTCTCCCTCTCTCCCTATGCTTGTGGATTTAGTATTGGTTGAATCCATATACAAAAAGAAGAAGAAGTCTAGCTCTGATCTCAGCCCATGATCTTGGTCTAGCCATTCTAATATATGCCATATTTATCCTATATACAACCCAGCCACCATAACAACACCAAACAGAAACACTTCTGGAGAAAAAAAAGATATACCTGGAGGAGGAGTTTTTATAAGCTTTCCACATAGGAAGGAGCCACCTATAAAAGAGAATACAATAATAAGCAACCATACATTTCCACAAGAAAAGAATATGAAGTGTATGGGCAACTTACGTTCCTAAAATGCATTTTGTTTCCACCAAACGGAGAATAAGTTTGCAAACAAACTTTGCAACACCAACTGCAGCAGCAACTTCAGTTTCTTCCAAAGTCCTCATTAGTTGTTTTTGTGGTTTCTTATCACCATAAGGTACAATTTTACCATCTTCGTGTTGAACTAACCTTAAGTTCCCCTCTTCTTTAGAGTAATCTGGTCCATGATTGAATAGATGGCGTATAAACTCAACCATAGACCCAAGGTTTGGGGGCCAAGGTTCTTCATCTTCTTCGGGGATTATACCTTTGCTCTCCTTCTCTTTTCTTATTGCCACCATCTTCTTTACTTTGAATGTCAAAACAGCATAAACCATTGAGTTATCTAGGTTCAGGCTGCACATCCAACCCGCATATTCATCTGCAATCGCCTTGAAGATCATATCAGCATCTTCAAGGTCATGGGAGCGCCAAGCACTGTAGATTTCTGATAAAAAATGTGCTATAACCAGGGGAGGTTTCAGGAAGGGATGGTGCCTTATAAGATCACGGAAACTCTCTGCCAAGTCATCATTTGACCAAATTCTGCAATAGTTCCTCATATCTTTGAACAGTTCATGGAATTCTGTCAGATAAGGAACGTGGTACTGACCATCAACCTGGTGTGCCTTATGGTGATCACTGGACAAAACCATCGTGATAGGCTGGTCTAGGAATAATTCTGCATATGTGAGAAAATCTTTTTCCATGGCCTCTATCAACTTTTCTAAATCTGTAAACTTCTGTGGAGGTTTGGTGATGATGAAAATGTTCCCATTAATCACTTCAATATCACCAATACTGAAACCGCCATTCCAAGAGAAACCACTCTTGTGTTTCATGAGGATAAAACATATAATGCCCTGCAACACCAAGGTATAATCTGGTGTAGGATTATATATGGTATTTATTTTGTGGCCATAGACTTCCATTACTTCCACAGAACGTTTTCCTTGTAGATGTTCTCTCAACAGTTGGTGCCTGCAACGATAACAACATTTGTCAATACATATCCCTATAATTTGTCTTTCAGGAGCTAACACAAGTTTGGTGTTGTGCACTTACTTCACAGGACATCCAAGGATTTTCAAAGTAAGCTTAGGCTCTGATTCCATTTTTAAGGACTGCTTCACGAATGATCTTGCGGCTGTCTTCAAGCTCTTCTTTAGCCTGTTGCACCAGAAATAAATCTTGAGCATCCAATGGAATAAATTGGCTAATGGAAATGAAGAAAAAAAAAATCACCTGTTGTAGTTATTGCACACAGTCATAGCAAGGCTTGGTGAAAATTCTCGAATGTGTGAATAGGGTACATGTAATACATAGGAGGATGCACCACTGCTATGAATCCCTTTCAGGTGGCAATGATATGGTTGGCTATCTCCATGACATACAAACCAAATCATTTTTAATGATTATAAGCATCAGTCTTTCGAAAAACAATAAGGATGAGCATTAGGGACATATAGAAGAATACACATACGTGTCAAGGAACGTCTTGAATCCTTTTTCCACTTTCTTATTCTGGTCAATGGTCGCCGTCTCAAGAAAGGATCTCCCCCCCCTTCAGGAACATATATAAACCCCAAAAAACACATTTTAGAAGGATACAAAGCAAATAAATGCAATGCAACGTGTGGTGGGCTGGGGTAGTGAACTTTACCTCTTCTACTGTGTTGGCAGCAGGAATTTGATGGGTCCATGGTATTCCTTGCATATCCTTCCCATGCTTCTCAGATTCTTTAGTTGCACTTCCTTTCGAGTAATGCTTCTTATATGCATGCTTATATTCTCGTGGGGGAAGAAGATTCAGATTATTCTTTGCTTTCTTTTCTTTCTTATCCTTCTTATCACCACCAACTACTTTCCATTCGGACCCTGGTGAGATGAGTGAAGCAGGAGGTGGGTCTAGATCTCCGTCCCTTTCATAAAACAGTAAGTAAGCTTCACACTGAAGAACGTCTTCTAGAGTGCAGACACTGACTGAATGATCATCAATAAAAACCCAATCCTGACCACATCTCACATAAGCAGTATAATGACCTAGTTCAGATGTTATTGCGTGATGCTGGCGAACGCCAACGAGATGGTATTTGGTTTTCTTGAGGTCCTTGGAGCTGCACATAACAAGAATAGTGATGATCACATTAACTTTAAGAACCTTTGCTGCCAATAAAAAATGCAGGTTGAATGGTAAAAGGAAAACATATTTAGTAAAATTGGAAAACATATTACCTTGGGTCCATGAATTTATGTATATCAAGCACTTCCTCAAATCTCACGTGCCCATTCACTCTACTATTCCCTCCCACCCAACTTTCTTCTGTTTCCACTTCAGTCCAAAATGCTCTTTTCAAAGCAATGGCGAGAACAGTTGGAGCCTTTTCTATAAGTATTGTCTGCCGCGGGCTCGGCACTCTCCTGGTTCTTCTACCTCCACGCTTCTCGGCTAGGAGCCCGCGGCAGACAGGCCTTGAGCGGGTAAGGTCGAACGGAGAAGAAAATACGGGGAGACAGAGAGGCGCGACAAGGAGGAGGGACGGGGAGGCGCGACGGAAGGAAAGAGACGAAGCAACGAAAGGACGCGATCAGTTCGCGCCAACTTCCTTCCTGTGCAATCTCGTTTTCGCACCAAACTGCTTCCATCGGCAAAACTATCGACCCCAGCGCATCCATCCAACGGCCACAATTGTTCCGGGAAAAAGCACGATCCGTGTGCTCTGCGGTGATTGGTTCGATTTTGTGGCCAGAAAAACACATGATTGCTTCGATTTGATTGGTTAATAGCACTAGTTTTACTTCCTTCAGTTTTTAAGTGTGTATATTTTAGTATACAAGTTCGATAATGTTTTTTCTAGTTTAGAGACACCAAATACTCTAAATTCGGATGGGACAAAAATTGTTTTGAAGATCAAAACATTTTTTATGTTTAACTTTTTCCGGAAAAAAAACATTGTTTTCTACTAACAGTATTTAGAATAGAGGAGTCTTTAGAATATTTTTGAAGTTGCGTCTTTTGAACAATTCATAACTTCACACCGTGAACACCCCTAAGTCACGATATCTTTGTGAATTTATTTTCCCTTCAAGACAGTACAGAAACAATAAGATTATAAAATAGTATTTGAAGCAATGCATAAAAAAGATACGAATGTAGAGAGTTGGTGATGTACATGGATTTTGGTCTCGTCCCGGTGATGTCATGTCTACCAGAAGGTTGAGATGTCACAAACTGCAAAGCTCATGGCACGAGAAAATATCACACGGAATCAATGATGTGTTTGACTGCCCAGTGTCTTCCGACTAGGAATAGAGGACCATACGGCATCAAAATATCAAAAAAATACAGACATCGGTGCATGAATGTCATTCTTCACCACCATTAGTTAGGCATGAAAAATGCATGGAGGGGAAACAAAGCCCTAACTGTTTTAGAATTCTCACGGCATGCTAGAAGATTCAGAGAATGATATTCTATTTGTAAACCTGGATGCCCACGATTTAATCATCTGCATTAGTTGATCCAATCATATACCATAAAGATGACACTTTCTGTCTATTTTCTGTATCATATTAACAGACTCATCTATTAATCAACTACAGCAGAATAATTATTTCTTATTTATTTTGCAAGCGGGCATGAGACTTCGGGAAACAAGAATAAGTATCATGGATTGGAGCGATGCGTCAAATGAATGAATCCCAAATGACTCGACGCCCAGGGCCACCCACGGGCTAGGATGCCTTAGGCAAGGCATTTTGGATGCCCGGTGGGCCTGGTCCCCCATTTCAACCCATAGACCCATCTTCCACCACCTATCTCCATTATATAAGTCTTTAGGATTCTGACGCAGAGCACCATGAAAAAGAATAAAACCTCATGTTACACTATTTTAGGATGATGATTTATATTTAATTTATAATTAGTTGACTTCATCGCCAAGATTATCTCTGATCTTCGGATGATGCACGAGTAGTTTCCATCGAGGCCACGGTTCGTGGAAGTAACTATCTACAAACCTCCTACCCTCTCTATATATTGCATGCATGAGCTGTCAGACATGATTGCAAGTCATTGTTTTTGTAATACCATGTGAGCTACTACCTCCGTTCCTAAATTCTTGTCGAAATATGGTTAATTTGAGACAAGAATTTCGGAACGGAGGGAGTACTAAATATGGTTATGGTCAATATATATTTATGATACTTTTATTTACATGTTGGATCTTTGAGTTAAATTTGAGTTATTGTCCATAGATGTAACCTTAAATGTATTATGTCTTCTAACCTATTCTTGTATTTGTAACCCTAGATGCCCACAATTTAATCATCTTTATTAGTTGATCCAATCATATACCGTAAAGATGACACTTTCTGTCTATTTTCTGTATCAGCTATATTTAACGGACTCAACTATTAATCAACTACTCCCTCCGACCGGAATTACTTGTCGAAATATTACATGTATCTAGACGCTTCTTAAACATAGATACATTCATATTTGGACAAATTTGAGACAAGTAATATGGGTCACAGGGAGTAGAACAATTATTTCTTGTTTATTGTGCAAGCAGGCGTGAGACATCGGGAAACTAGAGGTTTCGGACAGTTTCGAGCCGGGTTAGAAAAATCACCGTTTCGGCCGTTTTCGTGGGCTGTAGCCACGTTTTTAGGATCCCGGCCGATTTTGCGATACTATGTACCCCGGGTAACGGTTTCGGGCAGTTTCGGGCCCGTGCAGAAAATTCACCGTTTCGGCCGTTTTCGTGGGCTATAGCCCACGTTTTTTGAGTTTCCGGCCGATTTTACGACATCGTGACCCCGGGTACACGGTTTCGGACAGTTTCGGGCCGTTGCAGAAAATTCATCGTTCTGGCAGTTTTCGTGTGCTATAGCCTACGTTTTTTGGGTTCCCCGCCGATTTTGAGATACCGTAACCCCGGGAACACGGTTTCAGGCTGTTTGGGCGGTGCATAAAATTCACCGTTTCGGCCGTTTTCGTGGGCTATAACCCACGTTTTTTGGGTTCCCGTCCGATTTTGAGATACCGTGTTCACGATTTCGGGCCGGTGAAAAAATTCACCGTTTCGGCCGTTTTTGTGGGCTATATCCCACGTTTTTTGGGTTCCCGGCTGATTTTACGACATCGTGACCCCGGGTACATGATTTCGGGCAGTTTCGGGCCGGTGTAGAAAATGCACCGTTTCGGCCGTTTTCGTGGGCACCCACGTTTTTTGGGTTCTCGGCCGATTTCACGACATCGTGACCCCGGGTACACGGTTTCGCCCGTTTTCGTGGTATATAGTCCATCTTTTTGGGTTCCAGGCCGATTTTACGATACCGTGACCTAGGGTACATTGTTTCGGCAGTTTCGGACCTGTGCAAAAAATTCACCAATTCGGCTGGTTTTTTGGGTTTCCGGCCGATTTTGATATACTGTGATCCCGGGTACACGGTTTCGGGCCAGTGCAGAAAATTCACTGTTTCGACCGTTTTCGTGGGCTATAGCGCACGTTTTTTAGGTTCCCAATCGATTTTACGACTTCGTGACCTCGGGTACACGGTTTCGGGCACTTTCGGGTCAGTGCAGAAAATTCACAGTTGCGGTCGTTCTCGTGGGCTATGACCCACATATTTTGGGTTTAGGGCCGATTTTGAGATACCGTGACCCCAGGTACACGGTTTCGGGCAGTTTGGGCGGTTCATAAAATTCACCGTTTCGGCATTTTCGCGGGCTATAGTCCACGTTTTTGGTTCCCGGCCAACTTTGAGATACCGTGACCACACGGTTTCGGGCAGTTTCGCGCCGTTGGAGAAAATTAACCGTTTCGGCCGTTTTCTTGGGCTACATCTCACATTTTTTGTGTTCCTGGCTGATTTTACAACATCGTGGTCCCGGGTACATGGTTTCGGGCAGTTTCAGGCTGGTGCAGAGAATTCACCATTTCAGCCGTTTTCGTGGGTTATGGCCCACGTTTTTTGGGTTTCCGGCCGATTTTTAGATACCGTGACCCCAAGTACACTGTTTTGGGCTGTTTCGGACCGGTGCAAAAAACTTACCGTTTCGGCCGTTTTCGTGGGCTAAGCCCACATTTTTTTGGTTTCCTAGCGGATTTTGAGATACCGTGACCCCTTGTACACGGTTTCGGACAGTTTCGTGGCGGTGCCGAAAATTAACCGTTTCGGCCGTTTTCGTGAGTTGTAACCCACATTTTTGGGTTCCCGGTCGATCTTGAGATAACGTGGCTCCCGGGTACACGATTTCGTGCAGTTTGGGCAGTGCATAAAATTCACGGTTTCAACCGTTTTCGTGGGCTACAACCCACATTTCTTGGGTTTCCGGCCGATTTTGAGATACCGTGACCCCGGGTACATAGTTTGACGCAGTTTTAGACTGTTGGAGAAAATTCACCGTTTCGGCATTTATCATGAGCTATAGCCCACGTTTTTTGAGTTCCCGGCCGATTTTACGACATCGTGACCCCCGGGTATATGGTTTCGGGTAGTTTCGGGCCGATGGAGAGAATTCACCGTTTTTGCAGCCCACGTTTTAAGGGTTCCCGGTCGATTTTGAGATACCGTGACCTCGGGAACGCGGTTTCGGTCAGTTTGGGCGGTGCATAAAATTCACCGTTTCTGCCGTTTTCATGGGGTATAGCCCACGTTTTTTGGGTTCCCGTCCGATTTTGAGATACCCGTGTACACGGTTTTGGACAGTTTCGGGCCGGTGGAAAAAATTCACCGTTCCTGCCGTTTTCGTGGGCTATATCCGACGTTTTTTGGGTTCGCGGCTGATTTTACGACATCGTGACCCCGGGTACATGGTTTCGGGCAGTTTCGGACCGGTGCAGAGAATTTACCGTTTCGGTCGTTTTCGTGGGCTATAGCCCACGTTTTTTGGGTTCCCGTCCGATTTTGAGATAGCGTGACCCCGGTACACGGTTTCGAGCAGTTTCGGGCCGGTGCAGAAAATTCACCGTTTCGGCCATTTTCGTGGGTTATAGCCCACGTTTTTTGGTTTCCCAATCGTTTTTACGACATCGTGACCCCGGATACACGGTTTTGGGCACTTTCGGGTCGGTGCAGAAAATTCACAGTTTCGGTCGTTCTCGTGGGCTATGACCCACGTTTTTTGGGTTCTCGGCCGATTTTGAGATATCGTGACCCCAGATACACGGTTTCGGGCAGTTTGGGCGGTGCATAAAATTCACTGTTTCGGCCGTTTTCGTGGGCTACAGTAGGGATGGGCGTAAAAAACCAAAAACCGAACCTGAATCTAAATTAACCGAAACCGAAACCGAATTAACCGTTTCTAATTTCGATTGCCAAGTGTAATTAACCGAACTTAATTCGGTGAATTCGGTTATTAACCTCGGTTAACCGAATAAACCGAATTGTGATAAATAGGCTAAAACCTATGTCATGATGCACTTATATATGTTTTATTAAATATTTTGTATGAAATGTTTTCGAATATTGATGCAACTTAAAGGCTGCAATAGTTTCAGTTATGTCACGATTTTTTTGTTTGATACTTTGAGTCATATACGTGTTAGAAGTTCGGCTAAAATTCATGATTTGATATTGTCTATTTTTCTGTCAGTTCGTGAGTTCAGTTATATCGGTTTAAACCGAAACTGAACCAAAATTTAAGGTTAACCGAATTGTCGGTTAGCTAAAAACCCGACCATATTTCGGTTGGCATTTCTTGTTAACCGGATTACTGAAAAACCGAAAAAACCGAACCGAATTGTCGGTTATAACCGAACGCCCACCCCTAGGCTATAGCCCACGTTTTTGGGTTCCCGACCGATTTTGAGATACCGTGACCACACGGTTTTGGGGCAGTTTCGCGCCGGTGGAGAAAATTGACCGTTTCGTCCGTTTTCATGAGCTATATCCCACATTTTTTGGGTTCCTGACCGATTTTACGACATCATGGTCCCGGGTACATGGTTTCGGGTAGTTTTCGGCTGGTGTAGAGAATTCATCATTTCGGCAGTTTTCGTGGGTTATAGCCCACGTTTTTTGGGTTCCTGGCCGATTTTGAGATACCGTGACCCCGGGTACACTGTTTCGGGCAGTTTTGGACCGGTGCAAAAAATTTAACGTTTCGGCCATTTTCGTGGGCTAAGCCCACGTTTTTTGGTTTCCTAGCGGATTTTGAGATATTGTGACCCCTGGTATACGGTTTCGGGTAGTTTCAGGCTGGTGCAGAAATTCACCGTTTCAGCCGTTTTCGTGGGCGCCCACGTTTTTTGGTTTACCGGCCGATTTGACGACATCGTGACCCCGGGCACACGGTTTTGGGCAGTTACACGCCGGTGCAGAAAATTCACCTTTTCGGCCTTTTTGTGGGGTATAAACTACGTTTTTTGGGTTGCCGACCTATTTTGAGATACTTTGACTCCGGGTACACGGTTTTGGACAGTTTTGGGTTGTGCATAAAATTCATCGTTTCGGCCGTTTTCGTGGGCTATAGCTCACGTTGTTTGGGTTCGCGATCGATTTTGAGATACCGTGACCCCGGGTACACGGTTTCAGGCTGTTTCGGCCCGATGGAGAAAATTCACCGTTTCAGCATTTATCGTGGGCCATAGCCCACGATTTTTGGGTTCCCTGCCGATTTTACGACATCGTGACCCCGGGTACATGGTTTTGGGCAGTTTCAGGCCGATGCAGAGAATTCACCGTTTCATGCCTTTTTGTGGGATATATAGCCCACGTTTTTTGGGGTTCGCTGCCGATTTTGAGATACCGTGACCCGGGTACACTGTTTCGGGCAGTTTCGGACCGGTGCTGAGAATTCACCGTTTCGGCCGTTTTCGTGTGCTATAGTTCACGTTTTTTGGGTTCGCGGCCGATTTTGAGATACCGTGACCCCGAATACACTGTTTCGGGTATCTGTGCGGAGCAGATATATGCAGTTTTGTTAGGTGAGGGTATACTCCGGGTGCACAGTAGGTAAGCACTTTAAGTACACTCAAGATATTACATGGCTTAAACAACTAGTGGTAGAGCAGAGCTAAGCTACGTTGTAGTCATAGTAACTCGTTTCATTCACAGTGAAAATAGCAGAGCAAAAAATGGTTTGCTTCCATCATTTATTCAATCTTTGGGAAATGGTTGTGCTGCTAAATAACCTATCTAAACATTGAGAAACCAACAATTCTACATAAAGAAAATGATCCAAAATTACATGTTTGGGTTATTGTTTTCTGTAGTGTGGAGTTCGATAAATGGAGCAAACGATAAGATTATTGCCATTCAAGAAAAAAAGTCACCAGCATATCTTGCTTCTTCTTTTTATCAAGCAGCACAAGAGACAAAAAAAGAAACAAAGTAAACAAAAACATGGGATATGACCGATGAAGTGCACAGTGAGTGACGAGTACGAAATGTAACCGCATGCATGAAATAATAAGAGCACCACGCAATCGCATGCATGAAATAATAAGAGCACGCATCCTCAGTTTGGTAAAGGCAACCCCGTGCCACATGAAACAGTTTCAATTGAACTTGTTCAAGTTGATTTTCGTTGCGGTCCATGTCCGGTTGGGTTGCACAAGCATCATGGAAGCCCTCCGCTCTCCTCTGCGGGTGAAGGTGAGGTGAGACGCCTCGCCAATGGACGGGACGGGGGGGTGGGTGCAGCTCTCTACACGCCCTTTTGCTTACTTCATGCCTGGCTCGGCAGGCAGTACTACTCGAGCACGAACGTACCAGCTGTCCAGCTAACGCAGAGGGCAGAGGGGGAGAGAAGTTTGAATGGACAGGGCGACGACAAAGGGAGGGATGGGGAGCCGGGGAGGCAGTGACCGTGACCCTTCTCGTCTTCCTCACGCTACCCTTTTCCCATTGCTTTCCAATTTTCTATGCACATGTACTGCTACTGCTGCCATCCTATTGCTTTGCACTTATATGTCTACATGTTTAAACTAGGAGCGTCACCCCCAAACCAAAAAGGAAAAGAAAATCATTTCAACCCTCCATCATGCATCCGAGACAAACTCACTGTTCCCATCGTCCGGGATAATCTCACCGTTGCCATGGAGTTTTTTTTTCTCCTTTCTGTTGTTGTTAGTACTCACTCTGTCCCAAACCAAATGCCAAATTACTATTGTTCCACCATTTATCTTATTCAAAATTTAATCTAAATATAAAATAGATCATAAACAAGTAATTTCGGATAGTAGTACATGTGTATTATATTAGCGATGCAAACATTTATAGCTTACCATGACCTTTTATTATGAGTAGTGCATTTGTCTTATCTTCGTATTCCTATGCTCGGAATGATTTTTTTTACACGTGCTTGGAGCGATCTTGGTAGACTCGTACCATGACTTGGTTTAAGAACCACATGGAACAACCACCCACCCGCCCTAATATCATCGTTCTCTTTTCTCTTTTTTATCCTCTTTGTGTCTTAAAACTCTCGCCAGGATTTCATCTATATACCTATACCTAATATTAAAGAGGTAAAATTTCTTTCCACTAATTTTTTTCGTCCGGCCCTTAGCTAACTTTGTGAATGCGGAGACCGTCCTAGACACATCTACACCCCTACTATTTTAGACGCCTAGGCTTCTTGCCTAGAATAGCCTAAATAGGAATCCTACTCGAAATAGAATTAAAAAAGGAAATAAAAGTAGAAAGTAAGCAAATACGTATAAATTAGACAAAGCTATTTTTTATGATCACGGGAATTGATTTTCGTCATTGCACGCATCAGCTCATGGTTCAACTTTTGCGGCCAGTTCGACGCCTGTAAATTAAGAGCAAAAAAGAAATCTTCATCTTCTGTTGTCCGTCTAATTCGACTCCGACGATTTTCCCTTTTGCATTTTTCTGAGGCTACATGGACGAATTTTCTGAGCGTTAACTTATGTCGTCCTTTTTTTATCAGGGCAGAATCCTGAATGGACTCACGTCCGATTTACTCTCACAAGGCCATTTTTCCGATGGAACTCATGTTCATTTTACTCTCTCGTTGTTGTTTTCCATCGAGGCCGATTTTTTATTTTGTTCCTTACGGTCATACATGCCAATTTTTAAGCTTTGTTTTTCACGATTTTTTGACCGTTCCAACAAAAATAATAAGTGTCAAAAACAAAGACCTTGACTCTTTCCTAAGAAGCAAAGATTCCTACCACTAAGTTAGTGATATATTTTTATTAGGAATAAAACTTCTCATAGTGAAATTTGGTTCAGTCGATGGTCCAACTTATCAACAGCGAGTTAAGGTCTTACAATATTTGTTGTCCAATTAATCCAGCGTAATATCCAAAATAGCCAACTTATCAAACAGCGAGTTAAGGTCTTTCACTACGAGAATTTCTTGACACATCGATAGATAGCTAACTTGATACAAGTTACAACAACTCGCTTCGGGTTTTCTGGGCCCGGGCAGCCGTCCGCTCGGCCCCCTCCAGGACCGGGCCTGAGAGTAAACCCAGCACCTGGGACACGGATTTGTGACACGGCCCTCGGATAACCTAACCTGGAGGGGAGACGAGACCATTTGCTTGAGCAACCCGACCCGCCTCCTGCGACGCTGTGAACGCCGCCGGCCGCCGGGCTCGCCGGAGGCTGCGCCTCGTCTCCCGCCCGTTGACGTCCGCGCTCCGCCCTCCCACGTCCAGCCGTCCAGGTAGCCTACGGCTTTGGTCTTCCCTCTTGTCTGTTCCCTCTTCCCTCTTCTGTCTTCTCTTCTCCAAATCTGCCTTCTGGCTTTTGTTGTCTTCTCTTTTGCCTGCGCGTCCAGGTTGCAGGCAACGAGATAATGGGGGCAGGATCACGAGTGAAAAAGGAATAATTGGCATGATTAGCCCGTGGGCTCTCCTCCTTCTATTTATACATGTGGTATACATGGTTAATGTAATTACCATATCTAACCTACCAAAGTTAGCCCGTAATATTCTCAAAATCGTGCCTCTGATTACGGGTCAAATGGGGCAGTATTTTCTCTTACCAATTTCATTTTCTTAATTATTTATATTTATATATATATTCGCCGTGTCCCCGTATGACTGTTTTTGAAAAATGCCGTGTCCCCGTACGTGTGTCGCCGTGTCCGTGTCGCCGTATCGGTGCAACGTAGCCTAGCACCTCTTCACTTCGGGTCTTGTGCTCTGCAGTTCGTTCGTCTTGCGTGGTTCTTGGGTGCTAGGGAAGTCCAGCATCGCTGGCCTCTCCGCGCTCTCCGCCGCCATGGCATGCCACCCCTTCGTTCTGACATTCGCCTTGTTTCTTTCTCTGTCCACCAGGTGCCTGCCCAAGATTTTAGGTGCCCAAGGTGATTTGATCTGAATTTGGGCCAATCGCATGCAAGTTTGATTCCGCCCTGGTGTGGTGGTGAAGAGATGGGTAAGAAGAAGCGGCAACAACAGAAGCGCACCAACGAGAATGTGACCGGCGGGCAGCAGCCAAAGGAGGCGGCTGTGCCTGCGAAGAGGGCCACCAACAAGAATGTGACCGGGCAGCAGCAGCCAAATGATCCTGCACCCCAGGGGCACACAGCGAAGAACAAGAACAACAATGAGGAAGAGGTGCCAGGCACCAGCACCCAGAGGAAGCCCACAGATCCAAATCTAGAGGTGACAGAGGCGCCCAAGGAAGAGGTGTGCCCACTCACATTATCAACCACAAACCCATTCTCCGAATTCTCCTTTGGCGCAACAACCAAGGCAGCGCCCAAGAACGAGACGCCCCCACCCATATTCGGCATCCCTTACTTTGTTCCCCAAACCACAACCCCAGAGCCACTCGAATTCTCCTTTGGAGCAACAGCCACTGTTGAAAAGAAGAACAGCAACCAGGGGAAGGAGGACACGGTGGAGAAGTCTCCAACCGCCGGCCACCCCACTCGCTCCTCCATGGGTCGTGCTCCCGGCGCGCAGGAGAAGCCGCCCGCCTCCTCGATCCGTGGCTAGCCGCCCGCGTCGTTTGCGGGGCTTGGCTTTGTGTTCCATCGCCTGGGTCGACATGAAGGTATGTTCAAACCCTAATCATGCTGATTGATGCCTGATGGATTATTGCAAGGGGGGGATTTCACGCATCGAGGGTTCCTAGTTATGCAATACTAATCCCATGAGACAAATACTTGCTGATTTAACTCAATAGTACTAGTAATCTTACGAGACAGAGAAAACGAACACCCAACTTCAACTTGCTGATTTACTTAATATAATTGTAGTCATTTTGTCGGAGAAAATATGCAGTATAAAATTACAAGTTGTCAAGTGTGAACTTGCGACAGATGGGTCATCGTCAATCCCCTTTCGTCTCAGGATTTGTCCGTCATGTAGTCATTGTCGTTACAGCTGCTCCCCTGTAGTCAGGAAAAGTAATCTGTTTGCTCTGTCAAGGCATGCAGTGATACCGGCAGGCTTGATTTCATATTATTGATAAAAGATCTAATCTAAAATAACTCCCCCTTTATTATGGCACCCTTCAAAGTTACTTTTGGTTGGGCAACTCATTCTGATCAGGAAGTTAGTCAGTCTTAGTCTCCTAATTCTGGTCTCCAAGCACTAATCGGCACAGACACAACCAGAGTGGCCAACTGTTTACATCAGTAGATCAAAGAAGCTTCTCTTTTGCAATGCCTGTTTCCACGTAGTTTCATGTCAATTAATGCCAAATTGCCAAGTCAGAAAGCCGAGCATTGTGTGTGAACAAATGCACCGCGTGCTGGACTACTTTGAATTGTCACTAACTCGTGAATGAGACTGCTTTGGTTAGATTAGGCCCCAGTCCCCGGCCGGCACTACACTACGACCTATCGTTGGTTCGATCACGACATTCCGTCACCCAAGACAAAAGACTCACAGGACAGGCATGCTCAGTGCACACAGCCCTCTTATCAGTTTCCTCTATTTTAGCAAAAAATAAGCATCTCTTCTTCTAGCCTTCACCACATCCGCATCTGCTTGTAGAGAGCGAGAACAAGAGGTCAAGCAATGGAAGTAGTGGCAGGGGCGATGGGGCCCCTCCTCAGCAAGCTCGGCGAGCTTCTTCTCAATGAATTTAACTTGGGAGAAACGCGTGAGGAAAAGCGTCAAATCTCTTGAGACGGAGCTCGTCCTCATGCATGCCACCCTCCTAGGTAGGTGAGGTGCCACCTGACCAACTTGACATGAACGTTAGGGTATGGGCGGGCAAGGTGCAGGACCTCTCCTACGACATGGAGGACATTGTCAACACCTTCATGGTGCAAGTGGAGAATGGACATGAGAACGAGCAGCTGACAAACATGAAAAACCGAGCGAAGAAGTTGCTTAAGAAAACTATCAAATTGTTCAACAAGGGTAAGGCGCTTCATCAGATCTCTGTGGCCATCCAAGAAGCTCAGGACCTCACCAAGGAGTTGTCCGATCTGCGTAAAAGGTACAAGCTTATGATACATAGCAACAACACCGGTGCTGCCAACACCGGTGCTAACATCGACCCTCGCCTGTTGGATATGTACAAAGATGTAACTGAGCTTATTGGCATCGAAAAGGAAAGGGACGAACTAATCCAAAGCTTGACAGAGGATGGTTACAAGTCCAAGCAGAACTTGAAGACAATCTCTATCGTTGGGTTTGGTGGACTGGGAAAAACAACTCTTGCAAAAGCAGTGTACAATAAGATTAAAGTGGAATTTGATTGTGGGGCATTTGTTTCAGTGTCTCGAACTCCTGACGTGAAGAGAATTTTGAAGGATATTCTCTATGATCTTGACAAGGACAAGTTTCAAAACATACATAGCACAACAAGGGGTGAAAATCTGCTCATTGACGAACTCCGTGAATTTCTTGAAGACAAGAGGTACATATTGAAAGAATCCTATCTTTCTCTCTCAACTATGGATCATGTATTTGTAAAAAGAGAAGTCATTTTGTGCATGCTTGTGCATTCATCTTCTTAATTTGCATCCTGTTTGGTATATATTTCTAGAGTTTGCTTTAGTCTGCTTTCAGTTGGATACCTCATTATTTGCTTTCATTTTGCCCCTTAGAAAGCATATCTTGATTGACTTGCCAACTAACACCGCCAAAAATTGATACAGGTATCTCATCATGATTGATGACATATGGGATGTGAAAACATGGGGGATAATCAAGTGTGCTTTATGTGGAAACAGTCTTGGCAGTCGAATAATCACAACAACACACAATGTCAATGTTTCTGAAGCATGTCACTCTTCTGGTGACGACATTATTCATAGGATGAAACCTCTTTCCACGGAAGAATCACAAAGGCTCTTTTATAGAAGAATATTTCCTAGTCATCATTACTGTAGCTAGTCTCTTGTCTAGTAATCAGAACAGGATGTCAAAGGATCACTGGTGCCATGTGCTCAAGTCTATTTGGCGTGGAATTACAGAAGATGCTATTGTGGGCTATTATGATCTACCTTCTCATCTTAAGACTTGTTTATTATATTTAAGTATATTTCCAGAAGACTATAAGATTGAGAGACATAGATTGATTTGGAGGTGGATAGCTGAAGGTTTTATCCATCATGGAAAACAAGGAAAGGGACTATTTGAGGTTGGTGAAAGTTACTTTAATGAGCTTGTAAACAGAAGCATGATCCAGCCTGCAGATATGAACTACGAAGGCAAGGCATATTTTTGCCGTGTGCATGATCTGGTTCTTGATCTCATATGTTCATTGTCACGTGAAGAAAACTTTGTTGCTATATGGGATGCCAATGGGCAAAGCATACATGAATCACAAAGCAATTTCCGTAGGCTGTCCCTTCAAAACATTAGCATGGCAGAGCTCGGCACCCCTCAGCTTGGTACCATGAACATGTCACAAGTGAGGTCTTTTTCCCTCTTTATGGTTGACATTAACCCGATGCCATCTCTTTCTTGCTTTCAAGTTTTACGAGTACTAGATTTAGAAGGCTGCCATTCTGTCAGAAGAAAAGATAAGATTTATCTTAGGCATCTTGGGAGTGTACTACACCTGAAGTACCTAGGACTAAATAGAACCCATGTCAGTGAACTTCCCATAGAAATAGGAAATTTGCAAATTTTACAGACACTTGACATCAGACGTACATATGTGCGTGAGCTACCCTCGAGTGTTTTTCAACTAAGAAAGTTGATGCGGCTATGTATCAATAGTGAGATAAAGTTGCCAGCAGCCAGCTTAGGGAACCTGGTCTCCCTACAAGAGTTGAGTACTCTCAATGTGGACAATTTTTCTGGCGAGGAATTAAAAGAGTTGGGCAGTCTGACAGAGTTGAGGTTCCTTATGATTTGCTTTTCCTGCAAAATGGATGAGAACCAGGATAAAGCTTTGGCGGAGTCCATAAATAAATGCAAAAATTGCAAAGTCTAGAGTTTTTTGGTGTTGGATGCACCAAATTCATTCCGGTAAGAAGGGTTCCACGTCCAACACTCCATCGTTTTGATGAAGATTTGCTCTCTGCTATGCCAAGTTCATCACTTCCATTCCTATCCTATGTACATATAAGTGTGGATCAAGTACGAGGAGATCACATTGTGACCCTTGGGATGCTGCCTGTACTTCGTTTTCTTTACCTGGATGCTCGTAGATCCAAGAAAGAGCTGGCAGAACTGGAAAGAGGGTTTGTGCTCTCAGCTGATGGTGCATTTCCGTGTGTGACAGAGTGCACTTTCTTGGGTTTTCAGACATTTCCATGCATGTTCCCACAAGGGACTATGCCAATGCTTCGATCCTTTCATTTCAGTTTCCTGGCACGTCAAATCTTCAGCCATCACTTCGAACTGAGCATGAGTCACCTCCCTTTGATCCAGCAAGTCACGGCTGATGTTTGGTGTCATGGAGCCAATGCTGGGGAGGTGAAGTTTGCAGAGACTGAGTTCAGGCGTGCAGCGGCTGACCATCCTAACCTTCCCACATGTCTGATCGACAGATATGGCATAGACCGGTGCTTGGAGAGACAGGTATCTCTTAAGTCCTGCTTAGAGTGCATATACTTTTTTGTGTGCTAGCCACTATAGTTTAATTGTATTATCCATTTGTTTCTTTTGTTTTGAGTTTCAGCTAGATGTAGTACTGCCACGTAAGGTGCGGGTCTTGTGCTAACCAACATATCCTGCGCTACGTACGGTGCAGGTAACAACCACTCCTCGCTCTCCATTAGTAACTTGAACTACTGCCTTGCAGTGATTATTTCACCTTTCGTAATCCATGCATATATGAAGCAAGGTTTTAAATCGTGCGCTAAATCATTTCGCGGCGGCATCCTCCAACCGCAATAGCGGCCGCTACACCATCGCGTACAAAAATTAGCGCCATACCTAAACTTATCTGTTATATAATGAAGAAGATAATGCAGAATTACGAATTAACGTTGATTTCGCGGCAACTGTCATAGTGTCATGCTGAGGCTTCCGTTCTGCTATAGCGGCCGCGCTATTTATTTCTATGATATGAAGTTCTTTTAGATGATGATGCATGTGTGTGACCTTGGCTTGTTCCATATGCACTGCAGCCGTGTTGTGGCTATTGCCCAGATGGGGTCATCGCCATCCTCTGGTCAGGCGAGTCCTAGAGCAGGGCAAACCCAGCTCCAACACCGGCACAAGAAAGCCTACAAAGCTGATGCTAGGAAAATAGCCTTGTGGTTGCTGGTCATCCACGACATGGACAACCTCCGCAACAAACGCCTCTAGCAAACACTTCTGGAGGCTTAGATCTCTGACAAAAATCGCATCCGTGGGTCTCTTTATGTTATTCCGTTTTAACAAATAGAATCTCTGTGCATCTTGTTTTGGCCTTTCAGTGCCACGTGGTAGTTGACAGCCATTGCAGTAGCCACTCGTCTTATTACTCCCTCCGACCCGTATTACTTGTCGAAATATTACGTGTATCTAGACGTTTTTTAAACATAGATACATTCATATTTAGGCAAATTTGAGACAAGTAATATGGGTCGGAGGGAGTAGTTCATTTGACATGCCGATGCTTACTTATCTTCATCCTAATCCTTGTTGGGTTTTGCTTGAAAAACAGAAATGCCTTTAAGCAAGGATAGCAGGCCGCAGGATCTTGGATTATCTATGCCAGTGACATGCGCTGATGGGAACCACCAAGGAAGATCAGTGAGCTGTATTTGCTTCCTACCTGATAGCCAAAACTTTATAAATTGGGAGTCTAGAATCGAAATTTTCTTGTTTGTTGAGTAGCAGTAAGCGGCGGAGCAGGATACGGTATGGAACTGGATTAGGAGATGCTATGATTTGTACTGGATTAGGATTAGGCTATGTTACTGTTTTGTAACTGCAGCAGATGATGCTATCTATGATAAAACCCTTGTTGTTTGTGCTGGATTAGGATCTGTTATGTTCTGCTCGAGATCTTCCTTCCATGGTCTTGGGTAGTCTGGTCTGCTCTGCCTGTGTTGCAGTCTGATGTTGCTTGCTTTGGCATTGCTGCATGTGTCTAGTTGGTTGCAAATAGGATTTCAATTATCTAATGATTAGATCAAAGTTAACTATTTATGTCGATGCCCAGGCGAGATGAGAATGCCGAAATATGGCAATGCCCCGATGAGATGAGAATCCCTAAATAATATCTCAAAAATAACTGCCTCACAAGGCAATTTAGCAGATTAGTAAACTCATGTAACCACTTCTAAAATGTGCCCTTGGATGAAATCCAACTTTAGTATTGATCTGAGCCTGATTTCTTCTCTGGAATTTATGCACGGTCTCATGAAACACGACCACTTCTCTAATTTGTGCCATCCGTCCGCGTTTTGAAATTCAACTTTGGTATTGATCCGAGCCTGATTTGTTTCCTTGAGTTCTACCTTTGTCGTAACTTATTCAACTTTGACCAAATTTACATAAATTCTACCAACATCTATGCTTTAAATTAGTTTTATTAAATCTATCCTGATATATATTTTCAATAGCATACTCGTTTGGTATTCTACCTGCTAGATACATTTTTTCTGTAAACTTATTGAAACTTTAAGCTGTCTAGGACGAAAATAAAACTTCATTTAAAAATGGAGCTAGCAAGTGGCGAATCATATGAAATCATATTATCCCCCCTTCTCTGTCCCCTCCACCTCTCGCCGCCGCCCTTCCGTCCCGCCGTCACCCGCCCGCCACCAGATTGAATCGCCGCTGGGGATTCCGATGCGTCAAAGGCTGTGGTCGCTCCAGTTCCCCTGTTGTGCAGGTGAGTACCTAGCTAGGGCTTGCAACCCCCCCTTTTTCTCTCTCAAATAGTAGATCGACTGTGCTCCATCCCGGTTATTCCTAGGCTTAGGAATCAGATTGCTTCGTTCAGGATTGACTCCATTGTGTTCCAACTGACTTCGCAATAAAAGCATTGCGACGTTGCAAGGATGCTTCCTTAACCGTGCCGGCTTTGCATTGGGCTGTCGGTACTATATTCTCGGGTAGTAGACCGCTGTTAATATTCAGGTTAATCTCTCTTTATTCTAAAAATTGACTCCTGAGGCAGCAGCCTAATTTTCAACCCGGGATCTCTCCCCTTTCCATTACTTGCATAACGGAAATACAAAGTATCAACCCACAGAACACTAAGAGAGAAATAAGAGATGAAGGGGGAGATCAGACTACATTTGGAGCAGGAAACCCGCTGACCAGCTCCGCATTCGGAAACTGACTACGGGACGAAAACCTGCTCCCTACCTAGCCCTACCAACAGTTCAGAAACAAATGAAGTAACAGCGAGAGTTTGTTACAGACCAAAAGAACCTCAAAAGATTACAGTCCAACCAAACAAACAGCCACCAAGATAGCAGGCGATCAGCGACGATCTCGGCAGCAGCCTAATTAAGCCACATGTTTGATTCAGATAGTTGAGGTGAAGACTGCTAGCGTCGTTTGTAATTTTCTGAAAATGTGTTCTCTTATCCAGTTCCAAGTATACTGTCAAATCTGAAATAGTTATTCTATAAGTATCCAGATAATTCAAAATGTAAATTAGGTGGTCAAAGTTCAAGTTTTTTCCTGAATATTTTCTATCATATGTTTTTAAATGATCTGTATTTCCATTGATGCTAGAAAGTGGAAACCAATGTTTAGTTTTTTTTAATGCTGGTAAGGGTTAGTTTATAGAGAATAGTATTTTCAATTGATTTTCTGAAGAGTATTAGTGAAATTTCAGAATAAAAGTATATCTAGAAAGATGTCATACTAAAATCTTTCATATACTAATTTCCATTTGTATGATTGTATCACACATTAACGTTCACAAAAATATTTCAAAGACATACAAAACTTGACAAAAATAACTTGTGTTCGTTTCATCCACACATCTTTGTAGCCAATCATCAATGGCAAATAAAATTATTAAGATTTTGCATGTCAATTGCTGAGCTCTACATTCTTTGCACTAAAGTTCCGGCATAAACTATTATGAACGGGCAATGAGTGGCCATCGCAATCAAGAGCGACACTTATGCTGAGCAACCGAATCAGATGGTGAAGCACTAATATGAACTGACAAATAGCAGCCCACATGGGCATAGATAGCAAATAAGATCAGGGATTGGACCGTACAATGTGCAAATCTACCTTCCCCAAGTTTTTTACTGAATTCTTCAGTGCATTCTCAACTTCTCTAAAGGAAACCTAGCAGGCATTCCGGATAATTGATCAAAATCAGAGTCTTCACCATTCTCTTCATACTTCCTCCTTTGTAGACAAAGAATGGCAACAACGACAAGTAATAGTACAAGAGTACTTGTTGGAAGTGTAATTGTTAAAATAACGTTCCGTCGGTTTGTAGGAGCAGAAGTGGATTTGGAGGGTCTATAGCACCTTGATGTAAGCAGTGGAGTTGTAATGAAGAGCTTCAGGTTGTACTAATTGCAATGAGAATACCTTTGTCACCCAGAAACATTCACCGTTGGAGTCGTCCTGGCCATACCTGAACACAACTTCCCTGCAGGAGCAATTGTGCTTGCTTACAATCATTTCTGTTTAAATTCACAATGGTGTGGCTTTCATCAAAATTAGAAACATCAATAAGAGTAAAGAAATTGTAGAGAATTCGAGGTGGACCTAACACACTACGAGAGGGCCTATTCACCTATACCAACTACTTTGGTGTAGTTGATTAGTCCCTTTTTATTTCTACTTACTTAGTGCAAGTTTCCGGGCGGTAGAGCCACTCACGTTAAAGCAAGTCTTGAATCCGGGCGGCTATGCCACTCACGTTGAAACAAGACCGTTGTGATTCCGGGCGAATCCGCTCACGTTAAATCACAACTTATATGCACTAAGTACTTAGAAATAACAAGGCCTAACCGGGAGACTTATATGAACAAAGTAGTACTATATTGCTTTAGGAATATTAGTACAAGAGAGAGCATACACACCTTACACTTGCTCACACCTTGTTCTCCACCTTTTTCACTTTCTTATTCTCTACTACACAAGGTGTGAGGTAAGAGCCTCTATTTATAGGACTACATGGCCATTGGATCTTTGACATGTGTCAAAATCTTAGCCATTGATACAAAATATTTAAAGCCTTCCACACACTTCTACATAAATATCTAGGCACTAGAAGGTTTCCTATTTATTTATTTTAAACTCCTATTCTAGAGTATTCCAAAGCTTCTACATAATTCTTCATGCATATCTAAACACTAGAAGGTTCCCTCTTTTATTTATTTTATATTCTAGAGTATTCCATAGTAATGTCTTCTTTCTTGTAATATTGAGAACATTCTAGAAGCTTGCATTGTATTCTCCAACACTCCCCCTCAATGCAAAGCTTCTTTGGTGACCATGCCAAGAGCTTCTCGAAACTTCTCGAACTTTGATTTGTTGAGACTCTTGGTGAGGATATCTGCAGTCTGTTCTTCTGTCTTTGTTGGCACCATCTCAATTTCCCCCTTAAGGACCTTTTCTCTGATGTAGTGGTAGTGCAGCTCTATGTGCTTTGTCCTTACATGGAAGACAGGATTTTCTGCTAGCCTTATGGTGGATAAGTTATCATAGAAAATCCATACCTGATTTTTTGGAGTTTGATGAAGGTCTTCCATCAATTGTTTAAGCCAGGTGCTTTCTTGTGCTGCCACTGCCGCTGATCGATATTCTGCTTCAGTACTTGACAGTGCCACTGTAGGTTGCCTTTTGCTGCACCATGTTATGGCTCCCGATCCAAGACTGAAGAGATATCCAGTGGTTGATCTCCGTGTATCACAATCTCCGGCATAGTCGGCGTCGCAGTAACCAATAACCTGGCATTCTTTTGTTTTCTTATATAGGATGCCATAATTTAAGGTGCTTTTGACATACCTGAGTATTCGCCTTATTGCATCAAGGTGAGGCTTCTTTGGTGTGCTCATGTATCGGCTTGCCACTCCAACGGCATAGGAAATATCTGGCCGACTAAGTGTCAGATAGATAAGACTCCCGACCAGTTGCCGATACATGGTTGCATCCTCCAAATTCTTTCCTTTGTCTTCTTGAAGTCTTGCGTTAGGATCCATAAGAGTGGAAATAGGTTTGCAGTCAAGCATCCCATACCTCTTAAGAAGGTCCTTCGCATACTTTTGTTGGCCTAAGAATATCCCATTCTTAGTGTGCTCCACCTCAAGTCCAAGGAAGTGTCTTAACTCACCAAGTTCCTTCATTTGAAATCTCACGGAGAGATTTTCCCTTGTCCTTTCTATCTCCTCGGAGTAATCTCCCGTGATGATCAAGTCATCAACATAGACTAGAACTATTGCTAGTCTTCCTTCCTTGGCCATCACAAATAAACTAGAGTCTGATGGAGCAACTTTAAAGCCATTGTGTACTAGGAACTCACCGATCTTTCCGTACCATGCTCTTGGTGCTTGCTTTAGCCCGTAAAGTGCCTTCTTTAGTTTGCAGACATGCTCGGGGTATTTCTTGCTCTCAAACCCCTTTGGCTGCTCCATGTAAATCTCCTTGTCAAGTTCTCCATGCAGAAAGGCATTCTTGACATCCATCTGCCACAACTCCCAAGACTTGCTGGCAGCCAATGCAAGCAAGACTCGAACTGTTGTGATTTTTGCCACCGGACTGAATGTTTCTTCGTAATCCAGTCCATACTCCTGCGAGAAACCTCGTGCCACAAGTCGAGCTTTATACCTTTCAATTGAGCCATCTGTTCGGGTTTTCACTTTGTAGACCCATTTGCAGGATATTGGCTTCACGTCCTTTGGCTTTGGCACTAAGTCCCATGTTTGGTTTTCCTTTAGTGCCTTAATCTCTTCTTCCATCGCCTTCTGCCACTCAGGGCCTCGTGCTGCTTCTTCATAGGAAGATGGCTCAATAGGTAAAGACTCATCGGCAAGAGCAGCATTAGCGTACCTTGGATTGGGCTTCCTGGGTCTTGTTGATCTTCGAAGTTCTTGATCATGCTCCTCGATTTGTGGCTCTTCAGGTTGGTGTATGCCGGTCTTCCACGGACTCTTGGTCTTACTTGGTGAGCTCCTTTCTCCTTCACTTGGGGTTTCTAGCTTCTGATCTCTTTCTTCTTCTATAACCTCCTCCACGTCAGGTGATTCAGGAATCTCTTCTTTCTTAGGGGACCACCATGAAGAAGCTTCATCGAACACAATGTTCCTTGAGGTGTGACATTTACCTGTGGTTGGATCACAACACCTCCATCCTTTTCGAGCATCATCGTAACCAACGAAGATGCACCTCTTCGCCTTCTTTTCAAACTTGGTTCTTAGGTGATCTGGCACAAAGATATAGCATACGCAACCAAATACCTTGAGGTGGCTGATGGCTGGTTTCATCCTCCAAAGCTTCTCATGTGGTGATTTGAACCCCAACCTCACTTGTGGTAGCTTATTAATCACATGAGCTGCAGTCCTCATACACTCGGCCCAGAATCTTCCAGGAACATTTTTGGCGTGCAACATACTCCGACAAGTTTCCGCAAGGTGACGATTCTTGCGCTCCGCTACTCCATTTTGTTGTGGAGTATTAGGGCAAGTTAACTGCCTTTTTATCTTTATTTTCTTGAGATAGATGGTGAACTCATTGGATAAATATTCTCTCCCATTGTCAGTGCGTAGGCACCGTATCTTATACTCGAGTTCACCTTCTATCATATCCTTAAATTCCTTAAATTTCATAAAGGTCTCAGACTTCTCCTTCATAAAGTATACCCAAACGTACCTTGAGAAGTCGTCGATGAAGGTCACCATGTATCTCATGCCTCCAAGTGATATTTGCTTGACTGGGCCAAAGACATCTGAGTGTATGAGCTCTAGAGGTACCTTTGACTAATGCTGCGACTCCTTGTATGGCAATTGGTGGGCCTTGCCATACTGACATCCAGCACAGACCATGTCTGTACGGATATCAAGATCAGGAAGCCCCTTCACTACGTGCTTCTCCATCATCTCCTTTAACTTGTGGTAGCTGACGTGTCCAAGCCGCGCATGCCAAAGATCAGCCGTCTCATTCTTCCGAGTCTTGTCTACGTATGCTGACTCAGCAGAGAGCACAAAGAGTGAGTCTCTCTTTTTCCCTTCCATGATGGGTGTGCCGATCACCTTGAGCCTTCTGAAGATTGCTACTTTTTGTGGACCAAACAGAACATACTTCCCTTCTGCTGTCAGTTGAGGTACTGACAACAGATTCTTCTTCAAGCCTGGGACGTGATAGACTCTCTCAAGTTGTAGTTGTTGAGGACCATACCTTGGAACGGCTGTCTTTCCAACATGGGAAATCGATAGCTTGGAGTTGTTGGCTGTCAGCACCATTTTTCCTCCCTTGTACTCGGTCATATCTTGCAGCTTGTTGTCATCATTAGTCATATGGTTGGAGCACCCAGAATCAACGATCCAATCATCTTTATAGTTGATTTTTGGATCCTTGATTGCTGCAAGGGCTGGCGCCTCCATGTCCTCCTCCAACTCTTCTTCATCCGTTGCAAAGACTGGTGGCTCCATGTCTTCCTCCAACTCTTCTTCATCCATCGCAAAGGCTGATGTCTCCATATCTTCCTCCAACTCTTCTTCATCCATTGTAAGGGCTGGCACCTCCATGTCTTCCGTCCTCCTCCAACTCTTCTTCATCCGTTGCAAAGACTGGTGGCTCCATGTCTTCCTCCAACTCTTCTTCATCCATCGCAAAGGCTGATGTCTCCATATCTTCCTCCAACTCTTCTTCATCCATTGTAAGGGCTGGCACCTCCATGTCTTCCTCCAAGTCTTCTATGTCAACCTCTTGAGAGTATCCAGCTTCGGCATCCCATTCTTCTTCGCTCATGGATGCTTCTAGAGTGATCTCCTCTTTCTCTTTTGTGGTGGCCACATTCCCTTCATAACGCCTTTTTGGATATCGACATTCTCGAGTAAGGTGACCTTTCTTACCACAATTGGAGCATCCATCATTTGACCTCCTTGAAAATCGGCATTCTCGAGCAAAGTGACCTGCCTTGCCACAATTGAAGCATCCATCACTTGGTCTCCTTGCATTCTTCTCATACCATTTTGGTTCTTGTCTTTCTCGTTGGTCTCCCCCTGAAGAGTTGCTTCTCTCCTTTGGATGTTCTTTCCCACCTTCTGTCCACTTAGGCTTGGGCTTCCATTGTTTTTGGTGTGGGCTCTTCTTCTTAGTGAAAAGTGCCTCCTCTTCTTCCTTTATGGTTATGCTCCCCATCTTCTTAGCTAACTCCTCTTGATTTACCAATAAATTCTCCAACTCCACTACTGAAGGTGGAGTAGGCCATCCCATCACCGCAGCCATAAACCCATTGTATTCGGGTCTAGTGGATGATGATTCTCTTCATCCGAGCCTCGCTCACCTTCTCATCCGGGGCAAGTTGGGATATCTCACGGCAAATAAACTTCACCTTCGAAAAATATTGACTGATGGATAGATTGCCTTGTGAGATACCTGTGAGCTCATTTTCCAAGAGCTGGAGCCGTGCTTCATTTTTCCTTGAGAATAGCTTCGCCAAAGTCTCCCATGCCTCCTTAGGTGTCTTCTCATCACGGATGTGCTCCAATAGGTCCTCTTCGATGGTCGTCTTCAATACAAACATGGCCTTCCCTGACTTGATCTTCCATTTCCGCAAGGCATCAGCATTCTCTGGAGGAAATGCTTCGGTGCCCGCAACGACCTCCCATAGGTCCTGACCTTGTAGGTAGGACTCCATGCAGGTCTGCCAATAGCCATAGTTGTGGCTATTAAGCTTCCTGATCCCGCTGCTTGAACTAGCAAGATCCGCCATGGTGACTTGTGCCCAGCGTCAAGTAAGCATTGGTCCCGGACCAGCTTCACAGTCCCAGACTGTGCACCAGCAGAGTCTCCCCTCAGCGCCTTCTTGTTGCACCGAACAAAGCAAGCACCCCGTGCTTACAACTCTTCCTCCAAATGACGATCCCAGACCGCCTGCTCTGATACCAACTGTAGAGAATTTGAGGTGGACCTAACACACTACGAGAGGGCCTATTCACCTATACCAACTACTTTGGTGTAGTTGATTAGTCCCTTTTTATTTCTACTTACTTAGTGCAAGCTTCCGGGCGGCAGAGCCACTCACGTTAAAGCAAGTCTTGAATCCGGGCAGCTATGCCACTCACGTTGAAACAAGACCGTTGTTATTCCGGGCGAATCCGCTCACGTTAAATCACAACTTATATGCACTAAGTACTTAGAAATAACAAGGCCTAACCGGGAGACTTATATGAACAAAGTAGTACTATATTGTTTTAGGAATATTAGTACAAGAGAGAGCATACACACCTTACACTTGCTCACACCTTGTTCTCCACCTTTTTCACTTTCTTATTCTCTACTACACAAGGTGTGAGGTAAGGGCCTCTATTTATAGGACTACATGGCCATTGGATCTTTGACATGTGTCAAAATCTTAGCCATTGATACAAAATATCTAAAGCCTTCCACACACTTCTACATAAATATCTAGGCACTAGAAGGTTTCCTATTTATTTATTTTAGACTCCTATTCTAGAGTATTCCAAAGCTTCTACATAATTCTTCATGCATATCTAAACACTAGAAGGTTTTCTCTTTTATTTATTTTATATTCTAGAGTATTCCATAGTAATGTCTTCTTTCTTATAATATTGAGAACATTGTAAAAGCTTGCATTGTATTCTCCAACAGAGATGATGGTGTTACATGTCCTGACAAGAAATTGGAATCAGTGGCATGCAACAAAGATTTGCCTTCCGCTCGTCTACCGGCTTGAAGTAGTATGAATCGGTATTACTTTGAAAAAGACATGTGCACTGCCCATTTGTGCATATCCCATAGTCCCCACACATCGTTGGGTAAGCACCAAGCACAATCACGGGAGATCTGCATTGCATCAGACAAAGTCCATTGTTTTATGTTACCAGACCATTGATGCAGCCTTAGGTGCCCATCAGACTCTAATCTCATGTACTGGCTGGACAGAGCCGGTGGCAGCAAGATATCTCTATGTTCACTAGACTGCATAATGATGCCCAGGCTGCCATTCCTGAAGGTAACCTTTGTTGGATCATTTCGTGTCTTGTAATTTTGCACCGGTGCATATGAAAAGTAGAGTTGTGGTGGTGTGGATTCAACATAACAATATAAACCATCTGGGAGTACCGTATATAGTACAACTGATTCTGAGTCGAATTTGTTGAAGATGTAATAGCTGTGAGCCTCATACCTTGCAGAAGTGATTGCATGGGGACCAATGAATCAGTCGGATGATCAAATGACTGCCAGGTTGCCGAGCTTCGTGATCTCCATGCTAGTCATGGATTTGTCTTACCACTAGACCAAACCATCCTCCCATGATCCCAACGACATCACGGAGGATGAGGTTGCCATTCCTAGTAAGCTCAAGGGTGGCGTTCTCCCTGACAGGGCTAGCCTGGTTGGCCAACCAGATAACCTGTTGTCCAGTTGACATGTCATAGAACCAGCCGCCACTGTCAGTGCTTACAATGAAGACAGAAAAGAGGAAGACATCACAGAGGGAGGCACAGAAGAACCCTTCAGCGAAGGACCATCCATCAAAAGAAAAAGGCTGTGCCCTTGGTGAACGGAGGACGATAGCACGGACGGTTGTACCATCCATGTAGCTCAAGCCGTTTGGGAGGGAGGCTTTTTATTGATCAACAGTGTTGGGAGGTTGACAGTGGGATAGTCGCCATAGTTGAATCCCTGCACGGCCATTAACGATGCTGCAGCTGCAAGCACGATGAAGAAGAAATTGGCAGAACCCAAGGTGCGGAGCCTGCACGAATAAAGAATGCTGCAAGAAGAATCACTTGATGATTTAGTTCTTGGAATATTCGGTAAGCTAGGTAGCAAAAGACTATAGGTGTTGCAGTCAGGAATGGGCTTGCGGATCAAGGAAACCTGCAGATACGGAGCGGATGCATGTGATAGCCAGAAAGGTGACCTTGCAACAGCGGAAGCTGCCTGGATCCAAAGACTCTCAAAGTCTTGGTCTACGTCTTTGAGTCTCTCCGCGTGATTTATGAGCTTTAGGCTCCTGGACTGTCCAAACCAGTCCCAAAGTGTCACTGATTGGCTGTTCAAAGTCATTGTCATCACAAATTGCTCGTCCCATGCCTTTCAGCATCTTACTGTCAAGAAGAGCAGTTGTTGACTTGTCGGTCGGGACTGGGGCTGTGTACTTGGACCAAATGGAAGGATCTTGTAATCTTGACTTGCCCGTTGTGTGGCTTTAATCAATGTAAAGCCAATCACTGAGCCTGTTAATTACTGTAGAAAGGAGCAGGTGCTGATGGCAAGAGAAGTATTTTCAGAGTGGTTACAGTTAAATAAGAAGCTTCCTGATTAAGCATGTAATGACATCCTCCTTGCTATTCTGTTATTCTTTGCATGCTGGAAAATATTCTAGTTTGGGATCTCAAACTGTACGCATGAATTTTTTTTTATTTCTCAGAAAAATATCTTTGAAGTTCGCTGTGATTTTGTTTTGGAAACAGGCAGATAGAAATGGAGTGCGGCTAGGCGTCATGTGAATGAATTTCATGGGAGATTACCTTTTCTCACACTGTCCTGGTGGGCTGCCTGCTCTGCTCATTACCCCCACGAAACGCCGCATTGACGGGACTCAGGGTGGACGTTCGAGCTGGGCTCGGCGAGCTGGCCCAAGCCCGTGGCGAGCCAAGCCAGCTCGGCCCGAGCCTGATTTTTTTAGACCAAGCTGAGCCCACCAAAATGGCTCGTCACATCTTCAGGCCGAGCCCAGCTGAGCTCGGTCCAGCTCAGTGAGCTGGCCATTTTGGCCCACTGGCGGCCCACGCTCAGATTTCACGGCTCATAGATGCCTCCAGCCCAGTCCAGTCGCATTTGCCTAGGTCAAAATTACCTGCCTCTCAGTTCCTACGAACCCTGACTCTCCTAGGCAGCAGCCGCCGCACAGCTTGCGACGAGCTTGGACCGAGCCAGACCGGCGTCCACCCTGGGACAGGACTTCCGCCGGCGGTCCAAATTGAACCCCCGACGGCAGTCGGTGCCTGCACTCCCCACAAAGCCGTTTTCCACTCTCGCGATTCCAGGTAAGTCTTTTTTTGCCCCAATTTTGTTTCTTAAATTCCTACCTTTCCCAAGCAGCAGAGGTGGGGAATGATACCATAAGTGTAAGATTTTGATTTCTCTTTCTTATTCTAGAAATCTGTGTATGCACATCGTTCCTCACTAAACCCCCCACCCCCCACCCCCCAGAGATCGGCTGACAATGGATTCCCTGCCCTCGCCGGCAGCAGCCGCGGCCCTCATGTCGAAGGTGCTCGATGACGACAACCTCCTCCACGAGATCCTCCTCCGGGTCGGCCTCCCCACTACCCTTGTCCGCGCCGCGCTCGTTTGCAAGCGCTGGTTCCACAAGGCCGCCGACCGGGCCTTCCTCCGCCAATTCCGCCAGCGCCACCCGCCCCGCCTCCTCGGCTTGTACATCAATGGCATGTTCTTTACCGATACACCCGAACCGGCCAAGGTTCTTCCTCGCTTCGTGCCGATGCTGACCCAGACCCAAGAGCCGGAGCTCGCCACCGTCCTCCGCCGCATGGCAACCTTAAGCTTGGACACCATTGAGACAATAATGATTGAGCAATGCTGGAACGACAGTGTCTTCTTCTCCAGATTCCGGAACCACAAATACACATATGAAGTGCACAACCCGCTGTTCCCTGACAGAGGCGTGGTCATCCTCCCAGCACCAACATGTGCCATGATAGACGATGGCCATAAACCTACCTTCTCTCGCTTCCTTTCCACAGGAGGCGCCGGCTGCTTATCGTACATGTGGCTGGCAATGGAGATCAATGTTATTGTTGGAAGATCTACCGGGAAGGTACACATGTTGGGAGATGGTGTCCGGGTCTTGCTTACCAAAGCCACGACACAACTCCCCCATCCGCTATGGTGGCCAAAACCTGTACTCATCCACGATAGGATCTACATGGTTGGGGGAACCTCTAACAACATTCTTGTGTTGGATTTGGCGAGCTCTAGTTTCTTCACTATTCAGCTTCCAGAAGGGGTAGAGTGGTCTTCTGGATATAAATATGGGACTGTATTCTCACGGGCAGATGATTCCGGAGTTTACCTCATCGATTTGAAGGAACTTCCGTTTCGCATCTGGCTCCACAAGGATGATAACTGGTTGCTGGTGGATACCATATGTTTGCGTGAGATGTGTGCTGCTTTTGAGATGTCTGATGTCATGGTTGAGGATGAGCATACTACTGCTGTGAGTATAACCCAGGTGGGAGACAATGCTGAGTTTGTGTTCTTGCAGATGGGTTCATACACTCTCTACTTGGATATCAAGCGCAGGGTTCTGCGTAAAGTGTATGAGAAGACAGAGAAGGATCGATACGTTTGTCACATCCATCCTTGCATGATGATTTGGCCTCCCACATTCCCAGCGCTCAAGGATGATTCTACAAGGTTTGTATTTGGTCTTTGGGTTATCAATGCTCTTGTTTAGACTATCATGTCCTCCAAATGAAATGTGAACTGTTTAAATTTCCTTTGGTCTGTTGCTTTGTTTTGGAATGTGCTTTATGCTTAGCAGCGGTTGACTTTTCTGTTTTGATCAATACACCATTGTGATCAATTAGTTGTGAAAAGTATCTGCATTTCTGTACTGACAATGCTTCATGACTTTTCCCAGTGGTGCGTAATGATACATTGTTCGGTATAACTGTAATGGTGTAGGTATATGATTGATTCCTTAGGACACTTTAAGACTACCACTTCAGCAACAATATTTCTGCCGCATGTCGAGTGATAATTTATAAACACTACTCCCTCCGATCCATAATAAGTGTCGCTCATTTTGTATTAACTTAGTACAAACTTTGTACTAGATGAGCGACACTTATTATGGATCGGAGGGAGTACAGTTTATTTGTGTTTCGTCATAATAGAAGTTGTTTGTTTGAGTTATTATCAAGGAGAAACTTGCAAGATATGGGTCTAGCATGGGACTACTGTATGATAAGGGTGTCCCCTGCGCATGGTGTGTGGTCATTGGTTTGTGAGTGGAGAAGGAAAATGGAGATATGCATATGAAAAATTACACACATAGGGTTCAGCAATTGAAAGTGTTAGAGTTTATCTCTTTCATCTTTGTTTCTCCTATGGTCATATATGTTGCATTATATAAACTCGGACTGCCTTTGAACTCTTTACCTCAAACTATCATGTCTCAGATCGTTCATACTTGTTATTCTCAGAATGTTCTTGTATAATGGAACCAACTTTTATGGTTCCGAATGCTGAAGCATGCCATTTTGCACACAGATTTCAATCGTAGATCCTTATATTTCACATGCCACACTTGGCTTTATGCAACTTCTCCGATTTGGATATATTTTGATTGTGATTTTCCTCCTATATATATGACAAATGTATAATCTGATCTAACAATATGTTTCCTGGGTGACGTTTTAACCTTATGCGAGCAGTTGTTTGTTCTATTTGACTAGTGGTTTAGGATACCTTAGCCGTTTTATCCGTTTTGCTGAAACAAATACATTGCTTTTTGGCCTTTGAGTGCCACATAATACTCCCTCCGATCCTAAATTGTTGTCGAAATATTACATGTATGCAGACGCTTTTTAAGAATAGATACATTCATATTTGGGCAAATTTGAGACAATAATTTAGGATCGGAGGGAGTAGTTGATAGCCATTGTAGTAGCCACTTGTCTTGTTAGTTCATTTGATATCCTGTTCTTAGTTATTTTCATCCTAATCCCTGCCGTGCTTTGCTTGAAACAGAAGTGCCGCTTGAAGAACAAGGGTTGCAGGAGGATGTTGGATGTTGTCTACGCCAGTGACAAGAACACCAACAAGGAAGATCCGTGGGCTACATTTATCTTCCTTTCTGATAGCCAAAACCTCTTATATTGGCTGTCTAAACTAATAGTTTGTTAGCCGGAAGGGGAGACTATGTTATGTAAACTGGAGCAGATGATTAGGACGAGGCCAACCTTGCTGTTTGTACTGGATCAAGATATCTTATGTTCTGGTCGAGATCTTCCTTCCATGTTGTCCGACTCTTTGTATCAGAGTTGTTTGCTGCTGCTTCTTCCGCTAAAACTGACATCAAGCTCTCTCTGAAGTCAGAACACCTTTTGACTGATAACTCATTAAACCGTGTTTTTTCCAAATCTTTGTTGTTCCTGCCATCTGATATTCTAGGACGAAATTGACCAACTTGAAATGAAAGGGATCTTGATGAGCATGTGAATCAGAAACCTCCTTATCACACATCTCCTTCTTTATATATACATTTGCTCTGGCAGCTACCTGAATCGGAAAATCCATCTCTTAGATTAGCTGATGTATCCACATTTCTTCCGTAAGTAACAAGTGGGTATGAGAGGTTGTCACAGGCAGCCGATGGCGGTGCCAGAAGGTGTTATGTTGTTGCCTCTTTATTTATGGAGCTTCATTCGGCGCGTACGCTCTTTTCTATATTGGTCAACTTGGTAGAAAATTATACTGACAATTTATATGACTTCTGTTTTTAACTCTGGCCGATCGCCATACAAGGAAAAGAGAGAATTCCATATTTGCCACTCAAAATTTGCATAGAGTACAAATATGCCACTACCGTTAGTTAACCGTTAGTTGACCGCTAGTAAGAGATGAACAATTGTCAAAAAAATTCATATTGACCAAAATATACCCTTGGGTCCACATTTGCAGCAGGATCATGATTGATGAATCACCGGAGAAACCAATATGCAATAATTAGGGAGACATCCATGGTCTAGTAAATCTCAGGGCAATCATGTGCCAATCGTGAAGTTCTCTGATATTAGGCAGTCATTATTATTCATTTCAATTTTTTGCTGAAATTTACTCCGAAACAGCGTGTTATTAACATCTTAAAAATCTGGAATTATAAGTTCTCTGAAATAAGTACTTTGTTGTAAAAGAAATCAACATACTATGTAGGGGCAAAATTGTCTTTTTATCTCTTACTTAACGGTCAACTAACCGCAGTGGCATATTTGTACCACATACAAAATTTGAGTGGCAAATTTGAAACAACGAAAATCTCAGTGGCATTTGGGCATATGAACAAAATTTGAGTGGCAAATATGGAATTATCTCCAAGGAAAATGGCACATCTGTGTAGTTTTGGGTTATTAAGTAGATATTGAAACTTAAGTTTATTTAGTGAGAATTTAGGTTGCAAGTTGTTTTGAGGAAGTAATAAGAAGATCCCTTTTTGTTGCAATCTGGCTTTGCCGTGATCTACTAGAGGTAGTACCGGTCCTAGTGTCAACAAAATCCCACTTTGGTATACTTGGCCAAGAATAAGATCAACAATGATGATTATAGTGAGCCTTGATAATAGTTGCGAGGTGACACATAAGTTTAAAAATGATGAAAATATACAAGTCAATATGTGAGTTGCACAAACTAGTAAATAAAATGCACCGGGTGGCCCAAAATACTACAGTCAAAGCCTGGCGTGTTGGAGTTAACTCCGGGCGATTTGAATATTTAGATGACTAAGTGGGTTTTTTAATTCTTGAGATGAATTAAGCTTCTTGTTTTTCTTTACAAGGGTAAAGAGCTTCTGATTAATTTAGTCGCAATGAAAGTGCATTCAAAGACGTTAATTTTTTTTTGTTAGAATCTGAAACCCCAAGTGCACACTGCCTCTGAGAGAACAAAAAGTGCTTCGGGGCCAGAATAACAATATTTTGGTTAGAATCTGGAATCCAGTTGCACAAATGCTTCGAGAGGACAAAGAATGCTTCGGGGCCAGGAGTACTGCTCCTATTTTAGTTAGAATTAATCTGGAACTCAAGTGCACAAATGCTTCATCTGAGAGGACAAAGAGTGCTTCGAGGCCAGAATATCTACTACGAAGTTGATTGCCATAAGCAGCAAATGCGAGAACAGGGAATCCAAACGAATACTTCGAAGTCAAGATAGCCAAAGAAAGTAGAGTTGCAGAGGCTAATGCTATAGGGGCCAACCTGTGCCGCATGGCAGCTTTGGGGCACAACCACATGTTGTCCAACCACAACCAATCTTACCCGGCAATCTCTATAGAACAATGTCACCACTTTCTGTGATGACGAGCTACAGATCCAGAGGAGAACTACGTGCTCCTACACCTCAGCTCCAGCAGCTCAGTATGCGACCACCATATGTGGCCAGCACGTCATCACCTTTTATTCCAGCATCTGTGCCGCATGGCAGCTTTGGAGCACAACCACGTGCTGTCCAACCAGAACCAATCTTACCCGTCAATCTCTGTAGAACAATGTCACCACCTTCTATGATGATGAGCTACAGATCCACAGGACCACAACTACGTGCTCCCGCACCTCATCTCAAGCAGCTCAGTACGCGACCACCATATGTGGCCACTCGCGCAAACCAGCAGCACCTCTCGGATGATTCTTTGGTTCGGAATTTTCAGTCTCCTCAGGGTCCTAGTATGGACATGGTGATTTCAAGTGCTGAATCTGCTATGGTTGTCAGTGTTGAGGTGCCTCTGAAGTTTCGTATTGCTCGGTCTATTTTGTCTTCATTTGGGGCACCAAATCTCTTTTGCGGAGCTCGTCAGCTACTGCTACCTTCGGTTCCACCTATGAGCCTCATCAAGAGATTTTTTGTCACGTGCAATTCCCCAGCCTTTAATATTTGGAGTGGAGAATGAAGCCAATGACAGTACTGCTATTGTTCCTCATCGAAGGGTTGCCCGTAAGCGTGTTTTTTCAGATGCTCCTTCAGTGTTCCCTCTTAGGGTCCAGCCTCGTTCCTCTGTTGTCATCTCGGAAATTACAGGGGATGGTCCGGTGACTCCGATGGCGATTGATCCTACTGAGCCTGGATACACGCGTAAAAGGGGACGCAAATCTAAGGTTGCCACTCCCGAAGTCACAACGGAACTTCGACGCAGTCCTCGTCTGAACATGTACCGTGGTTTTAAGTCACACCAGATTTCTGATGCTCACAAAAAGCGTCAAAGGTCAAGCCAAGGGTGACTCAGCTTTTTGGGTTCTGGAGAGGCGTTTGTTGCTTCTGAAATTCCTCTATCTACGCCTGCGGCAGTGCTCCAGAAAGTGTCTACTGATATTTGTGGTATTCCTCCTGAAGAGGTGTCGACGTCGATCCTGCAGGAGGAGGGCTCTGATGTTCAGGGGACTTCGTCAACTGCAGCTGCTTAGCTGTGTTTCATTTCAGTGTGTGCTTTAATAATAAGTTTCCTTCAGAGTTGAACACTTTTATTTCCGCTGCAGTATTACGTCTACTCAAGTCCGGTCTTGGAATATTTTGTGTTGGAACACTAGGGTCTAAATGCTGATCATAAGCACACTGCTATTAGGTCTCACATTGATGCTTGTTGTTGTTGTATCCTCCGTTTACAAGAAACCAAGCGTGAGACTTTTGATCACTCTTATATTCGCAAATTCCGCCCGAAACGTTTGAATAAATTTATGTTTTTTTTCCTGCGGAGGGAAACTCTAGGGGACTCTCGACAGTGTGGAACAGTTCAGTTTTCACTGGTCAGGTTCTTTATACTGATAGTTGGGCATTGGCCATTGGTTATTCGTTTTGAGAGCACACAATCGAATGACAGTTGGCCCTTGTGATGGTGAAAGAAGACAGTTTTTTTGTGGATCGGCTTTATGGATTAGATAATTTCGATCAGATAATAATTGGATTCTAATGGGAGATTTTAATTTCATCCGTTCTATGGATAACAATTGTAACAGGCCTGGGGGCAATGTGGATGATATTCTCTGCTTCAATGACATTTACCAGAGCGCAAAGTTTAGTTTACGTCTGGAGTAATATGCAGACTACTCTGTACTAGAGCAGCTTGATAGGGTTTTTTGCGTCTCTGAACTGGACTTCAAGTTTTTAGGTTTGATTTTTTTTTTTGAAAAAAAGGTTTGAATTTTTTTGGGTTCAGCGTCGGCGGTTTAAAGACGTACACTGTGGCTTTGGCATGGCAGACTTCGGTTAGAGGGCATAATTCTGCTATGATTTTGAATAATAAACTCAAGAACGTAAGAAGGGCTCTTAGAAATTGGAGTGAACATCTTTCCCGCCTTGCTTTGCTGATTCAAAATAGTGCAATGGTTTTGTCTGAACTGGATGCTTTAGAGGAATTACCATCTTTCAGTTCTTGCGAGAAATTTTTTCGACCCTTTCTTCAAAAGAATATATGTTGCTTGCAAAAATTATTAACAACAATATTGAAAAAAAAGGTGTGCAATTCGGTGGGCAAAGTTTGGTGTTGAGAACACTAAGTTTTTTTATCACATTGTTAAGTTTTTTTAACACAAAGTTTGGTAGTAGTAATATTCTTGACTTCTTGAGGACCATGATGCCAAAGCTGAAGCATAGGTGAATCTATTCTTCTCTTCTTCTTTTTTGCGGGGCCGAGACGCGGCCGGAAGAACTCGTCGGAGCTGTCTACTCTGACAACCTTGGTCCGTGGAGGCGCCGAGAGCTCGAGACCACCTGGTGGCCCCTGCACCCCCTTGCCAGCCGCCCGCCGGTCGGGGTGTTCGTCGTCCTGGTTCTCCGAACGGTGGCGGCGCATGCGCCGCGGCAGCCGCGGCCGAGGTGTTAATGCCCCGCCGCAGCTGACACTGTGCCCGCGCTGCCGCCGTGGCGAAGCAGAGCGATGTCCTCACCTGGCACTAGAAGGGCACGGACGCGGAGCAGCCGTCAACGCCAAGGTCAAGCAAGCGCGCATCAGCTGGGCAAAGGTACGGCCGCCCTCCTCGCTTTCCAGGAAGTTTCAATCTCCCGTCGCACCTGTCCTCTTTTCTCAATCCGCCGACTCCGCGTCGCCACGACCTCGCGGTCTTACGGTAAGTTTACTTGACGTACACTGGCAGTCGTCACCATCATTCAAGCTGGGTCAATGAAGTCAAGAGAACTCAGGAACACCCATGTCCGGATGTCCCATCCTCACTGCGCATTCTGTGCAGATGACCTCCCAACTTCCCTCCACCTACCTGCTCTGCTCCACAGTCCACACACCACAGAGCCGGTTTTGGGGGGCGTGTGCTCTCTCTGGTTTCAGGTACGCTGGCTGCCGCTTATGTCTCCACTGCAGTACTCTCTCTTTTTTCTCGAATAAGATCAAACGCAGCCTGCTTGTGCTCATTGCTGGCTGTAATCAGTTCGCTGGATACCACCGGAGGATCTACCGAACTTCAATTAATTGTTAAGGTACGCTGTTGCCTCCATCTCCTTCCTTCCTCTGATCACTAGTCTCTTCTTCCCCCTCCCCCTTCTTTGTTTTTAACTATGTGGTGTGTCACCTGTAGATCCAAGTGTTCCGTCGGCCGGAAAAAAGTCTTCATTTTTCCCTGGATGTTGCTTCATATTGTAGTCATGTTAATCCTGGTCAAACCAAGGAATTTTGCTGACAACTGATATTTGAGAACATTGTCTCGAAATGGTGTTTGTGTTGGTTATCAGTGAACAAACAGAACAAACTATACTCCCCTTCTATTTAGGAGTGTTCCATAGCTTTGATTAAAAGTCCTTTTCTTGTAAAAAACTCTTTTGCAAATGTACTCCCTCCGATTCATAATAAAGCTGCCTTTGTTTAGGCTGGAGCTGAACCCAAGCTAGGAGCTGGAAGAAGCTGATTTTCTGCTGGAGCTGGAAGGCTGGAGCTGAAACTGATTTGCTATTCATTTAGGGTGGCAGTGAAACTATGGCTGCAGCTGGATGGAAGTGGAATGTCTGTAATGCCCCTGTCTATTGCAAACTTTGATTAAGTGTTGTGTTTTCTGATGTAAGCACAACTGACGAGTTTAAGAGTTGTTTTCGACGTAAAATACTATTATTTAACTTTGATATAAGAAAAGTACAACTAATATAGCCATTGTCATAATTAATCGTTGTCCAAAAAGTTAACCATACAATGTCATAACGGATAATCATAGCCCAAAAGTAATATTAAGTACATTTTTTCATAGTCTAATTATTCCTTATCGGCCATCAGTCCATTGGCAATAGTTTCACGAGTGGCATTCATGTTCACATTGCCTTGTCCCTCATGGTTCCACCCATTTGTGACAACCACATGCCCTGGTGGCATGTAGTCCTCATCACGATCACACTTATCAAAATCCTCGTCGAACAAATGGCTCTCTCTAATGAAGTTATGAAGTGCCATGCAAGCGATGATAATCTTGGTTTGCTTCTTTACCGGGTAACTCGGGACATCGCCTAAGATGCGCCACTTTTGCTTCAACACACCAAATGAACGCTCAATTACATTACGGAGTGAGGAATGAGCAAAGTTGAACAACTCTTGTTTACCACTTGGTGCTCGGCCTATGCGGAACTCAGGTAGATGATATTTCTGTCCTCTGTATGGTGCAAGATAACCGGTATCATTGGGATAGCCAGAATCGACAAGGTAATATTTTCCTGCACAATGATGTATGTGTTAGTACGAAAGAATGCATACATACAAGAATGGTATACGTGTGATGCAACAAAATAATTGTTAGCAACGGACACATTGCTAGATGCCTCTGATTTCTCTTCACTAATGACATGATCAACAAATCTTTTGAAATCCTTTCCATAAGGATCTTTCTTGGGCCTCTTCGGACTGCAAGGAATGGCACTTGCCCCCCCCCCCCCCCCCCCCACACACACACACACACGCACGCGCTTCATTTTTGGCATAGGCAAAGGACTAGGGTGAGGTGTTCCTTCATCACCAGCCTCCAAGTCTACAATACCATCCACGTCTTGGCGCTCACCGGTGTCATCTTCTTCAGCACCGGGCATCACCGAAGAATTGCCGGTCACACTTGCTCTTTGAAACATTTTCTCTGGCCATTCCAAGTTGTCCGGGGGGCCTTTTCGAAAGCGTTTAATATCCTTATGGACCTGCACATAATTCATCAGTTTTGTTAGTACATTACAAAATAGCATATGAATAAAATGGAGAACTAATTTAAACACAAATACCTTGATCAGGTATGCCCACTGCTCTTCACTTGCTGTTATAGTTCTTTTTACAGGATCCCATCCAAATCCACTAGCCTTTTGCATGTAATACACCCATGCTGTCCAAATGCTTTTCAATTCATCCCAACAGTTTTTGAATTGCTTACGAGTATACAGCCTACCAGTTTGTCTATGGAACTCTTCACCTAAATTGTTATAACCGGTAACGCTCAAAGTCTTGGTAGGCCTATTGCCCTCGTTGGCCTCTTTGCAAGCAATCTCACAAAAAATCCTGGCCGCATCGGTATCCCACACTGCCTTTTGACTTGTTTTATCACCATCCATTGTTTCACTTACGAAAGAAACATAAAAAATAAGTCACAAACCTACAATCATCTAAACAAGTGTACTGGACATGGATACAACCTACAATCATCTAATGAAGTGTACTGGACAAATTCAGATCATATGATAGAATCAAAAAACTACAAACATGGATACACCCATGGACAGAATCATCAGCACAAGCAACAATTCCAATACCAGTTCATAGCTACTAGATTCGCAGACTGAAGAACTCGTCAGCACAAGCACAAAGTACAGTACTCGTCTTTTAACAGCAAAAGATTCGCGGATTGAAGAACCGTTATTAGCATGAAAATATTGGGACACATCGTAGTGGAGATGCTCACCTTGCTGCTGAATCACTTCGAGATGGGATGAAGCACCGTCGGGCGGAGGAGAAAGAGAGGCTGCGTCCGGGCAGGTGGTCGGGCGTCGGCGGAGGAGGCGGATCCCGACGAATCTGGCGTGGGCGGCCGGCGGTCAGGCAGCGGTTCGGCACCGGCGGAGGAGGCTCGGTTGGTAGCTCTAGGGGCAGCCCGGTGGGAGGAGAAGCAGGGGAACGAGGGAAGGAGGCGGCCTTCGGCGCTGATCCGGCGAGGGCGAGCCGGCAGCGCGCCCGGCGGCGGTGGATCTGGATCGGGCGCCCCGGTCGCCTCGTTGTGCTCTGCTCGGGATTGAGCTGAGGATAGGGAAGGGGAATAGAGGAGGAGAAAGAAAAGAAAACGTTTCGCAGATATTTCCACCAAGTGGCAGTTTTGCCGTAAATACGGATTAAGTGGCAGGGCGTGGGATTTTTCTTCCAGCTCCCGCCAAAACGAGAAGCGCGTTTTGAGGTGCTTCTGCTCGGTAATACAAATTGGGCTGGACCTTGTTGTTGGCAGCTGGCTGAATTTTTTATATTTGTTTTGGCTTGTTGACTTGTTGGCTCTAGAAGCCAAATAAGCACAAGGCTCAGTCTAAACGAAGGGACCCTAAGTGTTTTGGATTTTGTACTAAGTTAGTACAACTTTGCACTAAGTTCAAGACACTTATTATGGATCGGAGGGAGTACTTTATATATACTTAGTACACAGTAGAACGTAATGCTATTAAAAAAATGTGACAGGTGTTACGGTTACGGCACAGTGGGACAACTTAGAGCGGGCAGCCACTATTGCACAGCTGGTGGGAGTGGACACGCTGGGGCTCATCTCGATGATCGTACAGGCAGCACAGACGGTTCGCCGTAACAAGGAGACCTGCCAGGAGCTCGTGCAGGACGTGCAGCTGATAAATAATGACCTTCTGCGGATGCTGCAAGACCCAGAGATGATGCAGCGAGCCGAGATTGTGAACGCGCTGAATGGCCTGGAGGGGACGCTCCAGGAGGCGTACAACCTCATCAGCTCCTGCCGGGATTGCAGCGCAGCATACCGCATTTTCATGGGATGGAAGCAGACCGACCAGTTCCGACGCGTGAAGAAGAAGATTGCAAAGCACCTCCGGTTCTACCCTGTGATCAGCCATGCCGACATAACCCGTCGCCTGGAAAGACTTAGCAATGGTGCTCTATCGTCGACATGCTCATCCCAGGTATGTTCAGATTATATTCCACTGTAGCTAAAGGTCTTTGTGCTAGTAGTCTAGTATTAGAGTCTAATATGTCTGAAATTTTACTTTGTTGTTTCAGGGTGCAGGAGTGCTGACATCGTCTACTAGCCACTCAAACTCTGAAGCTTGGTTAGAACTAAGCAATTTGGTCACATAGTCAACTGGCCGCCACATGATTTCAAAAACATCTGTCCACGTACAAAAAACAACAACTGAATTTATCTTTCAACAATGACTATTTGAGGGCTGAAGGTAGCTTACAGCCTGTTGAATTAAAAAGATGCCAAGCAGGAACAGAGTCCATTTCGGTTGAAGAATACCAGCAAGCAGGTAATTCATTCAGCTAAATTGGCAATAACTATTTATAGAATTGGGGCCACTGACTTGGAATATTTATTTCAGACTCCAAATTGCATCCTAGTCTCTCGTATGATTCCAAGCTAGAACAGGGGGAGCTTCTTTAATATTTTTTACTTGCTTGCTTGATAATAAGGGTGACCTCCTCAGTTCTTATATACAGGTGCTAGTGCCTAATACTCCTACAAAAAGCCATGTTAACTCCTAAATAACTGCTACTGCCATCTGGATGGCCTTGCTGACGTTATACCTGGTGTTAGGCACATGTGCAAATGATACACTTGGTTGAACATGGTTTATTCAAACTATATTCCAATTTATTTTCCATATATTTCTCACGAGTACAACAGCATTTAATTGATTTTTTTATTCAGGTGAGCGTGAAATTGGTGAAACATCGTCGGCTAGGAAGTTGAGGTTCAAGTGGGGTCACTCGTTGCCCCGAAAGAAGCTAGAAACTGCTCCTTGCTTTCGGGAACTCACTGGGCCAGGTACTATCTGCAAGTACTAACACAACATCAATGAATGCTAAAACTAAGGTAAATGGATGATTTAGTCTAGAAAAAGATGTAATAGTTACAGCATGAAAGAACCCTACCCATAAGAATCTTCTATGAAAGGAAACTCCAGTCTTCAGTACTAACAAGCAATCAGCTCACGGTGCATTGCCTGCAGGAGTTTCCACTTTCATCTTCTCTGAGTTGTCGGCTGCTACAAATAGTTTTGCATTTGAATGCAAAATTAAAAGTTGCAGATGTGCTGATATATACAAGGTACATATGATGAATGCTTGCTTTTAGAAAACCTCCTTTTGGATCAAAAAGAAAAGAATTCCTGTTAATTTCTTGTATTATTCTGTACAAATACTTCTTTAAGGATCCAAATCATGTTGAACTTTTAAATGCATAACTAGCACGGTGATCCACGCATGGCTAGATTCTGTATTGTTACATTTATTTGTATATTTATTATATTAGCTGGGAGATACTAGTAGGATATTAGATACACAATCAGGATTATAAAAAAAATCATAAGCCAAAATAAGCCCTGCTAAAACTTATTTTGAATTGTTTCCCAGCCAGTTAGCTGCAGCCCACTCAAAATATGCCCTGCTAAAACTTTCATGTCTGAACTCTAAAACAACCCATCAACCACATTTTTCCTACATAATATTCCAGGAATTTGACCCCTTCTATCAAATTCCTATTTTTTTTGTACTTTTATGCCTTTTATTTTTGGATTGTTTTTGGGAAAAAAGTCGTATAGTCTATGCATGATTATTACGTTTTTGCACATCTATCCTTTATGCAGCAAGCTCATCTTTTGGTTAAAGAATTAATTACACACATCTTTATTTATTCTACTACATAGTTTGTGCAAATTGCAGGACCCTTTTTTTCACTATCATCTCAAAGCGAAAGGGTAGTTGCTGCCCTGGCTCACCTGCTCCTATTTGCCTTCGCCAATTTTTGAGTCCACCCCTAAGCCAGACGATAAGTTCTCTGGTGCGCCACATTCCCATTGCATGATTTCCATAGCATCTCCCAGAATTCAATAACCGTTAAACGGTGCCTGCTATTGCAACAGAGTATCATAAAGATTCTTTGTGAGCTTGAGGTGTTCTTCCCTCCGACGTTTTTCGATATCATGGTCCATCTAATGATCCACATAGTCGATGAGATATTGTGCCTAGGGCCCTAGTTTCTGCACAACATGTGTGGGCCTGAACGATACAACGGGGTTCTGAAGCGCTACGTTCGTAACATATCAAAGCCAGAAGGTAGCATCATTGAAGGCTTTAGGGCAGAAGAGTGCGTCGAGTTCTGCACTGATTGGTTGGCCGATCAGAAATCAATAGGCATTCCAGAATCGCGGCACAAGGGAAAGCTTGATGACCAAGGTCGTCTTGGACATAAGCAACTTAATGTGTATGGAAGAGGCAGGCAAGCCGACTTTGAAAGAGCACATCTGGTGGTGTTGCAACATGTCGATTGCTGTCGCCCATATCAGGAAATGCACATGCAACAGCTTCGAGATGAAAACCCTAAAAGAGGGGAAGTCTGGATCCACAAGGAGCACAATAAAAGTTTCACCGCGTGGTTCAAAAATTACTAGTATGGCAGGCAGACAAGCAATGTATCTGAAGAGACGGCTGCATATTTGTCACGGAAACCTGCTTACCACGTCTCTACTTGGCAATCATACGCTATCAATGGCTATACCTTCTACACCAAGTCTCAGGACAGTAAAAGCACATATCAAAATAGTGGTATAGTCATGACTGCTCAAACTAGGACTGGCAGCAATAGCAAAACCAAAGCGTACTTTGGCGTTATCGAGGAGATCTGGGAATTGGACTACTCGATCACAAAGATCCCAATGTTCCGTGTTAGATATACCCAAGGGGACAGAGAAGAGAGTCACAGGTTCACGACTATCGTGCTACCTCCCGAGATTCCGCGTGAAGAAGTTGACGTGAGAAAACCCGGCAAGAGAGGAACCATGGGTCTTTGCTAAGCTATGCAAGCAACTATTCTACATAGACGACTCAGCGATAAAGGTCGCGTCGTCGTAAGAAGAGGGAAAAGAAGCATTGTTGGAGTAGACGGAGTTAGTTCACAAGAAGACTACGAAGGTTTTCATGATCCGACGACTGCTGCAGATGACAAAGAAGCAGAACGCATGATTGACAGAAGGAAAAGGAGAGGGAAAAGAAACATTGATGGGAGCGAGAAGGAATTACCAAAGAAAGCCTATCTCAGAAGCACTGCGAAGGAAGTTCTGACTTTTCGAAGGAAGGACAAGGCCAAGAAAAATGCCTAGCTAACGAGTGTAGTGACATTGTATTTGTACTCGTACTAATTAACTGAAATTAATATGTGATGTTTTTCTGTTGAGAATATTTCTATAATTGTATTGTTTTATGTTTTTAGATGGTCCTACAATATTTTTATAATGTTTAAGATTTTTAGATGGTCATCAGTGTCGGTCGCCACGGACACACCCGTTACTGATGTGAGCACATCAGTAACGGGTGCTGACACCTGACCAACACTGATGTGGGAACATCAGTAACGGGCTCTAACCCCCGACCGACACTGATGTCCTTCCTAGGGTAAGCCTAGAAGCACATCAGTGTCGGGCGCGGAACCGTCGACCGACACTGATGTCTTCCACTATATAAGGCCGAAGCGCCGCCGCTTCTTCCACACCCACGCGTCTGATTATAGACTCGCAGTTGGGATTTCCGCACCCGATGGCGAAGCGCTGCCTCGCCGCCCTCTCCGTCGCCTCCGTCACGTCGCCCTGCTCCGTCGCCGCCACCGTCGACGTACCCGGCCCCGCGACTTCGTCGGCCCCGACTCCGCCCTCCGCCACCTGCCGTCGCGCCGTCGCCTTCGTCGACCCCGGCTCCGTCTCCGCCACCCACCGTCGCCTCCGTCGACCCCGGCCCCGTCTTCGCCCGCTGTCGGCCCCGTCTCCATCGACCCCAACCCCAGGTGCGTACCCCCGTAGGTTTATGCTTAGTTCATCTCTTTACACATAGAGAAGTGTCGTTCGTATTCACACATTTAGCACTCTGGGAATTGAGCATGATGTTGCTTTCTGCTGTCCTTGTACCCATGGGATTCCTGTGAGGGACTAATCATGGAAAATTAACATGTGACAACACCTAATACACTGCATTCATCCAGCCATTGTAGCACTATGCAAACAATTTTAACGAATAACAGAATCGATATACAAGGAAGGCTGATTAATCCATTAACGTTTTCTCCGCATTTGGCTGTCTTTGCTTTGCTTTGCTTAGAAGGTTAAATGTTTTTTTTCTTAATTTGGCTACAACATTTAGTATGAGACAGCCAGTTTATTACTACTAGTAAACAATTGATTCTTGCTTTGGATGGCAAGCCATCTGAGGGAGGAGCAATCATTTTTTTTTCTTTGATGGTACGACCACTAATTTAATTATCTATTTGACATGAACATGTTGTAGGCCCATGATGTAATACTAATATTTATTCGATAATTACTTGTGTTATTCTCAGCAGGTTCGATGGTTTTATATGTTGTTATGTGAGCCGTAGGATAACTGAATCCACTGCTAAGAGAACATTGTTCGTAAATTTGAGTCAAGAGGCATTGTTATATGTTGTTATGTGAGGCCCGACCATCGTGTCGGGACATTGAATGAGCCGACCATCGTGTCGAGGGAGCATATATGCGGGTGGGAATGGTTTTTATGCAGGTTGTGAACTCTCGGTAGACCAAAATTGCTAGTTATTTTAGCATAGGTCATGCCGAATTTTTTTGTTTTCCTGTCTAGGTTATGCCAAAATTTTCCGCTACATATATGTGATAGGTTTGATTGCATATGTAGTTCACAAAATGGACAACAGTAGCCAACAAGCACCTGAGGAGGAACAAAGGTTACGTTACGCCGTAGATGAATCTGATGGATCTGGCAATGAGCAAGAACTCGAGGGAGGACACAATGAGCAAGAACTCGAGGGACCTTCGCAGCCTAGTTCACAGGCAACAAAGAAGAGGACGCCTAGGGGGAGCCACCCCTTGAAGGATTTCAAGTACGTCGTCACTAAGTATTCCGAAAGAGGCCGCCCAGTGTCGTCGGTGAAGGCACAAACGACATACTCAATGACGTGTGGCGCCATTGCCCGTAAGCATTGCAAAATCACCAATGAGTGGGAAACCATTAATGAAGTCACTAGAAATCTCTGCTTCGCGGACGTGCACCAGAGGTTCCAAGTTAGTGACGAGTGGCGGGCGAGATTTGATGCGGCGACGAACATATCATTGAGGAATGGTCTCGCAAATTGGAAAAACAACGCTCGAAAGTGGCTGAACAAACCCTGGGAGGTGGTAAAACAAAAATGGCCTCAAATATCCGATGAGGCCACGTGGGAGGAATTCAAGAAGCAATCAACTGACCCTGCCTTCCTTGCGAGTCAAGAGAAATTTAAGAAATTGCGCGCGATGAAACAGTTTAACCACCGGCTCGGGAGTGCTGGGAAAGAGGGAAAGAGGAAGGTCTGGCGGAAGCAGGACCGTCAGCTGGAGGCAGAAGGGAGGGTGCCTCCTGTGCATCAAATTCTGAAGGACCCACGTGCTAGAGAATATGCATGTCAGCACATGTCCCTAACGAGTGGGCGGGCAAGGCACCGATGCAACTGCATGTCAAAAACTTTGCGGTAAGGGTTTCACGTATTCTTGTTTTTTTCATAGTGATGACACACTCATCCATATAGGCTCACATTGCTTCTAATGTCTTATGATCATAGGAAAACGCCCACAAATGGGAGGAGAGCAAGAGGTCAGACTGCTCCACCGACTCCGTGCAAAGCAAGAGGTGGGAGTCGGCCATGACAGCCAGCTTGCAAAAGGCTGAGCACACTCTGGAATTTTATTTCCCGCTGGCTCCGACGCAAAGCAGGGGCCAAAAATGAAAGGCCACTGATGAAGAAATAATAGAGAAGGCAGTGGCGGGGGCGCATGAAGAGGATCAGGCAGTTACAAGAGAAACCGCAGTGGTACTCGTACATCATCTGCTAGAGGCCGTCGCCAAGCAGAACCCCGCCCTTGAAGGCATACTTTCGGTAGGAATGGAAGGTTTGAACTCCTTCCTCCCTCTCTTCCACCGCGGCCGCCGAAGAGCAGCGCCGCCTCCGAAACACGTGTTGAGGGCGTCGACGAATATGACGTCACCCCACATTATAGCCCGACTCGAACCGTCGACATCGACGAAAGCCAACCGGATCCAAGCGATGGCATCCGGGACAATGATCCGGGTCCTAACGACGACATCCCGGTAATTCCTTACCATAATCATGCTTTTACGTACCACTTTCATTAATTCCTTACCTTAATCAAGCTCTTACGCACCATGGATTTTGTTGTTACGCGCAGGCAACGGTGAAGTGTCGTATTCACGTAGAGAAGCCTAGGAAGCCTGTAGGTGCATATGGCCGTCTTATGCCCAGACAGTCGCCGCTGACGGTCCACGGGAAACTGATGGATGACACACAAGTGAGTGTGATGGTGGACTCCGTTGTCACGGAGCATCATGATCATCCCGTCCTTTTCCGTCCGGAGGAAGGCGTGGACATCCTAGGCGAATGTAAGAACTACCCCATGATTTGGCCTAGGAGGCTGGTATCTCTTCACAGCCAGCGGCCCTCTCAGACTCCATCTCCGTCAGACCGACCCGGTCCGACTCCATCTCCCCCCACCCGCAAAGGTCCTCCTGCATCGCCGCTCGGCCTTTCACCTACTTTGCCGCCTCCTGTCGATGACGCGGAGCACGGAGCCGATGAAGGCACCGATCCAAGGCGGACGTACTCGTCGCCTCCACAGCAAAAAGCACGCCTGACCACAGGAAAGGCTGCTAGCCTCCCTCCCCCGTACTCTCTCATGGGCGCGGCGGAGTCCATCGGTGGCCGCCAAATCTCTGACAGGTACAAGGTGGCCCAGTTTGAAACTTACTAGGACACAAAGCGGAGAAACAGAAGGAGGGGGCGCAGCGGCAAGGATAGGAAGGACAACCCGGACTCCTCAAAGGTCAAATCCGATGAAACATTAAAGGATCCTCATGTGCCTGAAATCATTGGTTTGTGGGAAGACATGAGGGATGACGTTGCAAAGGAGAACCCCGTCCAAGGTACAAAACTGAAGGCCGACGGAGCCTATTTCGTGGCTAGGGAAGGCAGCAAGGTGCTTATGTTCTACCCTGGGAGACCGATGGTCAACCAAGAAGACTTGAAGGGCATGTCATGGGAGATGCAAGATCTTCATGACTTCTACTTGAATGCATCAACTCATTCTACTCAGCATGCCCAACAAATCAATGTTCAAGTGCCAGCACATTATGGCTTCTACAACATGTCAGAGGATGGGATTCAAACACAAGATATCACCTTTGGCGTGGAGTTCAACGAATTGTTCCACCTCTTCAACCAGAAGCCAACTTGTTAAGGGTGTGGTGTGCCTACCAAACGAGGGAAGCCTTGCGAAAAGGTAAAAGGAAGGTGGCCATACTTGACCCCACGATGTTCAGCTACAACGACATCGGTACAGAGCCACATAAGACACAATCAAGAGAGCGGTTAGGCCGATACCTTGAGGCATTCCTGAAGAGATACCATGACATGGATGATATCATCCTTCTCGTTAATTTGCAGTAAATTGTTTCAATAAAAACTATGTACTGCGTTATTTCTTTTGCTACTCATGTCTATCACTCTTTACTTACGGAAGTTTGTACCTTTTGAAAACAGAGACCATTGGGTGACACTAATCGTGACCCTGCCGATGGCCACGGTGACGTACTTCGATTCACTATCAAGGCCGAAGGGTGCTGAACAACGCCCATGGAGACCCATCAAGACACTCCTGGACGTCGCTTGGAAAATGGCACTCACAGAAGACATGGCTAAACTCGGCTATCGCAGTGAGCTTAAACATCAGTACCACTTCCCCTGCAATCAACAGCCAGAGGGCAGTGTGTACTGCGGCTACTACTGTTGCTTCATTATTATGGAGTGGGTCTCCAACTTCAAGCGAGTGGAAGGCGTACAAGGCTATAGAGGAGTACTGGATGGGCCGAAGGGATCATAGACACCTCCCTAAATGGCTAGTGTATAACGTTCAGAGGGAGCTTGCCCATTTCTTGAACGAGGAGGTCGTCAGACCAAGTGGGGATTTCCACCCACGAGCTGCGCGTCTAGTTACTCGGACTCACCGAAGAGTTTAGAACTACATAACTTGATTGCGCGACGTAACACTAGCTAGCTTGAACTTTGTCATGTTTTGTATAATATTCTTTCTTGTAACTAAATAAAGTAAACGATGGAACATCAATGCTTTCAGTCTGCGTATTTCTGTGTATTAATTGAATTTTTGGAATTTTTCTGTATTATTGTGTGTTGAAACGAATATTTTAAATTACTTTTTTATTACTGAAACAGTATCAGTGTCGGTTGCTTGCCCGACACTGATGTCAAACGGGCGACCGACACTGATATGGCATACTTCATCAGTGTCGGGCGGTGAAGAACCCGACATTGATGAGAGGCATCATCAGTGTCGGGCGTGGCACCCGACACTAATGAGGGGGTCATTACTGACAAGAAGTGAGTGTCGGGCGCCCCGCCCGCCACTAACGAGCTATTTCGCCCGACACTGATGGGCTGTTTTGTAGTAGTGCTAGGATCTTGTCTAGGATCATCGTTGAACTTGTAGGCGTTAGAAGGGTGCAAGGAGGGTTTACTTCTTGATGAGACTACCGAGATGGTAGGATGCTCTACACAAAGGTGACCTCTCTCTGCCTAGTTGCGTCAGGTTTACGTCCAACTAGCGAGAGTGTTGTAGCGCAGAAATCTCGGTGTTGGGGTTTACCTTCACTGTAGAGAAGATGTCATCTAGCAGGTTCATCATTGGGACTTGATGAGCGAAAACGCCTCGTTGTGATATCTCTGCTGTACATCCCGTGGGGTGTATTGAGTTGCGCATGGTAGCATGGGAGACACACATCGTGTGGGTAAAGCCGTACAACCTCTGCAAAGTGTTAAAAACTATTCGAATAGCCGCGTCCGCAGTCATGGACAAACTTGGTCAGGCCACACATTGTTAGACTTGTTTTTCATAAGGTTTACAAAGGTTTTATAAATGTAACGGACCACATGGGTGTGCTCCATTGGGGTGGAAAACTGGAGATATTTTGGTTGTAGCCAAATGTAGAATGAAATTATTCCGTGTTCATGTAGAAGCATGATCACGGCATGTTATTACTCTTTACTATTACTGTCATCTTTTATAAATGTTGTTTTACTGCTTTTACAAACTACTTATCATATTGCAAAGTAAAATTGGCTTTATGCAATGATGAAAGTAGAATAGAGCCTTTATTTGTACTAAGCCGTGCATGAATATTCTGTTAACCCTCCTGGGTTGCTTGCGAGTACATTCAAAGTACTCACCTGTCTTGTCATGTGGCCAGAGATGGAAGAAGATCCGAATGTCAACAACGATGCCGAGAACGAGAACTAGGACGCTTACCCCAGTCGGTTGCCTGTGGGATTGGCATACCGATGTGTCCACGAAGTTATCTTTCCGCTGCATTTTATTTGCTATTCCGACTTCAAGACTTTTGTGTAAGACTTGGCCATAATGGCCTTACTATTGTAAGACTTTAATTCCGGTAATGTATGGATGTTATGTTGAAGGGGAGCCTTGGCGCAGCGGTACAACTGTTTCCTTGAGGTCACGGGTTCGAGTCCTGGAAACAAAAAGACCCAAAGTGGTCGGACCCTTCCCCGGACCCTGCGCAAGCGGGAGCTACATGCACCGGGCTACCCTTTTTTTTATGGATGCTATGTTATTCAGTTCGTTGTGTACAGTGGTTACTGATCACGGGACCACTATATGTAAGTAAGCACAATAGGGTGTTCTGGTCGGTCTGCAGACCGAGGTCCCGACGGAAAGACCGAAATCAGAAAATATGGGGATGCTCTCAAGGGGGAGAGGCAACGGGAATCAGAGGCCATAGTGAAAATACCGGAAATTAAGACCCCATTGTATCCTTTTCTTTCCCTTCCATGGTTCTCCATGGTCGCTGCTCCTCTGGCCATCCTTCTGCTGCCCAAGAACAACCGCTGGTCACTGTTTCTCCTCTCCCTCTTCTATGAGAACAACGACTCCAAGAGTCGCCATCGCAGCTGCTCCTTTGGCCGCCCTTGTGCTGTGTGATGTCCTCCGCTCCCATTCTCCTACGCCAGCGCCTTCCGGCAAGAGGCCGCCGTCCAGTGGCGTTGGACCCAGCGCCACCCCCACAAAACCACTTGAGCTGTCCGCACCGCCCCTTCCCGAGTCCTTCTGCACCGACCGGTCCGGATTACAGCTCAGAATACCACAGGTCCGGGCTAGATTTTCAGAGAAGAGGGGGAAAAGCAGGACGCAATGACGGAGGTGGCCCTTCGCCTGGGCCAGACCGACCTCACTTCCCCCCCGCAAGTCGCGCCCCCTCCTCTTCCTCCTCCTCCCCGCGCTATTTAACCAACTTGTCTCTGCTGTTGTGCTCTGTCCTGCTGTCCTCCTCACCATCACCGGCAGCGGCTCCCGCTTGGCCACATTTGGTGTGTAAAGAAAAATAAGTACATTCTGAGTCGGTCGAAAAAATAAACTTTCCTAGGGGAGGAGCGTTTGGGTTACATCAAACGTCATTTCGGAAGGGGGTCCATTTATTCCACCTCCCCGGAATTGGCCCAAATTGATTTCCCAGGCTTACACATGCATCTTAACCACGACTGGCGATTTTGTTTCCTGTTTTGAATAAAATCAAATATGAATTCACGCAGCAAATGTCGAATGGTGAGCAAACTTTGAACCGCCATACGAAATTCAAATAAGATCAGAAAAACGCGAAACCTTCAAGGAAGGTCTTGAATCGAGTACTAGGTCGTGTGAAAAAAAAAGAGGACATTCTGAGTCGGTCGAAAAAACGGAGTTCCTTATGAGAGGGCCGTTTAGGTTACATCAAACGTCATTTCGGAAATGGGTCCGTTTTTCGATCTCCCCGGAATTGGCCTAATTTTTTTTCCCAGGCTTACACATGCATCTTAACCACGACTAGCGATTTTCTTTCCTGTTTCGAATAAAATCATAAAAGAATTCACACAGCAAATGTCGAATGGTGAGCAAACTTTGAACCGCCATACGAAATTCAAATAAGATCAGAAAAACACAAAACCTTCAAGGAATGTCTTGAATCGAGTACTAGATCGTGTGAAAAAAATGAGGACATTCTGAGTCGGTCGAAAAAACGGAATTCCTTATGGGAGGGCCGTTTAGGTTACATCAAACGTCATTTCGGAAAGGGGTCCGTTTTTTCGACCTCCCCGGAATTGGCCCAAATTTTTTTCCCAGGCTTACACGTGCATCTTAACCACGACCGACGATTTTGTTTCCTGTTTCGAATAAAATCAAATATGAATTCACGTAGCAAATGTCGAATGGTGAGCAAACTTTGAACCGCCATACGAAATTCAAATAAGATCAGAAAAACGTGAAACCTTCGTGGAATGTCATGAATCGAGTACTAGTTGGTGTGTAAAAAAACAAGGACATTCTTAGTCGGTCCAAAAAACGGAGTTCCTTACGGGAGGGCCGTTTCGGTTACATCAAACGTCATTTCGGAAGGGGGTCCGCTTTTTCAACATCCCCGGAATTGGCCCAAATTTTTTTCCCAGGCTTACACATGCATCTTAACCACGACTAGCGATTTTGTTTCCTGTTTCAAATAAAATCAAATATGAATTCACGCAACAAATGTCGAATGGTGAGCAAACTTTGAACCGCCGTACGAAATTCAAATAAGATCAGAAAAACGTGAAACCTTCGTGGAAAGTCATGAATCGAGTACTAGTTGGTGTGTAAAAAAACAAGGACATTCTGAGTCGGTCCAAAAAACGGAGTTCCTTACGGGAGGGCCGTTTGGGTTAATCAAACGTCATTTCGGAAGGGGGTCCGCTTTTTCAACATCCCCGGAATTGGCCCACATTATTTTCCCAGGAGGCTTACACATGCATCTTAACCACGACTGGCGATTTTGTTTCCTGTTTCAAATAAAATCAAATATGAATTCACGCAACAAATGTCGAATGGTGAGCAAACTTTGAACCGCCGTACGAATTTCAAATAAGATCAGAAAAACGCGAAACCTTCGTGGAAAGTCATGAATCGAGTAGTAGTTGCTGTGTAAAAAAAATAAGTACATTCTGAGTCGGTCAAAAAAATAAAGTTTCCTAGGGGAGGAGCGTTTGGGTTACATCAAACGTCATTTCGGAAGGGGGTCTGTTTATTCCACCTCCCCGGAATTGGCCCAAATTGTTTTCCCAGGCTTACACATGCATCTTAACCACGACTGGCGATTTTGTTTCCTGTTTCGAATAAAATCAAATATGAATTCACTCAGCAAATGTCGAATGGTGAGCAAACTTTGAACCGCCATACGAAATTCAAATAAGATCAGAAAAACGCGAAACCTTCGACGAAGGTCTTGAATCGAGTACTAGGTCGTGTGAAAAAAATGAGGACATTCTGAGTCGGTCGAAAAATCGGAGTTCCTTATGTGAGGGCCGTTTAGGTTACATCAAACGTCATTTCGGAAAGGGGTCCGTTTTTTCGACCTTCCCGGAATTGGCCCAAATTCTTTTCCCAAGCTTACACATGCATCTTAACCACGACTGACGATTTTGTTTCCTGTTTCGAATAAAATCAAATATGAATTCACGCAGCAAATGTCGAATGGTGATCAAACTTTGAACCGCCGTACGAAATTCAAATAAGATCAGAAAAACGCAAAACCTTCATGGAAAGTCATGAATCGAGTACTAGTGGGTGTGTAAAAAACAAGGACATTCTGAGTCGGTCCAAAAAACGGAGTTCCTTACGGGAGGGCCGTTTGGGTTACATCAAACATCATTTCGGAAGGGGGTCCGTTTTTTCGACCTCCCCAAAATTGGCCCAAATTTTTTTCCCAGGCTTACACATGCATCTTAACCACGACTATCGATTTTGTTTCCTGTTTCAAATAAAATCAAATATGAATTCACGCAACAAATGTCGAATGGTGAGCAAACTTTGAACCGCCGTACGAATTTCAAATAAGATCAGAAAAACGCAAAACCTTCGTGGAAAGTCCTGAATCGAGTACTAGTTGGTGTGTAAAGAAAAATAAGTACATTCTGAGTCGGTCGAAAAAATAAACTTTCCTACGGGAGGAGCGTTTGGGTTACATCAAACGTCATTTCGGAAGGGGGTCCGTTTATTCCACCTCCCCGGAATTGGCCCAAATTGATTTCCCAGGCTTACACATTTATCTTAACCACGATTGGCGATTTTGTTTCCTGTTTTGAATAACCTCAAATATGAATTCACGCAGCAAATGTCGAATGGTGAGCAAACTTTGAACCGCCATATGAAATTCAAATAAGATCAGAAAAACGCGAAACCTTCGAGGAAGGTCTTGAATCGAGTACTAGGTCGTGTGAAAGAAAAAGAGGACATTCTGAGTCGGTCGAAAAAACGGAGTTCCTTATGAGAGGGCCGTTTAGGTTACATCAAACGTCATTTCGGAAATGGGTCCGTTTTTCGATCTCCCCGGAATTGGCCTAATTTTTTTTCCCAGGCTTACACATGCATCTTAACCATGACTAGCGATTTGGTTTCCTGTTTCGAATAAAATCATAAAAGAATTCACACAGCAAATGTCGAATGGTGAGCAAACTTTGAACCGCCATACGAAATTCAAATAAGATCAGAAAAACGCGAAACCTTCGAGGAAGGTCTTGAATCGAGTACTAGGTCGTGTGAAAAAAATGAGGACATTCTGAGTCGGTCGAAAAAACGGAATTCCTTATGGGAGGGCCGTTTACGTTACATCAAACGTCATTTCGGAAAGGGGTCCGTTTTTTCGACCTCCCCGGAATTGGCCCAAATTTTTTTCCCAGGCTTACACGTGCATCTTAACCACGACCGACGATTTTGTTTCCTGTTTCGAATAAAATCAAATATGAATTCACGTAGCAAATGTCGAATGGTGAGCAAACTTTGAACCGCCATACGAAATTCAAATAAGATCAGAAAAACGTGAAACCTTCGTGGAATGTCATGAATCGAATACTAGTTGGTGATTAAAAAATGATGACATTCAGAGTCGGTCGAAAAAACAGAGTTCCTTACGGGAGGGTCCTTTGCGTTACATCAAACGTCATTTCGGAAGGTGTTCCGTTTTTTCGAACTCGCAAGAATTGGCCCAAATTTTTTTCCCAAGCTTACACATGCATTTTAACCACGACTGGCGATTTTGTTTGCTGTTTCAAATAAAATCAAATATGAATTCACCTAACAAATGTCGAATGGTGAGCATATTTTGAACCGCAGTACGAAATTCAATTAAGATCAGAAAAACACGGAACCTTCGTGGAAAGTCATGAATCGAGTACTAGTTGGTGTGTAAAAAAATGAGAACATTCTAATTTGGTCGAAAAAACGGAGTTCCTTACGGGAGAAGCGTTTGGGTGGTTACATCAAAGGTTATTTCGGAAGGGGGTTTTTTTTTTTTGACCTCCCCGGAATTGGCCCAAATTTGTTTTTCCAGGCACGTGCATCTTAACCACCACTACCTATTTAGTTTCTTGTTTTGAATAAAATCAAATATGAATTCACGCAAGAAATGTCGAATGCTGAGCAAAATTTGAACAGCCGTACGAAATTCAAATAAGATTAAAAAACCACGAAACCTTCATGGAGTGTAACGAACCAACTGCTAGTTGATGTTTAAAACAATAAGGACATTCCAAGTTTGTCGAAAAAAGGGAGTTTTTTTTACTATAGAAGCGTTTGGGTTACATCATACATCATTTCGGTAGGGGGTCCGCTTAGGGTTTAGGATTAGGGTTTAGGGTCCCGATGTGAGTTTTGTGACCACGGGTACACGATGTCGTGTAGTTCCGGTATCATGCAGAAAAACCACCGTTTTGGCCGTTTTCGTGGATTATAGCCCACGTTTTTTTGGTCCCGGACCGATTTTCCGAGGTAGTGACCCCGGATACACGATTTCAGGCAATTTCAGGGCGGTGCGCAAAAATCAATGTTTTGGTTGTTTTCGTGGGCTATAACCCACGTTTTTGGGCGCCGGACCGATTTTCTGAGTTCGTGACTCTGGGTACACGGTTACATGCGGTTTCAGACGCGTGCAAAAAATCACCGTTTTGGGCGTTTTCATGGGCTATATTTTTTTTGGGTCCCGGGCCGATTTTCCGATATCATGACCCTCGATACACTGTTTCGGGCAGTTTTGGCTTCGTGCAGAAAAATCACCATTTTGGTCATTTTCGTGGCCCCACGTTTTTTTGGCCTGGGGCCTATTTTTTATGTCATGACCCCGGGTACACGGTTTCGTGCAGTTTCTGGTCGGGACCGAAAAATCGCCCTTCTTGACGTTTTCGTGGGTTGGTTCCCGGGCCTATTTTTCATTATCGTGACCCCTGATACATGGTTTCGTGTAGTTACGGCCGGTGCAGAAAAATCATTGTTTTGGCCGTAGCCCACGATTTTTGGATTCAGGGTGCTATCCCGTCCTCAAACCCGTGCGCAGGGGTGCTCGAGGCGGCGATATCGGCAACGCGTGTGGGAAGCACGGAACACAACAACTTTCCAAGGCATATGCGGTCAGACAGTTGTTTGACATGTGTGCAGGGGTGCTGAAACAGTGTTGACGAGTACCAGGTTCAGTTGCTGAGTGGGTCCAACAGGACGGTCTGAAGTGATGGACAAGAGTCAGGCATGGGGAATATGAGAAAGTGTTTAGAAAAGTCTGAAATGTCAAAGTCTTAGAGAGTACATGGTCGTATATTTTATGACGTTCGGTGCACACGCCAAAGTGCAGGTGACAGGATGCAAAAGGACATGACGTGTTGTAGCTATGGGACATGTAGAAGACTATCTGAAAAGGATGAGACAACTGTGATTTTGCCTCAAGGTGACTGAAGGGCGACGGCGAAATTCCTTCAGGTTTCATGCACGCAGTCAACAATAGCAAGAATGATGAGTTCAAGTAGCTCTTATATGTGGCACCTAACATGTGAGTTGTTCACTTTCACATAAATCAAGGAAGAGGCTATCAGCGTGACGATCCGTGTTTTCGGATATGGTGACCTTATGATCGGTGTTTGATGGCATTGAACGGATACCCAGTAAATTTGGAACGCAAGACAAAGGTGTGGAGGAATTTATTTTTTGCGGGAGCATTGACTGTTAAGGAATAAGACGGACTACGTTTGCAGGTGAATTCATGTGATGTCAAGAAGTAGCAGTGGAACTCATAATTAATAATTCAAATCCAAGGTACACGTACTTCAAGGTGGTGAATGATGTATTCACCAAGGTGGAATTTGCTGAGATATCTGTCAAATATGTGTACGAGTAGAGATACAGTTGGACTTGAAATTAGCGAAGGGTTAGGTGTTGGAGTCAAACACGTGTAACCTAGGCCTAATAATATATAAAGACAGCATGAGGTAGTCCAAAAAGACCATGACGACATAATAGCAATAGGCTCACAGTGGGAGCCAGTGGCTTGTGCCAGCACCCAACAAGGTGGCCAGTATTGCGATATTATAAGAAAGGAGCGCCCATAGTCATGCCCCGAGGATGTAGGCTTCTGTCGAACCTCGTTAACAAATATCGTGCCTCGGTGATATCCTTGATCATGCATGCTGATGGAGGATGGCATCGTTGACAAGTTTGTCTACCAGTACCCTGACCAGCCAAAGCTCCTGCAGGCCGAGCAACACTTCGTCCAGATCCTCTCCACCGCAGCCACCGCCTCCTTCGACGCCCAAGAGTCCTCGGCACCAGATGCGCTTGCCTGTGCCTTGCTGCCCAGCAAGGTACAGGATCCAGCTTTCTTCTGGAGTGGCACGGTGGAGCTCAGCAGTACCTTGTTTCCCCTCGAGTGCAGCACCGTCATGAACAAGATGTCGCACATGGCATTCTTCAAAGGCATAGAGGAGGCCAAAATGTTCTTGCCTAGAGACAATGATATGGTGGATAGTAGGGGGTGTAAGAACAAGTTTGACATGGGTGGTGTGACGGAGCCAGCCATGGGCAGGAGCAGCAAGCGGATAGCGGTGATGGTGCAAACTGACACGGAGGACGACGAGCTCAAGAAGATGTTGGACAGGCTCATCCTCGATGGTTACGACAGGTACCCCGGTGAGATGCAGGACATACTGATCACTCTGGACAAGGAGAACATCCGCAGACATAGGAGGCGCGGTGCCAGACAGATGGCGGTGACTGACCTGGAAATGCTACTGATCCGCTGTGCGGAAGCGGTGGCCAGCAACAACCGGTCCAGCGCAAGCGAGCTTTTGGAGCGGATCAAGTGGCACTCCTCGTCAAGAGGGAACGCTAGGCAGCGGCTGGCACATTACTTCGCCCAAGCGCTGGAGGCCCGGCTGGCTGGCACCGGGAGGCAGTTCTACCAGCCGCTCATTGGGACACGTACCTCCATTGTGGAGCTTATTAAGGCACACCATCTGTACAGCGCCACCTTCTGCTTCGTCAAGGTGGCATTTCTCTTTTCCAACAAGACCATCTACAATGCCGTTGCAGGGAGGAGGAAGCTGCACATTGTGCACTATGGCATCAACACCGGATTGCAGTGGCCGGACTTGATCCGGTGGCTGGCGAACAGGGAGGGTGGGCCACCAGAGGTGAGGATGACCAGCATCGACAGGCCCCAGCCTGGATTCCGTCTGTCTGAGCAAATCGAGGAGGCAGGGCACCGACTCGACAATTATGCAAGCAAGTTCGGCGTGTCAATCAAGTTCCACGCCATCACAGCTGAGCCGGAGGCTGTTCGGGCTGAGGACCTCCACATCGATCCTGATGAGGTGCTTGTCGTGAACAGCCTATTCCAGTTCAGGAACTTGATCGACGAGAGCCTTGACTTTGACAGGGTAAGCCCAAGGGACAAGGTGCTTAACACTATCAAGAAGATGAAGCCATCCGCGTTCGTCCATGCCATCAGCAATGGGTCATACGGCTCGACATTCTTCATGACGCGGTTCCCCCATGTGTTGCACAACTTCACAGCAATGCTCGATGTGATGGAGACCATGATTCCACGAAATAACGACAAGAGACTGCAGGTGGAGCGGGCCTTCTTTGCACGGTCTGCCATGAACATGATTGCTTGCGAAGGTGCAGACAGGGTGGAGCACCCTCAAAACTACAAGGAGTGGCAGACGCGAAGCCACCGGGCAGGGCTGAGGCAGTTGCCATTGGACCCTGATATAGTTCTGATGCTCAAGGAAGAAGTGAGGAATCGGTACCACAAGCATTTGATGATCAACGAGCATCACTGGTGGCTTCTGCAGGGATGGAAAGGTCGGGCGCTCTATGCCCTCTCGACATGGGCAGCTGATGACGCTGGTGGTTCTGAATTGACATAGATATAGATAGGTTGAGTACCGATGGATATACGTTTATTCTGGTGTTTCTATGTCATGTATGCATAGTACATAGCTTTTCATAACTTTTGGTATGTGTTTGTCTGCTGCAGCTTCAGATGTGTTTGTTCTTATTCTCTTTTTTTTGTATCTGTAACTCAGGTACAAGAAACCATGCTCAGGTTGTCCAGTTGCACCTGTTTCTCAGTCTGACAAGGTGGCTGGATATCTATCTTCAGTTTTCTGAATCATACATGATATGATATATGAGGATCTGGGCACTATATAGCATGGCCAGTTGGTAGTGATTCACTAATTCTACATGAAGCAATAAGTCTGGTAAGATGGCTGGAATGTATTGAAATTGCAAATTGTTTCCATGTCCTGGTTAGTTCCTGATGCCTGCTCAAGGTTCCAGTTGTTGCAGCACCAGATGTCTAGCATTCCTGTACGCTGGTATGATGTTTCCTCAAGTAGTCAAGGTGCAGAGGTCATTTTATCGTTCTCTAATCTCTCTACCTGTTTTTTATTCCATGTGCTTTAGTTTTTTTTTCTTAATGTACATTGGAAAGTACACCTCATTTGTATTTTCAGTTGGGTCTTGACACTCGTATGCAGAAGAATGGAGAGAAAAATCTGAAAGACGTAAAAGCACTCATATATATGCACCCCGACAGACATACGCAAGGCCAACTCAGGGTCTCAGGCACATTGCATATGATGTTTTGGAGCACCTGGTTGGAAAATAGAGTGCAGAGATCTAACACCATTGTTTTTCTCTCCTTTTAGTTGTTGGCTTGTTGCATAGAGCTATTTACTTAAAACACTATATAACTGAGAAACCAACGGGCAGACCTGAGACAGCTGCCACTGAAGCCAATTATCGTTGAGGTGGCAACGGACAAGTTCAAGAGCCTGTACCGTGAGGACCGTGTTGTGGGTGTGGAAGGGGCGCATCCTGTACGCTCACTTGGTGTAGTAGGTGGCAGACAACATTGCCACAGATTATTAGCTTCTTTGCCTGCATAAGGATAGTTACTGTTAATTTGTTTCGTGCACAAATACAAGTTTCCCAACAAAAACTCAAAAAGTGCATAATACGAGATCTATACACATGAATTTGGTTTGTGTTTGACGAGTTAAACACGCTTTGTAAAGGTCAATTGCTGCAACATCAGATGTTTCATCACTCCATTTACATTTGTGGCCGAGTTACAGAATCCATAACCTATTTTCCAGTATTGATGTGACATCACACTGAATCTTACAACATTGAGTCACATAAGATGGCTGGATCTTTTTTGTAAGTTTCCTCCTTCAGAAATGACATTTGTAAGTTAGCATTGATAAATGACTGAAAAACACTCATAAATGGGTCTGCTAAGTTGGCTGGAATTGAATTTGTAATTTGTCTGACCTACAAATTTATTGTTAAAACTTGTTCAGAATCTGACTGTTTCTGTGCATCATAACAGCACAAAACTTCAATACATAAAATTGATTCCTACTAGAGACAGGGACAGAAAAGATGGCTGCATATTAAAGCTTTTTGTTTTGTCCATAAGCACAGGCGGGTGATTAAACCAACCATCTGGAATGTAAAGCTAGTTCGAATAGCTAAAAACCAACAGGGTTCGAGGATAATGATATCTCCACTCCAATTCCAACATATTTCCACTGCACCATCACCAAGTAGCATGTACCCACCATGGCTGTCACCCAGGAGGAGTTGTTAGGTGTCACTGAGTCTGCGCTACTGCCTCCGTCCGTCTTCCTTGACCTTCCCCAAACGACCGATGGTGACTCAAAGCAGCCACAGGATGACCTGTTCCTGGAACACATCTCGCGCATGCTCATGGAGGATGACGTTGTCGACAAGTTCACCTACCAATACCCTGATCACCCGAAGCTCCTGCAGGCCGAGCAACCCTTCGCCCAGATCCTCTCCGCTGCTGCCACCAGCTCATTCGATGCCAAAAAGCTCAGAGATGATGGGTGATGCGACCCAACCTATGGCTTTCATGCCTATTCCCAGCACGGTCAATGGATCAGCCATTACAAACTGATTTGCTGGAAGTACAGCTTCACGTATTGTAGTGCCAGCAGCAACAGATTGTGAAGGGGAGCATTTTTTGGAATGGCTAACTACTCAGGTGTGTGTGTTACCTGCAGAGAGCATGGTCAATGGACCCACCATCACGAACTCAATGCCGTGTATAACTTAAACAGGCAGTTTCGAGGGAATTTCCTACGAATCGGCACTTATCAGTGAGTGTTACAGTTACCATACACTGGTTTAGTTTTCAGATAAATATTTATTTTCCCCCGAAGCAGAGGTGTGAAACCCCCTGTTTCTACTACTGAAATATATTGGCATGGACGCATCATCTCAAATCTTATCTGCTCAAGACCCGGTGGAGACGACAATTACGAGTACCATTCTGCACACACGCCCATCCACTCATTTTTTCCACACTAAAATCACAAACCGGCAGGGGAGATAGATATATGGGTGTGAACTACCTGCAGTCTCTGTCTTCCTTGGACCTGTTTTTGTCTGGGCGTGGAAGACTTTGCAAGTCACCGTCTCCCCTTTCATTCGGCACATCCAGAGAGAGATGGATCCTGCAAAAGAAACTCCCCGGAAAAGTAGTCTCCGCGTCATGTATGCATCTTAACTATCGTACACTGAAACTATTTCAGATTGCATCGACAGTCCACGAAATTCAGTTGGACTAACTATTATATGCTGAAACAATTTCAGGTTGCATTAGCCGATCTACGAAATTCGGTTCCTAATCACAGACATAACCTACACCTAATACAGCAGAATATGAGTATCCGTGCATGAATCCATCATAGGCAAGAGTATGGAGCAGAAAAGTGCTGGGAATGCGAAAGAGTAAGCCCGTACGTACTCACAGATTGAGCACTCGCCTTCACACATATCGTTGCGCCGACATCCATGGATCCAATCTGGCGGGGTAGCAGTAGCATATCCATGGATCGACGCATCCTTCCTCCACATCCTTGGTCTGGCAATCCGGCGGGGTGACCCCGTGCGGACCTGTCGCCGGAATCCATGCGGCCGGCGGCGGCCTCGGAGCAGGTTACGGTGGGGAATCGCCGCCCCTTCGCCGCCGAGCGCCATCGCAGAAGCAAACCCACCCAAATCCAGGTTATGCTGGTTACTGTTTGGCCCAAAGGAAACAACCGCTGCTGGGCCGCCAATGAAGGCCCATTCGGCTCACTAGAATGAAGATGCTTCGCCAAGAGACAGGGGATCAAACAGGTTCTTATTTTAAAACAGAATAAGCTCTCCTGAGTTAAATCCTTGGGCATGATTTCAAGATCAACTTCTTCTGTTAAACCCAGCTGAATGATGACCAAAAAGGAATCAACTTTGCTTCGTGATCTGAACTGGATCGGATCACAGCAGTTGATAAAACAAGTGGCCAAGATCAGGAAGAGATCTCTTTCGAGAAAAACAAGCAGAACAGATATCTCAAACTTGGCCACCAATTACACAGGCATAACGAGGATTCATGTCAAGGGAAACAGCATGCTTCATTTCGGGAAAAAATAGTTAAGAATCATAAAAAGAAGAGTCTAAAAAGAAGGCACTGAAGTTATTGGCAGATAAGGCGCATACAAGCTCAAAAGAGCATAAAAGCAAAACACATACTGAAGAAATACTGGTAACAAAATTAAACAGTATCCCTAACATTACTACACAAATATTTGCCTATTGGTTTGCAGCCTTGACATTCTTCACCCTTCACAACACAGAGAAATCCGTCTCCGCTAAAATTCAGATAAAAAAGGTTATAAGCACAAATCCTGCAAGAATTACACCTGGCGCCCAGACCTGTAGTTTGGCTCTTATCGGAGCCACCTTGCTGGACATTGCCTTCACTGTCTTCTGATGTCCGTACCCAGTGATGCACGTTTATTGCGTATCCTCAGCAGATCGATTTCATAGCCTAACAAATAGATTAACAAACATTACAGTGTTAGTAACACAATGTAGTTACCCAGCCAACGTTGTACAAACATTAGATGGAAAAATAAGGCATCAAATGGAGTGCTACCTTCTGGACATGTAAATTCTTTCTTTGGAACGTTCTCAATCTTTCCCCAGTTTGGGTGTCCGATTGTTTGACAAGACTTCATGAGCTCATCACTGCACCACTTGAGTGTAAACTCCTCAAGAGCCTGGGGCAGTGTTGGAAGCGAGCTGATGTTCAGGCACTCACAGATCATCAGATCCTTGAGCAATGTGAGGTTCTCCATATTGTCTGGTAAGGCGTCCCAGCTACAGTCCCAGACTGTGAGCGAACGTAGATGAACGAAAGCCTCAAGTCTAGGAGCAGGTCCCAGTTGGCTCCATCCGTGGAGCTTAAGTCCACGCAGGTCCTTCAGGCCGCCGTTCTGCTTACCCACCATCCAGTTTGGGTACCTCAAGCCACGGTAGTTATATATGTACAGTGTTTCAAGCCAAATGGGAGGACAAAGACTCTCAAATACCTCTGCTTCAACTTCTGGACTACTGGACCTTGTAGCACCACTCCGACTAAGTGACAGATGTGTAAGCCGTTCCTTGGCTGCTAGATTGGCTTCAAGAGCTTCCACCTTGCTCTCTACATTATCAAGACGGAGGATCTCCAGGCTGCCACGAAGCTTGTTTAGGTACCTCAAACCCTGGTAGTTATACATATACAGAGTTTCAAGCCATGTGGAAGGACAAAGACTACCAAATGCCCCCGCCTCAACTTCTGGATGACTGGACCTCATAGCAACACCCCAGCCAAGCGACAGATGTGTGAGCCGTTCCTTGGCAGCTAGATTGGCTTCAAGAGCTTCCACCTTGCTCTCAACATTTTCAAGATGGCAGATCTCCAAGCTGCCGCGAAGCTTGTTTAGGTCCCTCAGCTGATTTACCTTGTACCCTTCTACGTTCCATACTGTGAAGTTTGGTACCGTTTGGAGTGAGGTTAGCTTGCCTATGTCAGGAAAATCCAGGTCGATCGAGCAGAATATATGCCTTAAGTTGATAAGGTCAGCAGAGGGAAATACCAATTTTTTGCACTGACCGAAATCTACCAGCTGCATATGGTAAAGCTTGGTTACTGTGCCTGGTAAAATTACCCTGCATGACATGCTTGTACGGAAAGCAAGATAGCGTAGATGCTTTAACTTACTAATAGACTCTGGGACTAAGAATACATCGGGTTCCTTGATTACTGCGTCATCTTCATGACTCAAAGCTACGGCCAGTACCCGCAATTTCCGCAGCCTCTTGAGTATACTCGCTATGACTTTTTCCTCAATTGGTGTACCCCCTCCAACAGCATAAATGATGAGAGTGCGTAGATTTTCCAACTGAAGAATCTTCTCAGTAATCAATTCGCCATCATAGTTCTGAACAAAAAGATGGTGAACATCTCGAGGAACATCTCCTCTCCAGCCTTCTCTCCTCTGGCCTTTTCCTTCCCTGAGTTTGCTCCAGATCGAGCCATTCTCGATTCTAAAGCAATCACTTCCGGCGACACTGTCTGCTAAATCATGCAGCATATCATGAACTAAATAGTAGTCCATGTCATTGTACAAGACCTTGCCTCCTGGTTGCAGAAATGAGGTTGACACTAGTTCATCAAAGTATCCCCGACAAACATCTTCCATTTCCTCTCCTTCATTAGTACCTCTTACAAACCCTTCTGCCACCCACAACTTAACTAAATCGTCGCGTATCAAATGATGTCTTCTGGGGAAAATACTGCAGTAAGCAAAGCATCGCCTAGCCTGCTGATCAAGCTGCAAGTAGCTCCACCGCAGGGCTCCCATGGTCCCATCGACATTCCCGTTTTTAACTGTTGTCCAAAACTCAGCACTGAGTCTCCTCCCTAGCCGTCCTCCAACTATTCTGGCTGCTAGTGGTGACCACTTTAGCTTTTTTGCAATGTCAGCCCCAATTGCTTCGAGTCTTCTACGAGCATGATCATCTATCACTGCACCTTCAAGTGCATAATGCATTAACAAATTAAGGAAACCACTGTCATCCAGGTCAGATATGGGAATACATCTCGGTTTTGCAGCACCCAGAACTAGCAATGCTTCTTCAGTCCGACTAGTCACCAGGATCTTGCTTCCTGCCTGTCCAGCCTTTAGCGGAGAAAGTATTTGTTGCAGGTTCCCCTGCTGCCTCTCATCCTGAATATCGTACCAGACATCATCTAGTACCAAGAGGAACCGTCTTCCATGCAGTTCCTCCTCTAACTTGTCTTGTAGTACATTAAGACTAGTGAGTTGAGGACACGGACTTCCTGTAGCTGCCTCAAATATTTCCTTGAAAATGACACTCACACTAAAAGCCTGAGAAACATGAACCACATAATAAGGTCGAAATGACCGTCCCTTTTCTCTTGCTTGTCCTTTTTCTCACGGGCACCAACTAACTGTGCAAGGGTTGATTTCCCAGACCCACCAATGCCATGAATGCCAACTACAGAATAGCATACACGACTGTCGGCGTCTGGTTGACCTTCACCTTCCTTGTCATGAAGCATTTCTATGATCTTGTCACAATCTTTATCTCGCCCAATTACTACTGGCGGAGGAGCCGCAGTAGTGACTGCACCTCCTGAATTAGCAGGACCAGCATGGCTTCCATTCAAAGTACTGACGGTCGACAAGTTCAGGTGCTCTACAAATTTGTACCCACTGTTTATAATGTCTTCAATCTTCTCGAGGCTATCCTTCAGCTCTTTTTTTGGCATACCAGTCTCCTGTAAAACAAACATGATTAAAAAATTATTAGCTATATATAGTACTACAGTTGTATTATCTTACAAAAGTCACACATAATTGATTTATTGCTACATTGTTAATTACAAACAAGCAACATATCTATCTATTAGTTCTGAGAAATTACCAAATATTTTACGTAAATTTTCTAAAAAGATCTGAACACAATGGAAAATGGAAGGACCTTTTTTTCTAGGATTTGAACACGTGTCTGATCTGTTGCTGAAAAGTGAATACCCAACCCGCAGTGACACTTAGAGGTGAGATCAGAAGTAGAAACATATAATAAAACACATGCCGGAAAGGGAAGAGGACCTTATTTTTTAGGAGGGGGCCCTTGGGAAAGAGTTTCTTCACCCAACCCGTCTTATGTGGAGGTTCAACGCCGTCTGACTTGAACTTGTCATCTTGGATTTTCTTCTTGAGATACTGATATTCAACATCATCCAAGATGTCCTCTGCTTCATAGAAAGCAGACTTGAGATCCTTGAACAGCTGCTCCAGTCGAGGCCTGTCGGGGATCTTGTCAAATACTTCCATCGCACGTTCCAGCAGTAAAACTTTTGGCGCAAGCTGCAGCAGCTTCTGTGATGTGTTAAAGCTGAGATAGGCAGAGGATTTCTTAAAAAGCTCAGAGATGATGGGCGATGCAACCCATCCTACAGCCTTCATGCCTATTCCTAGCGCGGTCATTGGGTCCGCCATGAAAAGCTGACCTGCTGGAAGTAGAGCGCGTCGCGTATTAGGACGGCCAACAGTAACAGGTTGTGAAGGGGAGGTTTCTTAGAATGGTTAACTAACCAGGAGAGTGCTAGCAGCACAAATATTGGTCTCAGATTCATGAGGAAGGAACCTTCCGTGCACCCATCATTTCTATAAAGAATTATCTCTGTTTGGCAGTGCCTTTGTTGAGAACGATAATACATCCTGCAGGTGCTTCAAAACCGAGAGAGCTTTTAGTATACTAATCCTTCCTCGGTACATTCCAAGACCTCATTGTCATTTGTTGTCCTCACATGCTTGTGTTTTGTTAGTCCTTGCAGACGAAGCTAACATCGACTCCCTAGGGAATTGTGCTCCCACATTAAGTTATTTTTTTTTCAAACCTTCAGATTAGGGGTAACAGAATTGCTGTTCATCAGTGTGCAGACTTGACACTGGGCACCGCGAAAGTATGACATCGATGGTTGTATTATGCACAAAATGAGCAACCAGCTGACAGGAAAGCACAACCTGATCCTTACATATCCGTGTACCTATCCGGCAGAAACGTGATACATATACTGAAAGACACAACCAAAAAGGCAGATTCGGGTCAATTATGGAACCAGTCATGTCATGTCATAGGTTTCCGACTTCACTGTAGAAAATGACTCTGATTAACCTGGATTAGTCAATTGGGCCTCGATGAAAAATCTGAGGTTTCTATCTAAAACATGATCACAAACAATACAGCAGTAAATCACGCAGGGGGAAATACAGAGGCATCTAAGAAACTGCAGAGAAGAGAGAACCTAAGACAGAGAGAAGAACCCAGCTTGGTCGCAGAGCTCGCTGGTTCGTGCTGACCCGCCGTAACCTGTGTGGGCGTCTCCGGAGACAGGCCGCTTGCGGCAGCCGGACCGGAGCTCCCCCGCCCGCCGCCATCCTCCTCCGCCGCCGGGCAGCGGCAGCATCGAGAGAGAGAGAGACGCCAGTGGGCTTCCGTCGCCCCGTCAGAGGAAACAGAGGCGACGGGCTGGGCTGTTTTAATGGGCCTCCAAAGTCGATGGGCCAAATCGTGAAGAAGACTATATACTGCACGTAGGCCAAGTTGCACTCCATTTTTCAAACTCCTCGCTCCCGCGCCAAACTGATATCGATCTTTTTCTCGGGACCGAAGGCGTTTGCAGAGCGAGTTCGAATGTAATGATAGGAATGCAAAACTGATGTAGACGTCTCCGTGGATCACAATAGTTTACTGAGATTCTTCGGGAAGAAAGGATTCTAAAGTAAGATTTCATTTCAAATAATCTAACCTCGATCGCACCAGACCCTACTCGTCGGGATGCTTATGCCGTCATGACAGTTAGTAACGGATCATCTCACGTGGTAGAGATCGACCATCACTTTTGTCGACAACATTTCTCATATTTAGCATGCAAAACTGTTCTTATTGGCTAGGACCGCAGCATAGCGAGCATACCTCCAGCTGCAAGCCCGAACCAAACACACGCCCGCCAGTCCTCCGCCGGCTCTGGGCTTCTGTGGCCGAAAATTGGGGGACTGGGCTGTCCTAACGGCCCTTCAAACTTGATGGTCCAAATCGTCGAGAGCCGCAAATATTGATGGGCCAAATCGTCAAAGGACCATGCGAAATTGCGGGCCAGTTTTCAGAAAAACGCCAACTGGGAATTCAAACGAGCGCGCTGCACAGTCACCACCTTCTGCACCAAAAGCCAGCATCTTCATTTTACTCGTCGTTTGCGGACAGAGCTGTTTAGTATGCAAATGAGAAGAGTTCAGCTACAAGATTGGACTGGGCCAGGGCTACAAACCATTTTGGCTAAGGAGATTCGCAATAATATTACCATTATGAAAGACTTGCATCCAGTACGTAGTACCACTCAGAAACCAACACCGTTTACTCATTTAAGTAGAGCCTAATTTACAGCTTTCTCAAAATCAAGCTTTAGAAAACCCCAATCAAGAATTGTAGCACTATACATGTGTGATGAAGAAGTCCATGAGAGAGCGGGATACCATCAAAGATATTTCGAAGATCACCATGAGGCACACATTGTATTGCATTGCATCGCCATTGCAGCCCGATCCACGCCAACACCCGACGACTCAAGTAAAAGTTACCACACCACTTTTGCTTTGGATCCAAAGCCGAGGTCAAACCGTGTATTGGCTGCATCGCAGCCGCAAAAGCCTGCTCGGTAGCATGTTGGTTTCCTCCAATCTCTCATCTCTGCTACACTGAAAATACAAATATATAGTACTAGCACGGATAATATATCACACTGAATGGTGTGATCAAACACAAAGCCTTTGGTGGTTTCTTGGCATGCAGTTGGGCACACGAAATGAGATCGATGTGTGGATATATAGATCGAGCTTCAATAGTTCCATCCATCCCTTGCACCAAGTAATGGTACGGTATACACGTGCGTATTAGAACTTGAGATGCATGACCATTGGTGAAATCTCATTCTAAAAGAGTGTGGGTAGAATAGTTTTGCATCAGTTAATTAATATCATCACCCTATTCTTATTTTACTTTTGGTTTTCATCTAGTTCATGTTTCCTTTCAAGAGCAAAGACACCACAGAAGCATGAGTAGACATATGTACAACGCATGACAGAACAAACTGTGATCGACCCCATTCACGTTATTGGCCTGTAAACCACTGAAATAGGCCGGTTCCATGCAGATTGTGTGATGCACGGTAGAAGCTGGAGAAAACGTGATGATCCGGCACAAATCAGAATAAGAACTTTATTGCAGTCGTTGGAACTTCTAAGGTCTTGCAGAACTTTGGAAGATCCACATAGAATATGTGTTGTACATACAGGATCCTCCGGGTGTCACAATTGAATTAGGCAGCTTGCTTCTTCGTCGGGCGAGAAGGTGTAGAGGTCGTAGTTATCATCTTCGCCGGAGATGGGCGGCGGGGAACAGCCTGCGATAGCTCGATCTAATGGCCGGTATGCACGCCGGGCAGCAGACCAGCAGGCAGCAGCATCGATCAAGAGACAGAGACGCCTTGTGGCCGGCTTCTGTCGCCCCCGAGAAGGAAACAGCGGCTTCTTTCTGCCGCGAAAGATGGGGGACTCGGTTGTTCTAATGGGCCTCCAAAATCGAGAGGCGGAATCGTCAATAGGCTCCAATGGACCTCCAAAATTGACGGGCGGGAAACCGCCAAACTGCCCTCTGGACCTGCAAGCTTCAGCCTGGCCGTACTGATAGCTTCGGCCTTGAGCATCACATCCAGCATCTCGATTCTACTTGCATACGGATCTTACTCTCAGGTGATTAGCTACCAGTTACTATCAAAACAAGTTGATTTTGGTACGCGCGCAAATGAGAAGAATTCAGACCCATTTTGGTTAAAGAGTCAGCTGCAAAGATTAAACAAAAAGAGGGCGATTCACAATACCCGTACCATTATCAAAGGACGTTTTCTCATGCACCCAATACTCCATAGAATCTAAATGGAGTATTTGGGAAGGGCATATTGTTCCCCGCCGCCCATCTCCGTAGGATCTACATTTATTTGATCTTTGCCTTTTATTGTTGGGATCTGGAGAGTGAGGGAGAGAGACGGAGAGGGAGTTTACCTTCTCCTTGGCTCGACGATCCCGGAGCGGTCATGGTGAGCGCCGGCGACAACGGCGGTAGAATAGGGTCGGTGGTGGAGCTTCCCGCCGCTCCAGCGCTCCCTTTAGATCGGTCTAGGGTTGATGTCGGTGGGGTATGACGGCGCGGTTGAACTTCGTAAGTCGTGCCGTTGGCCCCCCACCACTTTATATAGCGTTGTGCGACGGGGGCCCACCAACCATCACAGGGTTGGACACCCCCGATCAGGGCGCGAGGTCAAGGGTCCAATGGGCCGTTGGGCCCACTGGGAGATCAATCTAACATTTTCCCCCTTGATCTCACTATATACTTTTAACTGTACATTTGTCATTTTACTCGTTCCATCACATATTAGTACGCAGAGCATGTTTCATCGTCACAGATCAATTGCCGATAGAATCAGACAGCTACAACATACCTCTCTGTTTTGAAACAAATTATGTTTACTTTTGGGCCTAACACGATCCAGGAATCATAGGCTTTCCCTTAAACCCATACCGGCTAAGTGTTCTTTGAACACATTGGGTGGTAAGCCTTTCGTTAAGGGATCCGCAAGCATATCCTTTGTCCTTATATGCTCGAGACTTATAGTGTGATCTTGGATTTTATCTTTCACAACATAATACTTTATCTCTATTGGTTTGGTAGCATTACTCGACTTGTTGTTGTGAGTATAGAATACTGCGGGCTGATTGTCGCAGTACATCTTTAGTGGTTTGTTAATACAATCTACCACTTTCAAGTCGGGTATAAATTTCTTTAGCCATATCGCCTGCCCCATGCCCTCATAACATGTTATAAATTCTGCATACATTGTGGATGATGCAACTATTGACTGTTTGGAGCTTTTCCACGAAATAGCTCTACCTGCGAGAGTGAATACATATCCAGACGTGGATTTTCTATCATCTTTGTCTCCCGCAAAGTCTGCATCTGAATACACTCTTATCTCTAGGGAATCGGATCTTCTATATGTTAGCATGAGGTCTTTTGTGCCTTGCACATAACGCAATGCTTTGTTTACCATTTTCCAGTGCTCTATGCCTGGATTTTCTTGATATTTACCGAGTACCCCGGTGATAAAAGCTAAGTTAGGGCGAGTGCACACTTGTGCATACTGTAGGCTTCCAACAGCCGAAGCATATGGCACCGCTTTCATTTGATCGATCTCGTATTGACTTTTGGGACATTGGAATTTCCCGAAGCTGTCGCCCTTGACTATTGGAGCAGGTGTGGCATTGCTCGCATGCATATTGTATTTCTTTAGAGTCTTTTCTAAATATGCCTTTTGCGATAATCCTAGAACACCATTTTTCCTATCTCGGTGAATTTCTATGCCCAAGACATACGACGCTTCACCAAGATCTTTCATATCAAAATTTGAGGACAAGAACTTTTTTTGTATCTAGTAGTAGACTGACATCACTGCTAGCAAGCAAGATATCATCTACATACAAGATTAGGAAAATATATTTCCCACTTTTAAACTTTGCATAAACGCAGTTGTCCTCAACATTTTCATTAAACCCAAAACTTTTAATTGTCTCATTAAAATTTAGATACCACTGTCTAGAAGCTTGCTTTAATCCATAAATGGATTTCCTTAGACGGCATCCCATGTTTTCCTTCCCCTCCATGGTAAAACCCTTGGGTTGTTTCATGTACACCTTTTCTTCTAAATCCCCGTTTAGAAATGCCATCTTTACATCCATTTGATGCAGCTCTAAATCAAAATGTGCCACTAGTGCCATTATGATTCTGAAGGAATCTTTGCATGAGACTGGTGAAAATGTCTCATTGTAGTCTACTCTTTCTCTTTGTGTAAATCCTTTTGCCACGAGTCGTGCTTTGTACTTTTCTATATTCCCTCTAGAGTCATATTTGGTTTTGTAGACCCATTTACAGCCTACCGTTTTGGCTCCTTTAGGAATTTCTTCTAAGTTCCAAACTTCGTTGGAACTCATCGATTTCATCTTGTCTTCCATGGCCTCCAGCCACTTCGATGAGTGAGGGCTACTCATGGCTTCTTCATATGAAGTGGGATCATTTTCCATATGAACTCTTTATGTATTATAAACTTTATAATCTTTAGGAATTGCTGATCTTTTAACTCTTTGAGACCTTCTAGGGGCCTCATTTTCTGGCACATTCTGTGTCTCGACATGTGGCGTATCTTCTGGAGGTGGCTGTTGCGGCTCCCTTTCATGTGCAACAGTGGGTTGAGTCGGCTCCTGACGGACAGGTTCCGGACCTTCACTCATTGTTGCCATGGGTGGAGTTGCAACAGGTGTTTGCACCACAATCTCGAGGATTGTTCGTGCAGCAACAACAGATAGTGAAAAAAATGGCTCTTGAGTCATTGGATTAGGTGCATGCGCCCTCTTCTCCTCAAGATCAACTTTCCGAGCTACCGTGCTCCCCCTCATCATTTCGTCCTCTAAGAAGACGGCGTGTCTTGTTTCCACAAACTTTGTGTATCTGTCTGGACAGTAGAAACAAAAACCTTTTGATCTTTCAAGATAGCCAATGAAATGGCAACTCACTGTTTTGGTATCTAACTTTGCAATATTTGGGTTAAATACTTTGGCCTCAGCTGGGCTCCCCCACACCCTCAGGTGTTGTAGAGAGGGAACTCTACCTATCCACAGCTCGTACGGTGTTTTGGACACCGACTTGCTTGGTACTCTATTGAGAATATGAATGGCGGTTTTTAATGCCTCCATCCACAATCTCAATGGTAAACTGGAGTAACTCATCATACTGCACACCATATCCATAAGTGTACGGTTACGCCTTTCAGCTACTCCATTTTGCTGAGGTTCGCCCGGCATTGAATACTGGGCAACTATGCCAGTCTCAATGCCCGGCATTTGATTTTGTATCATATCTAAACCACATATCAATGGTAAACTTTCAACCTTGATGTATCTTATATACTGGTGAAGTGGTGATAAGCGTATTATGAGTAAAAATAAAAAGATAATGTAGCTGGCTATTTGTGATTATATATCCTTCCGTTGATGACACCTGAAGAAGTTGCAAACATAACTGTTTATGACTGGTGTTTGGACCTGTTCTATTATTCAGTCGTAGACTCGTAGTAGCTGTTTGCATTTCGGATAAGCCGGTTTAATGTGTTTACTGTCGTTATTTATGGAACAAGGGAGATGAACAGCTAAATTGTTCGTGACAGATCAACAAAGTTTGACACCTGACAATCGCCTTATAACAACAAAAGTTCGTTGCCTGCGAATTGTACCTTGACACGCTTGACAAGTGGTTAGATACGAAGAATAATATTGACAGAGAGGACTATCGTAAGCTGTGGAAGGATTGTTACAAATATTTTGGCTAGCCTGATATTGACAAACCATCAGCCAGCACAATGGTAGGAACTTCCTGACAGGCTTCCCAACTTCTATGACCTCACATTTCTGATATTCATTTCTGCTGGAACAGAGGCCAAGAAAGAGACCTCAAACCAGTTCGGTTGGACTTATCACAAAGTGTATGTACATAACTCCTTTTCTAAAGCCAGAACTCACTGGCCACGACGTATAACTTTATTTCAATGCACTGGATGCATAAATTGCAGAATAATAATGAATGAAAATCGTGTATTTAGAACATCACGATCAGGACAGACGAACTGAAAAATATGCAGTAACTATTAATACTAAATTAAACCAAAAGGAAATGAAGTCAAGGGCACAAATGAGAGCAAAACAATGTATTGTATCTATGTTGCGATCGGGGAAAAAAACTGTACTAGCTATTGATACTATATTGAACTCAAGGGCGCAATTGTGGCACATCTAGTTCGTATTCATCGACTGGCAGGCTGGCAGCACCTAAACTTGATAAGGAAGTTGATAACTGAACACACTGGGTGAAGAACATAAAGACCAATCTTCAAAATGTAGCCCAGTACTCCTTGTTAATATAGGGAATAGTTGATTGATCTGACATTGCCTGCAAGCCGAAGAGAGAGGCATTGTCAATAAGTTATAATAGGTAAATAATTTGACCCTTTAGAATTAAACTATTATCAATGGAAGCTTAAGATTTGTGTTGGCCTTCCAGGGTAAACTTAATTCGACAAATGCAAAGAGTAAGAAGTAGACAATGGAAAAAACTATATTTTGTGCATAGCCGTAATAATCCCATCCATATGCATGCAAGCAAACATGGATAAAATGGTTAAAAGATACTAGGAGGCATAAAATGCACAACGTCCTAAACAGTACAAGAGTAATGGAATTAATGCACCAATGTTTCTGCTGAACTTTTAAATCTCAATATAGTATCTGTACTGAATTGTAACCTGAATGTATTCGCACAAAATGGAACGGAGGAAGTACCAATGTACCCAGTGACTAAATGTTACCACAAAACACACACATATCAACAACAGTTCAGTAACAGCTTCTGGTTGTTAATTGTTATTGATATTGAGTTTATCTTCGCATATCACAACACTGCATAGATAAATTAAATAATAAATCTAAAATTCTGGATGCGCAGAAAAAAAAGATACCGGAAAGTGTCTCGAAGCACAAATAAGGGGATGTTTGGTACAGCTCCAGCTCCACAGATTTGGTGGAGCTGGTCATTCATAGCTTTACTTTTTCGTGGAGCCGGAGCTCTTAATACTTGAGAGATGGTTTGTTGTCTTATCTTGTTATATTATTGAATTAATCACAACTCCAGCTCCACCAACTCCACGGAGCTGGAGCTGTACCAAACACGTCTTAAATGTGTAGTGCATTAATATAAAAAATTGGGTAGGAATCAGCAACAAAATGTATCCGGTGTTTATCAGTTCGTGAAGACATGAATCAGGGTTACAACCATTGAGGGGCTTGAGGGCAGGTCTCCAAAAGTACACCAGCGAAATTATTTTGTATAAACTTGTCTAAATTAACTTCAACAAGACCAATATAAATTATACTACTAGTACAATAAACTCGTAAAGTCGTAATAAACTTTCTTTTACATCTGTGACAATGTGTTACTTGCATGAATCATAGGTAAGATAACTATATTTCCCATCCATATATGCATGCAAGCAAACATGGATAAAATAGTTGAAACATAGGAGCCATCAAATGCACAGCGGCCCAAAGGGTACAAGAGTTATGGAATTAATCCACCAAAGTGTCTGCTGAACTATTAAATCTCAACATATGATGTAACCTGACTGTACTCACACAACATGGCAAAATGGTGGTTTTCTTTTGATGGGGCAACCCTGTTAAGGATACCAGTGTACCTACCAATTGAGTAAGTGTTCCCCTAAACGACAGATCAACATCAGTTCAGTGACAGCTTCTGTTCGTTATTGCAGACATTGGGTTTATCTTTGCATATCACAAAGTGCATCGACAAACTAACTAATAAACCTGATATTCTGGATGCGCGAAAAAAGAAGATACTGGAATAGTATCTCCAAGCATAAATAAACGTGTGTTCTGCATTAATAGAAGAAGAAAATTGATAGGCATCAGCAATTCATGCAGACATGAATCAGGGTTACATCGACTGAGGAGAGATCTCAGAAAGTGAATCGGCGAAGTTATTTTGTATCAACTTCAAGACCTGATTTTGTCTAAATTAACTTCAACAAGACACAATATAAATTATACTACTTTACACTATAAACCCGTAATAAACTTTTCTTTTGCATCTGTGACAAAATGTGTTACTAATCAACTGTCGATTAAAAGGTACGTAGTAAAACATGTCTTTCCTAGCTATGAGGAGAAAAGAATCTCTATCCAATTACTACAATAAGACAAGCACACCAAAGATGGAAAATATACAGAAAAGCAGGAATCAACAGAATGTCCAGGTACCTTAATTAGAGACTTGTGAAAAGATAAGGTGCATCCGTACGGGCACTGCCTGGATTCCGGAAGAAAGCATGCTTGACAAGGCTTTCTTTGAACAAATGTCCTGTCAAGTTTGAGCGCCAAAATCCCCATTGGAATTCCTCTAGAAACCTGCCCTGACAGAGAATCATGTAGCTTCTAGAGTTATTAATGTAGAGCAGCATATCTCCCTCGTGGGACACAACCAGTTGCGAGCTTGTCGTTGCTAAGTTATACATGCTCTCCTGTGAGAAATTAATCTTGTACTTGAGTGACCAGACCTCCCTCTCATAGTCCTCCAGCACCCAGACCTTGGCAAGTGTACTGCTATCATCGAAGCAACTGAGGCCAATCGAATCTTCCATGTCGTGCAAACGAGTGCAGCAGCTAGTATTAGCAGCAGCAACCGGGAGGCGCATCGACCTGAATGACTCGGCCACGGTGTCGAAAACAACCACCGTGCCGGCGAGGGAACAGCGGCTGGGGTCCCAGTGAAGGCAGCCGCGAAACATGACGGGCGGGCGCGAATCAGGATAATCCGTCAGGCATCACTCTCTTCCGGTGGTCATCGTCGGCGAGCCCCGGCACGTGGACGGCCTCCAGGGACTTGCGCTTTCACCCGCAGGCTCGCCCTCCCCGGAAGCAATATGCCCATACAAGCTCCTTCCAGGCAGACCTGAGCTTCGTGTCCCGAGGCAAGCTGGCCTTCTGGGTCGACCTCCTTCACGGCGGCGTGGTCTGCGACCTGCGGTCCGTTGTTGATCCCGAGCTGCGGTTCGTCCCTCTGCCGCCGGACTGCAAACGGGAGTACCGCGCAGGACACACAAGGGGCACACCGACGAGCCACCGCACCATGGGCTGCGTCGGGGACTCCGTGTCCGTGGTCAGGTTCGTCGAGATCTCCGTCCTCGGCGACGGCCTTCCTGACCCGGACGACCCGCCTCTCCCTAGCGACATCGTCGTGAACACCTGGACTCTGTCGATGGGTGATGATAACCGAGGCCGGTGGGAGTGGAACAGAGACCGTGACATGACGCTCCCTCTGCGGAAGCTCTGGGAGTGTGAGTCCTTCAGGCGGGAGAGGCTGTCGCGGCGGGCAGTGCCCAAGAACCCTGTCCTGTGCGCTGGCGACGATGGGTTGCTCGTCTTCCTGCTCGGCGATTACTACTACAATAGCCGCGGGGACGTGCTGTGCCGCCGAGGCGAGTTCTTGGTCACCGTTGACATGCGCCGCAAGGCTCTGGTTTCCAGTAGCCGTCGCCCTCTCAGCAGCGGTGTACCCAAGTCCTGTTATGATGAGCCTGAGGAACGCACACCTGGTGGAGGGTTTCCCCCTGATGAACCCGATATCTGCGGTGGCATGTTTTCGCGGGATGACAAATGTACCATGGCCAAGGAGAAGAAGAGGAAGCGTTTTTGAGGTTATTATTATCTGTGGTCTGATTGAGCAAGCTGAAAGTAGGTCGTCAAGAGTATCGTAGATTTGTCGCTGTTATTGTGCTGGACTAATTTTGCCAAGCATAACGCTTTTATCATGTAATGGTTATCGCTTGTAATCTTGTTTCAAGGATACAAGGAGTTCGTAATCCATTGGCACATTGTTACCAACTTACCAGACACCAGGGGCAGGGATCATACGCAGTGGTCTCTTTGTTTCTTTCTGGATCTCACTGTGCAGTTACTCTATTGAATGTCTATGAAGATCTAATTTTAGTTCATGTTTAGCATTGTACCTAGAAATCAAGCTCTGTATGGTAGTAAAAGAGAGAAATTATGGCTTAAACAGTTTCGTGGTAATAATAATTACATACAGCACACAAATCTAGCTTATCCTTGCTTTTACATTATGTTAATTAGGTTAATTATGTGACCAGTTGTCTTATTGATTGATGATCCTCCTTTTGGGAAAGCTAATAGCCGTGGCCTGTGGGTATCATCTGTTTGTATTGGATTATTGGACCACGATCCTGCTTGAACATACCCCTGGACTTGATTCTCTGTTTTGTTGCTCTGCAGATTGCTTCCATAGTTTGTGATATGTTGGCTGTAAAATATGTCAGATATGCAATTTACCCGTCGATATGTCCAAGCCTAGTGTGCTGTATTTTCCAGAACCATGTAGTCTAGGAGGAGGTAACTGAGGACTATACAGATCCTGCTGAAATCAAACAGGGGGACTTTACGACACAGGAATGCAGGGTGGATGACAGTGTTTTGAATTGCAGTTATATGGCCAAGCAGAGACATGTATGAGCTGGTAGGCATGAATAAATTGATTTGCAATCAGTTTAACAGAAATCAGAGCTATATGGCAAACCCGAGTGATCGTTCAATTCGCTGCAGTTTGCAATGACCTGATTAGAAGAATCATGCAGTTACAGCTACAGATAATTTCCTGTGAAACTGATGGCCTGATAAGAAATGTCCGGCGTGGAATTGATCACTGCCCCGGGTTCGCAAACTTGCAACCTGAACTCTGAAGTGACTAAAAGGCAGAATGCTATGGAGGGCAAACAATATAGCAACCAACAGATCAGCATGGATGTTTGATCAACAAAAACAGCACCGGATGATCTATCAGTCCTACGATTCAAGCAAGACAAGCAACCTACTAACCGACGTACGTACTGAATTATAGCCTCAGATCATCGACACGGTCAGAAGACAAGGATCAAAAGTTCAGAACCAAATCGACACAGGGTCCATCTCGGATTCACGTCCCGCTACGGGCAAGCTACGGCATGGAAAGCAAAACGAAATCGAGCAAGCGAATGCAGATTCAGGAGACCGGAGCGCACGGACCGATCGAGGCCTCCTCAGTCGTCGCAGCAGATTTAGGACCTATGGAGGCCTCTTGCTCAGTCGTCGCTGAAGGCGAAGGCCGCGTCCCGCGCCTCTTGGGTGGTCTCGGCGAGCTCCGTCGCGTGCGCCCACGCCTGGGCGACGTCCAAGACGCCTCCGAGCCGCGAGCCGGCGCAGGGGCCGTGCAGCCAGGGAGCAGCGGCAGCGGCGTCCCGGCCGTCGTCGTAGTTGTCGCGCAGCGCCAGCCGCAGGAACCCGGCGGCTCCCAGGTGGCCGCGGGCGCTCTCCACCAGGTCGTGCACGGCGCGTACGAGCCCCGCCGCTTCCCGGAGCAGGCCCAGCGCGCGCCGCACCTCAGGGTCGGCGAGGAGGCCTTCGTCTTCGTCTCCGGCGGCGGCGGGGGCTCTCGCGGGGGAGCAGTCGGAGAGCGGCGGCGGCCGATCCGCCGGGCTCGGGCGGGCGCGGCAGCGGAGCGCGAGGTGGCGGGCGGCGCCGATGTGGGCGGCGGTGAGGCCGAGCTCCGCGGAGGCGGCCTCGAGCGCGCGGCGGGTCTCCTCCTCCTCCCCCGAGCGGCCGCCGCGGGCCATTTCGAGTGACTCCTGCTCGCCGAAGGCCGCGACGAGGCCCTCGAGGAGGCCGTGTGCGGCGCGGCAGCTGGCGTCCGCCATCACCGCCCGCCGCAGGAACAGGGCCTTCCAGCCCATCCCCATCCCCTCCTCCTCCGCCGCCTGGTTCTCCTCCTCCACCACGACCCACTCCGTCTCCATCTCCATCCTCGCCGTGGGCCGTGCCGTGCAGCGCGCGTTTTGGTGTCGCTGTACTGTCTCTGGTTGGCTCGCCGCGGTTGCGCCGCCGCGCGCTGTATAATAAAGGGCCGCGTGGGGGTGCCAGGGAGCGCCAGCCTGGCAAAGCGTATATCTTGTCAGCCCTGGGGGTCAACAGGTGGGGAAGCTTCTGGCTCGGACCCACGGTTCAGCTGCTGGGTGCATTTGAACTTGGTCGGGTTCGAAATGTGAGTGGGATAGGTTTCGTGGGCCCCACCGAGGCACCGAGCCCGTGAAGTGAACTACTGTACCTGCCCGGCGACGGTTGCAAAGAGAAACCTGTGTCAAATTAACGGTAATTACTTTATTACGGAGTATGTGGGATATTTCAGCCGTCTTCGAGAGCAAGGGAAGTGGTTAATTATCAAACCAGCTAACCCGTTCGGTTCAAAAACCAGCTAACCCGTGAGGAGGTTCATGCTTAGCGTTTGTAAATAAGATGTCGCTCGACCTTGGAACATGGTTAATTATCAAACCCGACGGTCGGAAACCCCCGCCGGTATAATTCCGGTACCGGTAAATAAGAGTTCACCCTGGACTTTGGTGTCCCAACAATTCTGGGTGCCTACCGGTCAGATTGTTTCCAGTTTTTTTGGTTGACCGGGTTAAGCATTGGTCTGTATTGATGTCAACTCAGCTATCCTGGAGTTTGTCTTTGACCTCCCATTTCGGTTTAAGTTGACGCACCGGACGATGGCTCGACTTTGTTGGCGACTTGTCGAATGAACCAAGTGGAGATATGGCCCGAGCGGCCAGCTCACCATTGCCCTCGTGCCATCTCCTACGCCATGTCCTAGCTTCCATGTTGGTCCGATTGCCAGTTTTTTTTTGCCAGTTTCGTTGTTAAGAGTTTCAAACGATACTGTTTCGGCTTTTCAACACAGGTTGCCTAAAAGATGATGGTCATTTGAAGAAAAAAGAGAGTAAAGATGTCGAAAAATGGCAAAGAATGTGGTCGAGTGGAATGCACACTTAGTTACTGAACTTGTGTCTACCGTCCAATTTAGTCCTCGGACTCAGAAAACGGTCGTGCAGCCATCTAACTGCGAAATACGGTGCAATACGGTCTTATATGGGAAAGTGCTATGTATTTTGCTGACGTGGCACGTATCTGACAGGTGTGGCCCACATGCTGACATGCCAGGCGAATTACAATAACGCCCTTCAACCTTTCTTTCCGCTGCTCCAATCCATCCCCAATTCCCGCTCCGGCCGCTTCGCTCCTCTGCCTCCACGTCTCCACCTCCTTCGGGCGCTCATCATCCCAACCAGATCTGCTTGCGGTGTGAGCAGTTATGGATCGCACCCGGCAGGTTCGGGTCCGGGTCGGAGTATACCAGACCCGGACCCGGCCACCCGCCCCGCGACCCAGACCCGGCACCGGGTCTAAAATTTTCTCGGCCCGGCCCCGATCGGGTCTCGGGTATCCGACGGGTATACCCGACCCGGCTCAGAAAGGTCCAAAAGTAAAGAAAATTACAACCAAGACCTGTTTTTACACAAGGACCCCGAAGCAAAATATGAAAAAGCAATCAAGTCCTAGTTGTAGTCGGGGGAGACGCAGCACCGCTTGGGGCAGGCAACGGGCGAGGCGGCGGCGGGAGCGCCGCTCGGGGCAGGCGGCGGGCGAAGCGGCGGCTGCAGCGCCACTCGGGGCATGTGGCGGCAGGCGACGGGCGAGGCCGCGGCGGCAGCACCGCTTGGGGCCAGCGGCGGAAGTCGGCAGGCGAGGCAGCGGCAGCCGCTCGGGGTCGACGGCGGCAGGCGAGAGGCAAGGCGGCGGCGGCGGCAGGCTTGCGGGCCGGCGGCTGCAGCAGCTCCGCTAGGGGCCGGCGGTGGCGGAGAGGAGGCAAGAGGCGAGGTCATGCTCGAGATTGGGTTGGGGGCGGCGGACGGGGGAGTTTATTCATGGATTGGGGAAAGACAAAGAGAGAGGATTAGGGTTAGGTTTTTCAATTATATACCAAGTAGTACTGGGCTCTGGAGTGTTGGGCCTTCTTACCGGGCCTTGCTGAAATTGACAAATATAGATGCGGGTATGCGTGTATACGGGGCCGGGTCTGGCACTACCAGACCCGGACCCACCAGACCAACGGGTCCAAAAATTTCCCATTTGCAGACCCGCGGGTCTGATTCTTTACCAGGCCTGCATGCTAATCGGGTCTAGACCCGTCGGGTATTCGGGTATCGGGTACCCATTGCCATCCATATGAGCAGTTGGTCATCTATTTACAACAAGGATGAGCACGCGAGGACTAGCTCGTTGTGGGGGACCGAGTATGAACTACTCCCTCCAATTCATATTAATTGTCACAAAATTTACCAAATATGGATGTATCTATGGCTAAAAAATGTCTAGATACATGTAATATTTCAACAATTAATATGGTTATTGCAATTTGATTTTTGTCTAGAACATGTCACCATGTAGGTTACGCTTGTCAGATATGTCTCATTACACAAAATATGCCAGCAAAATTGGGAGCCCGGAGGCAGAAACCCCGTCCTAGACCCTACATCAACCCGTTGAGTACCTACGCCGCCGAGAGCCCGAGACACGACGCCCCTCTCCTCCGCCCGTCCCCACCGCTTCCGCTGCCACGTTCCCCTGCCTACAGGTCACAGCCCCTCCGTCGCGCTCGACCACTCAAACTCAGAAGAGAGAGACAGAGAGAGGAGGAGAACGCACCTTCGACGATGAGGACCTCACGGACGCATAGCGGGATGCCGCACATGTGGTTGGCGCACGTCATGCCCCCCCTCCCCGCACTGTCGCATGTGTGATTGGCGCACATCATGCGCCCCGCGCCGTCGCACGTGTGGTCGTCGGCGAGCGGGTCCGGTGCCTTCCTGGGGCTGTTGGTCGACAAAGACTCCAGCAGCAGCACAAAGAGGAGGAGGAGGAGGATGACCATGGCGGGCGCGGGCGAGGCGAAGAAAGGGGTGCGCTGGCGAGGCCAAGTAAGGGGATGCCGAAGTCTTGGGAGAGGGGCTGCCTCCTGGGGTGCTATGGTTGCTCCACTCAACACTCTACATTGACTTTGGAGATGGTAAACTTAGTCACTTAATTAGATCATGACGTCCCTCCAGTGCACGTACGCAAGTCCATCATTAATTAAAGTTCGGTTTTGCTAGTTAGAGATCAGTCGATATGTTAGCCATCGGATCTTAATCCAACGATATCAAGTGGAAGATGAGAGATTGAGAATGACCATCAGATCTTAATCCAACTGCTCTGAAACGTTGACTGATATTTAAGGCCCATTTTTAAAAATTGGACGACTTAGAAATAGCCACACCCATTGAAGTTGTCTATCGTCTGCTCCGTTGAAATCCCCACCTGAAAATTAATCATGTCACACATTATTTTTTTGGGTAAAAAACACATTTCATAGTTGTGAAGTTTTATTTATCTTGCTTATGTTCAGCATGTGCGGGAGCGCAAGATATATACAATACGTAGTATATAAACAAAATTAGTTAGGCCGTACGTAGAAAGGCATGTCCACTCTACTAGGCTAATACTTCTTCTGTTAAAAAAAATATGCTGATACTTCTTCTAAGTACTCTGACCCCAATTGAAAAGTAAAGCTCAAACAAATTATCCACATCACACAGAAAATTCCATATACATCTATGAGTTACATTTATATACAACGTATTTAAGAATACACAAAAATCGACCCGAAAGCAACGCACGTTAAGGTACACCTAGCTAGTTTTCAGTGGTGAGCCATACACAACCTTCAGAAGGAGACAATGGTCCAGCTGGTCGCCTCACTTTCAAATAAATATGATTCCAGCAGTAGCCAATCATCAACGCATCTGTCAGAGGGAATAGCACAAAATTTCTATTGGGTGTCGTCGCACACAATTCTGCAAAACGTGGACAGCATTTCGTTAGCATCCATTCACATCAATATTAATAACGAATGTACAATCTTTCTCCTTACTACTCGTACAACTGGCACCTTTGTACAGAACAATTTTCTGGACCAAGTGTATATAACTGATAAGTTAATTGTGTCAGAAATCAGTATCGGATTTGAAGCACAATTTATTGAAGTTGAGGGGCTTCTGTGCCCCCATCTCATTTCATTGAAATGGGGCGGAGTTTATTACAGCTAGCACGGAATAATGCAACCACGCATTATACGCACACCAAGCACCACGCACGTCCAATTCTAATACAACAGCCCGATGGATCTTCTTGATTGTTCCAAATTTTTCATAGCCAATGTCCATCTGCACCTTCCTATCCACAGAGCACAGAATCTTCCATCTCGTCATGTCCTGATCGTTCCAAATTTCGGTATGTACCAAAAAATTGTCCAAAATGAAACTGTAAACCTTGTGCATACTATCGTGTGCTTTCTCTGGAATCGTGCGGAGCAATCCTTAGTTTTCATCAAGAACAAAATAACTGCAGGAAGAACATTAACTTAGTGGTTTTGTCTGGTTTGTTTAAATAAATCAATAAAAATGGTTGTATGCATCATTTTGATGCAAAGGCCGAAAGTTACAACCTCCTTTTCGAAAAAACCCCGAAGGAAGGACATTAACAACAGAACCCGCCTAGCTAGCTAGTGGCCAATTTATCATCTCCACGCTTATATGCGGGCATAATTGATCCTGCGAAATTATTTCCGCATGTGATACAAGCTTCGCGGACTGCTAAAGTTCAAAATTAGTCTCAAATAACTTGCAGCGGTCGAAATGGTCTGTGTCGAGTGGTACATCACAAACGGTTTCAAATAACATCCGTATTTGATGTTCTAGTCCTCAGAGATATGGGTGGACTCAGAGACATGTATCTATATTCAACCGTTTATATATGAGGATTTTCTATGCTACACATTTAATTTTGAGCTAGCTTCAAAACAATATAGATTCTATACACTCTATAGGCAAAGTTAAATAATTATTTCCCTTGTTAACTAATAACAATCATCATATTCAAATAAGAATATAATTTAGTACTAGATCGAAACTATTTTTCAATAGAGTGTGTGTCTTGTATGGTGTAATAAAAACTCAATGGGAAGACGCCCCCTGACTTTTCTTTTCAACCTTGGCGGACAGGTTTCACAATCATGTGTGCGCACCATTGCACCTCATTTGGGACTTCCGAATTCTTCGACCTTAGCTGTGGTGTGAGCGTTACGTATCTCTTGTGGCGTCTCGAAACAAAAAGAAGGTATGCATGCATATGGTTCCCTCTTATGGACGTGACACGCGAATAAACAACGTACATATGCATGCACGCAGGTGCTGGGCGCACTAAACCCTCCAATAAATAGGCTTCCCAAGCCCAAGAGCTAGCCCCAATTAAGTCCAACCAGCATAAGTTAGCCATGGCAGCATACAGTATTACACATACGGCTCTCCTGCGCACCCTAACAAGCATCCTCTTTGCCTCCAGTTCCATATTGCTGGCGGTGCCGGCCGGCTCCGCGGAGTCCACCAGCAAGTCCGGAACCACCCACCGCTTCGAGCTCACCCACGTGGACGCCAATGGCGGCTTCACCAGGGAGGAGCTCATCCAGCGCTCCGAGGACAGGGCCAAGCTTCGAGCAGCGATGCTATCGTCAGGCTCAGGCTTGAAGACACACGCCAAATACGTAGCCAGTGCCCGATACACACCCCAAGAGTACCTGATCAAACTTAAGATCGGCAAGCCGCTGCAGAGCTTCGACGCCGTGGCCGACACCGGCAGCGAGCATGTGTGGACGAGGAAGCTGGACAACTGCCGTTGCCAAGCATCGTCCACCTTCGCCCGCTGGTCCTGCTCCCACCCCAACGTCTCGGCTCCTGGTCATGAAAAACCCGACACAGTGTTGTGCAACTCCAAGTGCGAGCCCAAGAGCACCACTCCTAGTCCTTGGGCGTGCAATAAGGAGGGCTCCAACGGGCCGTGCATGTTCAAGAGGAACTACGGCGGCGGCAATGTCTCGGGGTTCATGGCTACCGAGAGGCTGACCATGTCGCCGTCCTCGGAGCCCACCAAGAAGCACATCAGCTTGGGCTGTGCCATCGACTGGGCCGACGGGCTGATACCGGAGTCCGCCGACGGGATCGTCGGGCTTAACCGGGGTCCCATGTCGCTCGTGAAGAAGCTCGAGGCCACAAACTTCGCCTACTGCCTCAGAGACCCGCTGGTCGCGCTCGACGAAGACGTGCCCAGCAGCCGACTCTTGTTCAACTACACGGAGGACCTCCTGGCGGACAGCGCTAGCGCTGTCCCCTTTCAGACCACGTCGCTGGTCGACGCCGTGGACGAGAAAGACAAACCCGTGGGGGCTTGGATGTACCACGTGCAGCTAGATGGCATCTCTGTTGGCCAAAATATGAAGCACAGGTGGCTCCCCGAGGACAGCTTCAAACGGAGGAGCACAAAAGGTAAGAATAAGGGGGTGATGTTTGTAGATTCGGGCACCTCCCAAACGATCCTGGAGAAGGGTGTTTTCGACCAACTCTTGGAGCTGTTAAAGGCTCCGGAGAGTGGGCTGGAAACCGTGGAGTACAAGCTAGAGGAGAAGAAGAAGTGTTACCAGCTCAAGCCATCTGCACCAGCTGACGGCCAGAGGGAGTGGCCAGAACTGGTACTCTACTTCCCGGGAGCCGAGATGCGTCTGCCGAGGGCCAACTATATGGCCGAGAACGAGGCTGCAGGGCCGGAAGTGTCCTGCTTGACCATCCATGAGGATGCGGAGCAGTCCATCCTGGGCAACTTCCAGCAGCAGAACATGCACATGCTCTTTGACCTCGCTAAAGGTGATGAGAAGCTCAAATTTGCTCTGCACAAGGACTGCAGTAAGATGTGATCAACAACATACATGCATATCTTCTTAAGTACTATATATGCACGTTAAATAAAGCATCTATCATATATAGATGCGCGAGATCGCGAGCTAATTAAGAGGGAACGATCGATCACACCTCAAGTCAGTCGATCAGTACGTAAATGTGTCTGCATGCGCGCGTGTAAAGCAATACATGTCTATCTCTCTACTTATATGTATACATAATTAATGAGTACGACAGTACTGTGCAAGTAAAAATAAAGTAACCTATATGTATAATCCGAAACAGTTTCAAGCTAGGTTGGTTAATCCCCAGCCAGCAGCTAGCGCGCATCCTTCCATGGGTGTGACTTCACGGTGATACAGGCGTAGATGCACGTTGGAACTAGAACGCACTACAAGAGGAGAATAGAATCTAGAGACACTATTTGGGGTTCACAAAAAGACTATAATCTATCTAAGCCTGTAGACACAATTTATAGGGGAAGACTATCCGGCGGAGCTCCCCCAGGATGCATCTGCGCAGACAAATTCCGAAAAATCCCGGTGCGGGGAAGAGGAGGAGGGCATGCGGCGGAGTGGACCTTGGGAGCAGGAGAAGGAGGGCACGCGGTCACCGTCGGGGGGAGGAGGCCCTTGGCAGCGGCGATTTGGGGAGGAGGAGGCTTGGGGGGAGAGAGAGAGACGAGACAGTGAGAGAAAAGGTGTGGGGGTCGGGGGAGAGAAAGGAACAGGTAGGGGCGTTGCGTGCGTGGATTCGTCCACCCGAGGCGGACGACCAGCAAAGGAACAGGTAGGGGCACTGCATGCTGGTCGCGCCGCCGACGTCCAACTACGACGTTATCGGCGATGCTCAGGCCTTGAGGGGCGTGACGAGCGGATGATGCGGATGTGGGGGTGGAGGCCAGCAGGCGGAGAAGATGCGGGTGAGAGAAGCAAATGAGCAGCTTTGGGATCTGATCAGATGCCGCCACACTCCACGCAGCTGCACCTGAGCAGATAGAAATCGATGGCGGCGGAGGAGGATTCACACTTGGATCTGACTCATCCTTCCGTGTGCATCATCGCCACTCAGGGAGTGACCGTCATGGCCGTCCTCACGCACCACCATCCACACTCCTTTCATGCCCAGCACCATCGATTAGGGTTTTTTGAGGCCTCACTTCGGGCCTTGTTTGGTACTAGAGTTTTTGAGTTGTTTTCTAGGAGATAATCCACACCAAAATGAAAAACACTAGAAACCCAAATGTTTGTTTGGTAAAAAGGGTTTAGAGGAGATTATCCCTAGTTTTCGCCAACAAAACACTTCATTTTTGTACCAAATTAAAACACTTCTCGTACTAGTGTTTTTTAGAAAACCACTAGTGTTTTGGGTGCAAACCCTCAAATACCAAAACACTAGTGACTAAAAAATACACTAACACCAAACAAAGCCTTGAGAGAGAGAGGGGGCGGCACGGAAGGGGAGGAGGCGCATTGTGATGTCTCATGGGTGGAGTGGGCATCGGGCATCGCCCATTGCTAGTTAACAGGTTTTTTACGACGGACCTCAGTACCCGATTCAACATGTTTTTGACGACGGACCTAGAGCAGCCGCCACAGGACAGTCGGATCTGATGGCCATGAATGCCTATGGAACAAGATCGTACGGTTCACAAGCGTAATGCTCTAAGAGGGCTTGGAATGGGTTTTGGAAAGGACCATTAGATTGATCCTCCAGAAGAATCTGTTAGGGCCGGCTGTTATAAAGCACGCAGTATAAGAAAACATTAAACAAAGAAAAGGATTTTCCTGACGCCCAAACCCAAGCTCCCTCGCCCCATACCTCCCACCACCCATAAATATCCTCTGAGAAAATTACCTTCGCTTGGGAAATCTTGTGTTCGATCCTGGAAAACACAATACAAACGATTGTTTCTCGGGAAACAGTTAACACACACAGAGAGCAACCAACACAATTACCCTGTTTACAACTAAAAATCAGGCCCATTACGGTACGGTTGCTTCATGCAATACAACTGGAAGAGACCTTATGGAGTACTTTGGTATTCAACACATTATATAATACTCCCTCCGTTTCATAAAGAATGGCGCGCACATATATCGAGATTTTACATTGACCAACAATTAGACTGACCATACGAGGATTACGTGATACAAAAATTATATCATATGATTCGTATTTAAAAAACGTTTCCAACAATATAAATTTATACATATAATGTACATATTACTGGCTTAATTGTTGAGTAAAGTTCCACCTCGAAAAGCGTGTGCACCATTCTTTATGAAAAAGAAGGAGTATAAAGGAATTCATTAATTAATTATTTGTAGTAGCTGGCGACGGAGTAGTACGACTGCAGCACAGTAAGGGCAAGCACGACAGCGGCGGCGACGACGGAAGTTATCACCCACGGGTTGGTGAGGTAGCCGCTCACCAGGGCGACACGCCAGCGGGGCCAGCTCCCTCTCTGGAACCTAGCGACGTCCTCCATGACGCCGGCGAGGTAGTTGCGGTTTGCAGAGGTGTGCACCTCCGCGCAGAGGCGGCTGAAGAACTCCACGGCCGTGTCAGCCCTATCGCCATTCATGTGGTTGACCAGCACCCCGCTCTGGTGGAGGAGCCGCACGTCCTTGGCCGTCTTGAGGAGGCAGTCCATGAAGATGAAGTACGCCGTGATGCGGCCCGGCGTGCCCGGGTATGTCTGCTCGAAGGCGATGAGGTTCCGGAACAGGGGCTCGCTGTAGTCGTATAGTTGCAGCGGCGGGATCTCTAGGTTGCCTCCCTGGAACCTGACGTCCAGGAAGCTGGTGGCGCCCTGCTCCCGTGTCCGTGGGATGAACACAACGCCGGCCTCCTCTAGCTCCTTGGCGCACGGCAGCCACCACGTGAGCTCAGCCTCTGGCTCCAGCAGTAGTGGCTCATTGGGACGATTGGGCGTCTCCAAGTCCCTCGGGAAGTCGATGGAGAGGTAGTATAGGTGGAGCAGGTGGTGCACGCCCTTGCAGGCGATGGGTGCCGAGTTCAGACGGCGAGGATAGAGCGAGCTCAGCAGCTGGAGGCCGCCGTTGACGAGGTCGCCGCCATTGCCAGTATTACTGAGGTGCTTGGAGAGCTTCCTGAGGACGAAGAAGGGGACCTGGTTGCTCAGCAGCAGTAGGTCGCGCTTCACGGTTCCCCACACCCAGCACCGGCCCATCATCTGGCTCCACTCGTCCAATTCATCTTCGTCGCGCCGGTCCTTGACAACATTGTTGCTGGATCCTAGTTTCGCTACCCGGTCGAACTTGAGCAGGCGTCGGAGGACGAAGCAGCCGTCCAGAAGCATCTTCATAGCCAGCTGCTCGTCGCTCGTGCCGCCCAAGGCCAAGACGTCGTCGTTGGAGGAGGAAGAAGAAGAAGAAATGGTGCTGTAGGCGGCACGAACTCGCGGCACGAGCCGCATCATCTTTCTGAAGCATTCGAGAAGCAGCGGCTCGTGTACCTCCGGCGACCACCTGGTGGCGGCGACGTGCCGCTGGCGCCCCACGATGAGCTTGCGGACGCAGCACCACTTGTACTTCTCCAGCCTGAGCATGCTGGCCGTGCTGCGGTGGCTGTCGAAGAGCGGGCCGATGCAGACCACTTTGGGGGTGTAGGCGCCCTTGTTTCCGTCCGTTAGGTCCCCGGGGACCTCACAGATGGTTGGCGGCTCTGGGGGCCGTTTAGTAATCGCCTTGCTCACCTTTGTCTTCACCTTCTCCATGAAATCCTGGGGTATCTTCTCCTCCTTGCTCACCTTTGTATTCATCTTCGCCATGAAATCCTGGGGTATCTTCTCCTCCTTGCTCTCTTCGTTAGCTGATTGGAGAACCATCCAGATTGCCGTTCAAGATCATTGAATAAAGGTTGCAAATTAGTGTGACATAGTACTGAAAAAAATATGCTTTTAGGAAATACTCTCTCCTTTCCACGAGGTTGGCGTATTTGGTTTCATTAAAACAAGACTTTGATCAATAATAACATTATTAGTATGTAATGGGGACTAATTCAATACACACACCCTCCTCAAAGTCCGAAGGGTAGGATCGTCTTTTTACATTTTTCTTTCTTCTTCCTCTTGCCCTCCAGTCGCCTATGTTTTCCTTCCTCCAGCCTCCTTTTTCTCTCGCAAGGTGTCCCTCCGGTGCGATTCTGTAGAATTGTGTCTTCTATGTCGCTGTGAAATTTCATCGCGATCCAACTGTAAAAACTCCAGCAAATTCCAAAATACCAATTGTTGTTCGGATTTCTCGCGGCCGTGCGTGACAGCATGATGTTTACATGTTTCCCGCTGATTCGAGTAATTTTTCAATGATCCCTTTGGTGGAATTGTGCGGAATTGTGTCTAATATCACAATATCAAATTTCATTACAATCCAACGGTGGAATTTCTAGAAAACATCAAAACACCGAATGTTGTTTGGATTTCTTGCGACCGTCCGGTACAGCACAAACATCCTACTTCCTCGCATGTTTCCTGTCGCTCGGTGGGATTGTGCATAATCATGTGTACTACAACAACGTTAAATTTCATCGCGATCCAACGGTGGAATCACTGGCAAACTTCAAAACACCGAGTGTTGTTTGGATTTCTCGCACCCGTGCAAGACAGCACGAACATCCGACTTGTTCGCGTATTTCCGGCTACCTCAAGAAATTGTTCTCCGATCACTTTGGTGGGATTGTGTGGAATTGTGTCTACTACAATCTCGTGAAATTTCGTGGCGATCCAATGGTTCAATTTTTATGATACGAAACCACAATTATCAGCAAGAACTTTTCATGATGAAAAAGAAAGAGTACTTCAAGAAGATACTAAAGGAATACGTGCGCATGTAATCCAAAGGGAAATTGGGAATCAATTATTAGGTTTTTGTGGCATCTTACCTGTGTCCCGCGTGGCCTCCTCCTCCGATGAGTAAACAGGATCTTCTGGTTGAGGAATTGGATTTTCATCTATGCTGCTAAGTTTTTGCCCTGAAAAACAATGACCACCGTACCGTCTACAAATTAATATACGACATCAAACTTAATTTGGTTTATTTAGCGCGGTTTTAAATTTTTATTTATTAGACACATCTTAAACTCCCAAACCTTTTCTGTTTGCAATGCAAGCCCATTTATTTTGAAAATAGGAAAAATTAATAACATCTACGCTAATTTTGTGTAATTTGTGCTCTCCATGTGAACCAATTAACCAATACATGAAGGACAAAGGTGGCAATATATGCTGCATTAATACTTGGTCTAGCACTTAACCAGATGCTTCTTGGTTATTGTTATTTTTGAGATGGCTCTAATAAACTGAAAAGAAGGTGGTTTTTGCACAGGCGAGAAATATTGTTTGCCAGGCCAGACGTCTGGCCTGTTAGTCACATCAAAATGATACTACTTGCATGTATGTACATAATTATTCTAGTTGCAGTAACATCTAAGGCCACTCCCAATGCTAGTCTCTTAGCACGTCATCTTAGGCATTTTGATGACATGACGTCTTATTAATGATGAAACCGTCTCTTATGCTAGCGACCGTCTTTTCACGCAAACCAACACAAAGTCATTAATTCTTTCTCACAAAGTTATTAAATAACTGCTACTTTAGAGACAAAAATAAGAGACAGTGCATTGGGGGTATGGTTTCTTAACATTTATTGTGGGCTAAGAGACAACATATAAGAGACGATGCGTTGGGAGTGGCCTAAGGCACCACGTCAGCTGAGAGATAATTAAAGAAGCTGGCGCTTCGGTATCTGTGGGAATGGAGGCGGCAGTTACTGCATTTGCATGCAGCGGGGCCGGGAGAGCTAGGGGCAGTTTAGGATATTAAATAAGTAAACTTGGTTAAAGTTTAAAAACTAATTTAGAATCGTAGATGTTGGTAGATTCTCTTGGTCAAAGTTTAAAAAGTTTTACTTAGAACAAAGTTAGGAGTTCTTACATTTAAGAACGGAGGGAGTGCAACTATATTTTAATCATAAGCCTAAACCCTAAACTCTAAACTTTCCGAAGTTTGGCCATATTTATTTATAGCTGCAATGTCAAATGAATATAAGTATGTTGTGTTGAACATGAAATATATTTTTGTAGTGTATTTACTTGGTATTGTAGATGTTAATACTTTAATCACTAAACATGCTAAATCTATTTATTTTTTTACTTAGAACAAAACTAAGATACCCTTCTTTACGGATATGGAGGGAGTACAATAATTTCAACATAGAAATATACGTTGTAGTAACTAGTCATGTGTAGTTGCGAAGGAAATTTGGCTAGTTCCTTAAATAGTGTAAATGAATTGGTGCAGAGATGAGATATCAACTATATATATTATACACATGCACGCATATGCATGCCATAGCATTCGTTTGTGTAAATAGCCACCATGATTTAACCTTATTGTTTTGTTCGTATATACTTCCTCCTTTCTCAATACATGGCATATTAAAATTACTAAAGGATTTAACTAGAATACTTTTCTAATATGTGACTTTTATGATACGGAACTCCAATTAATTATCAGTAAATATATTTGAAGATGAATCAAATGCTATAAATTTCATGCTATTGAGTTTTGACTTAACAAAACCTAATACGCCATATATTGAGAAAAAGGGGGGGGGGGGGGGGGGGGGAGGGGGGGAGAGTACAAAGAAGCAATACAAAAAAAGTTGTGTAGACACTCTCTAGTTATTTTTCTGGATACATGAGCGCTTCCCTATTAATCCTTTGCAATCCCAGTAAATATGGTGTCATTGACCTACCCACTTGGCAGCTAAATATCATATCTCTGGCAGTGCGATATTGTTCCCAGTAGCAATTGGCTTGTAATTTGGCAACAGACACTACCGGAAAAGCCTACGTTGCCGATCCCGACCTAAAAGACAGTAACAAACAATAGAGGCACCCTTTGCTTTGCCTTTTGAATGTCAAACTGAGTAGATCGAGTGATAATTACCTTGGTCAGACGCCATTTTCGTTGATCTTTTGGTAATGGCACAGAGAACTTATATTCACGTATCCGTGGAAACTAGAACAGGCAAGGGAGTATATATATGTCTGTTGCAGTCTATCATTGGAGAAGCTAATTAAAGGATACATGCATAGACATATATATAGGTGACGAGCTCGTGTAGAACAAATTCTTTCCTTGCTGATCTAATAAAGTGCATACCTGCAAAAGGCCGTAGAATATAGTATTGCCCTGGCTGATTATAAAGTGCACGCCTGCAGATAAAGACCATATAGAATATATTATTAACCCTGGTGACACGAAACGTACGTCTTACGTCTTTGTTTGATGAGACAAAAAAAAGGGCGTGTGACAAAACCAGAAAAAAAAAGACAACACGCGAACACCCAGACGTCTTGTTCTTGGAAGCTTTCTATGTCTGCAGTCTGCGCGACCCGCGCTCTGTTCCGCTGGAGGGTGGAGCCGAGCCGAGGACTGTGAGGTTATTTTCAGCGGCTGACCCCCCAGCATTAGTAATTTAATATGTACTCTCTTCTATTAAAAAGTATCGTCCGTTTAGTACAAAGTTTGTACTAACTTAGTATAAAATATGTGACACTTTTTATATGGATCGGGGAGAGTACAACACACCTAATAAAAGACCAAAATCACCTATACGATTAGTTACAAAAGCTTTTTGACAAGCGCTCGCTGCGATTGGTCGTGTAAACCAAAAGCCTATCAATAAATAGGAACACATTCCCACAAGTTTCCAAAAAAAAAAACTAGTAACCAATCCCAACATGGAAATATTGAAAAAACTTATATAAATAAAAAATCTCAAATATCCTTCATCATGAGACATATAACCATCACTATAAATAAGAATCAGGATTCCTACATAGTAATTAGCATTAACATAGTCGAAGTCGGGGAGAGTACAACACACCTCTAAAGGCTGCTGCATTAATTAAGGCAATAAAGTGAGATAAATATATTCTTGTGCGTTGGTTGGGAATGAATTCTAAAAAAAATCTTTTGAATTCGAAACCGTATACATATGATCATTCAATTGAAAAAATCAGATAATTTTGGTCTCGGGTTGGAACGGTTTCTTTTGACAGAGAAAAGCAGCAACTGAGCAGGAGAGGGTTCTACCGTGTGCTAAGTTGTATAGTGATCAATATTGAGAAATACAAAAGAAGTGGCAACATGGGCCGGATTTTAGAGTTTATCCAAGAGCTAATAATAAAGTGTACTGTCGAACGAAAAAAAACTCTTGTGCTCGTCGCGAGTTTTTAGAGTTTAATAAAATTTGCAAATTTTGTCTGAATTGAAATTCTTTTTTTTAGCGAAATCGGGAGGGGAGGCCCCTACTTTAATATATTAATTAAAAGGGGAACCAGAAGGTTCAAAGTTACAACATGAGAGGATGGAAATGTACAGAGAAAAGGATACATGCAGAGAAAGAGAGTAGAGCAAAGAAGGAAATAAAACTAAGAGATACTAGCTAATCCAGCCAGTCTTCAATCCATCTGAGAGCAGCTTGCCACAACGCACTGCCTCACCACAACGGAAGGCGGAACAACGCGATCATCAAACACTTTACTATTGCGAGCCAACCAGGTATTCTACAAGATGGTAATCACAACCACCTCCCAGGCTTCGCTTTTATCGGGAGCGGTATGATCCTTACCCAAAGTGAAGAGATCACCGACCCTCTGAACACCAGTAGTATCAATACCAAGCATCTGAAAAACTTGCGCCGAACGGGGGCAGCGAATTGCGAGATGAGTTGTCGTTTCACTGACATTACATCCAAAGGGACAACCATCGAAGACAAGAATGGGTTGCTTAAGGAGCATCGATCTAACTTTAATCCTCCCTTTAACCCAGAGCCAAGCAAAAATCTTGTTCTTGTTTGGGGCCGAACAACTCCAGACTGTGGAGGCAGCTTGATCAAGAACCCCGCCAAAGTTCTCAAGGTGGTAAAGAGCTCGAACAGAGAACTGCTGAGATTGATTCATCTTCCACACTCTCTACCATCCGTCACACCTTCATCCGGAGACCAACCTTCAATAAGATCCCGGACAGTCGAAAGTTGCGACAGGAAAAATCTCAATTACCGAGAGTAAAAAGTGCAATTGCGCTTATACAAAATGTAAATTACGGTACTGTTTTGGTAGTGCATCAAAAAAGATAACAAAATGTTCAAAATAGGGCACATAAACCTCCTAGTTGCGACATAAAACATTGCAATAACTAAAAGTAAACAGTGCAATTGCACTCAGAGAAGAAGTTGCGTTACAGTTTGGCACTTCATATAAGACTACAAAATTGTTCTAAGTTAGGCGTAAAAAACCCATCTAGTTGGGACAGAGAAATTGCAAAGTGCGATTAATGGAAGTCAACACTGCAATTGCACTTAAGCAAAATGTCAGTTGCGCTATTGGGTTATATAGCACTAAATCACAGTTTTGAGGCAAATCTATGGTGTTTCAGTCTTTAAACCCTGTTTCTCTCAATCAGAAATTAACAAGCATAAAAAACAAATTGGAATTTCAATGTATAAACAAATGAATTGCAGAGTACAAATTGTGCATCTGGTAATATGGAGCAACTGCAATTTCAGTGAATTATTGAGCATTGGTCGTGCTTGACATCGTTATAAAGCCTATGAAGTTAGCTAACAGACAAATGCAGCCAACAAACATTCACTAAGGACAGGCAGTTGACAAGATTTATACATAAAATCAAAATATTCACTAAGGTAAGCAAAGACAGCGAACAAGGGCGAGGCTGAGAGCAAGGCAAGAACTCACCAGACCAGGCCGCAGGGGATTGGATTGGAAGAGAAAACAAACAACAACTTCTGCATCAAACACCTCGCCACATCCGCCACCCACACCCACCGGCGATAAAAGCGATCAAAAAAATCAGTTGCCTGACTGAAACTACAAGCTTTGTTGTTCTTAAATATGTTGTCTAGAAGAAGAAGACCGATTAAATGATTGTGTGGCCATTTGCGTGTACAAAGATAACTCTGCGATCTGGGCAAAATTTGTTATTTTTCAATTCCTGTGAACCCTATTGGTAACAGACTACTCCTTGTTTATACAAACTTTTTCTGAGCCTAGGTGAAGGCAAAAAAACAGTAGAACAATCTGACAAGAAAAGAATGTTACACATGGTTCCCCATCCAGGTAGTTACAACTAATAGCTATTAGTATCCAGGTATGTCTCGTCCAAAATACAAGTTATCTACTAGTTGTTTTGAGATGCAAAGATAATTTCAGAGAGCTCACAACGTAATGAAATTTATCTTTACTGAAAAGAGATCATTCATTCAAAATGATAGTCTTCCAAAAAAAATATGAAATATCAGATAAAGTGGCTTTGCTGAAAATTTGTAAGACACCGAAAACTTAACTGAGAATTCGGCCTGCAACAACTCTTCCAATTTCTAATATACCCCAATCTTGTCCCCTTGCTATTTCCTCTCAGCCCATACATGAAAAAAAATGCAAGTTAAAATAATCAAAAGATACCAATTCATATGCTTACAACTACAAGCTCTGCTTCCTTGAGGAAAAATAAGCTTAGAGTGGAGAACAAAATAACTAAATAAGCCAACTCAAAACAAAGGGGCAAAAGAGTAGAAGAAGGTATGGCAAAGCGGAAAGATGCGAGAATGAGATTCAGATTGAGAATGTGGTGCAAAACTGGTATTCAGATTGATATTCAGGTTGATAACTGAAAATCAACAGCTTTTTGCACTACCAAAACTGCAGAAGAGAGTTTCATGGCCATGCTTCTGATATGGAAAGGATGACGTGAGAGTTGTAGGTGTCGATCAAGTTCAGCTTGAAGGAGAAGAAACAGAGGACAAAAAAAAAACTAAAGGAAAACAACCTAGGCTATGAGGAACCCGTGGATTGTCAACCTTCAGATTTGGATACACACCATCCCTCCTATTGATTCTTTGATCTGAGGAACATAAAACAACAGGAAAATGAAGAGAAAAGGCAAGGAAAAACATACTTTTTAACTCTCCTAAGCCCGGACAATGTTTGTGCCGCTACTGCAGGTAGTTTCTGGAGCTTAGGACAAAAATGCTTCTCCAACAGTTCTACATTCAGCAAAACGTGAGGCACAAAAGGCCAAATCTGAGAAACTGCTAGTGAAACAATTAATTAAATGGAATTGAAAATATGAACAAAAAGGACCAGAACTGACTTCTTGGATGACTGCAATATCACTCCTCCCAGCCTTCTCAAAAAATGACCTGTTCACATGGAAGTTTCTTTGAATGAGGACATCATATAAAAGGAAGCAAACTAATATGAGCAATCTCTCTTTTTTAACAAAACTAAATTAATATTACAACAATGGTGGTAGGCATACCATGCAATAAAACCAGAACAATTTGTGAAATGAAATCAGAATAGAAACTGATCTTACATTTGGTTAGTGCCCATGATACTACATAGTATTCAACAGATCCATAGAGGACCAACTTCAAAAGCCAGCCAGCCCATAGCATGCCGTCTAGAAAGCTCTCTCCTACACACAAATAAAAAAACATCAAGAAGTTAGTGAGATTATCTGCAAGGGGCAACACCAAAACCTGAAGCCAAACATATCTAGAGACAAGACAAAAGGAAATAAAGCAATGTCAAACTAAGAGACAAGTGTAAGGATCATGGTCATAATGGATACGTGAGCAATGGAAGGGGTTATAAACCAAGCCTTGGTCAATGTCCATTTTTAGAAAAATACTAGACTTACACACTCTAACAGAATTAACCTTGTTCAATATCTGGATCAAAGCCTAAATGCTCTTGTCCAGAGAATGGTCAAAAAAATTGACAAGTGTCAATTCTCGTGTTGTTAAGAATTGGGTCTGATTTCTGAAAGTACAACTCATGAAGGTAATTTAGCAGTAGAAAATAGAACACTACACCTAGCACTCAAAATAAACTAAGTAGAGGTATGGTCATTGGACCTGTCAGCCAAAAACTTGCTGTCCACATTGCTAGAGCCAATGGTTTCAGTGGACATAAGGCAAACAATAGCCATCACAAGTCCAGAGACAGATCCACATCATAACATCTACACCAAAACTGTATCTGCACCAATCAATCTGAACCTGGAAACTACTACAGCTAGCCTTCAAAATGTTCCATCACAAAGACGCTTAGGAGCTACAATCACAACCTAACGTTGGCTGTTTGTTCTCGTTCATGCTACCACACAAGGGCGAGCACGCAAAACCTGAATAGAACCCCATCCACCGCAAATGATCGCTGTGAGAGTATGAGCAAGCAAAAATCACCAGACGCACGCGAGCATACCCCGCCATCGACCAGATCTGAGGAAAATTGAAGAGAAAGCGGCCGCCTCTGATGCCTTCGCGTCGACACATCCGCCCACGGAAAAATAGCCGAGCAAAAATTCAGCCGTGTGATTAAGCGAACTAAAGCGGTCCTGGGTGTTGAACGTGGCCAGAGGAACTCACCGCGGACCGGACAAACTTCGCCGCCGACGAGCACAAATGCAGAAACCACCTGACCTCTCTCCTATCCGTTAGGGTAAGCAAAAAATCAGCAAGGAAACACAAATCGATGTTTAAGAACACCAGAAGAAGGGAGGAGGAGCTCACCGGACGGGGAAGAGAAGAAGCCTCCACCGCCGACGAGGAAAAGACGCCATAATGCGGGTCGGAGCAGACGGACGCCCGACGGCCGCGACCTCGGAGACGACCTTCCGGGGGGGAGGGGGGTTCTAGATTTTCCCGGAGGCGCTTCGAGGGCCGCGCCCTGCGCTCGCCGCGTCGTCGCCATCGAGGTTGAGCAGCCACGAGGACGCTGACCCCGCGAGGGCCGTCCACGGAGGAGGGAGGACGGGGTAACCAGAAAATGAAAGGGGGGCTCACCGGAAGGGGAAGGCAGCCTCCGACGAGCAAAACCGCCTCCTCCCCTTCCCCCGCGTCCTCATCCTCTCTGCTCGAGGTCTGGCGACTGAAGGAAGAAGAAGCAGCCAGAGGCAAAGAAAAAGAAAAGGCCGCAAAGCAAAAAGCACAAATCTTACAGCATTGATCGGACGGTCACGGCGTCGCCTGTTTTTTAACAAAAAAATTTAAGATCGGGTTTACTTGCATATTAGACCAAGTAAAGTTTATGTCCAATAACGGTAATTCTTGAACCTGCAAGTCACGGATCAGATTGTTAAAACGCTCAGTTTCAGCAAGAGTTACGTGGCCGGAGTTTCTATCTGCAATCGATCTCACAGAATTGAAGTCACCAGCGATAATCCATGGGCCGGTGATAATAGGCTTTAAGTCACATAAATCCTGGAAGAATGACTCTCTGTCACTGTCAGCATTCGGCCCATACACGTTGGCAGCCCAGAACGCCAAACTGGAGCTTCGACATTCAAAAAGAACTGAAACTGATCCGTCTTTGAAAACTGTTTGCACATTAGTAAATCTGTTTGGGTTCCAGGCCTCCGGAAGCTCCATCAGCTTCAACATGAACAAATTTACTCGAGGATTGTGGAAGGAAAGATGCAAGTTTAAAGGTGGAAATATCATGCAACTTAGTTTCTTCTAACAGAACTATATCAGCTGCGGACGATATAAGGGTGTCCCTGACAAAATCGCATTTGTCTGAGTCACCAAGCCCTCTAACATTCCAGCAGCATAAAGACAACGAGCGGCAATTGTTCATCATTGGAAACAGAAATGCAGCAGGGCATACTCTGAACTTGACGAAAAACAGCACGATGCACTCACCAAAGCTTCCCCATGAAGTACAGTCACACGAAAACAACACTTGCCTCAGGCTGACCATACAATGCCTGCAACTGATACTAACTTCCCCGTGCCAGAGGAAAGAAGATGCACGGGGCTGCATACAGGTACACGGAGAACTACTCATCATCAGATTTCTTCGCAGCATGCACCACCTTCAGAAGTTCTGCGTCATCAAACCCACACATCTGTCCAAGGTACAGCAGGTCACCTTCCTGTAGGTGTGGCTGGACCTGAACCGGTGAACTAGAAGAGGCCACCTCCTTGCCCTTCTTAGAAGGCCCCTTGGCCTGCTCCACGTCCAGCAGCTCCCTTGCCTTTTTCTTCATAGCTTTGTCAACCATACTGACATACTCACCATCAGATTGATCCGCAACCCTCTTGCTGCGACGTGGGCCGTCCCTCCCCTCCTCATCATGAGGCAGGACATGAGGCGGTGGAGTGGGGAATAGCACGTTGACATCGTAGACCTCCATGAGCTCATCCTCCTCTAAGAGGCTCTCCTTGACGCGGCAGGGAATCGGTGTCATCGCCTGGTCGACAGTCACCATCTGTAGCTCCGGTGGCAGCATCGAGGTCAGCGAAGTTGCGGAGATAGCATTGGGAGCCATGATGCAGTCGCCCTCGCCCTCTCCCACCCTCTCAGCTCGTAGCGGTTCCCCGTTGAAAGTTTTAGGGCAAGACGGAGGACGAGGAGAGAAAGGAAAGGCACGGCAAGAGAGCGAGGAGTGGCCGTAACGCAGGCAGCGCTTACACCTTATGCAAAAGCGTCTAGTTTAAAAACCTTTTGGCAATTTATGCTCGAAAGTTTAAGATTATGGCTTTGTGGAGACGTGCCCGACGTAGAATGTCCCAAGATTATGTACTAAATTGAGTTTCATAAGTAGGTTAAAACCTTGTGTAGAATTATGTTGATGTTTTGTTATGCAAATTCAGTCAAAGTTGCTAAAGTTTGACTTAGACCAATCCAAACACAAACATTAGTATTACTAGTTAGGTGCCCGTGCGTCGCTACGGATTGAGAACCATGGTAAGAAACATTACCTGATTTGAGCCAATCTTTCTGCTCTTATATCCGTAGAGATCTAGCTTTGTATGAGCCTTGTACGAACTGAAGAGATAAAACTAAATTGGGGTTGAGAGAATGAAATTTCTTCTTTCACCCAACAATGTCATACTGAACACCACCCTAAAGAATATGATGGTTCTGGAATAAATTTCATTGATTTACTTGTGTGGCTCGGATCAGATCGGGAGGAGGGGGCGCGCAGCAGAGAAGTCGCGTGCAGGTGAAGATCGGGGCATTGGGTTTTTTCCGGTGGCATATCTATCACCGCCAACTGCAATTTAATAAATAGTAATATATTTGGAGAGAATTCCATATTTGCCATCCTAAATTTGCTCATATGTTCAAATGTCACTCAAAATTTTATGGTTCCAAATATACCACTCAAATTTTACATGGAGTACAGATATACCACTAGGCCCGGTCCTACGGGTGCAGGCGGTGCCTGTGCACCAGGCCCCAAATTGTAGGAGGCACGTTAGTGCTAGGTATGCATATACACTAATGGGCTGGCCCAAAAACGTTTCTAACTTCCATCGATCAGATATTTTCCCGTCGTCAGTTGTCCCGATCGTTTCTGATTCACGATGCAGCCTTCCTGCGCCAAATCGCCGCCTCATCGCCTGCCTGTGCCAGATCCTGATCAGCGTGATCGCCACTCCTTAGCCTGAGCTCTGCGCTGCGCTTCTCCTCCTAAGCCTTGCGTCCTGCCCTGCGCTGCCCTCTTCTGTTGTGCCGATTGAGTGAATTTGTCGTGCACTGCTTCCACGCCCCCTAACTGCATCGCTTGATCAACGTACAGGTGTTGCATCACCGACGCGCGTCGTCACCGGAGAAAGAAGTTTAAGGCCTTAAGGGACAACGTGAGCCATCTTCAATCTTCAATTCTTTATGCTAGTTTCCAATATGTAAATTTATTTAGTCTCGTTCGATTTCCTTGTTAGTTTTTGTTAATGAAATCTATTACTATCTATTAAATTGGAGTTGGTGATGACGGACGGCAGGTTTTTTAATCAAAATTATGAGTATGCCATCGAGATACCACCGTGCGTTAGAAAAACACCCAAACGTTTTTTTTTTCTTTTCCCCTCCACACGCTCAGCTGTGCCGCCACGACCATGGGTCGCCGCGGGTCGCCACCGGTGCCGACTGAGAGGCGAACGAGGGCGAGCCAGAGGATCGTCTATCCGTTTGGTGCCGCTGCCATGATACCTCCCACGATCTGGTCCACACCGAGACACTGCTACTCTCCCCCTGCCTCCCTAGGCGCGTGACCTAGGACCCATGGAAGACGATGCCTCCGTAGGTGGCCAGCCGCAGAGCCTAAATGCCGCCGCGGTCTCCCTCCACTGCGTGCACCGCCGCCACCTTCATCTCCGCCAGTCCAAATCCGAGACGAATTCTTCCCCGATTCGAATTCTGCTCGAGCAATTGGGTGCCGACATGGACTCCTCTGCGCATTCTACAAAGTTCCGCCTGAGCCTCCGTGGCACCAGATCCCCACGAAACCGCCGGTACTTGGCGGCAGCTGGAGCCGCGGGCAGTAGGGGCCGCGGGATCGTTCTCGGCGGCAATGAGAGGCAAGCTGCAGAGGAGGGAGAGGGAAGGGGAGGGAGCCTAATCTGGGCTGTTCGTTTGTGGAGAAGGAGGGGCTGGAGTGCTAAACTCCATTGCGGTTGTGATTGGGCTGAACAGAGAGACATGGAGAAGAACATAGAGCGAGACACACATAGAGTGATGGTGTGACACTGGGGCTGCTAGCCTGCTACTGATGTGTTCTGAAATTTGGTGCTGCTGCTAACTGCTAATTTGCACTGGTTTGTACGTTGATGCTAACTGAATTTTACTGCTACTGTTTTCTAACTGAATGTTGTTGTTTTACGATGATTATTTTACAGATGGAAGGAGTATGTTCAGCCGCATGCAGGCAGCTAGGTACAAATTTGGTTCCATGACACTTGTTAATTAGATACAATCAAAAATGCACACCGTGTCCACTGTGTCAGAACACTTCGCGTATGCAATCCATGGGATCATCCCCTGGTTCACCGGCCTGGCAGTTGTATGTCGTATGCTGGCAGTCTATCGTGCATGCACGCGAATAGTCTAGCTAGACACAGACAGCACAAGGATGGTGGACACGTAGATTTCAGCTCATTAAATTTAAATATTATATTGTATTAAAGAACTTTAAGATTGTGCTCCTGTTGTGGATGACAAAAGAATGCCACACACACATATATTAGTCTATATTAAAGCTGATTACTAACAATCATTTCTCTGGTAGATGTACAGACCTGCAACCTTCATTTGGGGAAGTAATATGCAATGTTCACCCATTTATAGGTGGGTCTGGAAAAGTATGTGTATGCTCAAGCAGAGTACTCCTTCTTTTCTCGAACATATGTGTGTCATTTTGTATTAAAAAAACTTAAACAAGTCAAAATGATGCGAGCAGTACAATAAAATCCAACCAAACAAGAATAAGACCAAACGGAGCAGAACTAAACTAGGCTAGACTAAAGCTGGAAAGAAGAGAAGAACCAAAACACCAAAACCAGAAAACTATACAACCATCCAGCCGCGTCTAAACCAGAAAACTATACAGCCATCGAGTGAGTATTCCTATTGGCCTCTGTACATAGCAAACCCAATACCAGAGGTACGCTTCTTTAGGAAAGAACCAGAGTGAATAAATTGTAACGTGTCTTACGCAAAGGCGAGGGCTGCTCAAACTTGATTTAGATATCTTGTGACACATCAATTCAGATTTTATTTCATAAACTCAAACGAGCTAAAGCACAAGGAGGGGATACGAACATTTCCATTAACGAACTGACGACGACTTTATGATATTTGAATATATGAATGCAAATGAAGATACGTGTGCTCTAATAATGTAATCACGAAACGAATATTTGTACACTCAGTTCGGTTATTAGTAAAAGGGTAACAACAATTAAAAAAACTGAAATGCAAAGGTACCAGAAAATACAGGAAGAATATTTTATTATGACTTCTTTTGTTATTAGATTTTAATGAGAATGGTTGTGTCTCTATTATATTATATAAGTAAAACAGGAGGAAAAGAAGCCATGTTCGTCCACATAGGATAAAATATCTACAGCGTTGATTTTATTTATAGATCATAATGGCTGAGATTAACTAGTTAATATAGAAAAAATTGTACGCATAAGAGAGAACTTCCTGATCCATAGCCAACCCAAGAGCAATCCGGTTTCCTAGCTTCAAATTTTTTCTGTTTGGATCACAAACTAAGCAAACCATTTTCCGTTTCAACCGATTTGACGAGCCAGATGTGAAGATAATCTCCAAAATAGCATTTAATGAATTTCACCCCTGCAAATTTTCTACTTACTAACTTCTGAAACTTCCTCAGCATTTTTAGGAAGTTCTCTAGTGTAAAGAACAAAATGTGTCTAATATGTGCGTACGGGCACCTATATCCACCTCAAGGGAGTTAGTTTCAAAGAAGTCGCAAAGTTCATGATTATCTCCCTGACTGACGGCTCCATGATACCTCTGATTGTGACTGCGAGTAGCCGAGTGAGTATGACATGGCAGTCGTGAGACTTCATGCCAGTTAGCTTGTGACTATTCATGTCAACCAACTGCTTGATGCTCGACGAGTAGTTCGACGGAACTTTAATGCCATGCAGGCACTCGCACATTCGTCGCAACTCGTCTTTCATCATGTTGTAACAGGCAAGACGACATCGCGTAGTCACCGTCACGGAACAATTCTTGTCTGCTGCCGACACTTCTTCTTCGCCCCACAGCTCTTCTCTGATATGCATTAGTTCCAGGTCCTTCCGTGCTTTGGGTCCATCTTTCGTCTTCTCTAGAATGTTCATCAGCAACCCCAGCACGCTTTCGCATACATTTTTCTCGACATGCATCACATCTATGCCGTGGCGGCATTGCAAATGTGGCCAATACTCCAGGTCCCAGAATACAGACCTCCTTCTCCATACCACGCCATCCGGCTCCTTATATTTCTTCACAACAATCTTTCCTGGAACAACTTCCAGATCATTCACTATTTCTAAGATCTCCGCGCCGGAATTCTCCCTCGGCTTTGTTCCCAACTCTATCTTACCATTGAAACTTTCCTTGTCAAACCTCCAAGGGTCTTTAGCATCCAACCACTTTCGGTGGCCCATGTAAACAGTTTTGGACAAAGCAGGCAACCTCTGAGATGTCATGTTTTCCTCGCACTTCGTACATGCCTTGTAGCCTTTTGTTACCTGGCACGACGTATTGCCATTCGCGGGATAGTCATGGACGCACGTCAACAACGCCGCTCTCATCGTGAAGTACTCCCTCCTGTTTGCGTCCCAAACCACTCTTCCAGGCTTCCAAAGTTGCTCTAGCTCATTCTTTACTAGCTGCAGGTACACATTTAGGTCAGCTCCTGGCTGCTTTAGGCCCTGTATGAGCATGCACATGTGGATGTACTTTCTCTTCATGATTAACCATGGAGGAAGGTTGTACACAAATAAGATCACTGGCCATGTGCTGTGCTTGCTGCTCTGGTCCCCGAACGGATTGATTCCGAATGACACAGATGATCTTCACATCAGTAACGGGCTGTGTGGCCTGACCCGACACTGAGGTGCACCGTCACTGATGTTGTGTCATCAGTGTCGGTCAGGTGGCCCGCCTGTTACTGATGTGTGCCATGCCGAATAAGGGCGAGTGAGGGGCAGGCTATCGGTGATGGGCGTCGTCCCGCCCGACACTGATGATCGGCGTCAGTGACGGGCCCTGCCCGCCCGACACTGATATCCCGTCATCTATATGCCATTCTGTAGTAGTGTAGACCAAGCCATTCCCATAAAAGGCATGTGGACGTACGTTATAACTTGGGGGGAGCGGCACAAAGTTCGGTCCTTAATTGATCCGAGTAAGACTCCAACACTTCATTAGGCTACAACCTAATATCAAAACCCTATTAAGATCCAACTTATTATTCCACATTGGCATTAAGCAACAACTTAATAACCATCTCCACTTTTCTCTACTAGTCTCCAAACACCACAATAAAATTTTCCTACTCGGATCCAAATCATCTCCATTTTTACTTTTACTTTTATACCAAAGTAATCTTTCATAATCTCTTTGGGCAATGCATGTCTCCCAAAGGTTTTCAAAATCACCCCAAGTTTAGTTGAAATGTGGTAGTACACTGCATTTTCATTTTTACTTTAGCGGTGCTAATTACTTGTATGGGTAAACCTAATACGGCACTCTTGGGAATACCAAAGTTTTTATTTTACCTAATGGCAACAATGGAGGGGGGTACAACTTATTCAAAGGTAATGACTCATTCAACTAGGACATTAGCTAACACATATACACTTAAAAACTAGCATGCGATAACAAAATACAACATGCATGTTTAATAACACAAAACTACTTATAATGCAAGTATGGGATTCAAAATGGTCAAGGGGTTGCTTGCCTGGCTCGTTGAGGTCTTGGTACTGCTCGGGTTCGTCGATGAACTCCTCGTACGCGGGTTCCTCTACTCGTTTGCGCTAAACACCGAATAGAATACCCGAATCAATAAATAGCAGTAAAAATCATAAAATCTAAAAATTACAAAAAGGCTATTGTTGGATAGAGTATGAAAGTTTAGGAATTTAGAAATTTGTTTCACTTGATTTGGAGTTGAAGATCGAAAGTTATGGGCGTTTGTTCGATAGCAGTAACTACTGAACGTTTACTAAATAGCATTTCGGGTTTTCTTTTGTTTTTGCTGAAAAGGTAAGACGCGTATTTCAGCTTTTCCATTTTCCAGCAGAGAACACGGTTTCGGCCCTTGGCGCTGCTGGGTTGAACCCGACAGGTGGGCTCCACCTGTCGGTCAGACGGGGCGGCTGGGAGGCTGGTCGGAGCTCTTACCGGCGGCGGTGAAGGACGGCGGCGGCCGGCGGTGGGCTGGGGCGGTGCATCAGGTCGAGGGGAAGCCTCTGGCCCCGGACTTCAAGCTCCGGCGGCCACGGGCGGGGGGCTGCGTCGCCGGCGGTGACGGGTGGCGAGAGCTCGCCGGAGAGCTTCGCGCCTGAAATAAAAGAAGGGGGAAGGGTCAGAAGGTGAAGAAGATGCTATGGTAGAAAGGAATTTGAGAATGGCGCGAGGAGGGCTGGCAGCGAGGTAAGGAGGCGAGGAATCGTGCTGGGTTGCTGTGCTGCGTGGGCGGCGGCCTTGGCCTACGGCGATGCACGATGTGGCGCGCGCGGGCTGGGTGCCGCGGCGGCGTCGCGTGGCCAGGGGCAAAGCCGCTCTTCCCGGTTGTTTCCAGCGCGTCACAGTGGAGGTGGGGTGGCAGTGGAGCTGCAGGCGCGAGGAGGGAGAGGGCGGCGGCCTGAGGAGCTCCAGAGGCGCGCGTGCCCTCGATGCCCGCAGGGTGCTCGATGGAATGCCGCGACGCCATGGAGCTTGATTGGGGGCGAGCCTGCCGGGCTAGGAGCTAGGGCATGCATAGGTAAGTAGCTTGCAACGTCCTAGGGTTATCATGGCTAGAGGAAACGTGCTGGATAGAGAGAGAGGCTATGGGGTGGCTGCATGGCATGCCAGTGCCTGTTCATGGCATGGCAATGGCCACCCAGGGCTTGAGGAAGGTGATGGAGTGGTGGGGAGCTGCCAAGTGGGTCCCTGGGCATCTTGTCCAAACCCAGGAACAAGGATTGGGGGTAAGGGGCTGGGTAGAGTCTTGGTTTTGGCTAAAAAGGTGAGTGCCACTGTTCTGTCCAGATCCTTCCTTAGGCTGAAAAGCCATTTGTTTGAAAGGTGTTCTGGCAGGCTAGGGCTTGGCTAGATTCTATGGGGTGAGGGCTAGGGGCTGGTAAAGTTTCAGGTCAATAGGATTTTATTTGAATAGGTTTTGAGTAGTTTTCAGATTTAGGCCAGAAGTGAATTTTGCAAACTGATCTCAAATTTCCCATTAGGCAGTTTCATATTTTTGCATATTTGAATTCAGGGCATCAAGACGCATCTAATGGTGGTGGTCTCATATTTTTCTGAGTTCAAAAAGTTTGAATCCCTTTAGAAGTCCAAATCTGCCCGAAATTTGAATTTATCCTTGTTCTCAAAATTTGAACTGTGGACCAAACCTTTTTCTTATATTTGAGTTGTATATGATTTCTATGATCATCCCATGATTTTATGGGGATTTATTAAGCTGATTACAACCCTCAAACTCAATTTAGTTTGATTTGGCAGAATTAGGGTTTATTCACAAATATTTACTTTTATTAAGTAAAATATTATTTTATTGGTTCAGGGGGTTAGATAAGGTTTAGAAGTAATTTGTGGAATTGTTCCATAATTAATTGAGTTGATTTCCTATTTATTGATATTTTACAAGTGATTAGGGTTTCTAGGGTTTAGGGTTTCATTTAGGGTTTTATCCCTTTTTAGTTTAGGAATATTTTCCTGAGTAGTTTTATTTTTAGTAAATTATGTTTTGGTAGAAAAACAACTTGTTATTTGAAACTCAAAAAGATTCAAAATGTTTGGAGCAAGAAAAGAACAAATGAATCCAAAAAGAAAATTTTAGTCACATGAAATGATAGGTCCAACGTGAAATTCCTTGATTTCTATTTCATGGGGAACTCGCAAAAACCAGGGTGTGACACTTTCTCCACCCCCCTGCCAGTGGCGGCCACGGTGGTCGGCGCTGTGTGGGAGAGAGGCCTGGAGGTGTAGCCGTGAAGAGTTAGGTTTTACTCCACACAGAACCTGACTCCCTCTTGGAGGGAGTAGTTGTTTTTCCCTCTTTGAATAAACTGAATCATGAGTTCGCCTGACTCCTCCCTCCTGCTTGGCATGTCCATGGCGTCCAGGTCGTCGGAGCTAGCAGAGATAGGTCCCTGATCTGTGGTTCTTGACCTAGATCCAATTAAATTTGTATGAAGCCCTAGCATTATGTTCCTCTAACGGCTTTTATTTCTTGCATATCCAAAAAGAAACTCCTCTTTGGGCTGATTTAGTTGGAGATGAAAGGGTTAGCAAATCAATTTGGAGGTAAGAGTATGAAAGGGTTGTTTATTGTTTGGTTGTATGTTCAGTTAAATTCTCGTATGATCTACTATAGAATGCCTCAGATTTATAATCTCCAAACATGAGTAAACTAGCAAAAAGCCCTGTGCGTTGCTACGGAAGAACAAAAGAAAATAAACGCGACCTCCAGGCCCAAGTGCGGCACCAAGCCCAGCCGGGCCGGCCCAGGCCTGTTAAGCCCGACGGTTCTGGAGAAAAGCCCATGAGAAACATCCAGCCTGACAGCCTTTTATTTCTGTGGCAGCGACAAGAAAATAACCGACAGTGGCATATTGGTTGTAATTTTAATGAAGTTGACCTATGGCGCCCACCAACTCCGCCTATGTTGCCTCAACATAGCCGGTCCCAAGCTCGGGTAAAGGAGGAGGGTTGTGATAGGCTTGGCGAGCCAACGTAAAAAACCCAGCCACTCTTATGGAGATGAAACCCAAAAGAATTTTGTTGGGGCATAACCCTCTTAGCGACGCGCCATACCGGAACCCGGGTGTGGTGTCAAATGGGTAAGGGCCGGGCCGTCACCCCCTAGGTGGCGCGCCGTATCTTGATCTGGATACGGTGACAAGTGAGCAAGGATCGGGTCGTCGCATCCTTAGTGGCGCGCTACATCGACGCCCGGGTGTAGTGGAAAATGAGCAAAGACACCTGGTGGTGGAATGATGATGTCCAAAAGGCTATTAAAGAGAAGGATTGTTTCCGACGCCTATACTTGAATAGGAGTGCAGACAACATAGAGAAGTACAGGATGGCGAAGAAGGCCGCAAAGCGAGCTGTGAGTGAAGCACGGGGTCGGGCGTATGAGGACCTCTACCAACGTTTAGACACGAAGGAAGGCGAAAGGGACATCTATAAGATGGCCAAGATTCGAGAGAGGAAGACGAGGGATGTTGACCAAGTCAAATGCATCAAGGACGGAGCCGACCAACTCCTGGTGAAGGATGAGGCGATTAAGCATAGATGGCGGGAGTACTTCGACAAGCTATTCAATGGGGAGACAGAGAGCTCTACCATTGAACTCGACGACTCCTTTGATGATACCAGTAGGCGTTTTGTGCGGCGAATCCAAGAGTCTGAGGTCAAGGAAGCTTTAAAAAGGATGAAAGGAGGAAAGGCAATGGGCCCTGATTGCATCCCCATTGAGGTGTGGAGAGACCTCGGAGACATAGCGATAGTATGGCTAACTAAGCTTTTCAACCTCATTTTTCGGGCAAACAAGATGCCAGAAGAATGGAGACGGAGTATATTAGTACCAATCTTCAAGAACAAGGGGGATGTTCAGAGTTGTACTAATTACCGTGGAATTAAGCTGATGAGCCATACAATGAAGCTATGGGAGAGAGTCATTGAGCACCGCTTAAGACGAATGACAAGCGTGACCAAAAATCAGTTTGGTTTCATGCCTGGGAGGTCGACCATGGAAGCCATTTTCTTGGTACGACAACTTATGGAGAGATACAAGGAGAAAAAGAAGGACCTGCATATGGTGTTCATTGACTTGGAGAAGGCCTACGATAAGATACCACAAAATGTCATGTGGTGGGCCTTAGAGAAACACAAAGTCCCAGCAAAGTACATTACCCTCATCAAGGACATGTACGATAATGTTGTGACAAGTGTTCGAACAAGTGATGGCGACACTGATGACTTCCCGATTAAAATAGGACTGCACCAGGGGTCAGCTTTGAGCCCTTATCTTTTTGATTTGGTGATGGATGAGGTCACAAGGGATATACAAGGAGATATCCCATGGTGTATGCTCTTTGCGGATGATGTGGTGCTAGTCGATGATAGTCGGACGAGGGTCAATAGGAAGTTAGAGCTTTGGAGACAAACCTTGGAGTCCAAAGGTTTTAGACTTAGTAGAACTAAAACCGAGTACATGAAGTGCGGTTTCAGTACTACTACGCCCGAGGAGGAGGAGGAGGAGGTTAGCCTTGATGGGCAGGTAGTGCCTCAGAAGGACACCTTTCGATATTTGGGGTCAATGCTGCAAAAGGATGGGGACATCGATGAAGATGTGAACCATCGAATCAAAGCTGGATGGATGAAGTGGCGCCAAGCTTCTGGCCTTCTTTGTGACAAAAGAGTGCCACAAAAGCTAAAAGGCAAGTTCTATAGGACGGCGATTCGACCCGCAATATTGTATGGCGCTGAGTGTTGGCCGACTAAAAGGCGACATGTTCAACAGTTAGGTGTGGCGGAGATGCGCATGTTGAGGTGGATGTGTGGCCACACAAGGAGGGACCGCGTCCGGAATGATGATATTCGAGATAGAGTTGGGGTAGCACCGATTGCAGAGAAGCTTGTCCAGCATCGTTTAAGATGGTTTGGGCATATCCAGCGCAGGCCTCCAGATGCTCCAGTGCATAGCGGACGGCTAAAGCGTGCTGGAAATGTCAAGAGAGGTCGGGGTAGACCAAACTTGACATGGGAGGAGTCCGTAAAGAGAGATCTGAAGGGCTGGAATATCACCAAAGAACTAGCGATGGATAGGGCTGCATGGAAGCTTGCTATCCATGTGCCAGAACCATGAGTTGGTTGTGAGTTTTTATGGGTTTCACCTCTAGCCTATCCCAACTTGTTTGGGACTAAAGGCTTTGTTGTTGTTGTTGTTGTTGTTGTTGTTGTTGTACCTACGGCGCCCACCCCTTACCTATGTCGCCCACCCTCTCACCACCGATTTCAATTTAATATATAATAATAGATATGCCACTATAATCTCCCAACATGACCATGCATCAAGAATCACGAAAGGGAATAAAGACCTTGAATGTCGAATGTGAATGGGTGTACAGATTAAGTTCAAGCTCCAATTATTGCTATAATCACAAGTGCTTTTTCCCTTTAGTGGTTACAGAAGGAAGGAGACACTCAAGAGATGTCTTACGTATCTTTATCTGTGCAATATAAGGTAATTTAGCAAGTTATAAGTTATCAATGGCAGATGATTCATATAATTGCATGTACTGGAGATACAGATGTTACTTATAATTTCTCAGTATATGCATATTTTATAGGAAACAGCTTTGCATATCTTTTCATTAATCGCTGTATGTTTTTTCATATCATGAACTTGACATTATTGAAGCTCTGTTTCCTGTTGAGAAGACACATGTTTAAGTAAATCTGCTTACATGTAGAACTTTTAGGCTGGCTATCTCTATTTCAGAGATCTCTATGAGTTTTCTTCTAAATTAAATCTTGAAGAATTTTTTAGTTATCATTTTGTGAGATATTTGGAACTTTTAGCAAATATAATAAGTTCATCCCCACTCAGATTGCTAGCTTAGCATGCATTTGAATTATCAAAAGAAGAAACTTCACTTTAGTTGGTAAAAAGGCTGATTGCTTGAGATACAGATGAAGGCCATGCTACTATTGATGCAAACATTTTATAATTCACAAATTTATATGCATTTTTTAACTTAGGTTTTTAAGAATTTTGAGTTATATTTAATGATTTTTTTGGCTTTTCAGTTCTCGACCACACAAAACGAAAGTCCAAGTCACCAAAGAGTGATCATGCCGCAGGAGATACTCCCTCCGTTCCAAAACACAACTCATATAGATTTGTGCAATTGGACGAAGGCAACTCTCGTTTCTAGTGCCTGACCACTCATATTGGATTAATAATAAGTGGTTGTGAGTAGTTATTGGCCGGGTGCGGGTATGAAGAGAAAAATGAGGTGTATTGTGAAACAAATGAGAAAAATCTATATGACTTATGTTTTGGAATGGAGAGAGTAAGCAGTAGGCAGTAGCTGCTCCGGTTAAGTCGAATTCTAACTCCTAATTGATAAATCCATTACAGAACATAATAAGGGCAGTCCGAACTGCTATGGTTACTTAAGAAATGCAGGTAACTCCCGAGATGCCACCACTTCACTTGACGTAGATACCATCCCAAGAGCTTCCTGGTATCTTACTTCTGCACATTGCAATTTCTGTTTCAAAGACAGCATAACGAAGATCAGGATACAAGAATTGCCAGGATTTAAAATGAACGGCAAATACAAGTGGCTAGTACAAAAATCATTAATAAATATTATATAAGTAATGCATGCTTTCCTACAGAGATACAGGTTAAATGCCTTCATATCCTATGGAGGCATGTTTCCCTTATGATATTTTGCAGTTCAGTAAACAATTTTATCATAAATGCACAAGTTCCATGCAAGCACAAATTACCCATTGCAATTGTTATATTGTAGTACATTTATCCATTGGTCATATGAAATGAAAAATATTCTATGATATATCTGCATCAGAGATCATGCATAAGAGAGATACTCGGATACACGATCCACCAAGCAATAGCTTGATTCCACATACAGAACATAATTCTATTATGCATCAACCTCCTGACATAAAACCAAGTTCATACTTTTGAATGTCCAATTGTAGTTTCGCACTAAGCATGCTGCTGGTAACAAGCCTGGAGTCATTCAATTAGAAATGCTAAAACCAATGAAGCTGGTATTAAGGATAACAGTGTATTGGGAGATACAAACTTTGAATTTTTAAACGGGGCTACTAAAATGATAGCCAAACATTGTGTACGCCAGAAAGTTGAAGTAATGCATTTTTCCTGCAAAGTTTTTGAAATCCTTCATATCCTAGACATACTTTTTTTCATGATACAGTCCAGCAGATCATATGAAAAATTCCGCGCAAGAAGATTTTACCCATTGGTAACTTGTATATCTACTCGCCATGCGAACAAAAACTTACGCTATGATATATCTGAATCAGGAATCATGCATAAGAGATACTTGAGCAACTATGCAACATCAACATGCAGAATATGGACTGTTAATCCCATTACGGATCAACGTTTTGGAAAAAGATCTTAAGGCAATCATTCTAAACTGTCACTTAAGAAGCATTTCAAAATGGCACAAGATATCAATCATATACCAAACACAATTCTACAGCTACACCAAACAGTGTGATCGAAGACACTCATTGCTAAACTGAAACAGAGCATTGTTCACATTATCTAAAGGCTAAAAGGCAAACCTGGCAGGATCATACCTCAGGGAAGGGAATACGGGAGGCCAGATCATCATGAAAGGAATTATGGCAATACTCTCCCAAGCTTGTTCCTCCGCTGACATCTCATACAATGTGCGCAATGTCCTGCACCTCGTATCCAGATATCGGACATGTCGACCCATTTGCAAGAGCACAAACTCAGCGTGGTCCCCCACATGTTTAATCCAAGGAGAAGAAGAATGTGCGTCCTCAATCGTGCAATCTGAAATCATCAAACCCGCACACATGACAAGCAGAATTCTGTCCCCAATGGACCAGCAGCCTCCCTTGTAGATCCAGATGCAAAGCTGAAAGTCCTTCAGCTCGACGAGGTAGATACTGGAACCATCGGGGGTGCAGGACAGCATGAAGTCTGAAGCTGGATGCTGCACTCCATCTGGAAGCTGAACTGTTGAAAAGCTTGACGTATTCAAATCCAAGACACTGATATCCCTCATGGTGACAGTCATGTAGACTTTGTTTTGAATCAGCACAGAGTGTCCTGCCCGCCCAACAGGGATCCGTGGCGTGGCTGTGGTATGGCTGCGCTAGATGCCATCCTGCAACATGTACACTCGCGCGGTCCAATGTTTTGGCGGAACAGTTGACCCAATCTCATCATAGGAAAGTTCCATAAACACATAATAGTAGGATAAGCTGCCGTCTTCTTCCTCTCTGGTCAGCACTTCAAACCCTGTCGCTGGTGGTGCTGGATTGAACGTCAGCGGTGGGTTGATGCTAATGGCTGTAGCACGGGGGCAAAGTGGATTGTGCACTTCATGCTGAAGTTGGTATCCATATAGATTGCCGCACAGGGTGGTGAAGACGCTGCCGTTCCAGCAGTGACGTGCCAAATTTGCCTCAGACTCGCGCGTGGGGAAGCTGTAGCCCTCGACGGTACGGACGGCGGCGGCAAGCAGCTCGGGGGGCTCAGGGAGCACAGGGACGAATCTCTGGGTGGACGAAACTGGGGATCCATGGATGTATAACCCGAGGAGGCGGGGCGGGTTGAGCTTACGAAAGCGGCGGAGGAAGCCCATGTCGGAGGCAAGGTGGTACCAGCGCTTGCAGACGGCGGCGGCGCGGACGAGGGTGGTGGGGAAGGCGACGCGGAGTAGGATCTCGATTAGAAGTCCGTCAAGCCGGAGAACCATGGATACGGCGTCTTTGGCCGCCGTCGTGGTGGTGTCGTCTTCCATTTCCAAGGGAATGGAGCTGGGGTATGCGGGGAGTAGGTGCACCGGGCCGGGCGTTGTGTGGCCGAGCGTCGGGGCGGTGGTGAGGGAGGGAGGCGGCTCGGGGGGAAGTGGAACGAGTCAGGGAGGGGGCGGACGGAGACACTGGTGCGGGGGTGGAGGAGGGACCTGCTGCTAGGGTTCGTGTCCTGCTCCCTGGACGTGGGCCGTGGGCCGTCCCAAAGGGGTAACGAGAATGGGCTGGGCCAGCGGAGCCCAGTCTGTGTCCAGCACGAGGACCATGAGCCACGGGAGGCTGAGCTGTCGCTGGTTGCCATGATGGGCTTAGAGGATCGATTTGATGTTGACTTGAACACACAAACCTTTTTTTTTAACACAACTTGAGTACTTTGGAGAAGCTTTGAAGTTATGCGAGAAGTTTGGCCTCCTACCCATTATGTACTTCCGTTGCCACCATGATGAGTCCTTTGTGTGCCAGTTTTATGCCTCCGCTCGCTTATGCCCACTGTGGGCGGGACGTGCTGGCCCCTCTCTACATTGAAGGTTGGGGAGTGCATGGGAAGATTGAAGACCTCAAGCCCCTCTATGATATCATGCTTAGGATCTATGGCAACACCATCACAGTCAAGGGAGGTAACTTTGATGAGATTCGTGCCTTCTCCATTGATCTTATGTTGCAAACTCATTTGAGGAAGGATGGGAATGAGAAGCTTGATGTGATGCATGCCCTTTACCAAGAACTTTGGATTGCTTTGGTTGAGAGGAGCTCAACCCTACATCATGCAGCTCATCTCTATTGAGTGGACCAAGAAGTTTAAGACAAGGATCGAGCAAGACATGGTCTCGGTTCCTCATGAGCCAAAGAGGCTCAAAGTGAAGACCCACCGGCAGCCTAGGACTGTTTCAGAGCCTATGGGTATGGGTGCATCCTCCTCTGTGCCCCCCCCCCCCCCCCCAAGGAAGAACCCAAGTGGCTCTCAAAGATGTATGGCAAGATGAAGAAGGCTTTTTTCCTCAACTTGGATGTTCAGGAGCGCCTCTACAGGGCCCATCGCCAAGACAAGTATGCTCGTCAACGTCAGAAGGCCATAATGAAGAAGCTTGAGCTGCCAGTTTCTAGTGGGTACGACGAGACTATCACTCCAAAGGAGAAGTGGATTTCTCACTATAGCCAGTGGTCAAATTCTGAGGATGATGATGGCTCTCCGTCTCGCACTCTGGTTCACCGTGGAGCATCCAGGGGTGTCCCTCCTAGCTGGGCGAACGCATCTTGGGACGTGTACTTGGGCATATTTGTCCCTTTTTGGCGTTTCAATGCCAAAGGGGTAGAAGTATGCTCCTTAGGGTCGCGGGATTTGCTTGGGATGTCACGAGCTTGCTCTTTCATTTGATCTTCTAGCCTGTGAACTTGTCTTATTTATCTCGTTGTTGAACTATGCTTATGTTATGCATGTGGTAAGACATGTATCTCGTACTATTTATGTTTTTTAACATCGTTATATCCGTTGTTGGTGGAGCTTGCTTTATTTGTGCTTACTTATTTTGTTGCTCCACCTTTTGTGAGTTTGTAAAATTGAGGGGGAGCTTTGTCCTTAACATGTATGTGTTGCATTTCAAAGGCAATTTTTTATTCATGCACATGTCTAGGGGGGAGCATGTCTCCATTTTTCAAACTCTTGTGCTTATCATAATATCTTGTTGCAAATCTATGTGGTTGTCATCAATCACCAAAAAGAGGGAGACTGAAAGGTCATTTCTCTTTTTTAGTGGTTTCGGTGTAGATGACAACCCGTTTCTGGTTCTAACTGGGTGCTTTGAGTGTATAGGTACATATTATGAAAGCACAATCCTTGTTCGTCGTCCCCCTCGTTAAGCTTGCTCAAGACGATGCTCCTCGTAGCTTTAGCTTTTATTGAGTCATAGGATCACCGTATGTTGCCCTTTAATCGGGGCCCCACACTCGCAAAACGGATGGAGTTGCCAAGATGTTTGCCGTCCAACACCTAAGGGTAGATTTCTTGTAACTCGGGTGCCAGCAGGAGCAAGGGTGATGCACCTCAATGCACCGGCAGGAGGCTAACCTACAGCGCGATACGCAAGATAGTAGGACAACGCTCTTTAAACCAGAAGCCCTAGTTCCTTGGGATGGACCCCGTGTGAGGTTCCAGCGACTATTGGCTGAGCTAGGTCGACCCGATCGCCACTAACTCGGTTATCGAATCTTGCAGCGAAAACTAAACATTAAGTCGCCGAAGAGCCGGAAGCAGGGACAAAGGTTGAGGGTAAAAGTAGGGTAAAAGACGATATGTCGATTGTTGATTGTGTGCTTAGTTCAATCAGCCGGCACCTCTCACATATATATGAGGCAGCTGGTCTTCCCGTACAAGTCATGGACTTAGTTCTACGTGTATTACAAGTTGGAACCTTCCTATTCTAGCCTAAACTAGGTAGACTTCCCCTCCGGCTTCGTACTGGATCTGGACTTATCTCTGGGCTTCTGGGCGAAACCGCCTTTGATCCTTCCGTGTTGGAGACAAAACCTTCATCCTCTGGAATCTTCCGTCGACTTACCTCTGGGCTTCTGGGTTTAGTCGGGTCCTTCATGGGCCTCTGTCCTGTAGCAGTCTTCCAGATGCTTTTCTGTTATTTTGTTGGGGTTCGATGCTAAAAACAAAATTTTTATAGCTACGCAAACCCGAAGGCCCAAGACCTATCTATTATTAATGCTGTAACTATGAGGGATTCGGTGACATACCCTCGTAGACCGAACGCGGGGATTATGCTCCCGCACAAGCGTTGATGATGAAGAAGCTTGAGCTGCCAGTTTCTAGTGGGTACGACGAGACTATCACTCCAAAGGAGAAGTGGATTTCTTACTATAGCAAGTGGTCAAATTCTGAGGATGATGATGGCTCTCCGTCTCGCACTCCGGTTCACCGTGGAGCATCCAGGGGTGTCCCTCCTAGCTGGGTGAACGCATCTTGGGACGTGTAATTGGGCATATTTGTCCCTTTTTGGAGTTTCGATGTCAAAGGGGTAGAAGTATGCTCCTTAGGGTCGCGGGATTTGCTTGGTATGTCACGAGCTTGCTCTTTCATTTGATCTTTTATCTTGTGAACTTGTCTTATTTATCTCGCTGTTGAACTATGTTTATGTTATGCATGTGGTAAGACATGTATCTCGTACTATTTATGTATTTGAACATCGTTATATCCGTTGTTGGTAGAGCTTGCTTCATTTGTGCTTATTTATTTTGTTGCTCCACCTTTTGTGAGTTTGTAAAATTGAGGGGGAGTTTTGTCCTTAACATGTATGTGTTGCATTTCAAAGGCAATTTTTGATTCATGCACATGTCTAGGGGGGAGCCCGTCTCCATTTTTCAAACTCTTGTGCTTATCATAATATCTTGTTGCAAATCTTTGTGGTTGTCATCAATCACCAAAAAGGGGGAGAGTGAAGGGTCATTTCTCTCTTTTAGTGGTTTTCGTGTAGACGACAACTCGTTTGTGGTTCTAACTGTGTGCTTTGAGTGTACAGGTACATATTATGAAAGCACAATCCTTGTTCGTGGTCCCCCTCGTTGAGCTTGCTCAAAGACAATGCTCCTCGTAGCTTTAGCTTTTATTGAGTCGTAGGATCACCGCATGTTATCTTGTCGAAGTCTTGTGCCAGCTGGGTATTCTCTGAAGACAGCAGCAGCTGCCAGTCCATGGGAGAAACCGCCGGAGTCGGAGTTCATACTCGGTATAGGTTAAAATCAGGTTAAGAAACACATCTGGTTAAGTGCAGTTCCTACCAATCCATTCATTTCTCTAAGGTAAAGTTGCAATTGGGCTCAGCCTTACCGTGCCTTCCATCGTGCAGCGGTCATCAGCAGTGGGATGTGCGCAAATGGGACGTTCCATCAAGGGAACAGATGAAGGCTTCTGTAACTGTAACTGCAATCACCTGGAGCTGAAACTGTAACAGTATTGGAATGATTCTGCACATACCCCTGTTTTATGTAACTGTAATTAATGAGCTGACACAGCTGGTGAATTATTCCCTAGAGAGTCAAATACAGATGAAATTTGTTGTTTTCTGTAATCAGCCGCAAATGCAGAGCATAACAGAATGTACCGATCCCACAGGAGACGGGCCAGGTTGCAGAGAACAGAAAACAGCAGGTTTCTGAAAATCGCAGAGAACAGAACATGATTTCTGAGTCTGGAGTTCAGAACCGTTTCTACAAGTCCTAAATTCTTTGGCAGGGGAGCCAGAAATCGTGGAGTCAAGGATTTACTGGACTGCAGAGTTAACGAACAGATTCTGAATTATGGATTGAGGTCTTCCATTGGAATTTGCCTGGCCCCACGGAAATCCGAGACGAACTCCACCCAAGCATATCCATAATTAGCCCAAATCTCTCTTTAAGATAGATCAACACCACAGCGCCAACCCCAAATCAAAAGCTAGGGTTCCAACTCTTGCCCGACGAAACCTCTCGGGATCATGTCGGATCAAGCCATGACCAGCAAACAGGATCCGTGCTACACCACCGATTTCATGGTGGCCGCTGAAGAAGAGGCGACGACGGCCGGCTGTTTGGCTGGAGAGAAGACCGGCGATGCCGTCGCCGCTGACACAGAGACGAAGCCTGCTGATGCTGATGCCGCTGCCGCTGCCGCTGAAGGCGACTCGGAGAAGCCTGCCGCGGACGACGCTGACAGCGACGACGAGGAGGAGGAGATCTTCGTGATGGCAGAGGAAGATCTCCAGTACATCTTGTCCTGAGACTTCAGCGAGGATAAGTAGTTCTCCGGAGATGAGGACGTGGATGCTGCCTTCGTCGAAGAATTCCGCAAGGGCCAGCTGGAGCTCAAAGAGTACCAGAAACGCGTCCGTGAGGAGTAGGAGACCTTTGGCTACGTCGAGGTTGACCCGGCTAAGTACACTGACGAGTACCGTAAGAAAGTTGCTGAGGATAATAGAGCTGCCTTCCTGGAAGTGTTTGGCCCTGACTTCCATCTGACTCGCGCTGACTCTGGCACTCATGGGGAAGTTCCGGGCGTGTTGTCCTCCAGGATGTGATTGATGAGGGTGCTGCTGTAAATGCTTAGTTATTGTCGACCAGCGTTTATACTGTTGAAGTATAAGTGGATTGTTTTTTTTTCCCATGAGCTTACGTTTTTGGGTGCGCTGTTTTGGTGCATGAAACTCTTTACATAATACAGTACTATCTGGATGCGCACGCTTCGCTGCGCCGTTAAGTGATTTTAATCAATAATTATGAGTTTCTTTGTTGGTAGTTTATCTGTATTTGGTTACTTCCCAACTTCGTTCACGAAATCAAACATTTTAGTACAAATTTCTTGAGATAGAATGTAAACATGAAGATACATGCTAGATGTCCACCAAAGCAAACATCCATCATCACCTAACTGAGAGCTAAAGGTAGGAGACACAAACGTCATCCTCGATACAAATGCAGCAGAAACCAGAACAGTTTATACCGAAACAACGAGAGGAATTATGAAACGGTGGGAGTGCTAAAGAGAACAACACTACTGTAAGTGTCCGTAGCTATTTATCTTCGGGAGATACACCCCCTCCACCCCCCCCACACACACATGGCTTGCCCATCGTTTCGATCGATGGAAGACTACGCCATCAACTTTCCTCAAGGCTTCAGCTTGCTCTTGCTCTGAGTGTGTTGCACACCTTTAACTGCTCAAATCACAAAGCCTCTGAAAACTTATCTCTAATTTTATTTTGTATTTTTCCTATTTTTCGTGTCTTAAATCTTAAAGAGTGTGGCTATTTCTAAGTCGCATGTTATTTAAGAAAAAAGCTTTAAATCTCAATCGACGTATCAGATCCGTTGGATTAAGATTTGATGCTCATCTTTACTCTCTCATCTCCCATGTTCTATTGTTGGATTAAGATCCGACGGCCAAACACGTGACATATCTCTATTTATAAAACATGTGACTACTCAATAGCAAAACCGAATCTTAAATGGGGGGGGGGGGGGGGCACTAATTGGCGGACGAATTCCGACAGCCCAAAAATGGACCGTCGGATTTTTTTTTTCATTTTTGGTGACTTGTTATTTTTATTTTTTGAACTTCTTATCTTTTGAATTTTTACTTTTCATCTTTTGGACTTGCACTTTTTATCTTTTGAACTTTTGCTTTTTATTTGGAAGTTTTTAGGTTTCTAGGTTTTAATTTTGAACTTTTAATCTTTTATTTTTGACTTTTTAATTTCGAAAAAAAGAAACAAAAGAGGAAAAACTTACCTGGGAAGGAGCCGGGGGCGGCGGCGGCCCGGCCGGATCCGGCCAGGGAGGCGGCCCCAGGTCGGATCCAGCCGGGGGAGGCGAGCGGTGAGGCAGGCGCAAGGGAGGGGAAGCGCCGGCAGCCGCGAAGGGAGGGGAAGCGGCGGACTGGCGGAGGACGAGGCGGCGCCGGGAGTAACGGACTCGCTCGGGGAAGGAGGAGTCTGGGGAGGATGAAGATGGACAGGAAGAAGGCTCTTAGAGCATAGTTCGTCCGCCAGTTTCGGTACGGGCGGAGCCCCGCGGAAGAGAGATTCCGCTTAAATAGGGCCTCGACAAAAATCACAAGCTTCGGCCACACCTTCTTTATTTTTACATCAAGCATCTGACGAAGACAACAATCAACGACAATACTACATCGCCATGTAGTTTTTATTCTGCAACAAATATCCATATTTATCCTCTGAGCCCTATCAGAGTCATGTTGTCGTGCTAGCTCAATTTAGTTCTTTGGAGGCACGGTCGTAGCAGCAGCCATCTGAGCCCGCCTCATCTTGGCAAACTCGACCAACCTACCGCCGTCCTGCAGAGATACCTTGGCTGCGTCCAACCCGCTAAAACGCTCCATCCACTCCAGTAATAGAGGAGTCTTGGCGGTGTCAAAGAGCTTGGTACCACAGAGCTCCTCCGTTTCCTGCAGCCACGTGATCAGACCACCTAGCGCGATGTCCATGTACCCAACATTATCGCCACCAAAGAAGAGCTTCCCCTTGGAGCACTCCTTGAGAGCACCTTCTAGCATCTCCGCCGCTGCCAACGTCTGCTTCAGCCCTTGGGCTTTCTCCTCCTTTGTATTGGCCTTGAATGCCTGGGCCCACGGGACAGCTAACTGCACACACGCACACATAATATATTCATTAGCTTGAAACAATTGTATACGATCGATCGCCATCTAAAGTTTAGTAACTGCAAGTAGAACTGTTCAAATCCTGGGCCAGTGACAGTGGCGTCCCTGGACCTCCTGTCCACCCTTTTTATTTTTTTGAGGGACCTCCTGTCCACCCTTAGGTACGCCTCCGGCCAGTGATGCGGGCCTGTTTATGTTGGGGTTTCGCCCATGGGTTTTGGTCTGGATTGTGGAACCTAAGCCCTACTTGGTTGGACTAACCGTGTTGAGGTCTACAGTGAAAAGAGATGCAAAATGCGCACACACAACAAACCCGGCCACTTCAAGCGTAACGTTACATGCATGCACCTTGTTGTCAATGTAGGCGGCCCAAAACCGAGCTAACGCGCGTTCGTAGGGGTCAGCAGGGAGGAGGGAGGGGCCTGTTGCGTCAAAGGCCTCGTCGATGTACTCCAAGATGACGAGCGACTCACAGATAGCCTTGCCGTTGTGGATGAGCACGGGCACGTTCTTGTGCACCGGGTTGGAGCTCAGGAGGAGCTCGCTCTTGTTATCGAGGTCCTGCTCGACGTACTCGTAGCTTAGGCCCTTGAGGTGGAGGGCAATTTTCACCCGGGTAGCCCATGCGCTGGCCCATGTGCCCAGAAGCTTCAGTTCATCGTCACTGGCCATTTGTCCTATATGGTATGGAGCTGTATGTACGTATGTGTACTTACTTTTCAGTATTCTCTGTGTTCGCTTGTTTCTAGCCAGAGCGAGGGGAACGGTATATATAGCACGCCTCTGGGTGGTCGACCGGGTATTGTATTGAGGATTTGAGGCAACCGATGCATCATCCGTGAGACACTTTGCTATTCAGTCTCTACCGAGTGCCTAGCTTGTACTGCTGCACGAACTGACGAACTTGATTACTTATATTTTATTTTGAATCTCCAACCTTGCACGGCAAGTAGTGCAACGACTGACTAGTTGGTCGTTGCTTACAAATTATTTAACTTCAATGTTTTGTTCTTTGACCTACGAAACAATAAATGTAACTAGTCATGGCTTGGAGACCAAGGCAGCTGGCGACTTAACAGATTGACAGACTCGCAGCTATTCCCACACACGTTTATCGTCCACGAAATTTGGGACGGGCTTCGAAGGAGATAGAAACGAGTCATGCATGCTGGGTTGCCCTTCTTTACAAATAAAAAGAGCTCCCTCTTGACTTCCTTTTTCTTGCGCGGAAAGACAAATCAAGGAATAATGAGCGTAGGTATTGGAGTAAACTAATGTGCACCTTTGATCGAGCCAATTCTAAAATAAAGCATTGAATCCTGAAACGATAATTAAGGATATCCGGGTTGCGACTTTTCAGTGGATCACACAATCACATAAGTCACCGATCAGTTCATTGGTGAAAAGAAAGAATAGGGTTGCGACTTTTCAGTGGATCACTTTCTAGTTTAGGGTTTAGGAATTTTAGGGTTTAGGGTTTAGGGTTTAGAGTTTTTAGGGTTTAGGGTTTTGGGATTTAGGGTTCCTGGCATTGCAGTAAACTTTATTTATCCGTTTATCCTTGCCAGCAGTTATCATTCCACAGTGTTGTCTAAGTGTAGATGTAGTATAAGGGTGTGTTTGGTAGGTCGGCCGACCTCAGATTTGCCCAACCCAACCGAAATTTGGGTGTTTGGTAGACCGGGTGAGGCATCTCAGCCATGCCCAGCTCATGCAAAAAATGGCTCTCGGCCAGGCCGGTTGCGAACTCCAAATCGAGCTTCTGTCCTCAGCTCGGCCGAATTCATCCCGAAAACAACTCCCCGTGCTACCGAAAAATCTCCGCGCGCGTGCAACTCAGCTAGGGCAAACCGGGCAGACCCCCTGCCCCACCTGAAACCCCAATCCATTCCCCTCCACAGCCGCAGCCCTCCCGCATCGCCTCCCGCATCACCTCCCGCCGCCCTCCACGCTCCCGTCGCCGTCCAGCCTCCCCCCGCCCTCCGGCCACCGCCCTCCACGCCCCCAACGTCGCCCGCCGCCCTGCACGCCCCTCCGACGCCCGCCACTCTCCACGCCCCCGCCGCCGCTCTCCACGCCCCCAGCAACGCCCGCCGCCGCCCTCCGACGCCTGCCACCCTCGAGGCCCTCGTCGACGGCATGGAGGTCGGGAGCTCCGCCGTCAGTCTAGGCTGAGCCCGCGACAGCTGCTTCTCCGGTGACGCCCCCCGGCGACCTCGCCCCCATACAGACCTCCTCTTCTCCGGTGACGGCTGCAAGCTTCTGCTCCCCCATACTGACCTCCTCCTTCCAAAAAGTCCAGGCAGCAGGTGTTCTCTGCCCAGATCCGAGGTACATACTTGTTCTTGCCTCCATTCTCTGTGTGCTGTGCTTGTGGTTTTGGACAATGCTTGTGGACAGATTTATGATGTATATTGTTGTTCTTTGCCTCCATTGTAGCACTATTATGATGTGTATTACAGCACTGCTAGAGTTGCCATTATGATGTGTATTACAGCACTATTTGTTGTTGTTTTTATTTGTTTAGATGGATGATTTGGCAAGAAAGCGACGACAATTAATTGTGAAAGCAGCCGGTCTCGCAGCGGTAGTTGGTGCATACATGATCTTTATCTCAAGAAGAGCTAGGAAAACTCCAATGCTACCAATAGGTCGTAGGATTGATATGGATATAGCTAGGGAATCAAATTTGAGATATATTTATCATTCTAGTGACATAAATTGTTCAAATCAGCTAAGGATGAAAGGAGCACCTTTTTTTCATTTGTGCAAATTATTTAGAGAGAGAAAATTATTGAAAGATAGTATCCATACTTCTGTCGAGGAACAAGTAGCAATGTTTCTCCTAGTAGTTGGCCACAACACAAGGTTTAGAGCTCTACAACCAATTTTTAGAAGATCTACTGAAGTTATTAGTAGGTACTTTAAGGCGGTGTTATATGCTGTTGGAGAGTTGCGAGATGAGATGATCCGTCCTCCCTCCACTCAAATCCATCCTAAAATTCAAGAAAACAACCGCTTCAATCCGTACTTCAAGGTAAACTTATATGTCAATTCAAAAATGTAGATACTATTTATTTTGAGAAGACTGATATAGAAAATACTTGTATTTACAAATTAGGATTGTATTGGAGCAATCGATAGGACACATGTGCTTGCTAGAGTCCCAATAAATATCTCAGCCGCCTTTAGGGGTAGAAAAGATGGCACTACCCAAAACGTCATGGCTGCGGTAGGCTTTGATTTAAAGTTTACCTATGTGCTTGCTGGTTGGGAGGGATCAGCCCATGATGCCCTTATACTTGCGGATGCCGTGGAGAGGAATGATGGGTTGTCTCTTCCTCCAGATAATAATTTAAACCTATTAGTTACATATTTCTCAATAGTATTTGCTGTAGCTAATAGTTGCAATTTCATAGGAAAATTCTACCTTGTTGATGCCGGGTATGCTGTGAGACCGGGTTTCCTTCCACCATATCGTAGAACAAGATACCACTTGAAGGAGTATGGTGGAGGGAATCATCCAAAAAATTATAGAGAGTTGTTCAACTTAAGACACTCTTCTCTGAGGATATCGGTTGAAAGGGCTTTTGCTGCATACAAGAACCATTGGAAATTTGTTTATAATAAGCCATTCCATCCTTACAAGACCCAAGTAAAAGTAGTGATAGCTTGTGCCGTTCTCCATAATTGGATACTTCAATTTGGAGAGGATGAATATTTTCCACCGGAGGAAACATGGGAACCAGAACCCGATGATGAGGAGCACAATGGCGTTGCTTATGATAATCAAACTTGGAAACAAAAGAGAGATGAATTTGCACAAGCGATGTGGGCGAATAGGGGGGTCGCAAACATTTGATGAATCATGTTGTGACTTGATACTTGATTTTATTGCTGAAATGTGTTCATATATTGCTGGAATATATTGCTGGAATGTGTCATATATTGCTGGAATGTGTTTATATATTGCTGAAATATGTTTATATATTGCTGGAATGTGTCATATTTTGCTGAAATGTGTTATATTTTGCTGAAATGTGTCATATTGGTGCTGAAAACTGTCATTTTGTTGGGTGTAGATGGCTGAATCTGTGGACGAAGTTCCGGACGTAGGTGCTAAGGCCAAGAAGACCGGGATGGTGATGACTTGGACCCCTCCTATGTCAGCATGCATGCCGCGATGTCTAGTCGGCATAGCGGCGAAAGGTGTGAAGACCGACAAATGATTCAAAGAGATCCATATTAGTCGAGCTGCAAAAGCTTTAACCCAACTTGTCGGTTATGAAGTGACAACCTGATGTTCGTCAAGCTGCATTCAAGCATATCATTGCAAAAAATCCTGATCTTGTTTGACTTGATGCGAGATGAAAAACTATCTATGGTGTAATGGAATTAGAACTTATGGATGCCTATTTTATGTACTATGGATTATTAGGGAGCATGTATGCATGCAGACTATGTGATATGAATTTATTATGGAACGTGTATGCACTTTTGGATCTTGTTATGTGTTTTTAAATATTATTTATAATGTTGGTGTTCATGCTTTCTACTTATATGTTTCATAAAGTGACGTCTTTGCTAAAAAAATTATATGGCGTGGTAATCTCATCGGCTCAGGGAGGAGGTAACCACAACTTATCTCAGATACAGTCTACCAAACAAAATCTGAGCTCAGCATGCCTAAACTGAGGCAGACTACCAAACAACATCTCAGCTCAGCTTGGCTAGACAGATACAGGCTACCAAACACACTGCAAATTCCCAGCTCAGCTTAGCTAAGGTCAGCTTGTATGAGGTGAGATTTGCTTGGCAAGGTGAGGCGGGCTACCAAACACACCCTAAATGTAGCGATTTATCCTTCTCCCCAGTTGACAAAGGATATATTTACAATTTATCCTTCTCCCCGCTGACCAAGGATAATTGTCTGGCTTTATCTCCTTCTCCCCGTGCGACCAAGTATAATTGTTCCTATTTATCCTTCTCCCCGTCGGAACAAGGATATTTGAACGGATTTATCCTTCCCCCGTGCGACCAAGGATAATTGTCAGGATTTATCCTTATCCCCGTGAGACCAAGGATAATTGGAAGGATTTATCCTTCTCCCCGTTGGACCAAGGATAATTGATTGGAAATAACAGGAAATAATCTGAGCCCAAAGAGCTCTATGCAACAACAGGAAATAATCTGAGCCCTGCTCACATGGTAACAAGGAGATCCGGGGTATATACCTACAATTAAGAGATAAAACAAGAGAATAAAAGACTATACCATACGGATGTGAACCAAATTAACAACGAAAAAATGTTCAAATATTTGTTATCAGTAACATTTTTCTGCCAACAATAAATAAAGAATGCTGACTGCTGGTTACACTACCAAGTTCCAACAAAAGGAAATTAAAAATATGTATAATCTACATATTATTTCACACAATAATGCAACTGAAACTGAATTCAAAAAGACATCATTCATGCACAAATGCAGTAGGCAGAGCTCTACCTATCTGGCCCAAGCATGACTAGACAACACAAAGCCAGCCAAATCCCTAACCTACTCAAACACACAGGTTAGCTGCAATATTTTAAACAAAACAAATCAATGGGTTAAGAATGAATATTTCGTAAAAAAACACATGCAGCTAAGAGTCGATAGCATGAAATGGGCACTACACAAATTGAAAACAGAAAATAAGGAGACTGGTGGAAGCTGAAAACCTGATGATCTCCAGGTTGTATTAATCGACCTGCAGAACTGTAAAAGTGGTGCTGCTATTGTTGACCTGAAGATAAAAAAAGGACAATCAGAGTTGCTACTGAACAGTACGCATAAAAATTGTTGTTGCAGTTGTTGATCGGGACCAACCACACTCTCCTGGAGATAGGCATGAATAGAATATTAACAAAGGAAGATAACCAAGCTAAATGCTAACATGTGACAGAAAGAATAAAACAAGTAGGGAAAAATGAAGCTTAATTGAAAAGAAATAAGACATAGTTAAATTGAAAATAATCAACAACAAAATTGGGTTCCAATTTGGGGTAATCAAATCTAAACAAATGATGTCAGAGTTCATTTAGCATGCCGATGACGTCGGAAGCAGGCAGTTATGGACCACCACCACGAACTGGACTAAATACACAGAGATTGACAAATCCCGCTTGGTCAGGGCATGCTCAACTTGACTATAAATCCACAGATTGACAAATATCACCAATATGTTTTTTCATGATGGAAGACATTCATAAGAAACCTATATTAAGAATCAGATAAATGCATGCTCAACCCAAGACACATGGGACTGACTAACTAATGCCCCATTAGTTAGCCAGATGAGGAGAGAGGCGGCGACGGTGGGCCGTGGAAGACGAATGCGCTGGTGGTCGCATAAATGAGATTAATGCCGACTTTATGAATGCAGAAATTAGAGTTCACAGACTAGAGACCTAAACACTCCATCAATCTCAATAGGCACGTTACTGTCACAGTCCGGACGGGCTCCGGTGACTGTGAGGGCGGCGGTGGGCGGTGATCAGCGGCGAACGGCGGCGCTGGGGCGGCGGCACGCGCGAGCTGGGGCGCGCGTGCGTGCGCACGGTGGTGATGGGGCAGCGGCGGCGCGCGAGGCTGAGAGAGAGAGAGCTTGAAGGCTTGAGAGCTGAGGGTTTTACCCCTTTGATTATTTCTTTCTTAATTCCAAATGATTAAGGATCCCCTTGTATTTATAGTCCCAAGGAGACATGGCTTCTAAGCAATCTAATTCCTATTTCCTTTTATTTTATTTCCTAAATAATATTGCCTTGCACACTAAGCAATCTCTAAAGGTTTCCTTATAGATTGGAATACCTTTTACAAAGCAAATTCTGAATTCTTTTCCTAATATATCTCAATCTATTTTTTTCCTAAATATTTATTCCCTAATATTTATTTTGACGAAAATCGGATGACGGCGGCGGCGGCCGGCCACAGGGCTGCTGCCCTTGCGTGCGCCGCAGGCCTCCTTGGGCCCTTTGATGGGCTGTGACATCTCCTCCCCCTTTTCCTGACAGCGCGTCCTCGCGCTGTGTTGTTGCACGGCTGTAGACGTTGACGGGTTAGACGAAGCAACATGTCCCGAAGATTGTTGCATCTATTTGTATAGAGTGAGTGAGCTGGCCGAAGATGAGGTTGCTGACCTTTTTCAATGCTGGGCCGATGGGTGGGAGGCCATTGCTCTCTTGGACCAATGGGAACGCCGTTGAAGCTGGCGGGGTGGTGACCGTTGTCGTCGAAGAAGAAGACCGTCACTAATGGCAAGAAGCTATGTGGTAGCTCTTCCATTAGCAAGATGCTCGCCAGGGAGGCTTGCACCGGTGGCGAGGACGTCGGGCAACCGCCTCGAGCGGCTTCCAGGCCGATGCTCCCGCCCGGAGCTCGATGGTGCTGGCGAGGCTCGGCCAGACGAGAGCCTCCAGGGTAGCGACGAGGTTGGCGCGGTCGAACACCTGTGCGTGTGGCACGCTCATCATGTCGTCGTCGGCGGAGCTCGCAAGTCGGAGCTCGTTGAAGAGCTCGTAGGGGACGGGGGCGTCGATATCGTCGAGGATCGGGGGAGCCGGCTGGATCGGCCCTGGAGGCGTCCCGGCCGTCATAGCCGAGTCGTCCATGGCGTTGTGTCCGTCTCCTGTCGTCGAGTCGTGTGACAAACGTAGCGGAGGGACAACGAGCAGACGAGCGAGTTGGATCGCTTCGTCCGTCGTGCGGGGCGCCTTCCGCCGTAGTGCCTCCCGTAGCGTGGCGTGGAGTCCGTTGGTGAACTCAAAAGCGTAGATGTAGTCGTACGGGGCGTTGGCCTGTCGGGGTGGCGCCAGATCGCCGGTAAAGTCGCCGTTGATGGGCGGTCCGAAGTTGCGTGCGAGACACCGACTGAAGGTGTCCCAGTCCTCCAGTGGCGCGTCTTTGGTCATGTGGATGGGCCAAAGGTGTGCCCCTCCTGTCAGATGCCGTACGTACTCATCTGGGAAGTTGCGTCGTGGATAGAGGAGGTGTTGCGTCTCAGGTGGCGCCTGTTGTGCTGGTGAGTTGATGATCCATGTACTCGCTGTCAGGGGGGGCATCTGCTGCACCAGGGGCGAGATGGCTGTCGCTAGTGTTGGATCTCTCATGAGAGGTAGAAGTGCTGGGTTGACTTTGCGAAGGTGGCTTCGTGTGTGTCCAATGATGCTTCCCTGGTGATACAAATGTTGTGTAGCTGCGTGGCATCTGTGCTATGGGAGGATGCGTACCGTGTGTGTGGAGTCGCATGTCGCGGGTTGAGGAGAGGTTTCATCTGAGCAATCCACGTTGGTCGGTTTGTTGTATCATCATGAGATTTCAATGTGAGTAAAATATGCTCAGTTGTGTATTGCTCATATTAATTTCAGTTTCAGTTTTCTCTGAAACTTGATTGTTAATATTTCAGTCGGCATTCAAGTGGTTACTGAATATATATATGATCCTTTATGTGCTTCCAACTTGTAGTGTCCATAACTTGAGTCCTAACAGTCCATTGGATGTTTGATGTGGTAAGACTTTTCAGAGACCGAAGCTTTTTGGGGCATTGGGTGACTTCATCATCGTGTGGCAGTTAAGATCATTGAAGAGGTAATTTTAGCATGTTGGTTTGTAAATTTGTAGAAGATTGGAATACGTTTTACAAAGCAAATCCTGAATTCTTTTCCTAATATATCTCAATCTATTTCTTTCCTAAATATTTATTCCCTAATATTTATTTTGATGAAAATCGGATGACGACGGCGGGGCCGCCGCAGGGCTGCTGCCCTTGCGTGCGCCGCAGGCCTCCTTGGGCCCTTTGATGGGCTGTGACAGTTACATAGAAGTGAAAAAAAAATTCATATCCCTAAAACCTCTTACTATGGGGTGGGGAATGAAACCAAAGCCTATTAGGTTAGCCCAGAAAATGGAAAAGGAAATGAAAATAAACACAAACAAACCCTAGAATAGTAGAAAAAACACATGGAAATGGGGAAAATTTACACGCAAAATACATCATGCTTCATGAAACAACTATGGGGTCCTGTATGCAACTCGAATCGAGTTGATTCGAAATAGATCGGGGAATTTGTAGTGGGTTACCTCAACAAAGCGCTAGGGTGCTTCTTGGAGGAAGAGATGCCGCCGCCGGGGACACCGATAGGCCGACCGGTTGTCGTCGTCGAGCCGGAGAAGAAGGCTAGACGGGGGAGATTTACCTCTGCGAACCACTAGGAGATGGATTTCGAGGAGAAACGCAGGGATTCGAATCAATTGATTGAGAAAAATTGGGGGGGGGGGGGATTTACCTCTGCGAACCCTAGGCGATGTATCTGGGGGGAATGGATGAGACACCAAGGAACACAACCCGTCGACAGATCGCCGTCGCAGCCACCGGGGAGAATAGCCCGCAAGCTCGCTCCCTCCTGCAAGCTCGCCGAGTCTCCTTCCCCTATCCGGCAGAAATGAAAAAGAAAAGAAAGGAAACAAGAAGCTTCCACTCTACGGACTACCGAGTCTCTTCGGTGTCCTCTTAATGGGTTAGAGGGTTTGCAGGTGCGGGTGTGAAGCGCGGGCCCGAAAAGTACACATGAAGATCCAACCATCTAATGAAGATCCAATGGCTTTCAAAAAAGTGATTGAGACAAACTGAAAATCAAGCATTTGAGCTCTAGCAAAAGGATATGGAGATAAAAAGAAAGGATGTCCAAATCCCAGTTGATTCCAACCAAATTCGAGCATCTAACATTGAGGTGAGATTGGTTAACTCTGATCCTCTCCGTCTCTTCGCCTGCCGTGAACACGCATATCAGGAATCCGCTTTCACAGGCTGCGACACGTCGAGCAGTCGGGCCCGGGGGGCGGAAGCCAGGCCTGTGCCGGAGCACTAGGTATTTCAAAAGCCACTGGTTTCACCTAAATATGAGTTGTGAGTCAAAATATACAGGCTTACAAAAAAGGCTAATCTATAACAAAGTTTCTGTAACTAAAGGCTTAGAATTGGCCAAGTGTGGAAAACTGTTGAAGGTACTGTTTTGCCATGACTATGCACTAGTGTGGATGAACTTGGAAAGGTTTTAAAATAGGTCTAGGATGTATATTTGGATTTGATCTTGACATTACAGAAAGAATCATCTAATTTGAAGTAATGGCTCAAAAGATATAGGCTCCGGAAGACAGCTAACTGATGTGACAGTCTTAACAGATACGACTTTTGATTGAAGATGCACCTCTGTAGATCAATCCTAAGTTGTGCAAGGAGTTCACTAATGTGTAGAAAATGATCCAATTGATGATCTACAGAAGTTTTGGAACCAAACGGATCAATGGAACAATTTATATTAATTTCGAAATGTGGCTAATCCAGAAAAAGCATACTGTGAATAGCAAGTTCCAACGAAGATGCACTACAGAAGCTCATGGAGACTGTCGTCGCTCGGTGCTCCGACACCGGGGGCGTGCAGCCACGTCCCCCTTTCAGGTTCGGTAGGGGCGTCTGGGGTGGAGACCGGATGATCGCCGGCACGGCCGGCGAGGCAAAGTGCTAGGGGTACGCGCTAGTCCAAGAACAGACGTACGCACGATTTTTACCCAGGTTCGGGCCACCCGGAGGTGTAAAACCCTACGTCCTGCCTGTCTGAGCTGATATTGATTACGGATCAAATGTTCACAGGTTGCCAGGCAAGCTCCCGGGCTTTCTCTCAGTGGCTAGGCACTCCTCACCACTCTCCGCTGGCTGCCTACTGGAACCACTAAGCATCTATCGAGCGAGCTTCGTCGGAACCAACTAACTGACCAACTGACTAGCCCGTCCAAAACCTCCCCTCCCCTCCTCTAGACCGTTGGCATGGGTCCTCCTTTCATACACAAGGGGATGCCACATGTGCAACGGTGCATGGGCTACAAGTGTCCAACGGGGAGGCATGCAACTCTCCCTGGTGAGTTGGTGGCATGCATGGGTGCCACCTCCGCTGCTAGGGGCCTAAGACCCTAGGGTAGGATTGGACAACCACTGTTCCTTCGACCCGACGGGTAACTACCCGTCGGTCGGCTCGTTTACTGAGCCGCGCGCCTTACTCCTTGCCTTGGTGGGACCGCGCGTTCCCCGCCCGCCACGCGGCCGTGTGGCGCTGTCCAGTGGGCCCCACAACCCGAGGCGGGGGAACGCGTCCGGGAGCCTCCAGTCCCCGCAAGTCGGCCCGGGAAGCATCCGGGCCCAGCGTGCCCGGGAACCTCCTCCCGGAAAGCAGCTTCCCGGGAGGTGACTAATCGGGAATATTCCTGGAAGCCCCGCTAGCCCATTTCGGGCTGGTAGCTTGCCGGGAAGTTCGTTGGCGCTCCCCGGGATGAGACCTTCCCGGGAACCCGGGGGAGGGGGCCACGCGTCGCCCAGCGGTGGTACCCCGGGTGCCACTGGTTACGACAGTAGCCCCCGGGCGTGGGCCGGCATCACCTGTCCCCGGAAGGGTCTTTCCTAGCCGGTTGCCGGGCTACGCCCTTAACCGACGCGTGGGCTTCCGATCAATTGCGGGCCCGCGTCCCTTCGCTGCCCCGCGTACGGCACCGCCAAAAGCAGAGTAGTGGGCGCGAGATTTCCGCCCTAATCCCCCCCCCTAAATGGGGTAGTTATGGCCACTCCGCGCATTACTCCCAATGATTAGGAGTTATCCCCGCGCACCCGTAGGGTACGGAACCGGCCGTTACCACACGACCGGGCGTCATAAAGCTTCCACTGTTGGCAACGGGGAGCAACACTTTGCCCTTTTGCCTCCATCCTCTTCCGCATCTCGCATCCCTACGCTCTTGCCAGCTTCTACCCTCGCTCCTCATGGCGCCCCCCACCACCAGAAAGGGGAAGGAGGTCCAGTCTTCGAAGAAGCCCGCGACCAGCAAGACCGAGGCAGCACTCAAAGCGGCCGCCGCCAAGGACTAGAAGAGGCGGGAGATGCGCGCGAAAGTAGCCTTCTTCCGCCCCGGCTACAACGGCGAGGCGTTGGGGAAGCTCCGGCACGCCGTCGCTTCCAATTTCAACGAGCACGGGGAGACGCGGATCTTCCCGGCGGGCGTCGAACACCAGGATAACGACTTCCGGGTGTTCGTGCGCTTCCTCCTCTGCGGCATGGTGCCGCCCTTCTCTCTGTTCCTCCACGCGTTGATGGAGTCCTATCAACGTAAAAGATGTGTTCTAACTACACCAGAACGATTCGGCCGAAAATGATACACAGATCAAAAGATATGGGCTTCTAAATATGGCTAATCAAAAACTGCTGCGACTGAAAAGTTGCTCACCGGAAAAGACACGGAGTTCGCCGAAGTTGAAGGAGGACGGCGATGATGTCAATGTAGGGTTCGATGGGGCCGTGTAAGACATCGAGGCAGACATCGTGACGCGGCTTGCGCGGTCGTAGCATCTCCGGATGGCGACGGGCGGAGCTCCGGGCGCGGCGTCGGCATGGGGTCGGGGACGGCGCGGCCAACGATAGAGATGGATCGCATAACCTTGTCACGGAGGTAGGAGATGGTCACGTGAGTGCACCGGTGAAAGGAATTGAAGAACGGAGGTTCGGGGTGATCTCACCGGCATCAATGGTGGCGGTGACCGGTGGAGGAAGACGTCGATGTAGCCGGCTGTACAGAGGTTTTAAGGCCAAACTTTCTACATTGGATTGGGAGAGGAGAGGCAAAGGCTCAAAGTGACGCGCGTGGAATCCTTTTATAGTGGCTGAGGAGGGAGATCGGGCGTGGATGTCGACGACCGACATTCGGGGCGCCTCTTTTGGAAACTATGATTATGAGAGGAAGCTTCAAATTGATTTCCTGAATCGGTCCTGGGATGGTGAGGATTGATAGGGTGGTTTTCTTTCGGAGAAAAACGCACGGGAAGGAAAGAAATCGAAGGAAGAAAACATGGAAGGAGTGGTTTCCTTCTTAGGTGCAGAGGAGGAAGAAGAGCACGAGCTCGTGCTTGTGGCTGTGGAGATGGGCCGGCCCAGTTGGGTCGGTCCATTCCCTTTTCTTTTTTTCCTTTCTCTTTTTCCATTTTCTGTTTTTATTAATAACTTTTGATTCCTAACATCAAATAAGTCCAAATAAATTCCAGTAAATTTGTAAATTCAAATCCTCCAAAGTATGAGCTTTTGGGACTTGAATCCTTTGAAAATAAAATAAGTAAAATAATTTTGCTTATATAAACGTCATTAGGGCTTTATAAGTAATAAATAAAATAGGTTTTGAAATCTATTATGAAACCTTTGTTTCATAAATTAGTTTAAACTCCAATAAAATATTGTGTTGGCATACTTTGCACTAAAACCCTTCCTTAGCTAAATATCCCATTTGGTTGAACTCCAAATAAAATCTCATAATAATTATATGGTTCAATAAATTCCCAAATAGCTTTATAACACCAAATCACTCACTTTGAAATCATAGCAAATGTTTCCAACTATATATATAATTTTGGAAGTCACGTTATCCCACTCTCAACAACGGAATAAATGTTGGAATAACATTTGCACACGAGGATGTCACGTTATCCTCTTCTCGAATATTTGATAATTTCCTCTCGAAAACAAAATGAACACGACAAAGCAAATATAGAGAGAAACATAGGTGAATCGTTAAATATGTTGACAACTTTATAACTAGGAAAGTCATATTATTCCCTCTCTTTATCATTTAGATAATTGTTGGAGAACATTTCTAATCGATTTGAATAATTCCAACGATGCTCTCAAATGGTCATGGCATCCAAATTGGAATCTTAGTGTGTTAGTAAATCCTTCAAATAGGACATAGGATTTATTTGGATGCAAAGAATAATCCGGTGGAAATCATAAGATGCATATGGGTCCAAAATAGAATAACTTTGAACTTACATAAATGTCCCAACCATGTTGTATAATTTGGATAGTCATGTTAATCCACTCTTTTGTTGAATATTCAAACATGGCGTGGAAAAATTTAAATAAGTCTTAAAATTTTCAAATCCTTCAGAAATTCACAACCAAAATAATTCCAAAGCTAATATTTCAATTAAAGTAATTATTTTATTTAACGTTCCAGAATTGTAAAATTCTGGGACGTTACAGCATCGGACCAAAAGTAAGATGCGGCAGCCAACAGAGGTTCATTCTTTTCTTGTTCTGCCAGGGACAGGCCGATGCAATGGCTGATGTTCATCTCATCCCAATGTTGGGTCATAGCAGCCGATACGCAGCGGTACCAGTTCCTCCATCCCGCAATATGGCTCGGCCAAGATCTAAAACTATTCTGCCAGTCGCTCGCCGAAGCAACGCTGTTCTTAAAGGGGATCCTATTGGTTTCAGCATTTATGAATTCTAAAGGGTCTTCACTACCCATGGGTCCTAGGTAGTAGTGACTAGGAACTTGAGCACAGGGGATGATGATCTGGTTCTTGAGGTTCTAAACGGAAGTAAAGGACAGAGCAGTAAAAAAGAAGAACTAGAAGAACATGTAGCAAGCAAAAGATGGATAAAAGAGATTCGAAGGAGATAGGTACCTCAGGAACGGACTCCGGAGTGGCCATGAAGATCGGAGATGAAGCAGCTGCAGAAATGCTGATCGGTTGGGGAAGTTTGTCCTCGAAGGAACGACGGCCAGTACCAGAAGTTCGCCTGAGACGAAGCGTGATGGATCGCAAGCAAGAGCGCAATGGAAGCAGAGAGGTGAAGATGGAGAGTTCGGGTGAGGAGAACTTCTGTGGCGAAAAGATTGATATAACGGGCAGTAAATGGGTGCTGTAAAAGAGGAAAACAAATCCGGCGCATGGTATCCCATACCCCGGACTTGGGGGCATGTGTTAACGCCAGAAATCGGCTGGTCCTACAAATCAGTGGCTGCGGGTAGAAAGTGGCACGAGTAAAACGAAGGTGAAGCGTGCCCTGCGGCGAGCTGTTCGGGGCAAGACGAAGCGACCGGATGTGGGCCCGGCAAGAGGAGCGCAGGGATAATGATGGGCCCGGAGAAGCAGGAGTCAGTTGTAATCGTATCAGATTCTAGAGTCCTAGTCGTGTTCGAGTCGGCCTTAGGCCACGGTCCTGCGGGTATAAATATAGCCCCGGGTGCTTGTAATCAAGAATCAACAATCAATACAACTTTCGGCGCATCGCCTCATATTTTTCGACGAGTTCTCGTCTCGAGCGGGCTGCATCGGCTCCGATCTCGGCGAGAGACTTGGATTCGTCACCTTGGTAAACTATGTTGATCTAATTAGTACTTTCTCGGTTAATTCCGATATTCTAATTGCGTCAGCATATTTGCTAGTTATCCGGTAATCTAGATTGATTTTTAGTTCATCATGTTGAATCTATGCTGCATACTGTCTCGGTTAGGTCCGATCTATCGTAGCTTATATTCATATGGTTGCTTTATTTTAGATCTGTTTTACTCGAGTCACTATAAATCAATTGAATCGGCTAAACTTAGTATTGTTCTAGTTTTCCTCTTTAGGGCTGCAACGGTTGGGTCCGATCTCCTATCGAACTAGCTAAAACAAGAACGATCTAGTTGTTGAATTGGTTTATAGTTCTATCGGGGCGTTTAGCCGATAGCTTGTCATATAAAACATATAAATCACTAAAAACAAATCAACTGGCGTTACTGTCATATCGGCTCATGCATGTTTTAGATTACAAGCCGATAGTCAAAACGAATACATTACTTGCCATAGTCAGCTTCTCGCAACAGGTAGCCATCGGCTGTGCATCGGCCCCCTTGGGCCGATGACCCAAGTAATCTAACTTTCCTTCCCTTTGTTGCTTTGCAGACAAAAGCAACTGGCACGCCTTGGTTTCTTCACCGCGTCCGGATTGACCCTGCACTGGAGTTAAGCAGATCTCCCAGGTCACGTGTGGAGATTTTCGCATCAACACACGTGGCACATGGTGATTGCCTGGCTCAAAATGTGAGGGGGTTCAGTGTCGGCTGGTCGGGCAGTGCGCTCCCAGGCAGCCGGAGGCTCGTCGAGGACTCACCGGAGTTGCCTTCCGGCGGTGCAGAGGGGAAGGGAGAGAGCGGGGAGGCAACAGGAGCTTACCGAGGTCTCGTTTTCGCTGAAGTGAGGCCGGAGGGAAGATCGGAGGGAGCTAGCGGCGGAGCTTCGCCGGAGATGGAGGGGACGACGGCGCTGAAGCTCGGGGAGACGTCTGAGACCTTGAATCTGGGGTAGAAGCTTCTCGAAGGTTCCCGAAAGCGGTTGTTGGTGTCGGATCGGAGAATGGAACGACGTGTGGAGCCCTCGACGGCGGCGATACGCCGGTGGCGGAAGCTTACGTCAAGATGTCGGCTCAGGGAGCTTCGAGACAGGAAAAGAGAAGGAATGAGTAGAGGGGAGTATAGGGGAGCTCATAGAGGCCATAAGGAGGAAGAAGGCTTACCGAGAAAAGAGAATCGGTCGGGGAAGAAACTCGTCGGAGTTGGGGAAGACAAAGGGGATCTGTGGTTTTCTCGGGCCGGAGTGTGCAATTGAGAGGGGGATTTGGCTCAGCGTCGCAAGGGGAAGCGAGAGGAGTAGAGAGGAAAGCTCAGGGTGCACCGGTGTAATGGGAACACTGGCGACATTCTTCGGTGTCGCCGGACGCGGCCGGAGCTTGCTGCGCCGCGCGTGTTCCGGTCGTTGGGAGCTTCGGTTGGCCGAGGCGAGGGCGCGAAGAGTTCACGGAGGAAGGAAGAAGGCAACCGGAGCACCCGAGGCCGGTTTTATACTGAGGAGGGCGACGATGGGGAAGAGGTGGGTTGCGGGGTTGGTGAGAAGGGTTGCCGGGGTGTCGCGCTGGCGGGGCGGTGCCACGGGGAAGACGATCGCTGGCGAGCAGGCCCCGCATGCATGCAGTAAGGAAAAGCGGGAAGGCGAGAAGCGCCTCCCAGAAGAGAAGAAGAGAAGACGGGAAGGAAGAAGAGAATTGGAAAATGGTGCCAGCACTGAAGAGAAAGCGGAAAACGGAAAGAGGAAACTCAAATGGGGCCATTTAAAGGAGGAGACAGAAAAAGGAAAATACGCCTATACTGGTTGATGCCCTTTTTAGGTACAGAGGCACTACTTTATTTTTATTGGGACCTTAAGCTAGGCAATAAAATCTACCAAAATTCACAGGAGCTAATATACCTATAACCTATCTCCTGTAAAATTTTCAACTCAAATTAAAATGTATTTGACTGAATTTTGCTCAAAAGCTCAAATATGCCTCAATTTGAGTTTGAACTGGAGGTAGGTGCATTTGAACTCCTAAAATCATGAAATTTTTACTGGAGCTATATTATAGCATATAAGGCCCAGATATAAAATTTAATGACCTTTACATGAAGGAATCCACACCTAATAATTAATCTTCCAGTTCTGCCATTTTGCGCATTTGAGCAAATTTCACTTGATTCAAATACTATCCTTACCAATTTTACATGTGTGTTATTGTTTGAACATTATTAGATTCCAGGGGTTAGATATACATGTTAATAAGCTAAGGGAACAAGGAATTATGTGGTTCTAGGTCTAAGTTTGCGAAGTTTTACTCAGAGTTGATTTTTAATTTTTTTAGAAATGCCTAGATTGCATGTCATGAAATGCACTTTATTTATATGGACCATACAAGGTCTATTTACACAAGTTTATAGCATGGGTCTTTACAACAGGCACTGTAAAACGATTTTAGCGCGTCAGATTTTAGCGCCCGCTGGAGATGCCCTAAATTCACCTCCGTTGGGTCAAAAATAGCAACGCGGACAGCTGAGGGCAAAACGGTCTACGCAGTTCTCTCGTACGGCCAAACCCAACGGTCCTATGCCGAACATGGGATTGGGTTTTCCTTTCGCATTCCTATTCCCCTCCCAAAATGGCAGCAAAAACAGGCCCCGTATCAAGCACAAGCTCGACGGCGCCGCCCCGTGACTGCAGCAAAGAGTCCAGGCGCCGTGGCATGCCACTGCGGTGCCGCTCCTTCGCCGCGGGGTAACCGTCCCGGGCGTGGCCGTGCAGACGCGGTTCGGGGCTGCAGGCACGCAGGGACGATGCGCTCGGCCGCGCTCGGATACGGCGCCGTTGCTCTGAGGCGAGGCTACGAGCAAGAGATCCTCCCCCAGCCGCCCCAACCCCTCTCCCCAAGTCCCCATACCCCAATCGCATCCCTCTATAAAATCTCCCGATTCCCCTGCACGCCCCTCTTTTTCTCCCGCGATTCCAAGAACAATTCCCCATCCGGCCGCATTGCCAAGGAAGCCACCGCCTCCCGCTCTTCCCCCATCCGCCCCGCGGAGATCTTCGGCACTCCGAAGCCATGGAGGACGTCGACGACGTCGACGACCTCGAGAGGTCCCTCCTAGCTTCCACGGTCCTCGCCTTCGCGGCCGTCCGAGCGGAACGGGCTAGCCAGCTGGTGGACCTGGCCAGGCAGACCGCCGCCGCGGCCGCGGAGGTGGATCCTCCCGCCTCGGGACACCTCACCGAGTCCGCGGACTCCATGGCGCGGGCCGTCATGGCCCTCTCCGTCGCGGACGCGTACACCAGGCCTCGGGCGGCAGTGGAGCTCGGGGCCTGCGCGGCCAAGCTGTCCATGGCCGCTCGTGAGGTCAACATCGAGCTGGCAGACGCAGCCTACGACCTCGCGAGGGAATCCGAGGATTTGACACGGATGGCCGCCGACCTCAAGGCCACCATGCTGGGATTCGCCCGCCAGCAGAATCGAGGCCTCCTGGGTCAGATTGCCGCGTTCTGCACCTCCAGAGTTCGGCCTTCTTCCGTGCGATCCTTCGCCGAGGTATATTTCCTTTCTTTCTTCTCCAAGAACTTTCTTCCCCAAGAAAGTAGCCAATTAGGCGGGTTGTTAATTAGGCGCAAGAACTGCAATGGTGTTTTTGTTTGTCGGCAAGAATCCTGGCATGGGGTTGGGGGTGGAGAGGTGGGAGGAAGATATATGGTGGTGCCTTTCATGGCCATGGCCATGCTCAGGGGGGTTGGACCGGGACTTTGTCGCCGGTGGGCTTGGCGATGGCCAAGAAGAGTGGAAAACTACCATTACTCGCCTCGGCTTGGTTCTGAATTTATACCTTGTGGTGGTCTTGTCTTTGGTTTCCTACTGCAGTGCCATGGATATCTGTAATTGGTAGTTACTATATTGTTTGTCAACTATAGAAGTGCCTTTTTTGGGGAATGGATTCTGTTGCACATTGGCTATGCACAGTGCAAATGTGCAGTACTCCTCTGTGATGTACTGGTGTCCATTCACTGTAGAATGTTTGCATATGCATGTTAATTTAGAAAAGTTTCTTCTCTTCCACTGGATGTTTTTATCTTTCAGTTTGCAAGATTGATCCAATTGGACTGCTCGGCAGGTCGAACTAGTTCTATCAATTCTTCCTTAGATTTGTTACAAACCAAAAGAAGAAAGGGAATGAGAAATGCACTTCTACAGTCGCCGCTGGGCTTGGCGATGGCCAAGAAGAGTGGAAAACTACCATTACTCGCCTTGGCTTGGTTCTGAATTTATACATTGTGGTGTTCTTGTATTTGGTTCACTACTGCAGCGCCATGGATATGTGTAATTGATATTTACTATATTGTTTGTCAACTATAGAAGTGCGGTTTTTTCGGGGGGAAAGTTGACTTCTGTTCATGGATGCACATTGGCTATATACAGTGCAATGTGCAGTACCTCCTGTCCATTCACTGTAGAATATTTGCATATGCATGTTAATTTGGATAAGTTTCTTCTCTTCCACTAGATGTTTTGATCTTTCAGTTTGCAAGAGTGATCCAATTGGACTGCTGGGCAGGTCGAACTTGTTCTACCAATTCTTCGTTAGATTTGTTACAAACCAAAAGAAGAAAGGAAATGAGAAATAGTACAACATATGCCTGCAATACAGGCTATTTCTCTGTCGTGGGTGTTCTTTAAACTAGCTCAGTAGTGTGTTTGTTACTATCTTTGCTGATCGAATAAATACCCACACGCCACAAACACTAAGCACACAATTGTCTTACGAACGTAAATGCTATTTTCTGATCTTTAGTACTTTTTCTGCATTCTTTCTTCTGAACTTTGGAAGTTGTATAATTTTTAGATTTTGTGAACATGCTAAATTTGGTTCTGATAGAAAATTAGCTAACCCAAGTTCAATTCCCAGATGTGAACCTCATATCTTCAACTGAATATATGTAATTTTCAAAGATCGTCTTAATGTGTAAACTTTTAGGAACTAAACAAGAACTAATTGTAACTCTGACATGATGTAGGGGGGTACCTCGGTGATGCAGCCATTGGGGCTTGGTATGTCCCTCCGCCTCTTCCCTTACATGGGGAGGCAGGGAATTCTTAGCTCGGACAACTTCTCTGATAATGAGCTATGGTTGTTTAATATCATTTTCTGTTCCTGGTGGATCCTGGTGTCACTAGGAGTAGCTGCCAGTTTGTGCCCCGAGACTAGGCTTCTGATGGAGTATGCTCGGCTATCCAGCCACCTTTCTATGCTAGGTAAACGAATCAATCTCCCTGTGTATTTCTTTTCGAGCCTTATGAGAATGCACTGGCTGTTTATTTGTGTGCCTTGATCTACTATGACTATCTCTAGTTTTATTTGAATGCAAAAGTTTAATTCAGTTTAACCTAGTAACACTTCATAGTTTCACTTATGAATTTCTCATGTTCACAAAAATCCAAAATCCTATTTCCAGAATACCATATTTGAAAATTAAGTGTGTAAATTTGACACTCTGAAACAATTGGGTACATTTATAACGGGAATTTGCATATTTAAACTTATTATGAAAACTGGAATGCTGAACATTTTAGTTTGGACTCATAGCACAGTGTATATTTTGGACTAGCATTTCAGCAAACTTGGCGATGCAGCCATTGGGGCTTGGTCTGTCCCTCGGCCTAATTAAACTATAAATGCCGCCACTTAACTATAAATGTGACCACTACAAAAGTAGCATAGTACAATCACTTAAAATGGTTATCTACCTAATGAAACTTGTGTAACTTATAGTCTAAATTTGTATTTCTTCATATGAACTCTTTAGATATAAATGGAGCAACTATGTTATTATCCATACTCTATGAATATGTATACCTTTACCTGCTCGCTCGAAATATATATACCTCATGATTTGTGATCACATATATGAAACTTGTCTATGCAGGGATTACCATTTTAGTTATCCTCTATGGTTACGTGATGCTAGCACCCGACGCATGGATCGCTGTCCTAATTTTCCTAGCTGTTTCATGTTTTTTTCACGTTCTGTTTTACCTACAGGTACATTAACCATTCTTTTAACTTTCTCTTAGCTTTCCCTATACCGATGTTGCCTCCTAAGTATTCTGCACATTCTATTGCAGTCATGCCACAGAAGCGGCATGTGATGCGGTATCGCCCAGGAATGAGAAGCTGGAAATTTAGAGAAAGGTGCCTTGCTTGCCAACCGATCGAGTGCTTCCATAGTAGATGCTTCTAGTTAGCAGTTTTGAGAAGGGCGTTTGTACATGAATTTGCCATATAGAGAAGTTCAGGATATTGATTTAGGATTGTAGTGATTTGGTATTTTGCCTTTCTACAGTAGATGCTTCTGGTGGTGTTTCTTTGATTACTTCGCTACGGCTTCCCCCAATCACATGGTTCCAGGATGTGATCTCATCCAATATACGTTTGCTCAGTGCTCATTGGATTGAGAACACTTGGATTCTTTTATACAGTACTAACATGAGATTCTTACTGGGTGAGGAGGACGTGCAGACATTGTGAGTGCCTATTTTGCGCTTAGTTTAACTGTTTCGTTCATGTGTTTCTTATGTTTTAGTGTTCCAGTGTTCCATATGATGAATTATCACAAAGAAACAATGATAGACTCCCATGGCTTGATATGCTGTGTTCGATCCATTCAACATAGCATTGTTACCATTCGAAGTTGATAACCCTATCGTTTGCATGTTTGGATTTTATTTTGTGACACCGTGTTTCCGAAGAAGAGATCAAGTGAATCTATAAACCTGGTCCAATTTTATTTTGTAAGAAACACCATTACTTCAGTTTACTAGTAGCTTTATTTGCTGCAATTAGGAAGAACGCCCCCAAAGTATCCGCATGTACAAGGAGAAACGTCGTGCGGCGGGCTGCTAGGTTAGTTCATGCAAGTTGTGCGCGGAAGTGGTGACGGCTAGGTCGTGGAACTTCTAGAACCCTTTGTGGGTAAATCTCCTCCACTACAATATGAGCTCAACACTTGAGATCCATTGGGACTCTATGACCGATCCAGTCCGAGTGGGTTCTTACCCCTTAAGTGTGTGATCGTACAGGTCCACGCTTTGGATCCTTTGAGTTCCCACCTTTGGCTCCAAGTACACTACTCGCCCCACTTGTTCCCGGACTTAAGTCGATAGCTGGTAGTGACCCCTAGTAGAAGTTGTTAGTCCCAAGTGCCTGTAAAGTTGAACTAAAAAACCTTGACAATCTTTACTATTAAATTGCAATCGGTCTTGTACGTCATCGCTAGACCAGATCGATCGATCGATTGTCTCCAGCGCCTGTGGGCCATGCACGATCAGACCGGCCTAAAAAAATTGTAACCCGCACGTGGCCCATGCACGATCAAAAAGACTAGATCGATCGATAAACAGTCTAGGGATCTTGGAAGAAGGGACCGAAGGCCACTCAATTTTAGGCCTATCCTTGCTGCTAGCGGCGGCGACAGCCGACAGTGATAGCAATTGGTACCCTAGAAGGCCAGAAGAGAGCTATAGGCATAGTGGATGAATTTGGCAAGAGACGTGACTTGGAACTATGAACCCAAGGTACGCTCCCATCTTGCTGACCATTGGATTGCCTAGGCCACAGTGTACTCACCGATTCAAGTTTGAACTTGGATGGTTACACCGTGAGGGCTTTCAGGACATGGTGAAAAAGATATGTGAAAGACCTATTGTCCCTAATACAGAGGTGGAACAATAAAATGCGTGCGACACGCAAACACCTTGGTGGTTGGGCACTACACACAACAGGTTTACTTAAAAAGAAAAGCAGTGGCTTTCATCAATTATTGACGGCCTCGAATAGTTAGCAGAAGTTCGCCCGCTTTCCGCACATGAAATTGAGCTCAAAAGCCAAAGAAAATAACCTACCTGCTGCACCTTATTCTGAGGAGGAAGTAAGAAAGGCGGTTTTCCAAATGGAACACAACAAAACCCCTGGTCCAGATGGTTTTTCGGCTGAGTTCTACCAGAACTTCTGGGATGTCATCAAATCGGACCTTCTAGATTTGTCCAGCTTTCTTCATAATGGACAACTAGAATTGTTTCACCTGAATTTTGGTGAAATAATTTTATTACCTAAGGTTAAAGAAGCAGAAAGGATCCAACAATATAGGCCCATCTGTCTTCTTAATGTTAGTTTTAAAATTTTCACCAAAGTTGCTACGATAAGGCTAAACACTGTGGCAGACCATGTGGTTCGTCCGTCTCAGACCGCTTTTATGCAAGGCCGTAACATCCTAGATGGGGTGGTTATCCTTCATGAAACAGTACACGAACTACATAGGAAAAAGTTGAATGGTGTGATTTTAAAAATTGATTTTGAAAAAGCGTATGATAAAGTTAAGTGGTCTTTCCTCCAGCAGACTCTCAGAATGAAAGGTTTTTCTGCAGAGTGGCGTGCTGTAATTCATAGCTTCGTGTCGGGAGCTAGTGTAGCCATTAAAGTCAATGATGACACTGGCAAATACTTCCAGACAAAGAAGGGGCTACGACAAGGTGACCCATTATCGCCCATGCTATTTAATATAGTGGCTGGTATGCTCGCCGTCATGACTGAGCGCGCAAAGTATGATGGCCAAATTGAAGATGTGATTCCCCATCTTGTTGATGGTGGATTATCTATCCTACAATACACTGACGACCCAATCCTCTTTATGGAATATGATATCGAAAAGGCACGAAACCTGAAGTTAATTTTGTCAGCGTTCGAGCAGTTATGGGGTCTAAAAATCAATTTCCGTAAGAGTGAGTTGTTTTGCTTCGGTAAGGCTCAAGACGATGCCAATCTGTATGCCGAATTGTTTGGCTGCGGACAAGGTCAGTTTCCTATTAGGTATTTGGGTAATCCGATTCATTGTCGGAGACTTACAAGTGCCGAAAGGGAAATATATTGTATTACCAGCTGCCAATGTGTTCTTTACAGAAATCAGCAATCACCTAACAGATTAAGCTTACAGTCTTACTGAAGCTGATCAGGCTGTATGTGTTAGAACGTGCCATCATTGCAGAAAACGCGATAGTGCCAATCAAACATCAACATACCATGCCATCTATTGAGATCAACATCCCACGACATTAACAGTCGTCCTTGCGGCACATGAATGACAAGCAGATTGTTGCTGGTTGAGGCATTTGTTCTCTGTACATGCCGTGCCGCTGTCAACAATGTTGTTCCTCGGTGTAGCTCTTTCACAATGGGCAAAAAGAATAGCATGAAAGAATTTATACAAAAATGATCTGCAAGGAGCTGCACTTTTGCAATTCCAAGCAGCAAATGAAAAGACTCATCTGACTCTATAACAAACAGGCTTCATGCTGGTGTCCCTGCTGGCTCCCTAGCTGTAAAATTGGAGATGTTTTGGCAGGAAGCAGTTTAGCTTATTTTCCTTTGTCAAATTGACGTATTGACACAGTGGAGGTGTACTTGACTCATCTGCATCCAGTTTCTTCTCATTGCAATCCCTTTGTTCAAGCAAGTTCATGAGGTTTGCCGCTTCAAATTCCCACAAATGCAGTGTGCATTACATCTTGTCACTGCTATTGATGTATGTTGCATTCTGTCATGAATCTCTCCCCATGAGTCATATACTTCCTCCAATAGTTCTTATAATCATGTATCCCCAGATCAAGCCAAGCTTTCATGACGCCATTATAGTGCAGAGTAGCAGCCTTTTCTATATCGATACGGCTAATTGCATAATCATATCCAAGACCTGATTGAACCCATGAATCTTCCAAAGGATATATCAGGTCTCCAAAGGCAAGTAAACCTCTAGGGAGTGCTTTAAGTCGATGTGATAACGAACTGTCCTTTTGCAACTACAAAAGTGAAGGTAATGCATCAGATGAGTTATGTTTTCTAGAAATGATCAAGATGGAGAGAGTGGCATGTATTACTGACCTTGCGGAGCGATTGATCATGCAAGCTGGTAACGCCGAGATCCCTCCACTTTTCCAATTCAATGACATTCAGACCAGAGAACCACACACATGAATTAGTGTCGAAATTATGTTCCTCTATATAAGATTTCAACTGACCTAATCTAATTCCACAGAACTCTAGAGCACCTATCACTTTATCGCCCATATCGAGGTTCCACAGAGATGACAAGTCTTTCTGGACAATCAAATCATCGTCCAGAACAACTATTCTATTCAAGCTAGGGAGAAGAATAGGCAGGAGGAAATGTGAATGGCCAAAAACAGAAATGTATTCAGTTTTCATCTGCCTCTGGAAAGGTTGAGAATGATTACGAAACGTGACACGGAATTCCTCTGTAGGCCATAATTGTTGCATCTCAAGAGAATCACCATCCTTATAGAGCATCTGGTGATCCTCAATGTTAGTTACGTGAACAGTAGCCTCCAGATAGGAATTTCTGTAAAACCAATGTTTCATCGCATAAAAGTTCTGCGCATTGGTAAACAAATGGAAAAGAATGCTGCCAGAATCCTGAAATGTGCCATAAGACATAAATTAGCACCGAGATGAATTCTTATTAAAAATTCAATCATTTGGAGGAACTTACACCTTGGAGTTCATAACTGTTGAGTTAATAGTAGTTGAAGCTGCAAGTACATTCCTGGAAAGCATTACATAGTGATGGAAGGTAGGGCTATCAAGCCTTTGCTCATTTAACTGGTCCGTGTGAATAGATGTGGATTTGAAATATTCTAATGTCAATCTCATGTTCAAGCAATGGTGAGTTTTCGGCATAGTCTGGACCCCGAGATGATATAGAAATGCACTCTGCCTTGTGTGAAAATTAGCTTCATCTTCAGTTAGATCAAGTAGCTGTCTAAGTTTCCGTTCAACATTAGAGCAACCTACGTCACATGACTTGACCCTTTCAATTGTGTGCTCCATTTTCTCTAGCTTCTTTGTAAACCTGAAAAGAGTAAGTAGCCATTACCTTTGGAAATAATGAACAGACAAAATAAAAATACATGCAGTATTTAGAAAGTAATGCTATACACATCTTTGTCTGTGTTGTATACTTCATTGCTTGAAACAAGGAAATTTTGAGTTGACGCAATAAAGAAAGACATGATAGCACTGTCTCTCAAATAAGCTATATAATCTATATGATGTCAATACACCAACCGAACATATAATTATTGAAATGAAAATAAATCATGCTGTCCACATATAGAGATAAAGATATCAGGGAAAAAATGGAATGGAGGGGGGTGCATTAAGTACAATCACGGATAGTTTAAGGTCTCCATAAAAATGCCAGATGGAAGCATTAGACATCACATTGGTCGAATATAAGTCATATTTCTATGTTACCAGTCTGACTAGTACTAAACCCAATTTAGATAGGATCAGAAAATATTTAATAAACCGTATGACAAAAAAAAAAGTCGTGAAATTGCTACTGCTCATGTTAATCATTTATGAAGTATAAGCTTTATTAAAATCAAAGAAGCAGTTATTATTAACACTAAGATGAGACTCACAACGGTGGAAGATCATCATCTGCAATGGTATCACTGAGCATGCGCTCATGTTCTTGAATGTTTTGCTTCAGTTCACGTGTAAATCTTTCATGGCTCTTCACTTTTGCAATACTAGGATAATGGGCTCTTGCCATAAAAAGTTGATCTTTAAGCCTCTTCACAATAGCATCTTTCATCACTTCCTTGTGCTCAACAAACCAAAGGCAGTAGCTTCCATATTCAAGTTCACATGACTTGGGATTCTCCTCATGTGCTACTTCCTGACCTTGGTTCTCCTTCACATCAACAGTAGTATCCTGTCACAAGACTAGTTCAGTATCCTATGCTAGAAAAGTAGAAGAGTTCGGAAGGATCCACTAGTAAAAAGATATATGGCCTTCTTTAAGCAGAGATGATTACAGGGAGTACAGGACACACATTCTACACCAACACCTACAAAAATATTGTGATACTAGCCCATGAAAATTCATATCTCTAAATACATGCTTCTATCACTTCATTAAATCCTGAATTCATGTCTCTGAAGATCCATCACTGCTTATTCAAGTCGAGGTCACCAGCAACCACACAACTAATAACCGACTAATAGATGACTAGGACTACGACTCAATAACAATAAAAATTACGTGTGTATAAACATCTAAGAGCAGTTGCACCAGACCTAGCACTTAATGTCAAGATTTATATAGTAAGTACGTAAGTTCATTAGTAATTTTTCATCAGGTGACAAATCTTAGTAAAGGTGCAAAACTTGGCGCCAAGGATTAATTTACTATATAGTGTAAAATTACTGCAAGTTTAAGACAAGCAAACACATATGAAATTCCTATTGATGCCACAGGTAACAATGTTCCTACTTCCTACACATACATTTGGCCTTCACCATTCAACTTCCTGAAAATCCTGTCGATCGTGAAACCCAATCGGTTAAGGCATCAAAGCAATAGCCGTAAAAACACCTTAATTGTGCTCAGAATTCATGTGTTGGCTATGCTCTTGAGACAATTCCGCTATTGTTTAAAACTGAAATGCAGACTACTTCAAATCTTCAACACTACTAAGCCAAAAGAGAAACCGTTTCTTACCATTGATCTCGATGATAAGTCCTTTAGTTGATACCTTTTCTGTGTATGAGGTCCTGAAACACCATTCAATAGAGTAAGAAGGATAATGGAAGTGTCATAGAAGTCCTACTTCACCAAGTAAAATCTGAACCTGCATTGCTTACCTCCATTTTTGGAGGTGTCATTTTTTAGCTCAGCTAAGGAGAAAGCACCCTTGAGATTTGCTTTTGATTTGACAGCAAGGTTCTTGGACTTTGATCTACTGGATTTCTCACCAGAAATCCCGTTAGATCCAGAAGTTATCTTTTCAGAGACATCCTGCTAATACATAAAAAAAGGAGATCAGTCAACTAGTCAAAAGAAAACCGTCGGCATGTTAGTGCAGCAGGCTGTTAATCTTGATGATTAGCATAATCAAGCCAGCAAATATCAATTTCACAGAAGTGATTCATTTAGCTAGCTGTGCACACCACAGCACCAGTGTGCACATTCGCGCAGAGGTTTAGCATCAGTATTGCACACACAAATTGATTCATCATCTGTCACTTGTGATACAATATATTCAGCACAACACTGTCATTGCAGAGTTTCCACCCCCTCCATGCCCTGTTCTAGTCCACTTCCAGAATCCAGATCACAATGCAGAGAAGGCCAAAAAAGTAAAACAGAAGGGGAAGCTATTGATGTTCATAGGCACGCGTTGGAAATATGGAATCCTGCAACGGAAGCATCTTCAGACCAGCATCAGTTTAACTCCACTCATCGGTGACATCATGAGAGAAAAATGGTGTGATGCCACACACCAGAATAGCAACACAACAGAGCCCGTCCCATATTTGAAATAAGAAAATCAGATCAGATAGCGCTCAAGAGGAGAGTCTCCATACGAGAAATCCTTCACTCACAGGGAATTAAAATAGATGTGTTGAAGATCATCAAAGAAAGGAAAAAGACTGAACTCGATCCATCTCCTCCCTTTTCTTTAAACCAAGAGCTACTCCTCCCTTTTCTTTTTTTATGTAATTTCAATACGATTTCATTTGTGTTCATGTTTTCCATTTATAACCCCACGGAAGTGAATAGAAAAAATAAAAATACCCCTGTGATACGCCTTCCTTTACCTATTTATAGATTGATTGATGTTCAATGGAGGGAAACTTGCCATTCCTTCTTTCCTTTGAAATTTTACATGTTTTTTTATTCTGAACTAATTGTATCCTTTTTGTTCCCATCGAGCTTTCTTGCCTAGTGACTAAGGATTTTCACACTTGTTGTGTCTAGGCTCTGCAAAGATTTTCTCATAAAACACTAACAGAAGTGTTAGAGGGATTCACTTTCGATAAGAATCCAAAAGCATGTTCCCTATACTACGGGCCTCTTTGATTTAAAGGATTTGCATAGGAATCTTGGAGGATTCAAATCCTTCGTAATTTTTCCTATAGTGGTTGTTTGATTTGTAGGATTGAATCCCACAGGAATTTTTCCTAAGGAATACTTTGCACTAGATTTCATAGGAAATCTAACATCCACTCAAACCTCTTTTCCAGAATCCTTTGTTTTTTGTAGGATAGAATCAAACAAACTTGGTGCATATGAAATCCTGTAGGATTAGAGTGGGCATGACACTGCAATCCTGCGTTTTTCCTATTCCTGCGTTTCTAGAATCCTGTGAATCAAAGAGGCCCTACCTTCTTTCCCTCCTCTGTTTCTGTCTTTAAGAGGCAGTGCATCCGGCAGGAGTCGAACCTACTTTTTGACCCATTTTGCCTTTCTAGGTTGGTGGGCGCTTTCACCATTCAGCCATGGATGCTTTAGCGAGTGAACTAGGTTTTTATTTGAGAGCGAACTAGGTTTTTAGTGGTATTCCTTCTCGAGCTTCTATTTCTTCCGTTAAGGGAGATTCGGGAAAAGATGGAATAGGAAGACGTGTTTCCAGAACGAACAAGATACGGGTATAGAAGGGGAAGTTAGCAAAGTTAGACAAGATTGGAATGGGCATAGGAACATGTATTGATGTACCAGATCGGCTAATGCTCCCAGGTTGATGCCATGTATTCCACCAGTTGACTGGAGACTTTATTATTGGTATATCGATCGGATGCTTTCAAATGAATATCCTACTGATCAAAGAGGATATTCAAATGAACCCCTTTCACTTCTGGGCTGGCCTAATAGCGACGAAGAAATTATTCTTCCCATATGGTTCGTTCTCTAGGGATGGCTCGGAAATAAGGTTTTGGGAGGATAAATGCCTAGGTAATGCCATGCTCCGAGAACAATATACAGCTCTGTACAATATTGTGTGGCACAAAAGTGATACGCTCGCTAAGGTGTTAGAAACTTCACCACCAAATGTGTCGTTCAGAAGAGATCTCGTTGGTCCTAGGCTAGCATCTTGGAATTTCTTGCTACACCGTCTGGCTTTGGTCCATTTGACGCAGGGGTCCGATGAATTTCATTGGAATCTACATGAGAGTGGTAAATTCTCTGTGGATTCTATGTACAAAGCCTTAATACAGCCAGATATGCCAGTTGATAACAACAATAAAATTTAGAAAATAAAGATCCCACTCAAAACTAAGGTTTTTGCGTGGTATCTTCTTCGAGGTGTAATTCTTACCAAAGATAACCTTGCAAAACGCAATTGGCAGGAAAGTAAAAAGTGTGTCTTTCTGTCACCATGACAAGACTATCAAACACTTATTCTTCCAGTGCAAATTTGCTAGATCTATATGGTCAGTCATCCAGATAGGTTCTACCTTATACCCACCACGTAGCGTTGCGAATATATTCGGCAATTTGGCTCAATGGTGTGGATCATAGGTTTAAACTACTTATTAGGGTGGGAGCGCTTGCCATGATTTGGTCACTATGGCTACGTAGAAATGACAAGGTTTTTAATGATAAAAATTCTTCTCTTATGCAGGTTATCGACCGGTGCACAGCTACGCTCCGTTCATGGTCGTCTCTACAGCGTGTGGAGTATCGCGATCTGTTTATGGAGGTGTCTACACGGTTGGAGGATATAGCAAGGGATATTTTTATCCAACATGGATGGCAGCGTAATCTACGGATTGGTCCTCCATCACCATAGGCGCTCTTGTAGTTTCTGTGATGATTACTTGTAGAGAGCCTCATTCCTTTTTATTTTATGTTGAAACTCTTGGATTGAGCGGCTGTGTGTATCATAGTTATGCAGAGGCCGGGTGTAATGCTTAAGCCTTTTAAGTAATATAAAGCGCTTTTCATCGGAAAAAAAAAGGTACGCAATATTGTAACTTTAATTTGAGATTGTATATGCATGACCTGATCTGGTACTACCTAGCTAGGTTGATGTAATGGCATGCAAAATCGCATCTGCTTGTGCTCAATAGAAACTCGCAATACTGATTAATTCGCAACAGAAACCATCATGTTTAAGCAATGAATTTACTAATAATCAAATCTGATACTCCCTCCGGCCGGGTTTATTAGTCCAGTTCATCCGGTAAATTTAACTCTAGATGGAGCCAATTATATTTTCGTAGACGGGGTGGAAAAATAGACAAAGGACTGAAAGAAAGAAATACATATTTGCACAGGAAATAGACACGGCAGGAAGAAGGTGTGGATAGTGGTTGCTACAGAGGGAGAAGCAAGAGTAAGACAAGGCTGTAAAAGAGAAGCGTGCCACCCATGACATAAAATAGAGCCACATTTTAATCGTTGTTCAAATATTTTATTGTTGTTCCGTAGGCACGCGCGGGTATTTAGCTAGTGTGTTATATATATGCATCAATTATTTTGCCTCACGATATATATTGCCGAGCTCAAGGCGAGTACTTGTCTAGCTGACTTACTTTGGTAAAGATCCTACTACCGGAACTCCAAATGCATAGTGTTATAGCAGTGGAAGTACTTTTTTCCACACAGATAACTCTTTAATATCGATCACAAGAAAATGTATGAAATGATTCTGCTCCGTCTAGCAACTTGTTAAAGAACTAAAAGCTACCTTGTACTGATAAATACAAGACATCAAATCTGGATTCAATCCCTTGAAGTGGAGGTACAGCCACCCGCGTGCCACTGGACCAATGATTTATTCCCTTAAGTTTAGTCTCTGGTGGACAGGAGGCAGGAACGCGATCTACTCTCTTTACATTGAACCTTTTGTATCGTAATCTTTCTCTGTTGGACAGTTGTACGAGAAGGTAAAGTGTTGGCATTATATTGTGTCATCTGGATCTCTGGCAATCAAATAACCAAGCACCGTCACCGTAATCTCAAAAACTAGAAGTGCTGTCATTTGATAGCGATTCAAATGTTCAGGGCTTCGAGGCGAAATTGTCGCCCAGATAATTACCGCTGCCAATATGATAGCAAATGTGGCAGAAAACATCTGCAAAATAACAAACAATATCAAGTAGGTGAACTGAAAATGTCACATGTATAATTAAGAGTGGTTTGTGGTTTATATTGTACACTTAGACGTTGTTTTAAACAGAAATGTTAGGGCTTTGTAAATATTTGCACTTGTTGAATGCTAGTACATAAGTTGACATTAACATTGACCACCGCCAGCATTGTCTACGAAACAAGCGTCTGTATGGGGATTTTTTTCACAGACTTGGACTCGAATTCATATCGCACGAGAAATTGTTAGAGGAAACAGTCCACGATTAGTTAGAAGTATAATGGTTAAGAAGACCATTTTTTCAAAAAATGGTAAAAGGATTTGCCATTTCAATTATTAAGATAGAAAGAAACAGAGTGGCAGTACAAGGCCTGAGACAAATAAAAGTCCAAAAAGAGATACCAACTCATGAAAACATGAGGGCTAAGAGGGAGACTACTCCCCCAGAATGAAATTCACAACACTTGGCGCCCGCAGTGACTCAAAGCTTCGCCTCTTTGATATCCAGAACAATGAGCGTTCCTCTCGTTCCAAACCTTCCATGCAACAAGGGCGGTGATGGAAGTGGTAGTTAAGAAGACCATATTCTTGTAGTCCTTTAGGTTGCTGGTTCAATGGTGATTGAAAGCACCATTGAAAGGAGAAATTTGGAGGAAGCAAGAAGAAAAGGGTTTGATTCAATGGTGATTCTATCTGCTGGGGTCTGTGGAAAAGGAGGAATGACGGGGTCTTCGGCAATACACAAAGAAAATAGTATGATGCAACAAAGCTGAGCAGGCACATTTTAGACGATGCCAAGCAATGGCGTTTGGCAGGAGCATCAGGGCTAGACATCGTGGTAGCACAGTAGTTCTTATTCCTTTAGGTTGCTGGTTGCTAGGACGACGTTCCTTTCAAAGCTTGTCTATGGTTACATTTAGGAACGAAAAGAGTAGTTAAGAGATAGTGTTCAACCTTTTCTTGCTTTTCTGTTCAGGAGTTAAAAGTCGACAAACATTCTAGGTGGCCTCGTTAAGAACTTTTGTCTGACTTCACCATATTGCATAGTAGTATGTCCTACGAATTAATCCAGTTTAATCCAATTGAAGTATTGTCCAGATGTAAATTTAGCATATGAATTTAGATATGAGAAGTGTAGGATATGATAATGCATATATTGGGAGCCAGGAGGTGTGAAAGAAGTTTTACCCCGACGAACATATTGTATCGGCTCCCGGCGGTGTGGCTCGTCCTTGGACGTGGCGGTGGTGCGACGACGAGGCCTTCTTCCAGCCCGCGGTATAAGAGGTCCTGGAACGGCACATGCCCCGCCGTAGTGCCCAGCGGCCGGGGAGATTGGTTCCCTCCGTTCATAGGTCGAGCAAGCAGAACAGATCTGCAGATGGGTAAACCGAGGCGCGTACACAGGCAAACGTACATTGTCGAGGCCATGGTTCTCTAATTTTTTTCGAAGAGTTTCCACACGCAGAGATCGATAACGTGCGCTCGTTGCCGTGTCGACAGCGGCGTCGCGATAACGTGCACGGAATCAAGCGGAGATATGCTGCTGCGTTGCTGTGATGTGGCGCGATGCTTGGCGCGGTGCGGAAGCTGGTGGACCTGCGGCTGTCGGCGGCGTTGTGGTTTGGCGCGAGCGACGAGGTGCGGTGCAGCGAGCGAAAAAGAAACCGGGCGGAGGAAGCTCCTCTCCTGCGCGCGGAGATCAAGGCAGGGCCTGTCGGAGGAGCGACGCGGAAACAAGGCAAGCGACGGAGAGAAAAGCGGCCGGCGACCAGAAATTAGAGAGGAAAAAGCAGGAAAAAGTTGGGGATTTTGGAAGAACACACGTGGAAATTTTGGAGAAGAAAGGTGGGGATTTCAGATCGAGAATTTGGGGAAAGTGGAGGCTAGGGTTTGGGGAGGAGGAAGAAGGGGAAGGAGACACTGCCTTTAAATAGGCCAAAGGGGTAGGCGGGCTTGGGCTAGTTTTGGGCCAAAACTTTGGCAGGCTTATGCCTACTTTTAATTTAACAAAACGACAAAACATTTTATTTAACCAGAACGGACCGAAAAATATTATTTTGAGTTTAATTTAAATAAGAAAAGGATGGGGCGCCTTTATTAAATCGCCGGGACATATTAGCAAAACAAAATATAGGGTTTTTGACAAAATAATTTCACAGTCGAAATATGCCAGAAAAATATGCAGATGACGTCACGCTGACGCGAAAAATAAAACAACAAGCAAAACTAGTTTGGAATATTTTCCGTTACAACCGACACCACTAACAAGGAACCTCGGGACCAAGCTAAGGGGGAGTTGGTTAAACTATCGAGTCTTCTTTCACCATGTTAACCTCGGGGCGAGGGAAGAGAGGTGAAGCTATCAGATCTTCTGGTGACACGTCGATCTCCTCGACACCACTAACAAGAGTTGTTGCTCCAGGCGGATTGGTCGACACCACCAACAAGAAGTCGTTGTTCCGCCGATGATGATGCTCTTCTGCCGGGATCCTCCGAAGATCGATCCTATTAGGTGAAGGCAAAGGAACGTCCAACCCACGTGGAAACCTAAGACTCGGAAAAAAACTCAGATAAGAGAGAAGACTCAAAACATCGGATAGGTAAGAGAAGACATAATATAGGCAAGGAGAAAAAGCAGAGCTAATCAGATCTGTCCAACGAAGTTTCAGAAAATAGTTTTTGACGCTAGACACAACAACGTCCGTTGGCAAGGTTATCCTACAGGCAGAGCGGACCAGAGGGGTATCGTCAAACCTGGCTCTGATACCAACTTGTGACGCCCCCAAAACCGGTATTCTGCGGATTCGAGCGATCCCGCCAAAATCCGCACGATATCGATCTTAGAGACGCCGTCCTACATGACGTGAGCGATGAAGCACACACGTGATGCAAGAGGAATTAACACAAGGTATTATCATTACATCCAGTTCACGATGGAACCCAGAAAAGAACATATATTACAACAACGACTCCAACGAGTCAAGAATACAAATATACAATACAAAGATCCAAGTCACAAATAAAGGAAATAAAGCGTCAAAATACGGACAAGATACAAATGGGACTAAGAGCCCCGAAGATAACCAGTGGCGTCCATAACCCTGCCAAGGCCAAGCCGGAAGGGTAACCTTGCTAACGTCGTCATCTCAAACCTGTCCAAAAGAATCGGGCCAACGGTTGCCAACAAAGGAGGGAGAAGAAGACAAAAGAGGAAGAAAGCAGAGCGTGAGTACCATGGAACGAACTCCGGCACATACTCAGCGAGACTA